>NW_027041234.1:0-730833 GCF_037179485.1 Ochlerotatus camptorhynchus
CACATCTCTTCTGCACGGCCGTTCAATCTCACTCAGAGAGATAATAACTTATACTCAAATGAAAGCGAAATTTCTAAAAAACGACGGTGACTCGCGCTGAGTGACTTACGTGTTTGGAAATTTTTCTTCCAACTGAGTAGAAGTTTCTCTCTCTCTCTCTGAGTGAGATTGGACGGCCGTGTACCGATGATCAATCATCCCTATATAGTGAGAGCTAATGCCTGAACGAAACTATCCCATACCCACCATTCAATTATATTATGCGTAAAGGGTAGCACTGTCGTGACCGAACACCCGAACAGCCGAACGTGTTACATGACTTCACTATACTTATTAAATAAACTCGACCCCTCGGAGCGAAGCAAAACTAACATTCAGACACCGAGCAGTAAGTAGGGTAGATGTTCCAGTAGTGGAGTACATAGTATCCATAGTTGAAATTAGAAAATTTAGTATTTTCCTTTCCGATTGCTTTTTTATGGACTGCACCACAATTTCCGGCAAATAGGGAAAATAGGTCAATATCGTAACTATTGCTACGATGCTACTACTGGAACATTTACCTTAGTGAAATCCAATACAAGCATATAAGACATAGACAAAGCGAGCCCCTCCACTGAGTTGAACCAGAGTCGACGCATTGGCGCTTTCGGTCCATACTCATTTCATTTCATTTGTGATCTAACTGACAACGGGTACAGGTGCTATCTGTTCGTGTTCAGACTAAACTGCATATAAGCAATTACTGCACTAGAAACAAGATGAAATACTTGATTGTAGGAGTCGTTCTGGCTACGGTCTGCATCCAGGGTAAGATATTCGCATTGTACACCTGTATTATTGTTTTATTGAAGTAGACGCTAATAGCATTTCATTTTCTCTACATCTGCAGCCATCAGCGCGTTGCAATGCATGCAAGGCATTGAAGTGAAGAAAGCTGGCAATAGCAACGAGGCGCAAAAAAATGAGAAACCTCTGGAGATTACGGAATGCGGTGCTGGAACCGCGCTGGCCTCAACCGCATTGCTGTTCACGGTGAAGCCCAGCACAATCAGTTTTCCATCGGGTGACTACAAGTGTTACCATCTGAAGTACGACGAAAAGAACAGCGAGTCGTCGACCATTATAAAGGGTTGCATCTACAAGTCCCTGAACGTTTGCGACGGCAAGTTCTCGTCGGACAACATCCAGGAAGCTTTCTGCAGTCAATGCGACATGGATGCTTGCAACTCCGCCGGTCGATACGGGTTCGACCTGAAGCTGCTGGGATTGACCCTGGTCGCCATTGTAACTTATCTGCTGAAGTAGAGGGCTGCTGGGCGGTAGCTCACGCTCCCAAGTCGTGACTCGTTTCATCTCTTACAATCTCATCTTTTACGCTTTAGTGTGTATGTGCGCGTGTTTCAAATTGAAGGGAGGGAGCGAAATCTGTATGACAGACTCCCCTCCAGGATATTGTGCTTTGTAGTAGATGAGCTAAGCATTCGAAAATAGTGACAGTGAAGAAGACAACAACTAAAAAAAAAAAAAACCCAGACAGTTTTTTTTATGGAAAATCGATTCCAGAATCAAACGAAGACCAACGCAGAAAGGAAATGATACACCAAAATGTGCTTTGCAGCAATCGTTAACTCAGGAAACGATGTGGCCCATCAAATAAAATGGATTTTCTTTTTTACATATACCCAATTACCTCCGTTATTTTCCCCGTGGTGGTTAGAATTTAATCATTTTAAAATAATCGATTGATGACGAAATCGGTTTAATATGAACAGTGCTATATTTTTTTCGCAGATTTTTGCTTTCCTATGAAGGTGAAGAATGAAATAAATGGTTCCGGTGACGGACGAGAAACAGAACAACCAAATGACGAACATATCTAGATAGAGCTGAAATTAGGGCGTAGCAGCTTTTGTAAACATTGATTTCTCTCGATGATTTTTAGGAATTTAAAGCACCCCCACGCAAACCAACATAACCGTCGGGTAGAGTAATTCTTCTCCTACCCGATGGTGATTGTATTGACAAAAGAAGGCAATATTTACATAAGCTGTTACGTCCTAATTCCAGCTCTATCAAGACCTCATTATTATTCCGGACGACACTCCCTGAACTGGCAGAAAGCCAAGATTGGGCGGCGTAAGTCTGTTTGACTTTGACTAGCTATCTGCCGCTCAGTGTGTTTGCTCAATAGGCTTATCACACGCGAGTCATTAATTTATGCAAGCATGACCGTTTATTACTCTACGAATAGGCGTTAGGCAGCGTGGGACGACGAAGAAACCAAATGCATGCGATCTTGGTAATACTCCTCAACTGGTGACTCATTGCCGCCGTGGCTGGTGAGATTCCAAACAAAAATGCTGAGTGTGAGGTTTTACTACCGCTAACGTTACTTCTTTCATTGTTTTTGTAGTCCGGAATATGGTCTCCGTAAAACAAGATGAATAGACACACTTTCAACTTGAAATTATAGGAATCAGTACTATACGAACGGACGCTGTCGTGTTGTTGATCTGGCAAGCGTATTTTTCCTCAATTATTGTTAAGATGTTATAGTTCTTCAGTGATTTATTAAAAAAATCCGGCAGTCCGGCAGTGTTTTTATGGAAGAAAAATGTTTGCAATATAATCTATTATTATCTTATACTCATCTTAGCTCTGTTGAGATTCAGTAAACCATATCAGAATGCCTGGTCATTCACGTCTATTCCAAGGTTACTTTCACTTACAACAAGCCCCGTATACACGTAGTACCGATATCAAATGTATATTGGTACTGCGGGTACACTTTCCTCATCAAAGCAATTCCTGCTTTGTAGATGACACGTAAACACGATGCATTTCATATAAACAGTAGGATGCATTTCATATTTTTATATCTAGTTGTAATCAGTTAGCTCTCACCGCTTATGTATTGTATCCCTGCTGCTGAATCTTTGTCATCTCGATTTCTCGTTGAGTCCTGTTGAATAATCGGCATCTGTGGTGGAATACTCTTCTCTCTCTTTCTCTATCAATTTCGATGTTTTTCGAATCTCTTGTAATAGGATGCTTTGTTGATTGTTCATTAACTCTTGATTGCTTGTTATACTTATGAATATTTCACATGAATCGGCATGATTTTTTTATGAATATGGAATTTCGTTTTCGAGTTTCTTTTTTTATTTATTCAAAGGGGGGATGTCCATCAGTTCAGCTTCGAACCTGTTCGGATACGGTTGTGTATAAGTTTATTTCTGTTTTGTGCGTGCGTTCGCTGATTTTGCCAGATTAGCGCTGGCACTCTGCCTCCCGGACGGTTATACGTGTGTGATTGGTGGTTTTCTCGCTTTCCGAGAAGTTTTGGAATCGAAAAAGAAAACGTGATGCATCATGTTTGCAGGCATCAGAAGAAGTGTCGCTATCTGCGTTGTTTGTTTTTTTTTCTTCGCTTGTGCTCCCGGTACAGAAATTTGTGGCGTCGCGTGTGATAGTTTTTGATTTCAGTTTGTTTACGCGTTGTATGATTTTGTGAACGGTCGCTTCGTGTTCGCGTCATGGAGCAATCGACTACATTCGACCAGAGGATTGATCCCCGTAGGGCGGGTCTATGATCGGAGCTACTACACCAAGCGTGACATAGCTGCTTGCAAGGGATTCAGTTGGACTGATTTGGTGAGATTGTTCCATTTTTCTACTTTTGTCTATTTAAACTTAATTTCTATGAATGCGTATCGTTTGGAATCATTTGATTCGGATGAGACTCTTAACTTTTATTTGTTTACATTGTGCTTCAATTAGTATTCTTAAGAACTTCATAAAATAAGGTTTCAATATTTAAATTGAGCAGATCGACTAGCCTGGTGGCTGCCGCTTTTGCTTACTGAGTAGAAGACCGTCGGGGATCCACATTGTAAAGATTCCCTATTTTCAGCTTTTTTACAGGCTGGAGTTGTTGTTTGAACCATTTAGGTTATCAATTTAATTTATCTGTATAACAATTATTCACAAGCATTCTTCCAGGTCAATTCAAGAATAGTTTGATGATGATAAATCTTCCTAATATTCACATTACAGTTATGACCCGATCCTGTCAATCTCTCCGCGCATCAGACTGTTATTTTTCAATAATTCCACATAATTGTAATTTCATACCTTCCTCCTTCAAGATGAATGTTTAAGATACGCATACTTTGCTAGCTGACAAAATGGGGTCATTGCTGTATAATTATTCTCTTTTTGCAGCCTTCATTCAGACTGGATCTATTGATTTAAATTATTTGAGTTTTCTTCCAGCTCTTTGATGACGGAACATCACTAGATTTATACTGTAATGATTCACTCTTACAGCTTTCACCCTGGTTTTGTCTGTTGATTTGATTTGTTTGAATTGGTTTTCAGCTCTTTGGTGTTGGCAGTCGTAGGCGATCAATTTTGCTCATGCTCATGCTCTAAGTTCATTTTCAGCATTTCGATGATGGAACGTCTTCAGATTTATATTATAAGGGGGCTTATTACGGATGTCACATCACGGTGAAAAGTTGTCACTTGTCGTCACGGTGAAGTGATTCCCATTTGATTTGTACGGTAATCACGGCTCTTATTCTGAGTATCACTTTCTTATCACCGTGTAGTGACACCCGTAATAAAGCCCAATGATACACCATTTGGTTTTGGCTTCGGGCAAATCCAAGTATAATGCATGATAACACTGATTCATTTAAAACCATGGTCGCATCACTTATCAAGGTGAATCCTGATCCAACGAACCCAACTTACTAACAAAATCTCCTTTTCTGTGTCTTTTGTTGGAAATTTCAGGGTTACATCTTCCTTATTGGGAGCTGAGGAGACATAGAGCTGCATCATATTGTATGTAAAATAATTATTATTTTCATTGCGGAATACCAGTTTTTTTATCCATATAAATGTATTTTCATTATTACGTATTTTAATGTTCTGATATATTTCATTTCTCCATTACATATGTTTACTATATATATAAATAAATACTGGGTTGGGAGGGAGCATCAGGGTATCATTTGACCTGAAACTGGACGATTGGAGTGGTATGACAACCGGAGTCTAGGAGGGAATAAACACTATCATTTTCTTTATCCTACCGATTCGATTGTGATGGTGTGAATTCTACTCCAACAGTTTCAGTGAGATTGACGCGCCCTTCTTAACAAACCATCCTGTAGGAAGCTTAATAAGTATTGCGAATTGCGTTATTCGATTTGTTGGATCGTATCGTTGGAAGGAGATTCTTAAATTCCCGTGGATTTCGCGTAAGTGCCTCTGCTTACGGGTCCACCCCACCGTTTTTGGCCCTTCATACAGCGGTATTGTGAATTCAGATCGGTAGCTCAAATTGATCTTGCTATTAAGTGGAGCTGCATACAAGACAAGATCTTCGAAGGGATGGTGGCTACCTTACATACATACATACATATTCAAAGGGGGGATGTCCATTTCTCTCCAGGTACGGGTCAATGTTTGTCTGAGGCTTGCTGTACTCGGATGGCGTTTAGAACAGGCCTTGGCCTTCCCAACAAACAATTGCCTATTGAAGAAACGACTTGTTGACGATTTTCTTCCTTGTACTATTTTTAATACTTACTTCTGTTCAACAAATCTGGAGAATTAATTCAACCACAACATCGAAATATTTGGTGTTGAATAAGGTATGTCGAGAAGTTTTTATTCGACTTACAAAAGTTGTAACACAGCTTATTCGATCAAATTTTTTAATTATTCAGCGTTTATTAGATATCATCATTGCTTCCTTAAACAGCCATGGTATAAAGGTGTATAAAGACATTTGATTCTCATGTGAAATAATATTTAATTAGACACTATTAATACATTTATTAAACGATTATTCAACTACGGGACAATTAATCCGAAAATTAGAACGGGGCAGAGCATGGTTGTTCTCGTTAGTGATTTTTGTGTGGCATTTTATTTCTGTCGAAGCACGCACGCACCCACCACGCATATAGGTCATAGAAAATGTATTACATACATACATACACACATATCCTTAAGATGGGAGTTGAACCATGACCTTCCGATCACCAGCCGCTTGCCTTGCCATCTGAGCTTTCCTAGAATACGTCATACAGGCAGCTAAATAAGTAATAAAAGCTTGAATCTGAAAACCTATCAGCACTCCCTGCCGTAACTCTAGCTAATTCAAGGAGATGTGAGAATGAATAATTCATTCATAGCTGTTCAACGTGAGACCTTCGTTACCTCTCACATCTTTCTAATTTCGATGGAAAGGATGCTATTTTTTTTCGATAGATCGATGAATTGGTTGTCGTGAGTGATACGATCTATGATTACGATTTAAATAAATTAGGCGTAGAAAATAAATAAAAAAGGGTTGAGGTTAGGATTGAACGCACGACCTTCTACTTGGAAAGCGGAAACGGTAACCACTATGCTACCAATTTCGATTTGTTGTTAGCCTGAAGCAGTGTTGTGGAATAATGAATGAATACGCCGTTTGTAAATCATTTACAAAGCATGCAATTAAAATAATGACGCAAAGTGGTATAAGAGCTATTATGCTGACTGTATTCACCTTTATTCAGCAATATTGTTAAGCAATGCAATGGAGCTAGAAAACAATTATTAGACGTATAATAAATCATGTTATTACATTAATTGAAAACAGTCGAATTAAAGCGTCAATGTAAGTGCAAATTACACACAAACATCTGGTGTTGAATCAGGAAGATAGTCATTGTTTGTGTAGCTTTATATTAATCAAATCAGAGCAATCAGTGGAATAAAGGCGCATCTATCGATCTCAATGAGGTTTTTTTCAGCACATCATTTGACAATTCGTTTTATTCAGCATTGTACATTGTTATAAAGCATTTATTCAATCTATATGCTTATTTGTGACTCTGAATTGTTTACTGGGTTCATGACGCGCCATATTGAGTAATCCAGCGGATTAAGATCGGGACTAGATGGCGGCCACATATCCTTCACCCAGAACGGAAGATGTTCCTGCAACACTTCTGAGTGCGGTTCGAGGTGTGGCACGGAGCCCCATCTTGTTGAAATACAACATTTGGCTTCGGACCGTACTGCACAGCAAAAAAATAATTTTGATATCACGTCAAAGTGGATGCACTACAATCATGTCGAAAATATGGTGTAATATTACTTGCTAAAAAGGACAAAATTATCATTAATACAATGCATGAACTGGTATTACGCTGCTTTTACTGCATTTGTTTATTTATGTGGTCATAAAATTTACATGAAATTTTCGACATGATTGTAGCATAGAGGTAACTCTAAGACTAGTAGGTCCCGAAGAAAATCATTATTATTTTTGGCTCACTCAGTACCAGAACAACGGTCCCAAGCAGTCCCAAGCTATTTCACTCACCCCTGCATGTTCTGCATGAATCCACACACCCCTGATGTTATCTGTCAAACTTTCATAGCGAATCAAAACAAACATAGTGTAGTAATAGAATTTCAACTAGAATAGGGTACGTTAATCGTTTGCTTGGGACCAATAGGCTACTAAAGTGGTGAGCCAATTTAAAATCGTTAGTTTCGTATTGATTGTTGATTGTAGTGCATCCACTTTGATGTGATATCAAAATTATTTTTTTGCTGTGTGGTCTTTGATCCACAGAAGAACATACTCACTTAAAATCCCCATGTAGACCTCCGTGTTGACCTTGTCGCCCTCTGGAATGAACACCGGGTCCATTTTTTTGCCATCGGAAGCCACCAATCCAAACACCACAACGCTAGCAGGATGCTTGGTCAGATACACGTTCTTATGCTCGTCGGCCACGTCTTTTACCGGTAGAGAACTACACAGCAAAAAAATAATTTTGATATCACGTCAAAGTGGATGCACTACAATCATGTCGAAAATATGGTGTAATATTACTTGCTAAAAAGGACAAAATTATCATTAATACAATGCATGAACTGGTATTACGCTGCTTTTACTGCATTTGTTTATTTATGTGGTCATAAAATTTACATGAAATTTTCGACATGATTGTAGTGCATCCACTTTGATGTGATATCAAAATTATTTTTTTGCTGTGTAATATACCGGTCGGTTCTGGAATTTGATACGGGATCGACGGTAAACATTCTCTTGTCGGTGAACAGGATTACCGGATTTTTTCGCTTAAGGAAGTTCAAGATTTTCTTGCATTGTTCGACTCGTAGCTTCCGGATGCGGTTGGTTTTCATGTGAGTTTTATTCCGTGCCCTCGACTTTGCCCCGCAATCTTTCTTTACGATCTTCTAGTCACTGATCCCGTGTTCCTTTGCCATTTTCCTTATTGAACGCACTGGATTCTTACGAATCTTCCTTTTGATAGCAGCGATAACCCTCGGAACCCGAGCTGACCTCGGACGACCTGTGGCCACCTTTGCGGATAGTTGTCCTTTCTTTTCTCGGTCTAAAACCCCTTTGAAGGTCCACCGGGACACTCTCATGACGATTGAAATGTCTTTTTGCGACATTTGCGCGTGGAACAAATCACGAATACGCTGCCACTTCGTCATGGTGCAACTGTCAAACTAAGTAAATCATTTTCTTTTATCCACAACCTACTACGGTATGAGCTATAGGCTACGTGCATGCAAAGAAAACCAAGGCATTGTATGCACAGGTGAAACGGGAACCTTATTTGTATGATGGTGCAAACATTATCACGCATACGGTAGGTGGACAAAAAGGCGAACTCAGAGGGGGACGTCTGAGCTTTTCCACATTTATATTGCTGAAGCAACTGTAAACTCTAGAGGGAATTCCAGTAACCAGTACGATTTTGTTTGCTAGCATGGTTAAATTGACATATTTAACTATCTTAAAGATAAATCGTTCTGCTCAAACCAGGGTAAGAGGTGGAACCACCATCATTCTATTCTATTGTAAGCAAACTTACCAAACTTTCTCACAGTACAATCTTTCTCATAAAGCCTACATTTCATAACACATCGTAAATTTCCTAACACATCCTTTAAACTCAACCATTTCCCACCAGAACATCAAGTCCATGTTCCCATCCTAATTACAACATATTAACCCGTACCCACGGACAGTTCCAATCATTCATACAAAGCAATAAACCTCAAGTAGCACAACAGCACTTGAAACTAAGAACTGAAGAACATGCAAAAAGTGTCCTATTACCACACCGCTAACACAGTTCCATTCTCGAGAAATGCATAGCGCAAGCGACCCAGTAAGAATTGTCGGTCCGATGCGACTCCGATGAGAAACCGATGCATCGGACTATCGGCCTGATGTGAGCCTGATGAAACAGCCCGATTCGACACCTTGTATCGGGCTAATTTGCAACAAAAACGTCGGAATTGTAGACCTCGAGAAAGTGCTCTCGCTCGATGCGTAAGGCCGATGTGAGTCCGATGTGGAGCAAAATTTTGTATGGCGCATCGGGCTCGCATCGGGGTGCCGATTTTCGCTTTTGAGCGGTTTCCTTTCAGAATGACACTCCGACGCGAAGCCGATGCGGAACAAAATAATGTTCGTGGCATCGGGCTCGCGCCGGGGTATCATTCTGAAATCAATCCACTCAAAAGGAATTAGATTACCAATAATAAAATAAGCTTAATAAATATAAGAATATGCGTGATTATAATAGGAATCAGAAAAATAATACCGTAATACGAAAACGACTAATCAACATAAAATAACCTCTTTTTACGCGAATAGGAGAATTTTCGATTAATTTTGGAAACATTGGACTTGTGACCAGAAAATGGACCGTGGTGGATACGGGGTGCCCTCCCGGAAGATCCGAAACAACCGTAAAAGTGGCCAATTCATGAAATCGGCTCAAGAGCTCTGCGGTTTTTCCTAAAGATAAAATTTGGACTTATGACCAGATACATGGACCCTGGTGGCCACGGGGTGCCCTTCCGGATGATCCAGAGCAACCGTCAATGCATTGTGCTGAATGTGGTAAATTTAAGAAATTGGTTCTAGTGCTCTGCGGTTTTTCTAAAGCACTTCTACAGGACTCATTAGATAGCATTTGGACTTGTGACAAGAAAATGGACATGGGTGGCCACGGGGTGCCCTTCCGGAAGATCCGGAACAACCACAAATGTGGTAAATTCATGAAATCAGTCCTAGAACTCTGCAGCTTTTTCAAAAACACGTCTACAGGACTCATTATTGCACTTATACAGGACTCAATAGATAGCATTTGGTCTTGTGACCAGTAAATGGACTCTGGTGGCGACGAGTTGCTCTTCCGGAAGATCCGGAACAACCGTAAAAGTGGCCAATTCGTTAAATCGGTCCTAGAGCTCTGCGGTTTTTTCTAAAGCACTTTTACAGGACTCATTATTGCATTTATACAGCACTCATTAGATATAATTTGGACTTGTGACCAGAAAATGGACCCTAGCGGCCATTGGGTGTCCATCCAGAAGATCCGGAACAACCGTAAAAGAAGCCAATTCATGCTATTAGTCCTAGAGCTCATGTGGTTTTTCCTAAACACTTCTTCAGGACTTATTGAATATGGACTTGTGACCAGAAAATGGACCCTAGTGGTCACGGGGTGCGCGTCCGGAAGATCCGGAACAACCGTTAAAATTCGTAAATTGGTAATCGGTCCTAGAGCTCTGTAGTTTTTTTTTTAAGCACTTCTACAGAACTTAACAGAAAGAATATGGACTTGGACCAGAAAATGGACCTTGATGGCCATGGGGTGTCCTTCCGGAAGATCTGAAACAAACTTTAATGTGGCCAATTCATGAAATCAGTCCTAGCACTCTGCGGTTTTTTCTTAAACACTTCTACAGGACTCATTAGATAGAATTTGGATTTGTGACCAAAAAATGGACTCTGGTGGCGACGGGGTGCCTTCCGGAAGATCCGAAACAACCGTAAAAGTGGCCAATTCATGAAATCGGTCCTAGAACTCTGTGGTTTTTTTTTAAAGCACTTCTACATGACTCATTATATAGAATTTGAACTTGTGACCAGAAAATGGACCCTAGCGGCCATCGGTTCTCCTTCCGGAAGATCCGGAAAAACCGTTAGAGAAGCCAAATCATGATATTAGTCCTAGAGCTCATGTAGTTTTTTTTTTTTCTAAACACTTCTTCAGGACTCATTACATAGAATTTGGACTTTTGACCAGAAAATGTACCCTGGTGGCCACGGGGTGCCCTTCCGGAAGATCCGGAACAAACATTCAAATAACCAATTCATGAAATTGGTCCTAGAGCTCTGCAGTTTTGTTCTTAAGCACTTCTACAGGACTCAACAGAAAGAATATGGACTTGGACCAGAAAATGGACCTTGGTGGCCATGGGGTGCCGTTCCGGAAGATCCGAAACAGCCGTTAAAAAGGCTATTCATGAAATCCGCCCTAGAGCACTGTGGTTTTTTCTAAAGCACTCCTTCAGGGCTTATAAGATAAAATTTGGACTTGTGACCAGAAAATGGACCCTGGTGGCCAAAGGGTGTCCTTCCGGAAGATCTGGAACAAACGTAAAAGTGGCCAATTTATGAAATTGGTACTAGAGCTCCACGGTTTTTTTTTTCTAAAGCACTTCCACAGGACTCATTATATAGAATTAAGACTTGTGACCAAAAAATAGATCCTGGTGGCCATCAGCTACCATTCCGAAAGATCCGGAACAATCTTAAAAATGGTCAATTCATGAAATCGGTCCTAGAGCTCTGCGGTTTTTTTTTCTAAAGCACTTCTACAGGACTCATCAGATAGAATTTGGACTTGTGACCAGAAAATGGTCCCTTGTGCCCACGGGGTGCACGGGGAAGATCCGGAACAACAGTTGAAGTGGCCAATTCATTAAATCGATCGTTTGGCTCTGCGGTTTTTTCTCAAGAACTTCTACAGGACTCATTACATAGAATTTGGACTTGTGACCAGAAAATGAACCCTGGTGGCTATCAGGTGCCCTTCTGGAAGATCCGGAACAACCGTATATGCGGCCAATTCATGACAGCTTTGCGGTTTTTTCTTAAGCACTTCCACAGGCTTCATCAGATAGAATTTGGACTTGTGATCAGAAAATGGTCCATTGTGGCCAAAGAGACCCTTCCGGAAGATACGGAACAACCATGAATGTGGCTAATTCATGAAATCGGTCCTAGAACTCTGCCGTTTTTTTTCTAAAGAACTTCTACAGGACTCATTAGATAGGCTTTATACTTGTGGCCAGAAAATGGACCCTGGTGACCATCGGGTGCGCTTCTGGAAGATCCGGAACAACCGTAAAAGTGGCCTATTCATGAAATTGGCCCTAGAGCTTTGCGGTTTTTTCTAAAGCACTTCTTCAGGACTTATCAGATAGAATTTGTTCTTGTGCTCAGAAAACTGTTCTTTGTGGCCACGGGGTGCCCTTCCGGAAGATCCGGAACAACTTTTTATGTGGCCAATTCATGAAATCAGTCTTAGAGCTCTACGGTTTTTTTTCTACAACACTTCAATAGGACTAATCAGATAGAATTTCAACTTGTGAAAAGAAAATGGACCCTAGCGGCCATCGGGTAGCCTTCCGGAAGATCTAGAGCAACAGTTAAAGTAGCCTATTCATGAAATCGGTCCTAGAACTCTGCGGTTTTTTCTTTAACACTTCTACAGAACTCATTAGATAGAATTTGGACTTGTGACCAGAAAATGGACCCTGGTGGCCATGGGGTGCCCTTCTGGATGATCTGGAACAACCGTTAAAATGGCCAATTCATGAAATCGGTCCTTAAGCTCTGAGCATTGGGTGCCCTTCTGGAAGATCTGGAGCAACAGTAAAAGTGGTCATTTCATGAAATTGGTCCTAGAACTCTGCGGTTTTTTCTAAAACACTTCTACAGGACTTATTAGATAGAATTTGGACTAGTGATCAGAAAATTGACCCTCGTGGACACGGAGTGCCCTTTCGGAGGATCCGGAACAACAGTTGAAGTGGCCAATTAATGAAATCGGTCCTAGAGCTTTGCGTTTTTTTTTCTAAAACACTTCTGCAGGCTCATTAGCATTGGCGTAGCTAGCACCCCCACTAGGGGGTGCAAAGGCATCCCTAGTTTCAATGTATGCACCCCTAGGACCAATGTAGGCCGCCCAGATTATTTATTACAAGTTCTTATTTTCATTTCACATAGAAATAGTAAAATTGAGATTATGCCGTGAGAGAAAAAGAAATTCGAAAAAATGATAGTTTTCCTTAGTTACGCCAATGCTCATTAGATAGAATTTGAACTTGTGAACAGAAAAAGGACCATAGCGGCCATCGAGTACCCTTTCGGAAGATCTGGATGAACTGTGAAAGTGGCCAATTCATGAAATCGGTCCTAGAACTCTGCGGTTTTTTCGAAAACACTTCTACAGGACTCATTAGATAGAATTTGGACTTGTGACCAGAAATTGGACCCTGGTGGCCACGGGTGCCCTTCCGGAAGATCCGCGATGTCACGCACACCAACGTATCGTCTGGCTCGGAAACCGCGTTTACCCGAAAACGTTTTTTTATTCAGGGTTCAGGTTGGCACTGAACCAGTTTCAAAAATAAATTCGCTATTAGTTCATAAGGAATAAGTCCGCCCAAGACACCCAGACGATACAACGTCAAATCGCACTTTTATAAGCGATTCCGCACTTTTGAGGAGTTCAGTTTCCAATGCAAAATACAATATTTAATGGTTTTTTTTACACGACTGTTTTTACGCGCTGAATTGGATATAAGGTAAGCGAGCCTGTTTTGGCACTACTTAAAATTTGTACCAGTTTTGGCATTAGCCCGTGTAATTTATATGAAGCTGGGCCAAAATAGGAACCATTGCGTATATGGGATTGTGCCAAAACTGGAGCATATGCCAAAACTGGAACACTTACCCTAGCGAGATTTTTAAACGTGATCTACTAGTTAAATAATAAGAAGACTTATAATGAGTTTCCTGTTTTCTGCTGAAGTTCAGGGAAGCACTGTCGACATTCTGGGAAGTATAGTTGAGGTTCATGGAAATCCTGTGGAAGATCAGTGAAGTCCTGTCGCCATTCTGGGAAGAACTGTTGAAGTGCGTTGAAGTACTGCTGAAATTCTGGGAATTCCTGTTCACATTCTGGGAAGAACACTTGAAATTCAGAACATGCCTGCTGAAGTTCTGGGAATTCCTGTCGACATTCTGGGAAGAACTTTGAAGGTTCAGGGAAGTACTGCTGAAGTTCAGGGAAGTTCTGTCGACATTATTGGAAGTGCTGTTCAAGTTCAGGGAAGTCCTGTCGACATTCTAGGAGACACTGTTCAAGTTTAGGGAAGTTGTTCTGAGGTTCAGGGAAGTTCTGTCGAAGTTCAGGAAAGTCGTGCAGAAGTTCAAGGAAGTCCTATCGACATTCTGGGAAGTACTGCTCAAGTTCAGGGAAGTCCTGTGGAATATCAGGAAAGTCCTGTCGACATTCTGGGTAATACTGTTGAAGTTCGTGGAGGTACTGTTGAAGTTCTGGGAATTCCTATTGACTGGGAAGAACATTTGGAGCTCAGGGCATTCCTGCTGAAATTCTGGGAATTCCTGTCATCATTCTGGGAAAAACTTTTAAGGTGCAGGGAAGCTCTGCTGAAGTTCTAGGAAGTCCTGTTGACATTCTGGGAAGAAATTTTGAAGTTCAGGGCAGTACTGCTGAAGTTCTGGGAAGTCCTGTCAACATTTTGGAATGTACTGTTGAAGCTCAGGGAAGTCCTGCTGAAGTTCAGGGAAGTTCTGTCGACATTCTGGGAAGAACTTTTGAAGTTCAGGGCAGTCCTTCTGAAGTTCTGGAAAGTACTGTTGAAGTTCTGGGAAGTCCTGTCCATATTCTGGGAAGTGCTGTTCAAGTTCAGGGAAGTCTTGTGAAAGTTCAGGAAAGTCCTGTCGACATTCTGGGAAGCACTGTAGAAGTTCGTGGAAGTTCTGGGAAGTCCTGTCGACATTCTGGGAAGAACATTTGAAGTTCAGGGCATTCTTGCTGAAGTTCTGGGAATTCCTGTCAACATTCTGGGAAGAACTGTTGAAGTTCTGGGAAGTTCGGTCGGCATTCTGGGAAGCACTGGGTACTGGAAGTTCAGGGTAATCCTGCTAGAGTCGAAGTTCAGGGAAGTTCTTATGAAGTTTAGGGAAGTACTTCTGAAGTTCAAAGAAGTTCAAGGAAAATAAGGGCATTCCTACTGAAGTACTGGGAAGTCCTGTCGACATTCTGAGAAGTATAGTTCAAGTTCAGGGAAGTCCTGCCGACATTCTGTGAGATACTGTTCAAGTTCAGAGAAGTTCTTCTGAAGTTCTGGGAAGAACATTTGAAGCTAAGGGCATTTCTGCTGAAGTTCTGGGAATTCCTGTCCACATTATGGGAAGAACTTTTGAAGTTCAGGGAAGTCCTGCTGAAGTTCAGGGAAGTCCTGTCGACATTCTGGGAAGTACAGCTGAAGTTTAGAGAAGTTCTGTCAACTTTCTGGAAAAAAAAACTTTGGAAGTTCAGGGCAGTCCTGCTGAAGTTCAGGGAATCCTGTCGACATTCTGGGAAGTACTGTTGAAGTTCAGGGAAGTCCTGTCGACATTTTGGGAGGAACTGTTGAAGTTCAAGGCAGACCTGCTGAACTTCACGGAAGTCCAGTCGACATTCTGCGAAGTACTTCTGAAGTTCACGGAAGTCTTGTCGACATTCTGGGAAGTACTGTTGAAGTTCAGGGAAGTCCTGCTGAAGAAGTTCAGGGAAGTCCTGCCGACATTCTGGGAAGAACTGTTGAAGTTCAGCGAAGTCCTGCTGCAGTTCTGGGAAGTCCTGTCGACATTCTGCTAAGTACTGTTGAAGTTTACGGAAGTCCTGCTGAAGTTCAGGGAAAACCTGTCGACATTCTGGAAAGTACTGCCAAAGTTCAGGGAAGTCCTGTTGAAGCTCGGGGAAGTCCTGCTGAAGTTCTGGGAAGTCCTGTCGACATTCTGGAAAGAATTGTTGAAGTTCAAGGCTGACCTGCTGAAATTGTGGGAAGTCCAGTCGACATTCTGCGAAGTATTGTTGAAGTTCACGGAAGTCCTGTCGACATACTGGGAATTTCTGTTGAAATTTAGGAAAGTCCTGCTGAAGAAGTCCAGGGAAGTCCTGCCGACATTCTGGGAAGTAGGGAAGTTCTGTCGACAATCTGCGAACTACTGTTGAAGTTCAGGGAAGTCCTGTCGAGATTCTGGGAGCTACTGTTCAAGTTTAGGGAAGTCCTGCTGAAGTTCGGGAAAGCCCTGTCGACATTCTGGGAAGTACTGATGAAAATCAGGGAAGTTATGTCGACATTCTGGGAAGTACTGTTGAAATCCAGGGAAGTCCTGCTGAAGTACAGGGAAGCCAAGTCGGCATTCTGCGAAGTACTATTGAAGTTCACGGAAGTCCTGTCGACATTCTGGGAAGTACTGTTGAAGTTCAGGGAAGTCCTGTCGACATTCTGGGAAGTACTGTTGAAGTTCAGGGATGTCCTGTTGAAGTTCTGTCGACATTCTGGGAAGTACTGTTGTGGTTCAGGGAAGTACTCTTGAAGTTCAAGGAGTCCTGCTGAAGTTCAGGGAAGTCCTGTTAATGTTCAGAGCAAGGGGGGTCCGTGGCGTAGTGGCTACACGTTCGCTTCTCAAGCGGATGGTCATGTGTTCAATTCCCAGCCCCCCCCCCCCACTTTGGGCGCCGATGGTGAGTGGTAAGCGTGGTTGCCTCTCACCTCAGTATGGCCTGGGTTCAGTCCCAGTCAGCGCCCTGGGATTTTCTGAGGCATAGAATCCCTAAGCACGCCTTCCTTCGGATGGGAAGTAAAACCGTTGGTCCCGGTCCATAGTCATGGGTCGTTAGTTAGGGTCCAGGTGTGGAAGCTACCTCCCTGGCGTCGGGAGCATTGGTACTCTCAGTACGGAAAACAGTTCGACGGAAAACAAATCAAGAAAAAAAAAAATGTTCAGAGTAATTCTGCTGAAGTTCATAGGAAACCTGTCGCCATTCTTGGAAGAACTGCTGAAGTTCAGGGAAGTCCTGCCGAGATTCTGGGAAGTACTGCTGAAATTCAGGGAAGTCCTGCTAGAGCTCAATTAAGACTTGTCGACATTCTGGGAAGTACTGTTGAAGTTCCATGAACCTAATTAAGTTCTAGGAGGTTCTGCTGAAGTTCAGGGAAGTCCCATCGATATTAAGGGAAGTTCAGGGAAGCCCTCTCGACATTCTCGGAAGTACTGTTGAAGTTCAGGGAAGTCCTGCTGAAGCTCAGAGAAGTTCTGCTTAGGTTCAGGGAAGTCCTGTAGACATTCTGGAAAGAACTGTTGAACTTCAGGGAAGTATTGATGAAATTCAGGGAAGTTCTGCTGAAGTTCAGGGAAGTCCTGTCGAGGTTCAGGAAAGTCCTGTTGAAGTTCAGGGAAGTCCTGTCGACATTCTTGGAAGAACTGTTGAAGTTCAGGGAAGTTTTGCTGTATTCCTGGGAAGTACTGTCGAAGTTCAGGGAAGTCCTTCTGAAGTTCTGGGAAGTCCAGTAGACATTTTGGGAAGTATTATTGAAGTTCAGGGAAGTTCTGCTGAAGTTCTGGGAAGTCCTGTCGACATTCTGGGAAGTACTTTTGAAGTTCATGGAAGTCCTGCTGAAGTGCAGGGAAGTCCTGTACACATTCTAGGAAGTACTTTTGAAGTTCAGGAAAGTCCTGCTGAAGTTCAGGGAAATCCTGCTGAAGTTCAGGGAAGTCCTCTCAATGCTCAGGGAAGTTCTGCTGAAGTTCAGGGAGGTCCTGTCGACATACTGGGAAGTACTGTTGAATTTTAGGGAAGTCCTGCTGAAGTTCTGGGAAATCCTGTCGACATAGGGGGAAGTACTACTGTTGTAGTTCAGGTAAGTCCTGCTGATGTTCAGGGAAGTCCTGTCGAAGTTTAGGGAAGACCTGTCAACATTTTGGGAAGACTTGTTAATGTTATGGGAAGTCCTGCTGAAATTCTGGGATTTCCTGTCCACATTTTGGCAATTACTGTTGAAGTTCAGGAAGTTCTGCTGAAGTTCAGGGAAGTCCTGTCGACATTCTGGGAAGAACTGTTGAAGTTCAGGGCATTCCTGCTGAAGCTCTGGGAATTGCTGTCGACATTCTGGGAAGAACATTTGAAGTTCAGAGAAGTTCTGATGACGTTCAGGTAAGTCCTGTCGAAGCTTAGGGAAGTCCTGTCAAAGTTCAGTGAAGACCTGCCGAAGTTCAGATAAGTTCTGTCGACATTCTGTGAAGTACTGTTGAAGTTCAGGGAAGTCCTGCTGAAGTTCAGGGAAGTCTTGTGGACATTCTGGGAAGTACTGTTGAAGTTCAGGAAGTTCTGCTGCAGTTCTGGGAAGTCCTGTCGACATTCTGGGTAGTACTGTTGAAATTCAGGGAAGTCCTGCTGAAGTTCACGGAAATCCTGTCGACATTCTGGGAAGTACTGTTGAAGTTCAGTGAAGTCCTGTCGACCTTTTAAGAAGTACTGTTTTAGGTCCGGGAAGTCCTGTTGACATACTGGGAAGAACTGTTTAAGTCAGAGAAGTCCTGCTGAAGTAATGGGAAGTCCTGTCGACATTCTGGGTAGTACTGTTCAAGTTCAGGGAAGTCCTGCTGAACTTCTGGGAATTTCTAGGAACTAGGTACTGTTCAAGTTCAAGGAAGTCCTGCTGAGGTTCTGAGAAGTCCTGTCGACATTCTGGGAAATACTTTTCAAGTTAAAGGAACTCCTGTCGACATTCTGGGAAGTACTGTTGAAGTTCATGGAAGTCCTGCTGAAGTTCAGGGAAGTTCTGTCGACATTCTGGGAAGAACTTTTGAAGTTCAGGAAGTCCTGCTGAAGTTCAAAGAAGTTTAGCAGAATTTCAGAGAAGTCCTGCTAATGTTCAGGCAAATTTAGCCGATATTCTCGGAAGTCTCACCGACTTTCATGGAAGCCCTGACTTGGATCAGGGAAGTGCTGTCTCAGTTCAATGAAGTTCTGTTGAAATTCAGGGAAGTCCTGCCTAGCTCCAAAGAATTCTTGCTGAAGTTATGCCTAAGTTCAGGAAAGTCCCGCTCGAGTTCAGTAAGTCTTACTGAAGTTCTGGGAAGTCCAGGATGTGTTCAGGGACATTTTTCTGAAGTTAGGATAGTCCTACCGAAATTCACGAATGTCTTGTCGGGGTTCAGGCAAGTCTATATTCATTAAATTTCTGTTGAACTTCAGGAAAGTCCTGCTGAACTTCATGGAAGTCCTTCTGAAATTCAAAGAAGTCCTTCCGACATTCAAGGTAGTCCGGTCAAAGTTCAGATAAGTTTTGCCGATGTTCAGGAAGTTCTACCAATGTTCAGGAAACTTCTGTCGACATTGGAAGAAGTACTGCCGTCATTAAGAGATATTAGATATTCTACCGAAGTTCAAATGAGTCCTGATGAACTTCAAGGAAGTCTCGCTGATGTTCAGAGAGGTCCTCCGGAACTTGGAGAAATTCCTGTTGAACTTGGGGAAGTCCTGCCTACAATCAGAGAATTATTGTTGAAGTTTAGGGAGGTCCCGCTTATCTTCCCGGAAGTTATGCCGAAGTTTAGGAGAGTCTTGCCGACAGGACGGCATTTTTCGTAAAAAAAATTGATTCCGTTTTTTAATTTCTCGCAAACAATTTCACACATTTTTACCCAATTTTTCCAGTTACAACTAGAATTAATGTGAAAATTTTGGATAAAGTTTAAAAAAAAATAACATCAATTGAGTTTAAAGGTTATTAACACCAAATTTACTTTTTGAGGTCAAGAGCATATTACAGCGAAATAATAGTTGATTTTATGAAAATCATAGTAAGTTTGTTTTCATATGTTCCTTTTTGAGCTTTTATAAAGTGCTTTTTTGTACATTTCAAAGGCTGCATTGTGGTTTGTTCTTTACTGTTTCAAGGATTTGTAAACCCTTATATACTTTTATAGATACACTTAACTATATTACCGCTCATTATCACCACTCAGAATGCAAAAGTTTGTTGTTGCGAATACGTTGAATTTCGAATTTGGCCATTCTTAGCGATTTTTATTTTTATTTTTTTATTTGAGGGGGATAGAAGGAAAGGGGTGTAAGTGATTTTGATCGATTTTCTTCATCGACTTTCTCTTTCGTTAATAACTCAGATGTAAACACATTCCTTGATGCGTTTGCCGTTCTGGATGCTAGATGAGAACCTCCTTTATCAAACTATCTGGCAGCAATAGCGCGAAATTTGTGTGTAAAGCCATGGTTATCAGAAGAGAAAGTCGATTAAGAGAATCGATCAAAGTCACTTACACTCCTTTCCTTCCAAGCCCCTCATTTGAAATGATGTTGTGAATTGATTTCAAATGTTGTCCAAACAATTGCATAAAAAAGGCTTCACTAGGATAACAGGTTTTAAAAAAAAATGGTCGATGGGAACAAAAGATACAAAAAAATCGAAGTGCGCAGAATTTTCTTTTCTTCTCCTACCTTACCATCCAGCTCCGTGGGATATAAGGGGGCCGCGGTGAGTTGCTGGCAGGGATGTGGAGTCGGATCAAAATTCACCGACTCCGACTCCTCTGATTTGAAAATTACCGACTCCGACTCCTCGACTCCGACTCCGATTCAGACAAAATACAATAAAATTTGCGTCAAAAAAATTTGGTTGATTTAATTTGTATAACAAAGGGGTCATCCATAAATTATGTAAGGGAATAGGGGGGCAGGTAGGTCTTAACATTTCTTACGGTTTCTGGCAACGGGGGAGGGAGAGTTGACATTTTCTTACATACGGTTTAATAAGCGGGAAAAAAAATTAGACGTTCAACGAGACGTTGTCTTGGACTTAAAGATGATTCCTAGGGGGTTCAAATCATTGGAAGCATAAAATAAATTTCAAAATATAACCGTTCGATTTTGGCACGGTTCGATTTTGGCAACACAAAATTTTCGGGCTTGTTGTCAAAATCGAACGGGTACTGTACCTGGGGTTTCTGCAACTGAAGGGGATTCGCCATACATCGATCAAGACAGAGCTGCAGGAAAAGTTCTTGTATCGTATCAACCGTGTTCTGAGGTCGTTATACACTATATACGCAATACACTATTTCTTCAGCACTAAGTCTACGTAGAGCCGCCACGCCAAAGGTTATCGCACTGCATGCACTGGTTGCACTTACCCGTACGATTAAAATCGATTCGCACGATGAAAAACAATCAAAACGCGAGACCACCAAAAGCGAAAACTACCGCACTGCCACGGACTGTGTGTGTGTGTGTCATCCTCTATCCCTCACCCAGCCGGGGGCGTTGGACAAGTAGAACTGCGAATAATTTGATCAAATCTCATGCTCCGTAATGGTGCCCTTTATGTTGTGAAGACTAGTACTTCAAAAAAGGTAACTTTTGAGGCAAGACAGGGTGTCCTCAACAAGTTAAGGGAACAGGGTGCACTAGATGTCCACAACAGGTACAGCAAAACATCACATAGACGCCCTTATTCACACTAACTACTCAGGGGATAGAAGGTCAAGAAGAGCCACCGCCGCCAACTAAAGCTTGAACCGGGTACCTGGGACTCCCACGATATACCCGCGGCAATGGTCAACAGACGATGCCCTGTGCGTATTTAGTATGTAATATGTTTTATTTGGATACACAAAATGTTTGAAGCCATGCGTCATCTAAACCATAATTTGCATCACCACAAATACACTTGTCAACAATCTTCAACTGGAACGTGCTCATCAAATCACTTCACCCGGGAGCGCATTCCCGATGCTTCCACGCATATTTTTCTCTCCACTCCAACCACACAACAACCAAATATCACTTTTCTTCACTTTTCTTTTTCAAGACACTCCGTGCACAAAAGCAATGCACACGCAAAACCCTAACAATAGATCAGCGCCGTGCTCATCACCGCGTAGATAAAAAGAAATTAAAATTTTCACTCGCGATGCCACAAATTTTTGGTCCGGGAAAAACAATAAAACCACGCAGCGCCTAATCTTCTGATGCTTTCAATTTTGCAAACATGATGAATCATGTTTTCTTTCTTGATTCTAAAACTTCTCGGAAAGCGAGAAAACCACCACTCACATTTTCAAAAAGTTGCATTTCGAACGGATCGTGTTTTTCTTGCGGCGCCGTAAAAAAGCGAATAATTTGGCAGTTAAATGTGTTTTTCAAACAATTCAGATAGTGAAATAACATAAATTAAACATAGAGACCAAGTGAAGAAGATTCTGTACGAACCAAAACAAGAAATTAGAAGAAAAGTGATCAAATTAAGTTGCGGGCTGAGAAGGAGAAGACGAATAGTATTAAGAAGAAGAAGAGAAAAACAGTACTAGGTTAAGCGAAAAAAAAAAACTGTTAGGTTAAATGAAGAATACAAAACAAGTCATTACAATTAGAAATTAGAGAGCAATAAAAGAAGATACAAAATGAAATCAAACATCGTGACCAGAAAGCAGTATAAAATCGGAGAAACGCAGCAAGCAGTGAAACCAGGAGGACAAAATGTGGAGAAAACAAAAAAATCAACATCGAACAGAACCAGCACTCAACAGGACAATCAAACTGCAGAAACCTCAACCAGGACAAACACGAATGGTGTGATGGACGTGGTATTTATGGAACCAGCTGACTTCGAGAAACAAACGGCAAGATTCCCGATTGAAGTGGCACGAGTACTAAATTCAAGAAAGATCAACTATCTGGACATTGTCAGGGTAGGAAGACTAAGATTCAAAGTCACGTTTGAGTCAGAAGCTGCTGCCAACGTGCTGAGAGGCGAGAAGCTGGAGCAGCAAAATCTTAAATGTTTCGTACCGTTCGTGCTGAGACAGACGATTGGATTGGTCAAGGGAATCCCAAGAGAATACAACGAAGACGAGTTGATGGAGAACATGGAATCGGACACAGAAGTATTGAAAGCGGAAAGAATGAAGAAAAGGAACAAAGAAGGGAAGCTGTTAGATACGAACAATGTAAAGATTACATTTAAAGGAAGCAAGCACCCAGACAACATCATGATCTTTGGATGCAAATTCAAAGTCGAACTGTACATATTTCCGGTAAAGCAATGTGCGAACTGCTGGGGATATGGACACAAGAAGGAGCAATGCAAAAGAGCTGAAAAATGTAAAAACTGCGGACAGGAGCATAATCAGGAGGACTGTGTAACGGTTAAGTGTATAAATTGCGGAGGTAACCACAAAGCAACAGAGAGATTCTGTCCAATGCGACAGGAACAACGACAGATTTCGGAGATCATGCAAAGGGATAAGATAACGTTCAATGAAGCGAAGAAGAAATGCACACAAGAAAACACATTCGACATCCTACCGGACGATGAAGTGGAGTTTCCTAATCTGACACAACAGCGAAATTCAAATCCGGGATCGCAGTACAAGACTGTACTGGTTCAAAGGAATGGAACAAGATCCCAACAACAACAACAACAACAACAACAACGACGTCCAAACTATGCACAGGTGGTTATGAATGAAAATGTACCTCATCAATTCAACGAGAACCCATACAAGGTGGACCAATGGGAAAGAACAATAACGGAAATGAAGCGATTTTGGAGGAATCTGGACGTAATCAGGAAATTAATGAGGCTGCACTCGGGAATCAATGCAGAAATCATTACCAAGGAGGCATCGGCAATTGCTTATGAGGAACTCATCATCAGAATTAGTACCACAATCCAAGAAATCATCGAAGACATCACTAATGAACTAGCATCTATAACAGAAGACAAAGAAGTTACACACGAGAATATGGAGAAAAATGGATAAGAACATAAAAATAATGCAGAATAACATACAATCTTTAAGGCCTATAGAAACAAGAGAAGAGTTATCAATGTTTTTGAAAAAGGAGGAAATTATAATAGCTAGTTTACAAGAAACTTGGTTGAAACCAAATGAAAATTTCAGGATAAAAGGTTACAGATTGGTGCAGAGGTGTAGAGATGAAGGATTCGGAGGAGTAGGAATTTTGATCAGGGAAGACGTCAATTACGAAGAGATAAAACTAGGCACCTACGAACCAGTAGAAGTAGTAGCAATACGAACAAAGAGCCTGTCGGTAAACTTTACAATATTCTCGATATACGTGCCACCGGATAGTAGGCTAGCCAAAAAGGAAATTGAGAGATTTGGAGAGATTTTCAGTCTAATCGAAAGAATGGATGGAGAAATAATGTTAACGGGAGATTTCAACGCAAGGCACCCCATGTGGGACGATGG
Organism: Ochlerotatus camptorhynchus; assembly: GCF_037179485.1. Taxonomy (NCBI): domain Eukaryota; kingdom Metazoa; phylum Arthropoda; class Insecta; order Diptera; family Culicidae; genus Ochlerotatus; species Ochlerotatus camptorhynchus. The sequence continues at coordinate 24,242 of NW_027041234.1, forward strand.
AGTTAAACCATGCGCGAAAGGCACTGCTATGGCGAACGAACTGGCAAACTCAAAGCTGGTAATGTTGAACGACGGACAGAGTACTACGATTCCTAGGATCAACTCATCTCCCACGGCCATCGATCTGTCATTCGCGACAAGCCACCTAGCATCACTGACGAATTGGAATGTGCTACAAGAAGAGTTCGGTAGTATGCATCTCTGCATCAGCATGACAATACAATCTGAAGCACCGATATCGTGGGGCACACGAAAGAAAGTAAATGTACAACGAGCAATAGAAGGACTAAACTCACTAAGACCGCAATACCTATACTCCCCGGAAGAAATGCAACAAGTATTCGAGGAACAAATAGAGGCAGCTAGTTATGTAGTGAAGAATAAAAAGGCAGATTTTCTGAAAGCGTGGTGGAACAAAGATTTACAAAAAGCATACAATGAAAAGAGGAAAAGGCTAAGAAACTTCAACAAAGAAAAATCATTAAACAATCAAAAGGAGATGCAGAAAGCTAGAGCGGTGTTCAAGAAGCTAGTCAGGAAGGAAAAACGGAAATATGTACACGAACTACAGGAAAAAATAGAGGAATCAACCCCACCGAAGCAAATTTGGAACATAATTCGAGGATTGGACACGGCACTTACAGGATCAAAAAAAGGAGCGGACCATTCACCGTCCCTAAACACAGCGATGGAATTTATGAGAAGGAATTATGTCAAAAAAACAGAAAATCTAACATGGAATCACGGAATACAACAAGAAAAAGCGTACATGGGAGAATCACTAAATTTCGAGGAAATTTTCAAGGTAATAAAAAGCAAGAAAGATCACTCTGCTGCAGGTGTAGACCATATATCATACAAGATGATAAAGGGATTAAATATCGGAATGATAAGCGAAATAAGTGTACAACTAAATGCAGTATGGCTAGCAATCGAAATTCCTGAACGATGGCGGATTAGCAAGATGGTATTAATACAAAAACCCAATAGAGACCCAAATGATATCACGGCTAAGAGAGGAATTGCGTTGATGAACGTGTTTCTAAAAACAATTAACACTGTAGTCAAAGACCGACTTGCGAAGTATACAGATGAGATGGAATTACTACCACCACTGTCGTTCGGATTCAGAAAGGGGTATTCGGCAATAAGCAGCGTAAACTATATAGTCAATTCCATCAAGGAACTAAAAGCACAGAAGAAAAACTGCGTAGTATTCTTCCTGGACGTGGACAAAGCGTTTGATTCAGTAAACTGTCAAATATTGCTGGACAAAATGGAAAAATTGCAAATTCCGTGGGAAATTAGAAGATGGATATATGAATATTTGAACGAGAGAATAATGAAAATAACAGCCCAAGAACGAGAGGTAACAGTAACAGTCAACAGAGGACTAGCCCAGGGTTGCCCTTTATCACCAGTGTTATTCAATCTATACACGATTGATCTTCACGAAGAAATAGAAGAAGGAGTGTTCCTGACGCAGTTTGCAGACGACTTTGCGCTGATGATAGAAGGAGATAGCGAGGAAATAGTAGAAAAAGCGAATCGATGTATCGAGGTAGTCAGAACGAGACTTCAGGGATTGGAATTGAAAATGAATCCAGCTAAGTGTGCAGTTGTGAACTACAGCAAAATACCAGATCACAAGCTTAATATTAAGGTGCAGGGAGAAAGGATCGAAGTTAATAATACCCATAAGTACTTAGGATATACGCTAGATAAAGGCCTCATACACAAAAAGCACATAGAAGAGGTAACAACCAAAGCCAAGAAAAGCCTAAACCTTCTGAAAATGATTTCCTACAAAAAAAGCCCTGCTAATCCGGAAACTGTGTTAAAAATAGGAAATGCTATTGTTAGGTCCAAGTTAGAATATGGAGCAATCGTATACGGCAATGCTGCAAAAACGAATCTACAAAAAATAGAAACGGTCCAAAACGCATACATACGAGTTGCAATGAGATACCTTAAAAGCACACCTATTAATGTAATGCTAGCAGATAGTGGGTTATTGTCGATGAATAAAAGAATAGAATGGTTAAGTTTGAAAGAAACTATAAAAATCAAACACGGAAGTAATCCAAACAAAAAATTCATATACAAAGCACTTGACAATGAGTCCACAAATGGCACGTATATGACGGAGCTAGCAGAAAAACACATAGATATCATGTATGTACTAACTGAGAGACCAGAAAACTGCATTCAGGAGTTAAACAACTGCGATGAAATAACTGGATGGATACAGGACGGTATACCAAACAATAAGGAGAAAAAGGAAAACTTAAATCAGGAGCAATGGAGAGCAATAGTTGCAGAAATGATGAATAACAAATACAGTATGTTTCGGAAAATTTTTACGGATGCGTCAAAAAACCATAACGGAACAGCAATAGCAGCAGTAGACCTAGTAAGTGGACATAGAATAGCAGAGAAGATCAATCCGAAAACTAATATAATGAATGCAGAGTTGATGGCAATCCGAGAAGCGATAAACATGGCAATAGAGGAACAGTTACAATGGGTCGTAATTGTCACAGACTCAAAAAGCTCTTGTTCAACACTTAAAACTACGAACAATGGAATAAACAACCACTTCGTTCTAGAAATTATCCAGTTATTGCACAAAGCACGTAATAACAAGTGGGAATATAGAATTCAATGGGTTCCTAGTCATGTCGGCGTGTCAGGGAACGAAGTCGCGGATAAAATAGCGGTTGAAACTACGAAGAGAGAGCAGTCAAACTTTGGAAAACTAACACTACAGGATACCATCAACGTAGCAAAAGAGGATATATGGAACAGCTGGATAGAAGAGTATCAAAAATTGTCCCAGGAAAAAGGAGTAAAGCATTACGAATTTGCAGAGGTACCAGGGTCGAAGGTTTGGTTCAAGGACATGGCACTGACCACGAAAGAAAAAATAATGCTTACCAGGATAAGATCAAATCACTGCTTAACGAAGGACAGGAAACATAAATGGGGTTGGGAGGCAAATAGCAACTGTGAAATATGTCAAGAAGAAGAAAATATTGAACATCTACTATTCCACTGCACCAAGAGGGACATGATAAGATCGAATTACAAATTACTGCAAGATAGAAAACCGCTGACACAAATACTTAAAGAGGGGGACGAAAAGGAATTAAAATCAGTAGTAAAGTTTCTCGAGGAGGCGAAAATAACGGTATAGAGCCGAACATCAAGGACCATCATACACAACACCACCATGGAAAGCAACAACTATACGAACAAATAAAGAGACTACCTAATTGGCGAGATGGACCGTCACACGGTCTAAGCCAGGGAAAAGAGGAGCAGCAAAAAAAAAAAAAAAAAACCACCACTCACACACGTATAACCGTCCGGGAGGCAGAGTGCCAGCGCTAATCCGGCAAATGCAGCCGAAAACTATGAAAGAGAATGCACGCACAAAACAGAGAGCAAATTTAGATACAACCGTATCCAAAGGCGTTCAAAACTCGACTATTTTTTGAAGAACAGAACACTTGTAAACATAAATCTTAAAATTTATGATGCAAAATTTATTACATTTATGCCATATACTAGAGAGCTGTAAAGTGCTATAAGTTCGGTTTACAAGAATAATGTATTGTAATAATTGTTCTGGTGTCTTATGAACAACTTATTACCACATTACAGCTCCTAGTTTGAACATGGCATTTGAGTCATCGAAAATTAATTTAATTAATCTAAAAGCATTTCGCGCTTCGCGTTGAGTTTACAATATGACTGACTACTCCTTGAAAAGAGCTAAATTCGCAGTGCTGACTCATTGTATAGGTACACCAAACCCATTTTTTAAGCGGTCTTATTTTCATTTTTTCCGATGTTCAAATAAAACCAAGCTTGACGAAACTGGTGTCCAAAAATCTGCAAAATATTAACCAACAGAAAATTTCTAAATTCACCATAAAAAGAAAATTGTGAAAATTCACCTGCTTAAAAACCGCCTAAGCCACATAGCCTTTGATCAAGCTCAATATGCAAGAGGAGCAAATTGTATTTGTATTTATAAAGTGTTACGTTAGCCTGCAGTTGACAGTTTTTACTAAATCAACAATTCCGCAAAATATGAACGCATTAAGTGTTAAATCAAAATATGCCCAAAATTCACCTTCACCCAGACACATATTATGTCAGTGCTAACATTTGAAAACGGCGCAAAAGCCATTTGTAAACAAATGGTTTGTGGGCCCTTTACTCGCTACCCGAAGAACGCCCACGCAAACCAACAGCATCGTCTGGAAGGGGAAAATTTCCCCTACCCGATGTTGCTGTTGTGTCGAGTGGGTGTACTTCAAGTAGTGAGTAAAGGGCCCACAAACCATTTGTTTACAAATGGCTTTTGTGCCGTTTTCAAATGTTAGCACTGATGTGGTACTAACAGAAAACATACCGAACAGCAACTGCACCCCGTACGGTAATCTCTGTTGGATAGGACAGGGAAAATGGAGACCCGAGATAGAGTTGCCACTTTGTGTGATGATGATGACGATGACGATTCTACCACTCTACCGCTAATGACGGTGACGGACGGACGATGACCAGGAATGACTATCAACCACTACCCTTCCTAAACTCTTTGCTGGGAACCACCAGCAACGGAACAAACCCGGATTACAACGACCACCAACGATACTGTTTTCTCCACTCGAATAGAAAGAAAAAAAAAATGTTTACTTTATTCACTTCACGCCATTATCCGTAATCCGAGCAGCTCCGGGCTTCGTAGCGTGTTACACTTTCATCGCACCGTTCGTTGCCACTGGCACTGGGGACCGTAATATCGCTTTTCAGGGAGGAACAAACACTTTTTGGTCACTGCCGGAAACAGGACAGAACCGTCGACGGCACCGGAAATTGGTAGCAGGAAAATCGACACCGCAAACTAGCACCAGATATTATGGACTTTCATAAGTCTGCAGAGAGCCTCACCCCGACCCGACGAACGATGACGATGATGATAATATGATGATATTATCACTTTGATTTTTTCTTTTCTTTCTGGCTTTCGCAAAAGCGGCACACAAGACAAGACACAAGCGACGACGAACGCATTCGCAAGGCAGGCTACACGAACAACGAATGACGAACCGATCCGCCGATCTGAGTCAACTACCGCACTGCCACGGACTGGAATGAAAACTAATTAGAATCGAGCCGAGCCGTCACTCTTCCTTTTTTTGCCTCGCTGGTCGCTGATGCGGAGCACGACTTACGAGCACGAGAGCTTATTCACGCATTTTTCTCTCTTTTCCGCTTCGTTCGAGCAAACTCTCGCGAGAACCAGCAAAAAGTTTCTCACTCAGCCCGACGGCAGCCCGTGAGCCCGATGCTCTTCTTAGTGGGGACTATGACAAGTCACTCGCGCTAGGGCACTCACTCTCTCTATGTTTACATTCTCTATCTTTCTATCATCCCCTCCATGCACCATCCATCTAAATGCTAGAATCGATTATGTACCGATCAGAATGCTAACTTCTGATTGGTTAACATTTTACCGAACGCTAATCCACGTTCCTCAATACATAGATTTAAGATACTCGTTGTAACTGATATAAAACTAAAACCGAAATAAATCGACGGCAATTCTGGATTTCTTTTCAAACCTAAAAGGTATGACATTTATTTATACGAAACAAGCCTTCTCCGTACACTATGTTGAATGTGGAGAAAGGTTTACAGCAGGGATTGTTCTGGTAAACTAATACTGATTGAAGCGATTTATAATAGAAAAGACCTAAGCTTATCTTTGTTTGCTTCTTCCGTCATGTTACATAAAGGAACCTTGCAAATACACCTACTCCAGGTTTGTCGACGATCCCCAGTGGCTGCACATTTCGGGAAACGGAACTCAACGAAACATCCATATTGGCAACCCTCTGCTTCGTTTCCCACAAGCCATCTGCTCATGCTACCCGGCAAGAAATTTGAATCTCACTCATCTGGCGCACAATTCACCCAGAACAAGCTGTCGGAACATTGATTGGAGAATTTATGGCTTGGTGCAGAATGCGGAAACGGCTAAGGAAGCATGGGACAACTTGCGGAACACGTTCGAGGACAGTGGTTCAACTCGAAGGATTGGTCTTCTACGGAAGTTGACAGGCATTGGATTGGTAGGAGCGGAGAGGGACGATAGTGTCATTTTAAGACCAAAAATTGAAAAGGCCTCAACTCCATTTTGTAAACAAACCTTGTAAGACCATTTTCTCGCGACCCAAAACCTACATTTGCAAACTTAAATCACAACCGAACAGAGGAGAATTTCCCCTACCTGTTCATTTTGTTAGTTTGCGTTGGCGTACTTCAGTTCGCAACAAAATGGTTGTAATGGTTGTTTAGAAAATGGAGTTGAGGCCTTTTCAATTGTTGGTCTTGATTTGCAAGTCCCCTCAAGAGTACGTAAACGAAATCATGTTGACAGGTAACCAACTGTCAGAGGTTGGCTTCAAGGTGGATGATGACTGGAGCCTGGATGTGTAGTTTGCTGCTCAAGGGTTTACCGAAGACGATCTAATAAACATGCGTCTCGAGTCCTCGGTTAAGGCAAAAATCATGCAGGAAGTCAAGGTGGTGGACGGTTCAAAATCATCTGAAAGCGAGGATGTATTCTTTGACAAGCAGAATATGCGTCTCCTTCTTCTTCATTCCTTTATTTAACGTCGGTCTCTGTTCCGCAATCTAGTGCCAATCACCGACGGACAACGCGATTAATGTGCAGGAAGGCAGCTTCCACGCCTGCGTAGGATATCGCACCCATTCGACACACATGGGTCGGGACCAACGGCTTTACTTTCCTTTCGAAGGAAGACGTGACCAGAGATTTGTATGCCTCAGAAAATCCCACCGACCTCGGCCTGCGGTGTGAGAAAGTAGTCACGCTTACCACTACACCACCGACGCCGGCTAATATGCGTCAAGGAAGCAAGCCGACAAGGCCAGTGTGAAGTGTTTCCGTTGTAAGAAGATTGGAGATTTTGCGTCGGAATGCCCGAAGGAAATGAGTAGGTAAAAGAAAGAGAAGCGCGGTACCCAAAAAGGAAATTCAGCTTTCTTCGTTACCAATGCTGTGCAGTCAGCGGCGCCGGTGGTGTAGTGGTAAGCGTGATTACCTCTCACCCCAAAAGGCCTGGGTTCGTCATCATCTCATAATCGTATTGTGTAATGGCGAACGTTACAGTTTATTTCGGAGTGTTGTGATAAATATTGAATAAATTAAGTGTGAAATTGTGCTTGTGCCGCGGTAGAATTGATCCTACGCGTGCCCCGTAGTGATAATTTATTGGATAAGTAGGAGAACGGTGCAGCTGGTTCTCGTTCAATTTTTGTTTTTTTGCTTCGCCCGGCAAGCTTTCTTTAGCATTGTAAATTTCTGCTTTCGTTCGTGTTTACTTGTGGCTCTGTAGTGTTGCATATAAAGTTTATGTGTATAGTTGATATATGGCTGAGTGTGCAATATGTAATTTGGGGATTTTGGTAAGTGATTTGCCAGTTATCTGTGTGGGTAAGTGTGCTCGTGTATTTCATTGCAAATACACTACACTTACGCGGACTCTGGCAAAGCTTATCACGGACAATGCAAATGTTCTGTTCAAGTGTGATAATTGTCTATCAGATCAGAGTTGCGACGAGCAGAATGAGCTGATCTCGCGCGTCAATAGGATAGAGGAAGAGATGAAGAATGTTTTTCAACTCTCGGACTGCGAGATCACATTGCTGCTCAGATAGACATCGCGTTAAAGAGCGGGATGGTAAAAATTAGCCGAAATGTAAATGGTATTGAAAAATTAATTTGTGAGAAATTGGACAGTATGAAAAACTCATTTTTTTAAATTACTGCGGAGAAACAATTAGCTGTAAAGAATGACCAGCGCAGTGTATCTAGGACGGTTCAGTCGGAATCGGACCAAAATACCGGATGCTAAAAACGTAAGTTAGTGATTAGTAATAGTGATAATGATGATAATGTTTTTCAAGAAAATGCGAGTTTTGCGGATGTTGTAAAAAGACATAGCGTTTGGCTGAGTTTTTTTTTTAATTTAAAGCAAACGGTAAATTAATATACGCGTATTTCCTGGCACAGTAGAACTTTAATTGACCACGTTTATTCCAATTTTGATTCCAGTTTTTTAGTTACGGATACCGATTTGAAAATAACCGATCATGAGACATTACTGATTAATGTCTTAGACCATGTTAACGATAACGATAATTTTGTAAAATTGAAGTTCTGGAGGAAATATTCGAAGCAAGTTGTTTCGAATCTTGTTGAGAGGAGCGTGGATTTTCCATTCGCGGCCGGTAACTTAGATGAATCTACAGCTGTTCTTAATAACGCTTTGAAAACGTGTACTAATCAACTAGTTGAGAAAAAGTTTGTTTCTTCGAAGAACTCGAACAGCTGGTACAATTTGGATCTTTTACGTCTTAAACGGAAAAGGGACAAATGGTACAAAAAGTTTTGTAGATCTAATAATGACAATCATTGGACTAGGTACACAATCGCGCGTAATAAGTATTCACAATCGATAAAGAAAACTCGTTGTGAATATGTTCAAAGGAAGATTGATCAGCATCAAAACAACAGCATCAGATTGCGGGGTTGTTAGTGTAATAGGATGCTTTGTTGATTGTTCGTAATACTTATGAATATTTGTTGATTGCTTGTTATACTTATGAATATTTTAGGTGGACAAAAAGGCGAACTAAGAGGTGGAGGTGAGCTTTTCCACATTTATATCGCTGTGAAGCAACTGTAAACTCTAGAGGGAATTTATATCTGTAACTGAAACCAGTTCGATTTTGTTTGCAAACCATATTTAATTATCTTAAAGATAAATCGTCCAGCTCAAACCTTTGTAGGGGTAAGAGGTGGGACCATCATCATCATCATCATCTGATCACGCCTTAGGGAAGTAAAGCCGTTTGTCCCCGGTCCATGAGTTGATGGGTCGATAGGTAGGGTCGAGGTGTGGGAGCTTATTTTTTAGTCGTTATAAGAACTTGAAAGTTCCGGTACCATAATTGAAGAGCATTCTAACTAGCTTCTGGTTCTGGAACTTGAACGGAACTTTAAGAAAATAAGTTAAAAAAGGTGTCCTGTACATCAAATTCTATATTTAGTTCGCACAGAAAGTTAATTCTAAAGTCAGGTCTTTATGAAAGTTATTTCTAAAGGCAGGTATGAACGTGTATTGATCTATCAGCATTATTAGTAGTATTGGAGCTGTTTGTCCTTCTGCATGAGAGCTCCAGCACGAACCGCTACGTCATCTGAGATATATTAGAGTGAGCTCCGCCTAATGTTGGAGTTTTCAGTGCCAGCTGACTGACTCGAATACGAAACACAACAGCTTGATGAATTTTAAATTGGTATATGCCCGCAGGGTATTCCAACACACTTGTGGCGCAGTGGTTAGCGCTCGTAGATCGTATGCCGAAAACACGCGTTCGAACCCAGGAAATTGCTATTTAATTTTTTATGTTTGGATGGAATTATTGACGCACTGCATGGAAATAAGAATTATGATTTATTTGAGTTATTAAATATTTACATACATTAAAGTTTGGTTAATAATAAAGACTTGTGCCGATTGCTTCATGTGGGCTATGATTTACCTTTTTAGAAACTTTCAAGTTCCTAAGAAGTTCGCAGGGAACTTTTAAGATACTTTAAAGTTGCTAAGAAGTTCCGCTGGGAACCAGTTTGGAACTTTGTTGAGGCCAGGTTTTCAGCCTTGCCTTAAGTTCCTAAGAAGTGCTTTGGGATGCTTTTTGGAACTTTTTTTGAACTTCAAGTTGCTATGATTTCGCATCGGAACTTTTTGGAGTCTGAAGTTCCTTGTGTGCTTTCTATAGATTCTGAAGAAGCCAGAATGTTGTGTTGGACCTTTATATGCACTCTATGGAAGTTGAAAGTGGGTTTTATCGTTGAATGCGGAACTTTTGGTTGCTTGGGAAGAAAGTTCTTTCGGAACTTTATTTGAACTTTATGGAACTTGAAGGTTCTGTCGGAACTTTATGGAGCTTGAAAGTTCTGTCAGAACTTTACTCGAACTTATTGGAACTTGAAGGTTCTGTCGGAACTTTATATGAACTTAATGGAACTTGGAAGTGAGTTTTATCGTTGAATGCGGAACTTTTGGTTACTTTGGTAATGTCCTGACCTTAAGGTGCAATTTACTTTTATGTATTTTCGAAAAATTCAAACCCAGTGTTTTTTGACGCTTCATTTGAGATTGCAAAAAGCTCGCGTCAGTTAATGTAAAATAGTGAAACTAATGTAATGACAAGAGTTTTTTGCTATCTGATTTGATGCGTTGAAAAAAATAGGTTAGAATTTTAGGACATCGTACCAAAGTATTGAACCTTAATTTACTTTCCGTAAGCATGGTATGCCCAGAAGGGATTCAAAGAAATGTTCACAAAGGAGGAATTTAAAGTTGTCAATCCCGATAACGAAGCAGTTGCCATGGGTTGTGAAGTGGTCTCTACAAGCTGTCCGAAATGAAGAAGCCCGTTGTGAATTTGGTCCAATATGACAGATGCAAGCTGTGGTATCGGCGTATGGGGTATCTCTCTGCCAGTTGAAGGCAATGGTAACAGGAGTGGAATTCGAAGTGAAGGATCCGGCGAAGTGCATATCGTGTATAGAAGCTAAACATTGTCGTCAACCACTCGGACTTGTGCGGTCCTTTGGAGACAGAGTCGATGGGAGGCAGCCGTTATTTCCTGTCCTTCATCGACGACGGTTGTATATTTCCTAAAATTAAATACGGAAGTGCTCGAATCCCTTCGAGACTACAAGGCGTTTGACGAAAATCCAACTGGAGAAAGGATTAAGCGAGTTCTTACGGACAACGGCAAAGAGTACGTCAACCGAAGTGTTCGAAACTTTTTGCGGAAAGAATTAATTCATCATGAGATGTCTGTTCCCTACAAGCAAAACGGATTGGCAGAAAGGATGAATCGTACGTTGGTTGAAAGAGCGAATAGTATACTGTTCGATGCATTCCACGTGGTCATTGTTGATTGGCTGTAATCTAATTTAGTTACAACCAGAAATGTAAAGGTAATCTTTTGTCCCATTGTTCCCCACATTCAGAGCACTTGTCCGCACGCAGTGCTTCTTCCACGTTCATTCACCGATCCAACGAGTGCGAGTTTAAAAGGACAATGCACCCCCATGTACCTTATCCCAAGTCCACATACAACTTGTTAAAAAAATTGTAGTCCTTAACCTCGAGTAAACCGCGAGTATTCGGTCCCCGTTCTACTAACATTAGTCATAAGAAATAATGCTGTTATACATTGAATTACGGCTCCGCAAAGCTAACGCAATTGAGCCTTTGAAAATAAATGATACTATAAAAAAATCATAACATTATTGTTATGACCACACCTTAAAAGATATTTGAGTGGTCGAGTGGTTTATCGATTATGGAAACGATCATAAATTACGAGGATCAAAGTAGACCGTGCTGCTAAATTGACGTATTTTTGTTTATGCTGCGTGATTTTTTCTTTAACAATTAAATTCAAATTCGAAATAATTAAAAAGTGAAATTGGAAAAAAAGTGTAGCATAATTGTAAAAGGATTGCGACAATGACCAATGGAGTCCCACTTCTTTCAGTTGCTGACAAATAGTCGAGTTCCGGAGGACAGTAATCAATTAGCTGATACTCATTAAATACGCGTCAATTACGAATTACACTTCTGCTTGATTGAATATTTCAATACAGTTGTATATAAGCATCAATAATGTATTGTGTATTCGTGTGTGAAAATCGCTTCGAAATGCTTGCGTTCTTAAAATAGGCTTTTGGATCTGGGGTAGAGCTGTCACCTTCTTACTTCCGGATTCAAGCTTCTTACATCAAACATGATTGCAGAGATATTTTATCCATAATGCTACTGCCCGACCGCGGGAGTTGGATTGTTAATACACACATACATATACGCACGATCATAAATTACGTCGCGATTTTATGGTGGAAGGGAGGTGGGTTTGGATTCAAAATGTTTTAAGGTCTAATAAAAAACGTGACAAAGGAGGAAGGGGGCTTAAAATGAGCCCTTAAATGGTCAACTTCAAATTGGTAAATTTCTGTTGAAAATGCATAAAAAACCTAAAATGCTGCATTTGGAAGTTGAGTTTATATAGGGGAAATGACGGCTTCGGCATGACAGACTATTTTCGGCAACCCAAATTGAAACACTATTTTCACTGGATTTTCTTACGAAAACACTTCGCTGAATGCATGCAAACGATTCTTTATGCTTTCAGCTTCAATTTGACTATATTTTTACCACTGAGAAAAAGCAATCTAGCAGGGTTTTCTTGAAATGAAACACACGCACTACAAATTGTAGCTGATTTCGAGTTGCCGATAATAGAACAGCAGATTAACATGCAGTTCAAATGGAACGGTTGCCGAAGAAAAACTGGTTGCCGACAATACTCGCGCTCACTAGAGAAGATTGGAGCTTTGTAAAAGCGTATCAAAACAGTTTTTGACAATTCTTTCGACTGAAATTGTTAGAGCAGCTGGCAGCAAAAGATTGTAAACAAACCAATACTGCATATGTGTGCGTTCCATAGAGAAAAAGGCTATAGAAAGAAGGTCGCTGCTTAGGTTGCCGAGAATACGTAAATTCCCCTACAATGTTTGCTATGATGAGTTTTCACCGTTTGCTCTCCAGTTTTCAAAATGACCTCCAAGCAAGAGGAGCAGCGAGTCCAAATTTTGCTCGCTGCTCCTCTTGCTTGGACGTCATTTTGAAAACTGGAGCCAAGTTGGCAAAATTGCTGAATGTGGCCAAATCGACCGTGACAAACGTTTTAAAAGTGTTCGGGGAGCGTCTGTCGACCGCCAGGAAGCCTGGAAGCGGTGGCAATCGTAATCCGGACGTGGCAGCGACGACGAAGAAGGTGGCGGTGAAATATAAGCGGAATCCTAACCTCTCCATCGGGGACGTCGCTGGCAAGCTCAATATCTCCCATACTACTGTGCAGCGGGCCAAGAACCGAGCTGGGTTGTCGACGTTTAAGAAGGTAAAGGTGGCGAACCGAGATTACAAACAACACACGTTGGCAAAGCAGCGGTCCAGAAAGCTGTTTACGAATCTGCTCACAAAGTTCGATTGTGTCGTCATGGACGACGAAACTTATGTGAAGGCGGATTTCAAGCAGCTTCCGGGACAGCAGTTTTATACCGCATCGGGAAAAGGGAAGGTGGCTGAAATTTTCAAAACCATCAAACTATCGAAGTTCCCGAGAAAATATCTCGACTGGCAGGTCATATGCACGTGTGGTCTAACAAGCGTCATTTTCATTACTAAGAAAACCATTAATCAAGAGATTTATGTCTAGGAGTGCCTGGAAAAGCGGCTGCTACCATTCCTAGCAACATAATAGACCTGTGCTGTTTTGGCCGGACTTGGCGAGCTGCCACTATGGGAAAAAGGCAATCGAGTGGTACGATGCGAACAACGTGGTTGTGGTACCCAAGGACCACAACCCTCCCAAAAGCCCAGAACTCCGCCCTATCGAACGGTATTGGGCCTTGGTCAAACGGAATCTCAAAAAAACTAATAAATCCATGGAAAGCGAGCAGCTGTTTAAAACTAACTGGCGTTTGGCGGCGAATAAGGTCGATGAGACCACTGTGCAAAATTTAATGGAAGGGGTGCAGCGGAAGGCACGGCAGTTCGGATTTGGAAAACCAAAAGAATAAACGAGCATTTTTTCCTTTAAATATATGAATTGAACTATCAAAAGAAAAAATAAGAAGATTTTTGTGATATGAATTTTGACTGAAAGAAACGATTTTTTTGTCGACCGATTTTTGCGCGTTCCAGTCTTTATGCGTTTTGTTGGCGAAATTGTATTGAAATTGGTTGCAACAAAATTTACGTGATGTTGCTTGACAAACTTCATTTTCTTGGAAAATATCAAGAATTTTTATCATAAAAGTGATCGACCCTTTTACTCACTGTTCCTGCTTCAGTGTTGACTACTTTACCCTACCTTGAATGGTTCCATGTGTAAGGACTGAATTCGGAAGCGAAAAATATATGTGAAAATTTAGCTTTCATGTTTAATTTCATTTCCTGAAGGTTTCAAGATAATTGGTACATAGGTTGATTTTTGGTGAATAATTTTGTGTGTTGCAATTTCATCGTGGACACCCTGTGCATCAATCCGTTAGAGAAACTTGACTGCTCTGTTCTATTGTGTGATACTAGGATGGGTTCGACCAGCTTACCACTACGGTCTGTGTAGTGTGATAACACAGACAAACAGACGTTCCACTTTCTCCTCAATCATCGTTCACGCAATTACGGATCAATTTAAATATTAATAATTGCGCGCTTCCCCCACCACAGCGCTGGCATCGAATTACTTTGACATTCCAATATATTCTATCGAACTTGCATACAAAGTTGTTTGATACTTGGCATGCAAGCTTTTTTTTCGCGAATACGCTCCAGATAAACGCCAGATACCGTTAGTGAGTCCCTTGACGATATATTTAAGTAAAATTTATTTAAAGAGTATCGTCTGATTGTCTGTGGTGATAGTGTCGGCACGTGACGTGACGTTAGACTTAAAACACAGTGAAGCAGATCTAGCTAGTACTCCATCAATTGCACTTGCACCAGTATAATGAGATATCCTGCCATAGTGGCAACTGTCTGGAGGGTAGATTAGTTTAAATACATTTGATAAGTTTGATGTACGGATGCATCATACCTCGTAAACAAGCGACATATCAATTGAGAACAATCCAAAAATTTCAACCTTGTAACTATGATGCAACAATTCTAGAGAAAAGGCTTCAATCTAAAACCAAATAAATTGCTGCAGCTGTTCTTCTAACTCAAAATATGTGATTTAAAATTCTTACACCGAGATCAACCTGATCGTCGAGTTCCGATTGTATGAATTCGTTCAGCAGTATGCCGGTTCGCTTAGCCTGAAAAAATAAAAAAAGATTTTATTTAAGCAAAACAAAAGCAGCGGAAACTTACCCTTCTTGTCAGTTGTTCACAGAAATATGCTTGGAGATAAAATTGGTACAGTAGTTCTAATACGTAAATCAATGTAGCAATGTGACTGAAATAGGTGATATCGATTCCATTCTGCAGCTCGGATATGAAAGTTGTATAAGTAATGTAGAACTGCGGATATAAAATGTTGCAGTTATCATCGGGTCAGTTAAATTGATGATCTCTAACGTTACCCCAGCTACGATGGCCAAGAACCCATTAAATGTTACGAAGAGTATCGGAAGCTGGAATATTTCAATCATTTGTTGCAAAGTTTCGTTGGTTTTGCGGTGCAAATAGGAGAGGCGATGTATTTTCAGTGTAACTTTTCGGCATACTTTCGACTTTTGAGCTTTGTGTCCATCCCAGTAGGTTACGTTTTTGTCAAAGTCACATAGTAGCCCAACGGCATGGACAACTTGATGGTTTATGCTGCGATACAGCATAGATCCCAGTATAACAAAGCATTCGTAAAAGCAAACAATAATAAACATAAGCATATCACCGATACCATACAGTAGCAGTGCGTACGCCGTTGCGTATTTAGAATCTCTGAAGGCAATAACGTAGAAACATCTGAATAATACGTAAACAAAAACGTGGGTTAACAGAACTTTTTGCCGGAATTTTGTAAGAAGCACGTAATCTAACTTGGTTTTGTCGTTGAGTAATGTTGAGTATAGAGTGTAAAACTGGTTCAAATTCACTGTAAATCGCTTCAGTTTAAGTATAACTAATAAATAACATGACACAATACTGCTGAACACGGTCAGTACTTCCATGGTGCTAATTGCGTTGATAAGGTCACGTTGCAGGAAAGCTTCACCTAGGTAGTAGTAATGACCCCACGTGAGAATTATAGTTGCTAAGGTCAGTACCACAATTGTCCATAGAAGAAGCCATTTGGATGGTAGAAATGCTTTCCGCTGAGTGTCGCAAATGAACGGGAAATGCCCAGTGAATCGGAGCAAATTAAACAGAACAAACCAGTTCAGTTTCAGATCAACAGTCATGACCTCAACGGGATGATCGTATGTTCAAACTAATAGAATTTCCTGTTTGACGATATGAATAAAGGAATTTTCATCGTTGATATGTCTAGGCTGAGAATGATAAATGATGAGTCTAGTCCGAACGTTGCAACGCTTTGCGATGATTAATTACCGATTTATTGAAAATTGATTATAAAACTTGGGAAAGATTAGATCCTTACTGATTGCAGCAATCTCTCCAGCCAAAATTGATGACTCGTATGCGGATCCTTCTGGATGGAAAGGTACTTTGAGGCCAAGCGTCAGAATACTATATCTCGAAGCTGTTGGTCTACTAAGGAGGGCCCGAATCTCTTTGACGACGTAAAACTTTTCCAGCAACACTGATCTGTTTTCGGAAACGTAAAGATGTGCATCGAATGTGGCAAGGACTTGGATGTGTCCAGCAGTGGTATAAGTTTTCAATTGACGATCTGAGGAGTCCTCAATATTGTTTACCTCCTCCTCCAGGGTTCTTGATTAGTTCGTGAAACATTTCTTCGGTGAATGTACTCACTTGTGCACCTGAATCGATAAGGAAAGTACAGGCCATTCCCGCTACCTTAGTCGTATTGAATCCCTCATCATATTCCTGGAGGTCTGCTTGAATCTAGTTTTAATGCAAACTAATGGGTATTTTCCAAAACGTTAATTTAAAATCTAAATAGTTACTCTTTGCACTGACTCTGATCCTGCTTCAGAGTTACTTCTCATGTTATCGTTTAATGCGTCATGTTCGACACATTCCTCCTCTTCATTGGAACATCGTTGAGCATTTCGTTTAATGGCGCGAATTGAATATTTGGTTGATTTCAATTCTACGACCTGACAGGCAAAATACAGTTTCAGTTTCATGTCATGTATATCACATTTATTACCAAATCATGTCTTATTATTTACTTCATTAATTTTGACGTAGGATTACGTCTTTCGGCAACATATTGGGGATGCAATTTAAAAAAAAAGAAGCAAAATCGACCGCGTTACGATAACTCTGTCAATAGCGGATGGATTGTAATTCTAAACAAACATAGCTCTGGTCTTCACTGTAGTGTACCGGTTCGCTCTGTATAACACTAACACATTATAATGAACAGAACACTCTCTTGCTCTCTTCGGAGACCTTCCTCACAAACAAGTGAATAAAGATGAGTTTATCTTCAGATACAAACTGCAACAGATGTGTTCTTCTTTTATATTGAAAGTGGTCTTAAACTAAATCAAGCAGTAGACAGAACAGTGTCGACGAGGATTTAGAATCAATAATTAAAAGCGTGTAGTGCTGTAAATCAGTGTTGTATCACTGTGAGCAGAGTAATTTGTTAAAAAAAGCAGCGTTTATCGAGCTGTGTAAGACCTGGAAATCCGTTTCTTAGGCTTCTGACGGCTGCCGCTGTAAGTTTCTGTGAAATTTTAAACTGCTTAGATTGTTTTAATCCAGTGAGACATATCGTACAAGTGTGTAGTGAATTCAGTTTAATTAATGCTATTCTGCTGTTCTACAGTTTAATCTTGAAGGCCACTGTTGCGGGCTAGAGATTTGTAAAATCCCAATAGAAAACCGACGCCAACAAGAAAACCACGCTAACATCGGCCATCGCTCGAACTTTCTGGCGTCATTGTTAATAGTAGCCATCACTGAGGTCATCGATCCAAATTGTTTCATCCGTTAAGCCGCAATCGTCGTCCGCCACTCCGCATTGCCACCTCGCTCAGCCAAAATATCGGGTAAGCCACCATCAACACCACAAACCGTGAGAAAAACAGCAGTAACTGTAATCAGCTATCTAGTGAGTTCTAGTGAGATCGCTGTAGGTGCTCGTTATTTTCATATTCTGACCCGTCTCTGTGAGAAGTGAGAAGAAAGCTAGTGAGTAGTGTGAAACGATCGTGTTGAAGAATGTCAACCTTTATTGGATCCGTTGAACCTTTCATACCAGGCACGCCTTTTAACGATTATGCCGAAAGGCTGCAGTACGTGTTTAATTACAATAATGTGCCTGAAGCTAACCGGAAGTCATTGTTCATAACTGTTAGTGGTACCGCGGTTTTCACGGAATTGAAAAAGTTGTATCCAGGTGTAAATTTAGATACGCTTCAATATGATGATATTATCACTCGTTTGAAGAACCGGTTTGATAAAAAAGACGGAAAGATGGTACAAAAATCTATGTTCTACGACAGATGCCAAAGAAGATATGAACCGGCAGAAGATTTCATCCTAGATGTGAAACTTCTCGCAGAGAATTGTGGTTTTGGTGTCTAGTCTAGTCTAGTCTAGTCTAGTCTACACATACACAGCCAGTACTTGAAAGAATCCTGGAAAATGATACATCTATCATTTTTCTTGTCATTATTAATGCCTGCTGCACATCAAGGATGTGAAACAAACAATAAAGCGGCCAGGCCTACTGTGTAGCGTTTAGTTAATTTTTGTGGAAGTGAATGTTTACCATGTCTACTTAATAAGTATAGACAGTGGTTAACATTTAATCCACAGGTAATCAAAGAGCGGGGACATACCGTACCAACCGCTCCGTATGCAGGATTTGAAAATAGGCTATATAAATCGTTGGGAGTGACAGAGCTAAGAAAGTTAATGTACACTCCTTGGTTGTCCGATCTCCTGGGATGGAACACAGGTATTTACCCCTTGTGTTCGAGCGTACAGTCCTCCCTCCGTACAAGCGTATACGGCACCGCCAACCCACTGCCATCCCTCAATCGATCCAGCCGACCTCAGTCGAAGGACAACAGAGAGCGGTGTGCGGACGTAACCTATACGGAGGGAATGCTGTATTCGCCTAGGTTATAGCGCCCTTGCTCGCTACCATTTTCTTCTAGCGGTTGGGACCTGAGCACTAACTCTTGTCCTAGCCTTATATGGCATATGGTTATAGCGCCATTACTCGCTTTCTGAAAAGAGAAGAAGAGGAAGGAGAGGAAAAGGAAATGCGGAATTCCTTTCCTCATTAGTATTTGTATCGTCAACTTTTATGAAAATTATATAAATCATTTTTCCTTGGTCAGAGGTATTATTACGACATTTTAATAAGATTGTCTTATCATTTGTTATTCAAAATTTAATGTTATAATGATCAACATAGCTTTGGATTATCCAATATATTTCATAATTTAAAAAAAAAAAACATTTTTTTAGCTGAAATGAGTATTTGCAACCTTGTCATACAGATCTGAAAATTAAATCAGTAGGTTGCTTCTCTGCATCAGACATGCTTAGACGGCTTAGACTGACTCCACAAATCAATGGTTGCTACTCCGTGATTGGCCAGAATCAGTGAAATTGCACAGTGAATGGGGTTAGGAGTGACCGAAAATTTTCATTGTAGGGGAAATGGCTCTAATGTTGGCCTATGGGTTTAAGATTAGGCCCATAGCTAAAAATCTGCTTTTTATCAGTTTTATCTAGATGAACGCGTCATTGGGACGGTACTAATGGATATTTTTGATCGCTATTGAAAATTTAATCGATTGCTGAATTTATGTATGGGCCCAAATTAGGGTCATTTTTGCCGACATTGCATCCATTTCCCCTAAAAGTTTCAGTGACTCCCTTATATTAAAGATCAACGATGACGCCGGTCACGTCTTTGCAACCAGGTGGGAGATGGGAAAAAAAAAGTTAAAGTGACCTTTGTTGTTATGGGGGCCGTGTTTACCTCTGCGTCCTCACAAAGGTCACAGGAGGGAGGTTTTGTTAGTAAGGTGGGGTTCTTTGGACCAGGATTCACCTTGATAAGTGATGTGATGATTGCTTTGATACAATCGCAGTTTGATAAATACACGAATGCGGAGCTATGAGAAAACGAACCAATATTATCAACTCTTTATTGTAAAGATGTCTGGGATCTAACCCATGATTTTCTGCTCAGTAAGCAGAGTAAAATCACTATGAACGACGATCGTTTTTGAATAAACGGATATTGAAATAACGGTTGATTATTTGAAATATACGTATGGTTCAACCAACACTATCAGCGGCGCCGGTGGTGTAGTGGTAAGCGTGATTACCTCTCACCCCAGAAGGCCTGGGTTCAATCCCAGTCGGCGCCGCCGGGATGTTCTGAGGCATAACATCTCTGATCACGCCTTCCTTCGGAAGGGAAGTAAAGCCGTTGGTCCCCGGTTCATGAGTTGATGGATCGATAGGTAGGATCCAGGCGTGGTAGCTGCCTCCCTGGCGTCGGTAGCATTGGTGCTCAGCACGGAAAACAAGATCGACGCAATCAAGGAAAAAAAAAAACCTACACTATCACGAAGACGACGGCGATGACGACAACAGTGATTTTGGATCTCACTTTTTGTCTAGGATATAACACCTTTGCCTGTACTGCCGCTTGGAAAGCAAGAAAATAATACTCTTTGCCATTTCGAAGAACCAATATTCCAACACCATTCGAACTTTTACTGGACGATACCCATTTTGCTTCGCGATCGCGAAACACGAAACTAAAAATTCTGTAAATTTGCAAACATTAAAACATTTAGAGATAGGTCTTTGCTCGTCGATTACCTTGCCCGTACTCGAAGGAAAGCCAATGTAAGTAATGTTTATAAATACATAGGCGAGACCAAAACGGCCCCACGTGGCTCCTCGCCGCACTCTCACTACCAGTTCCGGGATTCCACGTGGCAGAATTCACCCCAGAGCGCGTCCTAGACCATCCTACCCTACCTAAGTATATGGCAAAAAAATATTAAACTGGAACGAACTCACTAATTTAGTTGACTGTCCGTAAACTGGGTTCTTCTGCCGCTCTCGAGATGGCATCCATGTTTCCGTTGGTCGGCTGCTTCCCGATGTGAAAGGGTTCTCAGGCCGAAATTGTTCGCAACGTCACAAATTGTCGGGATGGAAGAGGTCTCGGAAAAGTACCGGCCTTACCTGAGCCATAACCGTTGGTTCCGTTACCACTTCTCGAAAACTAAACTGGGGATTGTTCTTCATTAAATGCACTTCAGAACGGGGAATCACGAGAAAACATCTTGACAGCAAAAACGAACGCGTCGCAGAGAATTGTGGTTTTGGTGTGATGAAAAACGATATCATTCGTGACCGCCTAGTGTTTGGTGCTTACGATAAGAAGGTTCGGGAGAGGCTAATCGAGGAAGAAGAACCAAGCCTTGAGGAGACCGAACGGATTTTGATTGCGAGGGAGCAATTAGCTAAAAGCTGAGTGGTGCGAAGACGGACCTCAAAATCGAACCACTTTCGAGCTGTCAAATCGAACCACTTTTTTATCATTGTGGTTCGTTGAAATAGATAGAAGTATTGTTATCGTCCAAAATAAAAAAAAATATTTTTCAGTAATGTTTTTGATCTTTTTAAAAACGTGATTCGAAACGACTCAAACAATTAAAAATAACAGTATTATTGCGTATTTTGGACCAAAGTAGACGCCTGCGCTGAAAAAAACCCCTCCGATTTTTTTTTCGCTCAGGAACGACTGTGACTTCGGAGAACGTTCTAAGGAGATTTGTGATGATAGTACAAAAGTTCCAGGAAATTTCAACAGATTTTTCCCGCGACAGAAGAGGTTTCAGTGGATATTTTAGTTGCTGCCAGCGAGGTTCTACGGGGGTTCTATAGAGTTTTCATGTTCGAGTTTCACACGATTTGGAGGGAAGTCAGATCGTTGCCATTGGAGGTCCCAGGGAATTTCGACAGCACTTCCTTTCGACAGCACACGATTGTTTATCCAGCCTCGCACTGCCGATTTGTACACGTGTACGGGGTCCGGTATGAATTCCAGATGACGCTCAGGATCAGTAGGGTGTTGCAATGGTTCTATTTGCATAATAGAGGATTTGGACGTACTAATCCCGAAGTCCGCCCACATTCTTTTATTGCAAGCTCCGCAATCACTTGTGACAAAATGAATCCTCAGGCCGATGTTCTCAGCCTTCTGTACGATGTCCAAGATTTGAGGCTTCAACAACCCTTTTGCAATTGAATCGCCCGTTAGGTGATAACCGACAACTTGTTTCCACCTAGACCAAATACCTGCGACCATAAACACCAATCCATTTTTTGCCATTTCTTCTGAGTCTCCCAGTGTAATTTTTCCCATTTCTTGCTGTGACGCAGGATCGTATCGAATAATCTCCTCAATCGCCATCTCGTCAATAATGATGCCGCAATCTTTATCTGCATCCTCAAAACTATCCATTTTGTGGCGAAGCAAATTGAAAACTTCTGTAGATATTCCTAGAAGAGCAAATTATCTGTTCAAAAATATAATTACGCAGATTATAAAAATTACCAGGCATAAACTGAAAGTTTTCGATTCTTTCCAGTAGTGTTCGAGTACTAGAAAGAGGAAATCCCATGTGACGCATGTGTTCATATCCTTTTCCACAAGCGTAACGGAGTCTGATGCCTTGATCTACTGTTTCGTTCGACCATCCTTTTACTCGCTTAACATCTCCAGAAAGAACTTTCCGCTGATCTTCGTTGAATATGGTTTCAATCCCGGAAGAATCTGAGAGACTTTTATCTTCCATTGTTCGAATTTTTTTCATCGCTCTTCCATACTTTCCACGTAATTTCTTCAGTTGGTAGGTCGCTTTGACTAATTTTCTTAATAAAGCAAACATGCATTTTTTATATATAAATATATACGTTTATACTATATAACACCCACTAACCTTTCAATATTTGCACAACGCTGGTTAGCCGACTCAAGTTGTAATTTTAGATCGATGATCTGCAATTCAGCTGTTTCAAATCCATCGTTTGATAAGCCAGATGTGTCCAGTTGACTGTTTATATTAACGGGAATTCGCATTAAGAATATATCAAGTATGAGAACGTATCATTCGTTAGCTAGCGTTTATTCATAAAAAAATGGTGGTAAGGTACCCTTAAATTAATATATTTTTGTGTTTTTTGCACATTCATTTTATTAACCTATGAATAATAGTTTTTATTCTTGATTTGTTTTCCGTCGGACTGTTTTCTGTACTAAGAGTACCGTAAAGTATCATTCACCATGCATTTAAGGAGATTTGGTGCGGTCCAAGGCTCTCGTATTTTAACAAGATGATCCATTCATCCATTCTCGCTACCAACGTCAAACCGCTTTATTATTTATTTTAACTCAAGAAAAAATATGAAATCAATGTCTTCTGAACAAGAATAAATAGTTTGGGGCTTTTTTTCGGATGGTCCCCATTCACCGTGCTATGTCACCATTTCATTTACATGCACGGTATTCATTTACCGAACATGTAGAATTTCATTAAGCTTTGTTTAGAAATGATCAGAAACATAAATGGAGTGTTATTCACTATTTCACAAACGCTTAAGAATTTGATTTGCAAGGGCACGGTGAATAGAGGATCAGGGATTTTATGCCTCAGAAAATCCCAGGGCGCCGATTGGGACTGAACCCAGGCCATACTGGGGTGAGAGGCAACTATGCTTACCACTCAACACCGGTGCTCAAAGTTGGAGGGGGGGTCTGGGAATTGAACCCATGACCATCCGCTTGAGAAGCGAACGTGTAGCCTACTACGCCACGAACTCCCTCATGAATAATAGTTGTTTTATACTGGAGTTTTTATTTGCAGGTGTTAACAATTTTAGAGTACGCTATAATCTTTAACGGTGCCGTGACAATTGCAAGTTGAACCAACGATGTTTCATTCTTCTCAGTAAAACACGGATGGTTTCCCAAATACCAGGGGTACTGTGTTAATTTCAACATTTAAGTGAACAAAATAAAACAGCGCTTAAATTTATTTATTGTCACGTGCAATAGATTTAAAAATACTGTGTGGCAAAACTTATACGTCTTTTTCGAGTGCATTTTTACATAAGAAAATGGAAATAAAGGGTGATACGGTCAAAATTTGGTCAAGGGAAAACGCGTGTAAATCGGTGAAATCGTTTATTTAAAAAATCAAATTAAATTTCTTTTTCAAGTTCAATTAGTATAAAATTCAGGAAAAATATTCAATTAGGCTTCCGCTTTTCCAAATCCGAATTGCCGGGCCTTACGCTTGACCCCTGCCATCAGATTTTGTACAGCCACCTTGTCCACCTTCTTCGCCGCAGAAAGCCAGTTTGCCTTGAACTGCTGCTCGCCCTTAGCAGTTTTTTTGGTCTTCTTTAGGTTCCGCTTGACAATAGCCCAGTATTTCTCAATTGGGCGGAGCTCTGGCGTGTTGGGAGGGTTCTTGTCCTTGGGAACCACCTGCACGTTGTTGGCGGCGTACCACTCCATGGCCTTTTTACCGTAATGGCAAGATGCCAAATCCGGCCAAAACAGTACGGAACAACCGTGTTTCTTCAGGAAAGGCAGCAGACGTTTATTCAAACACTCTTTCACGTAAATTTCTTGGTTGACAGTCCCGGAAGCTATGAAAATGCTGCTTTTCAAGCCACAGGTACAGATGGCTTGCCAAACCAGATATTTCTTTGCGAACTTTGACAGTTTCATGTGCTTGAAAACATCTGCTACCTTTCCCCTTCCTTTTGCCGTATAAAACTCCTGTCCCGGAAGCTGCTTGTAGTCGGCTTTGACGTAGGTTTCGTCGTCCATTACCACGCAGTCAAACTTCGTCAGCATCGTCGTGTACAGCCTCCGGGATCGCGCTTTGGCCGTCGTATTTTGTTTATCATCGTGATTTGGAGTCACTACCTTCTTGTAAGTCGATAGTCCGGTTCGTTTTTTGACTCGATGCACGGTTGTAGACTATACACCCAGCTTATTTGCGGCATCTCGGAGAGAGAGGTTAGGGTTTCGCTTGAAACTACCGGCAACTCTCTTTGTCGTCTCAGCGGCTTCCGGTTTTCGATTTCCCCCCGATCCAGACTTCCTGGCTGTCGACAAACGTTCCCCAAACACTTTAATTACATTTGTAACGGTTGATTTGGCAACTTTTAGCGATTTTGCCAACTTTGCGTGCGAGTAGCTCGGATTTTCGCGATGCACGAGCAAAATTTTGATACGCTGCTCTTCTTGCTTGGACGGCATTTTGACAACTGAAGAGTGAATTCCAAAATCAAAATAGGAGCAACATTCTACACACACACGCACCTTCAAAATGAGGGGTGTTCAGGTTTTTAAATGCAAAATTGAAAGAAATACGTCAAGTTGATATTGACCAAATTTTGACCGTATCACCCTTTAGATGACTTTAAGCTTGATAATGAATCACAAATTGTTTACACTTATATTGGTTAAGAATACAAAACTGTTTCTTGCCATCAAATACGAGTCCCTATTATATACGAGTCCCTATTCAGCACAAACACATTGATAAGCCTTTGCATCCCACTTCAGCACACAATGAGTGCAAAAAAGGAATGAAAAAAGGAGTCGCTTGGAGTGCTTCTTTTGTTTTCGCGAACAAAAGGTGTAAATATTCATACGTTGTCCTCTTGAAGGCATCGTACCAAACGTATAATTGACTCGTTAATGCCGAAGTCGTAGATTTCATCGTTTCGGTGTCCAACTTGACCGACACTATTTTTAATTCTTCCTGCACGATAGACCAACAATGGGGGATTAGGCCGCAGAGGCTCTCTGCCCTATTTTGTTTGTTGATTTCAAATTCAATTTAAAAAATGTCTCACCTTTGCTTTGCAATATTTTCCAGTTCCGGCGATCGCCAATCTTCATCGTTAACAACTTTATCACTTTCGTCAATTGTTTCACTGATAAATGGACCATCATCATATGTTCGCATTGTAGGGATTGCATTTTTATCACGATAAGCAACTGAATTCAGATGTTTTACACAATTTTTATCAAAATGAATACTGCACAACCGGTCACTGGGTTTGATTTGAAAATTGAGATCCACCTCACAGAAACTGAGCCACTCTTTTCGTACTGCTGAATCCTTGGGAAACCTGAATAGGCTTCGCTTTTCGTCGTGTCCATCTTTATAATTGCAAAAGTGAGCAAAACACTTCATTCTGAAAAAACTCCGTAAAAACTCCAGATATGAACAATGTCAACAAACAATCACAAAGTCACGAATCGGCTCTGCACAAAAAGCCGTTTGACACTTCTCTCTACCAACCGACGGTGATGAAACGTTTATTTCAACACTACCAACATGAAGAAAATTTCACTTCGCACCACTCAGGCTAAAAGCACTCAAAGACTGGAGCAGCCTACTGAGCGGGTGAGCGCTATTGAAAGGCTCGGTCCCCGCAGTCGTCGAGATCAACCCAGGAACAATGGTCGGCGAGAAGTACACCCAAAAGCATTCAGAAACGATCAGTATAGGAGCAATTATCGTAGCCGCAGTCGGTCCAATTCGCAGCAAAGGTGGAAAGGATACAACTTTAAGCGAGATGACCGTTCGGTAGCGAGTGACTCGGATGAAGATCTGGTCTGTATGTCTATTACATCAGGATTACAGGTAAATGAACCGGTATGTGTAATGACTGTTATTAACGGAAAGGGGTTTCGAATGGAAATAGACAGCGGATCAGCTGTTTCGGTTTTAAGTGAGCAAAAATATTTAACAAATTTCAATGATCTACGATCTACGTAAAGATTTTTCAAATCCGATTTCTAGTTTCGAGGCGGATCTTATTCTTAAAGAAGATCGCCCTGTTTTTAAAAAAGCTTACACTGTACCATTGCGCATGAAAGAGAAGGTCATCAATCATTTGAATTCACTTGAGAATAGTGGAATAATCACGCCAATTAAAGCAAGTGAATGGGCATCACCTGTTATAGCTATAGTAAAAAAAGATAACGACAAAAGTCTTGTAGTGGATTGTAAGGTATGAATAAATAAATTGATTGTTCCGAATACATATCCACTACCTATAGCACAGGAAATTTTTGCGACATTAGCTGGAAGTAAGGTTTTCTGTTCGCTAGATCTGGCTGGGGCTTATACCCAATTGCAGCTTTCAGATAGCTCAAAACGATTCATGACAATTAATACCATAAAAGGTCTCCATACGTATAATCGTCTTCCTCAAGGAGCAGCTTCATCTGCTGCCATATTCCAACAGGTCATGGATCAGGTGCTTCAAGGTATTGAAGGAGTTTCGTGCTATCTGGATGATGTCTTGATTTCAGGCAAGAATTGGGTGGATTGTAAAAATAAGCTGTATCAGGTGTTAGAACGATTGAATGATGCAAACATTAAAGTAAAGCTTAGTAAGTGCAAGTTTTTTGTTGACAAACTTTCTTTTCTTGGTCATGTTATTACCAGTGAGGGTTTGTTGCCAAATCCAGACAAAGTTGACACAATTGCAAACGCAAATCCACCTAAAAACCCAACGGAACTGAAAGCTTTCCTAGGACTCATACATTTTTATGGGAAGTTTATACCTAACCTGTCAACAAAACTGAGCTGTTTTTACAGTCTTTTAAAAAAGGACACCAAGTATATTTGGACTGTCGAATGTAATGAAAGGTTTGACAAATGTAAGAAATTTTACTTTATATACTTTACCTCTTTCACTTTAAATGATGCGCAAAGGAAATACCCAATACTTCATTTGGAGGCACTTGCGGTTGTAAGTTGTGCGAAGAAATTCCACAAATATTTATATGGTCAACATTTGGTAATTTATACTGATCATAAACCCTTGCTAGGAGTGTTTGGAAAAGAAGGTAAACATTCCATTTTCGTCACACGCTTACAAAAGTTCATAATGGAGTTATCCATATACAGTTTTGAAATTAGATATCGACCTTCTCGGAGAATGGGGAATGCAGATTTTTGCTCCCGTTTTCCTTTACCGTGTGCTGTACCTGGAAACCTGGACAGGGAATGCATAAATAGTTTAAATTTTACGACAGAACTTCCTTTGGATTTTCATCTCATAGCAGAAGAAACTGAAAAAGATGGCCTACTATTGCAGATTATAGATTATATCCGCAAAGGTTGGCCAGATAGAGTTGATAGAACTCTAAAAGATGTTAAAGCCCAATCACATGACCTTGAAATATACTCTGGTTGCCTGCTATTCAAAAACAGAGTAGTTGTGCCGAAGTCACTACAACAAAAAACCCTAAAATTATTACACTCTAATCACGATGGTGTTGTGAAAATCAAGCAACTCGCTCGCAGAACTGTGTTCTGGTTCGGCATAAATGCGGACATTGAACATTATGTCAAAAGCTGTAATGCTTGTAGTCAGACACTAGTCACACCGAAGAAAAAAGTGGAGTCTTCGTGGACGCCGACGTGTCGACCGTTCAGCAGAGTGCATGCTGACTTTTTCCATTTTGGGGAAAAGATTTTCTTGGTAGTCGTTGACAGCTTCTCAAAGTGGGTAGAACTAGAGTATATGAAGTACGGTACGGATACAAACAAAGTTATTAAAAAGTTTTTAAATATCTTTGCAAGATTCGGTTTACGTGATGTTCTGGTGACCGATGGAGGACCACCTTTTAATGCGTCTGAATTTGTTAATTTTATGCAAAAACAAGGAATAGTTGTTCTCAAAAGTCCACCATATCACCCTGCAAGCAACGGGCAGGCGGAGAGAACTGTACGAACAGTGAAGGAAGTTTTCAAAAAGTTTCTGTTAGACTCTCGAATGAAGTTTACAGATGTTGAAGAACAAATGTGTTATTTCCTTATAAATTACAGAAACAGTTGTCTCACCAAAACTAGTACGTTTCCTTCGGAACATGTGTTTTCTTATAAACCGAAGATTCTTTTGGATCTAATAAATCCTAAGAACAGTTATAAACAGAACTTAGTTCCCCGTCATCTGGATACAATTGAAAATTCGAATCCTGTACTAGATCGGGTGGTTCCCCAAATCGACAAGTTCAATAACTTGAAACCAGGAGACAAGTTATGGTATCGTAATCATCGCCCAAAAGATGCTGAACGCTGGTTGGATGCTACGTTTGTAAAAAGAATATCGATTAACGTTTTTCAAATTTATATTAACGGAATTATCAAATCAGCACATCGAGATCAGTTGCGTTTGAATGAAATCAAAACGTCAACTAGAAACTCAATGGTAAAACTTAGCAATAAACGATGTAGGGAAGATGACGATGAACCTGATTTTTATGGATTTCCTGAAGAAACCCTTTCTAACCGTTCTGCAAATGGAACGTTTAACCATAATTCTGAATGTTCAATTACAGGCATTAGAAGGTCCGAGCGCATAAGGGAACGAAATCAACAAGACGGTTCTGGGCATGCTGTTTCGAAGAATTTAGTGAAAAGAAGAAAATGTATTCAGGCATTACGTGCTGTCGAATTAATCGATTGTTAATTGAATTTTACGGTTGTAAGAATTTTTGTATGCATGAAATAGTAACAAATTAGATTGTGTAAAGAATCTTGTAGGAGGATGGAGGACTGTAGTGTACCGGTTCGCTCTGTATAACACTAACACATTATAATGAACAGAACACTCTCTTGCTCTCTTCGGAGACCTTCCTCACAAACAAGTGAATAAAGATGAGTTTATCTTCAGATACAAACTGCAACAGATGTGTTCTTCTTTTATATTGAAAGTGGTCTTAAACTAAATCACGCAGTAGACAGAACATTCACAAGCTCCTACCTCAAGCTTCCACGTGTCGGATGATGACAGCCATTATATGCCCATTAGACTGATGCAAAATTTGACTTTTTCGCTCCACAGTGCTTAAATGTTATCAAATTGGGTCAGCCTCCCAAAGTTACAACTCATTTGGATAGAAACAGACTTCGCACAAGCCATTTGAAGTTTTCATGTAAATTACTATGGGAAATCTCAACTTTTTGTTCATTGCCTTCTAGTGTTTTTTTCCAAATTGAGCTGCGAAACAGTTTGATGGTCATTCTTATAGAATATTTTCTCAGCTACAACTTTGCTCAAGATCGTTTCCATGTAAAACGAGACAGGAAAAAGTTATTAATTATTTAAGAGATTGGTAAACTTATGACATGATCAAGCAGCTGCTCTGTAGGCAACACTGTATTTTGCAGTGTCATAGTAGCCATGATTTTTGCGTCCTATTCAACGCCCCAGAAACACAAATGTTGCCTGCTGAGCAGTTGATTGAGCATGATCATAAGACATCAGCGCAGTTTCGATCCTTACATTTAATCAAAAAGTGGTCTTGAGCGAAGTTGTAGCTGAGAAAATTTCCTACAAGTACAGTTGAAAGTTTTTGAAGCAGACCGATATGGTGAATTATAAGATAGACATGAACAAAAGTCTTGGTTTTACCATAGTAATTCCCATACAACCTTCAAATGGTTTGTGCCATCTCAGTTTGTCACCAAATGGATTCAAATTTTGAGAGGCTAGTCAAGATCCGGTTTGGAATCGTTTAAGTATTGTGAAGTGAAAATTTCAAATTTTGCATCACTCTAATGCCCATATATGTGCTGGTGATGATAGCAAGGCTGAGGAGGTGCGAATCGTCGAGCGTCTGTCCACCAGGAGGTGCGGCTCGAACAGCGTCTGTCTGGGATCCAGCGGCTGAAAAAGAAATGCTGTATTGTGTCAGCTAAATCCAAGATGGCAGCCCCATCTACACAATAACCCGAGCGTCTGTCCACCTCAAACAGCGTCTGTCTGGCATCCAGCGGCTGAAACAAGAAATGTTTAACCGTGTCAACTAAACCTAAGATGGCAGCCCCATCAACACGATGTAGGTATCGCGACCCTGGTACGGTAGCATACTGAATTATAAAAATACTCAGAAAAATGAAGTAACAAGAAGAAAAAACGAACGGAATTTTCGGCAACTGACCCAACGGCAACGAATGGAAACTCGGTTCTCGGAATGTCAGAACGTTAAATGAACCTGGACGAGTGGGCCTTCTGGCCCGTGAACTGCAAAAGGTGAATGTGAGTGTGGCTGCTATTCAAGAAGTACGGTGGCTTAGATCTGGAGAATGTGAATTCAGGTCGGTAGATCCTATCGCCAACACATCGTTCAAATACCATATCTACTACAGCGGTGTTGATAGAGCAGAACACGGAGTTGGTTTCGTAGTGATTGGGAAATAGATGAAGCAGGTTATGCGGTGGAAACCGGTTAGCGAGCGCATCTGCGTTTTGAGGATTCGTGGCAAATTCCTCAATTACAGCCTGATCAACATCTACGCACCGACTAATGATAAATCCGATGACGTGAAGGACGCGTTTTATGAAAGCCTGGATAAAACCTATGATGAGTGAAGATTGTCATCGGAGATGCAAACGCGCAGGTCGGAAGAGAGAAATTCTTTCGCCCAATCATTGGAACAGAGAGCCTTCACCCTGCAACGAATGATAATGGCCTTAAGCTGATAAATTTCGCTGCTGCTCGTGATATGGCCATCAGTAGCACCCACTGTGCACGCAAGGATATCCGAAAGCACACCTGGAGACACCCTAATGGTGAAACTTGCTCCCAGATCAACCACGTGTAGGTGGATGGCCGGCATTTCTCGGATGTCGTAGATGTCAGGACCTTCAGGGGTCCTAATATCGACTCGGATCATTATCTCGTTGTCGCGAAAATTGGAGCGCGTCTATTGGCTGTTACGAGTTCGAGAAGCCGGAGATCGATGCGTTTCAGCATCCAGCGTTTGACAGTAGATGATGTTGCTGCAGAGTACCACCAGAAGCTGAATAAGCGGATAGCGGAAATCAACGTGAACGAGAATCTCAACAATCTGTGGGAAGCTGTCCACGGAGCGGTGAGCACAACAGCACGAGAGGTGATATGTACAGCTCAGAGGCGCCGCCGGAACGGGTGGTTTGATGAGGAGAAGAACGTCGCCAGAAGCCGGATGTTGGTGTTTGGTACCCGTCAGAACAGAGAGCGGTACAGGGTAGCAAGCTCAGCCGAGAAACGAACCCATTGCAGGAAAAAAAAAGGCAGTACGAGGAACGCGTTATTGCTGATGCGCAATAAAGTATGGAGCTGAATGGTATGCGAAGGTTTTACGCAACTGTCAATGGCGTGAGGAGTAAGACAGCGCCGTCTCCCGCCATGTGCTAGGACCGTGCAGGTAATCTGCTGACAGATAAAACGATTGTGGCTGCCAGGTGGAAGGAGTACTTCGAGACGTTGCTGAACGGAGAGAACGAGACAGCATCTACAAACAGAACACATATCGACGACGATGGTCAAGCTGTGAAACCACCAACGCTAGAAGAGATGAAAAAGGCGATATGAGAGCTGAAAAACAGTAAGGCTGCGGGGAAGGACGAGCTCCCGGCCGAACTTCTCAAATATGGAAGTGAGCAGCTGCACCAGATGATCTCGTTTGTCCCCTGGAGTGCGCCAATTACAGAGGAATCACGCTTCTGAATTCGGCGTACAAAATATTATCACGTGTTCTGTTCAACAGATTGAGACCGCTGGTTTTCGTGAGGGTCGATCTACGACGGATCAAATGTTTACCATGCGTCAAACCCCTTGAGGAGTTCCGGGAATACAACTTGCAGACTCATCATCTGTTCATTGATTTCAAGGCAGCGTACGATTCAGTAAAGAGAAACGAGCTATGGTAGATAATGCAAGAAAACGGTTTTCCGACGAAACTATTTAGGCTGATTCGTGCAACGCTGGATGGTTCGAACATTTGTACGGGTTGCAGACGAGATTTCGGCCTCGTTCGTGACCTTAGATGGGTTGAAGCAGGGAGATGCTCTTTCGAACTTGCTATTCAACATCGCCCTCGAAGGAGCGATTAGTAGAGCTGGCGTGCAGAGGAATGGTACAAAGTCGCACATGCTCCTTGGTTTTGCGGACGACATCGACATCATCGGAATCGACCGTAGAGCAGTGGAAGAGGCGTTCGCGCCTTTTAAGAGGAAGACAGCGAAGATTGGTCTCTCGATAAATTCTACCAAAACGAAGTACATGGTCGCCGGTAGAAAGCGTGGGAGCAATAGTGGTGTTGGAAGTGAAGTGGTGCGAAAAATTTGGAGTTGTGGACGAATTAGTGACGTGCGATAATGATGTTACCCGCGAGGTGAAAAGGCGTATTGCAGCCGCGAACAGGGCTTTCTACGGATTGCGTAGCCAGCTGAAGTCCCGCAGCTTGCGCACGAAAACGAAATTCGCGCTGTACAAGACGTTGATTCTGCCGGTAGCCCTTTATGGCCACGAATCGTGGGCATTGAAAGAGGCCGATCGGAGAGCTTTCGGTGTCTTCGAGCGTAAAGTGCTGCGAACAATACTCGGCGGTAAACTGGAAAATGGCATCTGGCGGCGTCGCATGAATCACGAGTTGTACCAAGTATATAACGGCATGGATATTGTGAAGCTTATAAAACACGGCAGGCTACAGTGGGCTGGGCATGTGGCACGAATTGGAGGCGAACCAGCCCAAGGCTGAAAGCCTCCCTAATAAAGATAAATTAATTAATCATGTGGCACGAATGCCGTAAGAGCGTCAAGTGAAGTCAACATTCAGCAGGGAGCCCGGAAGAGGACGTCGTCTTCGGGGTAGGCCACGCACGCGTTGGCTTTGTGCAGTTGAGGAGGACATTAGGTCCTTGAATGTCCAAGGCGACTGGAAGCGATTGGCTCAGGACCGAGACCAATGGAGACGGTTACTTCGTTCGGCGCAGATTTGAATTCAACGAGTCGTCGCCCATCAGGTACTCAGGTAGGTACTTGTGTGTTAAAAGTGCGTTTTAAATAAAAAAAAATTAAAAACGTAAAATAAAAATGAAAGCAATTATTTGTTTATGACTTTAACATAACCAATTTTTTTGAGAATCCAGTTTTTTCATAAACATAAACAAACATTATCACAGTGTATTTTATTTATATAATTGCCAAATTAATATCTCCAACTTTGTTGAAGATATCATATCAATCAAGTAAACCGTTGCGACAATATGTATATTTTAATTCATTTGTACTATTTTACACAGTCCCTGTTGGAAAACTAGTCTTGACCCAATATGAAGAATTGATCACATAAAATGGCGATCGATCCTTCAGGATCGATTCGCGATGCCTCACCTGAGATGTGGCTCTAAATTGATTGTAATAGGAAGGGTCAGGTCTAACCATAGAGGGATTAATTCAGGTTTTCTTTTATTGACGTTCATTACTGCGTTATGCTTAACACTGTAGCGCAGATCCAACTAATTCTCTATCAATTGCACTTGCACCAATATAATGAGGTATCCCGTCATAGTGGCAGTTGCCTGTAGGATAGATTAGAGTAAATTAATTTGAAAACTTCAATATTCGCATTCATCATCATGCCTCGTAAACAAGCGTCATACCGATTGAGAACAGTCCATATATTTTAATTCTGAAACTATGATGCAACAATTCTAGAGAAAAGGTTTCAATCTGAAACAAGAGAAAATGCTGAGGATGTCTTTCCTATTGAAAAATAAATGTGATTCAATATTCTTACACTGAGATTAACCTGTTCGTCAAGCTCGGATTGTATGAATGTGTTCAGCAGTATGGCGGTTTGCTCAGCCTAAAAAGAAGAAAATACAGTATTTAAGCCAAGTTAACAGAAGTAGGTAATTTACCCTTTTCGTGAGTTGTTCACAGAAATATGCTTCGAGATAGAATTGGTACAGCATATCAAACGCGTAAATCATTGTACTCAAGTATCCAATATAGTTGATATCGTTTCCATTGCGCAAGTCGTCCATGAAAGTTGTATAACTAAAGTAGAACTACGGATTCAAAATTTTGCAGTGATCTGATTCGATAAATTGATGCACTCTAACGTTACCACAGACAAGATGGTCACGAACTCGTACAGTATTATTAAAAGTACCGGAAACTGAAATATTTCGATCATGTGTTGCAATGTTGTGTTGGTTTTACGATGCAGATAGGAGAGGCGTTGTATTTTCAGGGCTACTTTTCGGCATACTTTCGACTTTCGAGCTTTGTGACCATCCCAGTAGGCTACGTTGTTGTCAAAATCGCACAGCAAGCCAACGGCATGGATGACTCGATGATTTATGCTGCGATACAGCATGGAGCTCAGTATAACAAAACATTCAAAAAAGTAAATAAAAATGAACATAAAAGTTTCACTGGTAGCATGCAGTAGCAATGCGAATCCCGATGCGTACTTAGAACTTCTGAAGAACATTATGAAGAGACAGGTAGATAGTGTATAAAGAGAAACATGGACCAACAAAATTTTGAGATGAAATTTCATAAGAAGTTGGTAATCTAAGGTGGTGTTGTCGTTGAGTAATGTTGAGTATAGTTTGTAAAACTGGTTCAAATTCACTGTGATTCGCTTCAGGTTAAGTATAATTATGGGGTAACATGACAGTACACTGCTGTAGATGATCGCTGTCTGTATGATGCAGAATATGCTGATGAGGTCTAGACAATAGAAATATTCAACTAGGAAGGAGACATAACCGAATGCTAGGATTCCTGTAGTTAAGGTCAGTACCACAATTGTCCATAGAACAAGCCATCTGGAGGGTACAAATATCTTCCGCTGAGTGTCGCAAATGAACGGAAAATGCCCAGAGAAACGGAACAGCTTCAGCAGACCCGTCCAAACAATCTTCGAATCAAACAACATTTCTTCAACTAGTACGTACAGTCAAAGTAATGGAATTGTATGTTCTCTGCATTTGCTTTACGGCGATATGAATATGAATATCGGAATGCCTTTGTTGACATGTTTCGTCACATGATGAGTGACGTTACAATGCTTTTCGATGATTAATTATCAAGGAATCGAAAATATCTTCAAAAGAAAAAAAAATGACAAGCGATCAACGAGCCGAATGACAACGCTATGTCAGCAGTGGAAAGCAATAATGATATAAACTTCTTTCTTTTTTTCATGGCAACGGCAAGCGACTTTTGCTAATATAGCTCGTTCGGGTCGGTAAAAGGAAACGACCAAATTGTTGGAGAGCTGCTTCACGAAGTAAAGCCGAAGATGATACACGTGTATTAATGGGATTTTTTTTGTTATGTCTTTTCACGATTCCGATCAAGCTATGTCCTGCAACAAAGTAGGCAAGAAATATATCATTATCTTTGATTTACGGTTTAGCGACTTTGCAGTCAATTTAATTGTTTATAAGATAGTTTGAACATACTGAGAGGGTAGCACATATCATCGGTAAGAGACGTGTGTGTGAGAAAATTTGCGAAAAAATCTAAGGGCACCGGTGGGATTCGAACCCACAATTCTCATTCAGTACACGGGTGCATTGCCAATTATACAACCGTGGACCTGTTGGGTGGATACGTTGGGTTTCTCAAGGGAGTCCATAGAACCCAAAGCTTCCCATGATTATGGAATGATGATTAAGAAACTGTGCTTTGGAAGTCAAATGGCTCGAACTCAATCTAGAGTGATGCTAAAATTAATCATTGTACACCATACGTCTACGGTCCAAAATATCCTTACGGATTTTTTTTTTAATTTAGGAGTGCTCCACACGTCACAACTCCAGAACGAAGGGTCATCAAAATTACCTTTTCATGGAATTTGACGTCTTGTTCTGCTCTAAAATCGCTTAGAACCGGTTAAAGAGCGACGACAACTGACCTCTGAGACAGAAGGCTAAAAAGTTTGGTCAAAACTTCTCAATTTTTTTTCACTATGTTTACTAGCTGCTCAATCCCAAGGACACCACGATGTTAATTCGAAATGAGTGTTTGGTCCCATTTAGCTCAAATCCCATAAAGTTCGTAAATGTATTCTTAATGCCAGTTTTTTTTACGTAGTACATTCTCTATTTTTTTAATTATTACTTTATTTGTACAAACTCAATCGAATAAACTTTACAGAGCCGAGCTATCCTTTCCGTTATACATTATTACTGTCTTATATTTAAAGTTAAAGGAACTACATTCTCTTTTCATCGTTTTAATTTAAAACATTATCTTGTCAAATGAATCCATTACTTCTTTAAATCAAGGTTCAGGAGCTGATCCGAGATTTTCAAACGTCAATATGACTCTCGAAGAAACCTGAAGGGTTTTTCTCCAGAACACTTATTCTAGAACCGATTCCGGTGGACCCGGAATGAACTCATGATCGTTCTATGTATGATCTCCAAACCTGATATGGATCATATGATCCTTAATCAGGGATAAGGTCTGAGATCATCAAAATTCGCCTTCTTGGCACAACTTAAATTGAACCAAATACAATTAGCAATTATATACATCAAATCAATGGGCAAATCAAGGGGTATTCAACTCTGCACATCCCAATCTGCGCCGAGTACTTTATCTGTGCCGAAAGCTAGGTCAAGCGTTGTGCTGAACGTGCCGAAGTGTTGCAATCAAGCTATCAGTCTCAGTAGCCCATGAGTTTGGCAACCCTGCACTTACGACTTTTGAGATTGTGTGTTTACATTTTCAAGTCAAGGGCAGAAAAAAGTCGTGATGATATTCAACGAGCTGGTTACCGGTCATCCACTTCAAGGAAGTGACACTCGAAGATTAGTCCCTCCGCGAGAAGAAGAAGGGGGACAGATGGCAGAAGTTGCCCATGCAGGAGAAGACAGTTCTCTACCGTGCGTCATTCTGGCCAAATTTTTTCTGCGACAGTGAAGAGAGTGTCTGTTACTAGACCAACTTTGTTTGCTTGTGAATAACGGCATGCTTGACAACCCGGTGTATATGTTTTGTTTTGAAGGCGAAGAACAACACAACCAAGCAGTAAAATACGAGCAAAGACGGTGATCTAAAGCCTCTTCAGCTGGGTGAGATGATACCGGAAAAATTGGAGGGACCCTTTAAAAGATGATCGAATTCCTCCGACCACGGCAGATTTTTGGCAAGGAATTCGGCAAAGACAACTTCCAAACGCATCTAATGACATTTGAAATCTGCAACCTCCGGAATTAGCTGGAAAATTTCCCCCACCCGATGATGTTGTTGATTTACGTGGGCGTTCTTCGGTTCGCGTGTAAGGGGCTTTTAAACTTTTGTTTTCAAAAGCTTTTGTGCCGTTGTAACCTGCTTAATGGTTACATTTTGTTTTTGTATATATTTTATAAATATTTTTTATTTTAGTTTTTTTTATTTATTGAATTGAAATCGAAATCTAAAACACAGAATTGAATAACTTTACATCCACCTCCCTTTATGAACATCCCTATTCCCACCCCACATAAACCTTCCACTTCCATCATGCGTTACCACCAGCAGTCACAGTTGACCACAACAAGAAACGTCATTGAGCGTGTGGTAGAGACGATCCAATGAGGTACAGAGAGAGGTGGCGCAGATCGTGAAATAGGGTTGTATTAGTAAACCAAAAAATCAACGTAAACGCAAGTAGTGACGTCACTACTTGCGTGTACTTGCGTGTATCGTACAGTGGTTGTGTGAGTGATTGCTTCACCTCGGTAATCCAGCTCATTGGAGACGATCGGCAGCAAAGCCGATAAAACTGCTTGTCACCGGGGAATCAACCTCTATTAGGTGAACAAATTTCACGAGTAAAAGTTCGAGTTTTCATAAATATAATTTTTATCCGTCAGTGAACGGACAGTTTGTGAGTCTGGTGCGCCGTTAGAAGAAGCTAATCCAGCCATCGTTGAAGTGCCGGGAAGACGGTGTCCGGTGTACCGCAATGAGCCTAAAGCCTTCAAGAAGTGAACCAACGCCTTCGGTGAAGTGGTGGTAAGACTGCGTGTCCGGTGTACCGCATTGTCCCGGAAGCCCTCCCGAGGCTAATCGATGCCATCGGTGAAGTGAGGTGTGCCGCTAGAAAACCCAGCGCGCCAAAGAGGACACGTCGGACGAATCCACCGATGTCTGCCAGCCGTCCAATACATCACCCACGAATGGGTATGGTGCCAGGTGACGATTAATCCCCTCCCTAACCCTAGATCCCTTTCCTTCCAAATTAAAATTCCAAAAATCATGAACTTAAAAAAACACAATGAATACATTAAATTAAATTAAGTCTACTCAGTTTTTAGTCCATTATTTAAAACACACATTCCCTATTTCCTCTATCACTCTTGTTCTTCACCTTGAATGGCTTTTGGGAAGTATTTCCGCCCAATTCCTTTCTGGAGCAGGTTAAACGACCCTGAATCCCAGGATCAAGCCTGGAGAGGGACAAAAAGTAGTCCCCAGACAAAAGATAATCTAACATCGTTATCAAATGTTACGCCGGATATTAAGGATGTGTCCGACACATAGATATCATTTGTTGATCACATTGCAAAAATTCATGTGTGGGACACATAAAAACAATCTTTGAAATTTTCTTAGCGTACAGTGTTGCCAGTAACTTCAAACATTATGAAAGTTTCGAATTATGGATGCCAAACTGTGTCAATGCGTGTGCCCAGGTGTGCCCAACAGTGTTTTTGGCACACTGTGCGGAATGACCAACTCATTAGTCAACAACTATCTTGAAAAATAGCTGGTCAAATAATCATTTCGTAGTATTTGGTCAATTATTGTTTGGCCAAATATTTGCAAAATATCAAACAAGTGTAGGCAAACAAGTATGACAAATAGCATTATAAAAAAATTGGGCCATAATCGAGTTCGAGTAGACCGGCTTCGTCAGAAAGAAGCCCTGTGCATAGGAACCATCTTCACAAACCGCTATACCAGCACCGGCAAAACCGACCCGCCATCGCACTACAGCCGACGTTCGGTCAGCCTCGCTTCCGGAATTTCACTGAGCGGTGGTACCGCCATCTTGCCGACAAAATCGACCTTTAATCATCCGCCATCGACAGGATCATTCCGGAACTGCAGCGAGCGCTCGCTGGTCTGCAGTCGTCGTAGTCGGCATCGTCATCAAGGGTATGTGCCAAGACAATTGATCACAACACCACACAATCCACACTATCGTTAATTGGAGAAAATACAGTGTTTAAGTTGATCCGCGCTGTGTTTCAGTTCATTTGAAAGCTAGAGTGCCTTTTCGTCCGCGTAGCTTCTCCAGTTTGCTCAGTAGTGCGCCGACTCTGAGATACAGTTGCCGGGTAGAACATTAGTTTCAACTTGATGGAATATATTCCCCTTCCAATTGAGTGAATGCAGCGATGTGGGGATTTCATTTTTCACATCCAAATACACAACACATACACAAGTGTAAATGTTGAAGCACAGCTCTGTTGGGAATTTCTCCCGGAAGACACGCTTATCTTTATCGTATTTTCCCAGCACCAAAGCAAGAAAATCAGATGAGAATTAACAAAAACATCAATGGCAACCAAACCGAGTGGCACGTCCAGCCATGTTTCGAGGAAGAGGCTAGTTCCCGACTAAAACCAAAACACTCATTAAGCGTTAAATCAAAATACATCAGAATTAAAAAAACAACATCTTTGTCGAAAAAGGATACATCGAATGGCTCAAACTACATTGGTAACATCCGGATCCACCCCGAGGGAGTGGTCACTCTCAAAATAGAGCCCACACCCTTCAGGCGACACATAACATTTCATGAGAGCTGTAATACAAGCTCATTGCTGCCAGCATGAGTCACACCTGGACATTAGAGTGATGCAAAATCAGTGATCAAACGGTTTCAAATCGGGTCTTGAGCAGCCTCCCAAAATTTCAGCTCCTTTGGTAAGACACTGACTTTGCACAAACTCTTAAAGTTATTAAATTAAAAGTGCTAATAAAATAAACAGTGGCGTCACGTAACCTCACTTTTTACCTGTGCACCAACTTTCAAAACTAGATTTAATGTCATATTCATACTCGAATCGGTTGAAAAATACACTTAATCTTCTAGTTAACTCGATCTCTATCCATTGCAAGCAATATTTGGATAATTGTTTATGTTTTGAGAGTTGGTGCACAGGTAGATTGAGGTAAAGGAAACGCCACTGAAAATAAACATAAATACACTGCAAAAACGGCTTGTTTGATTTTTATGATGTCTTCAGGAATGTTGTTAAAAACTATGGTTCTTGTAAAAATATACACTGTCTTACAAATGTGTTTTAAATAAAAAATTAAAAAAATGTAAGATTAAATAAAAAATGTTTTTTTGACATAACCAAATTTTGCCTGAATATAAACTTTTTGAGAAATTATATATTTTGTTCTAATCTAATTTTTCATCAAAATAAACAAACATTATCACAGTGTAATTGCCGAATTAATATCTACAACTTTGTTGGAGATACCATATCAATCGAACAAACCGTTTCGACAATATTTATATTTTAACTATTTTTACACAGGCCCTGTTGGAAGAGTAGTCGTGACCCAATATGAAGAGTTTATAACATAAAATTGCATCTTTACTAACAAGGAACAAATGTGCAAAATTTCAGCTAAATTGGAAATGATCATTCAGGATCGATTCGCGATGCCTCACCTGAGATGTGGCTCTAAATTGATTGTAATAAGAAGGGTCAGGTCTCACTTTAGGGGAATTAATTCAGGTTTTCTTTTATTGACGTTCATTACTGCGTTATGCTTAACACTGTAGCGCAGATCGAACTAATTCTCTATCAATTGCACTTGCACCAATATAATGAGGTATCCCGTCATAGTGGCAGCTGCCTGTAGGATAGATTAGAGTAAATTAATTTGAAAACTTCAAAATTCGCATTCATCATCATGCCTCGTAAACAAGCGTCATACCGATTGAGAACAGTCCATAGATTTCAATTCTGAAAGTATGATGCAACAATTCTAGAGAAAAGGTTTCAATCTGAAACAAGAGAAAATGCTTAGGGGGTCTTTCCTATTGAAAAATAAGTGCGATTCAATATTCTTACACTGAGATTAACCTGTTCGTCAAGCTCGGATTGTATGAATTTGTTCAGCAGTATGGCGGTTTGCTCAGCCTAAAAAGAAGAAAATACAGTATTTAAGCAAAGTTAACAGAAGTAGGCAATTTACCCTTTTCGTCAGTTGTTCACAGAAATATGCTTCGAGATAGAATTGGTACAGCATATCAAACACGTAAATCATTGTACTCAAGTATCCAATATAGTTGATATCGTTTCCATTGCGCAGGTCGTACATGAAAGCTGTATAACTAAAGTAGAACTACGGATTCAAAATTTTACAGTGATCTGATTCGATAAATTGATGCACTCTAACGTTACCCCAGTCAAGATGGTCACGAACTCGTACAGTATTATTAAGAGTATCGGAAACTGAAATATTTCGATCATGTGTTGCATTGTTGTGTTGGTTTTACGGTGCAGATAGGAGAGGCGTTGTATTTTCAGGGTTACTTTTCTGCATACTTTCGACTTTCGAGCTTTGTGTCCATCCCAGTAGGCTACGTTTTTGTCAAAGTCGCACAGCAAGCCAACGGCATGGATGACTCGATGATTTATGCTGCGATACAGCATGGAACCCAGTATAACCAAACATTCGTAAAGGCAAATAAAAATGAACATAAGAATTTCACTGGTAGCATGCAGTAGCAATGCGAATCCCGATGCGTACTTAGAACTTCTGAAGAATATTATGAAGAGACAGTTAGATAGTGTATAAAGAGAAACATGGACAAGCAAAACTTTGTGCTGAAATTTCGTAAGAAGTTCGTAATCTAAGGTGGTGTTGTCGTTGAGTAACGTTGAGTATAGTTTGTAAAACTGGTTCAAATTCACTGTGATTCGCTTCAGGTTAAGTATAATTATTGGGTAACATGACAGCACACTGCTGTAGATGATCGCTGTCTGCATGATGCTGAATATGCTGATGAGCTCTAGATGATGGAA
The DNA here is from genome assembly GCF_037179485.1 of Ochlerotatus camptorhynchus. NCBI lineage: Eukaryota > Metazoa > Arthropoda > Insecta > Diptera > Culicidae > Ochlerotatus > Ochlerotatus camptorhynchus. Next base: position 66,967 of record NW_027041234.1, read on the forward strand.
AGATTCAACTAGGAAGGAGAAATAACCTAATGCTAGGATTCCTGTAGTTAAGTTCAGTACCACAATTGTCCAAAGAACAAGCCATCTGGAGGGTACAAATATCTTCCGCTGAGTATCGCAAATGAACGGAAAATGCCCAGAGAATCGGAACAACTTTAGCAGACCCGTCCAAACAATCTTCGAATCAAACAACATTTTCTCAACTAGTACGTATGGTCAAAGTAATGGAATTGCATGTTCTATGCATCTGCTTTACGACGATATGGATATGAATATCGGAATGCCTTTGTTGACATGTTTCGTCACATGATGAGTGACGTTACAATGCTTTTCGATGATTAATTATCAAGGAATCGAAAATATCTCCAAATGGAAAAATGACAAGCGATCAACGAGCCGAATGACAACGCTATGTCAGCAGTGGAAAGCAATAATGATATAATCTTCTTCGTTTTTTTCATGGCAAGCGGCTTTTGCTTGTTCGGGTCGGTAAAAGTCCTTTTAAAAATAAGGCTTGATTGGAAATTGCGATTTGAAGATGAAAAAATGGCATTTTTGGACAAAAGGAACGTTTCTGCAAATTTTCATCGAAATCAAAAAATACAAAAATAAATGGATTAGTATGGAACCGCTCTAGCGCAAGCTGGTATTTTGTGTATCATAGAGATTCAATCACCACGTGTGACCCGCTGTTCTAAATCAGGTCTGATCATTTTCCCAAAATTTGAGCTCATTTGGTGGCGATCTCATACTGCACTGGCCCTTTGAAGTTTATATGGGAATTACTATGGAAAAAGTGATCTGTTTGTTCTCATCGTCCTAACCATTTTCCATAAAGATATAAGGATATCCTTGCTATCTTTGCTTATGTGAAATTTAATCGGCTGTAACTTTGTTCAAGACCATTGTTTGATTGAACTTCAAGATAATTAGTTATTAATTGATATCGAAAACAATAACTTTCTGATATGATCAATATTAGGTCTAAGGACATGAACATAGTAGCCAGGATTTTTGTTTGCCCTTTTCTTCGCGCCACGTACAGTAAAGTTGCCTGCTGAGCAGTTGATGGAGCATGTCCGAAGAATATCATCTTACCAATTGATTAACAACTAATAATCTTGGCGTTCAATAAAAATATGGTCTGGAGCTAAATTGTAGCTGAGAAAATTTATAATTTGAACAGATAGCAAGCCTACTCGTAAATCATAATGGCGAAAGGCTATAGACTTTTTCAATGCATCACCAATGTGGAATGGTGGAGCCAGGCCAGTTCAAGAGGAATTGTCAATTAATCCATTTGTTTGCATCAGAATAAGAGTTGGGAGGAAATGCTATACTAATATCAACATGAAGGTTTAGTGTAATAATTTATAAGCTAGAGAAAGTTCTGAAGAGGATAGGATTGATAGTTAAGTTAGGCAGTGTGAAAATTGAACAGAAGCTGAAATTGAGTGAAGGGCCATTAATGCGACAATACTAATCAAATGCATGATGGGTGAGGGGTTTTGAGGTATTTTCTCAAATGCACAGGAAAAAGCGTGCGCGTTTGACTTGCTCATATATTGTCTGTGGCTTGTAATAGTTCTAGCGATGTTTATCACTATCTAAAGCCCACCGTTTCCGAAAGCAATTCCTGGCGATGGTGTGTGTGGTTCCGGCCCATGTGTGTTGAATGGGTGCGATATCCTAAGTAGGTGTGGAAGCTGCCTTCCTGCACATTCGATTGTCGTCAATGGATGGCAATCGATGTCCGTCGGTGATTGGCACTAGATTGCGGAACAGAGACCGACGTTAAATAAAGGAAAGAAGAAGAAGATGGTGTGTGTGTCATCCTCTATCCCTCACCCAGCCGGGGAAGTTGTACAAGTAGAACTGCGAATAATTTAATCAAATCTCATGCTCCGTAATGGTGCCCTTTATGTTGTGAAGACTAGTACTTCAAAAAGGTTTTAGCTCAACAAGTTAAGGGAACAGGATGCACTAGATATCCACAACAGGTACAGCAAAACATCATATAGATGCTCTTATTCACACTTACTACTCAGGGCGTAGAAGGTCAACTAAAGCTTGAACCGAGTACCTTGGACTCCCACGATATACCAGCGGCATTTAGTATGTAATATGTTTTATTTGGATATACAACATTTTTGAAGCCATGCGTCATCAAACCCATAATTTGCATCACCACAAATACACTTTTCATTGCTTCGATGTTCACGGATGGTGTTCACTCTCTCGCTTTTTCTCTTCTTCACTACTACAATGAAACGTTCACTTGACGTCGTCCATTCCACGGATCTGATTTTTTCACACAATGGATATGAAATGGAGCGGCAGCATGGAATAAAACGAAAGCATTTCCTGGCGATGGTGTGTTATAATTAGGGCTCTACATTTTCGATGCTCTAAAATGAACTCGAGTTTTGTTTCTTTCATACAACATGTGCAACGCATAGTTTCACAACTTTCGCCTAGCTAGGCTATCAGCATGAAACGGAAATGAAAAAGAAGCACGCTTAGAACGAAAGGCTGGCTGTGAATTTTCTCGTCGTTGCTTTGCTCATCGCTTTCAATGAAAGGAAATTATCGAGTTGAAACGAAACCTCATTATGGCTTTCAATCCCTTTCACCGACACTCTATCACTGCACTTTCAATTTGTTTAATATACGTTATGTTCCGTTTTCGGTAGTTTTGTTTTAAGATAAACACGTGGATGGAAGATAAAATAACCATATCACGTGTACTCCTCCAGTGTTTTCACATGAGAAATGTTTTAAATATATATTTTCATTTTCCGTCGTATAGGTCATGAAATCTCTGTTGATGTGTTTCTTGAATCACGAAACTATCACAGTCAAGCGCTCTTTCACTCGTCCGCTTCACTGAAGCTTAAAAGAAAGACCAATGAAGCAACGGGAGAAAGAGAGACAAGCGATTGAAAATTGTGTAGTACCTAAACACGAATACCTAAGCCATGAACACGAGTGCAAAATGTATGGATTGGATCGTGTCTGATCTATTCTGTACAAGTTATTTTTATCTAGATGAAAAGTTTCTATGGTTTTGACAGATGGTATCGCTGCACATTTGAATCGGCCGTTATAGATTTACGAGCGAAGGTTAAGTATAAGTTTCATGTCGCTTTGTCGGTGGGAATGCTACGCTTCTCGCTAGATTTAACGTTTCTCGGTGCGTTTGCTGTTGATTTTGATAGCAAACACAACCTGTTACAGCTCTGAATTGAACAAATTCTAGAAAATTGTTTCGCTTAGCTGTAGCAATACAAAGAGAAAATCGGTGAAGAGAATGGATCATCGCGTATACGCCCTTATGCATACTCACTGTCGATTAATTCTATCTCCCTCATCTGATGTCTGATGTCGTCTCGAATCCGATCTTCGTTTTTCATGACACGAATCACATTCGTGTATTCGGAGCTTTCCGAAGCTCATGCTAAGCTGATCTACTTGATGGAACATATTCTCCTTCCGATTGAGTAAATGCAGCAATGTGAGAATTTCCTTTTTCACACCCAAATACACAACACATACACAAGTATAAATGTTGAAGCACAGCTCTGCTGGGAATTTCTCGCAGATGACATGCTTATCTTTACCGTAATTTCCTAGCACCAACGCAAGAAAATCAGATGAGAATTAAACAAAACATCAATGGCAACCAAACCGAATTTATAACATAGCTAAAAACTGACTCTAATTTTACTAAGAAGGAACAATTGTGCAAAATTTCAGCTAAATTGGAAATGGTCCTTCAGGATCGATTCGCGATGCCTCACCTGAGATGTGGCTCTAAATTGTTTGTAATAAGAAGGGTCAGGTCTCACCATAGAGGGATTAATTCAGGTTTTATTTTATTGACGTTCATTACTGAGTTATACTTAACACTGTAGCGCAGATCCAACTATTTCTCTATCAATTGCACTTGCACCAATATAATGAGGTATCCCGTCATAGTGGCAGCTGCCTGTAGGATAGATTAGATTAAATTAATTTGAAAACTTCAATATTCGCATTCATCATCATGCCTCGTAAACAAGCGTCATACCGATTGAGAACAGTCCATATATTTTAATTCTGAAACTATGATGCAACAATTCTAGAGAAAAGGTTTCAATCTGAAACAAGAGAAAATGCTGAGGATGTCTTTCCTATTGAAAAATAAATGTGATTCAATATTCTTACACTGAGATTAACCTGTTCGTCAAGCTCGGATTGTATGAATTTGTTCAGCAGTATGGCGGTTTGCTCAGCCTAAAAAGAAGAAAATACAGTATTTAAGCAAAGATAACAGAAGTAGGCAATATACCCTTTTCGTCAGTTGTTCACAGAAATATGCTTCGAGATAGAATTGGTACAGCATATCAAACACGTAAATCATTGTACTCAAGTATCCGATATAGTTAATATCGTTTCCATTGCGCAGGTCGTACATGAAAGCTGTATAACTAAAGTAGAACTACGGATTAAAAATTTTACAGTGATCTGATTCGATAAATTGATGCACTCTAACGTTACCCCAGACAAGATGGTCACGAACTCATACAGTACTATTAAAAGTATCGGAAACTGAAATATTTCGATCATGTGTTGCAATGTTGTGTTGGTTTTACGGTGCAGATAGGAGAGGCGTTGTATTTTCAGGGTTACTTTTCGGCATACTTTCGACTTTTTAGCTTTGTGTCCATCCCAGTAGGCTATGTTTTTGTCAAAGTCGCATAGCAAGCCAACGGCATGGATGACTCGATGATTTATGCTGCGATACAGCATGGAGCTCAGTATAACAAAACATTTGTAAAAGCAAAGAAAACTGAACATGAGAGTTTCACTCGTAGCATGCAGTAGCAATGCGAATCCCGATGCGTACTTAGAACTTCTTAAGAATATTAAGAAGAGACAGTTAGATAGTGTAACAAGAGAAACATGGGCAAACAAAACTATGTGCTGAAATTTCGTAAGGAGTTCGTAATCTAAGGTGGTGTTGTCGTTGAGTAATGTTGAGTATAGTTTGTAAAACTGGTTCAAATTCACTGTGATTCGCTTCAGGTTAAGTATAATTATGGGGTAACATGACAGTACACTGCTGTAGATGATCGCTGTCTGCATGATGCCGAACATGGTGATGAGGTCTAGATGATAGAAAGATTCAACTGGGAAGAAGAAATAACATAATGCTAGGATTCCTGTAGTTAAGGTCAGTACCACAATTGTCCAAAGAACAAGCCATCTGGAGGGTACAAATATCTTCCGCTGAGTGTCGCAAATGAACGGAAAATGCCCAGAGAATCGGAACAACTTTAGCAGACCCGTCCAAACAATCTTCAAATCAAACAACATTTTCTCAACTAGTACGTATGGTCAAAGTTATGGAATTGCATGTTCTCTACATCTGCTTTACGGCGATATAAATATGAATATGAATATCGGAATGCCTTTGTTGACATGTTTCGTCACATGATGAGTGACGTTACAATGCTTTTCGATGATTAATTATCAAGGAATCGAAAATATCTCCAAATGAAAAAATGACAAGCGATCAACGAGCCAAATGACACCGCTATGTCAGCAGTGGTAAGCAATAATGATATAATCTTCTTCCTTTTTTTTCATGACAAGCGGCTTTTGCTTGTTCGGGTCGGTAAAAGGAAACGACCAATTTGTTGGCAATCTGTTTCACGAAGTAAACTCGATGATGATACACGTGTGGTAATGGGATTTTTATTGTTGTCTTTTCTCGATGCCGATCAAGCTATGTCCTCAACCATGTATATTGCAGCAAAGCAGGCAAGAAATATATCATTATCCTTCTGCAACTCCGAGCAAACTATATTATAGACAGAGTTTAGCGTGGTAGTAGTAGCAAGCCTTTTGTCTTTATATTTGGTTGGTTTATGTGTTTGGATTCGCTGTTAATTATCGATTATTCGTAAATCAATCATCTTGAACACTGATTGTCCCTGCGTTTTATGCTCCTTGTGTAATTTATCTTCAGTGAGCCACGTAGTTACGAATGAGAAGATTAGTCTTTTGCATTCGTGACAAGCCCAGAAATATATTTATGTCGATTAAATTTCATAATTGGAAAGATCCTCGAAGGAGTCATTGAGTGTTGATGGTGGGGGTCCGGTTCACATATTTGAGGGGCTCCCACAAATTTTAGACATTTTGATATCAAAACTTAGAACTATGAACCATGAAATCAGTGTTGCATATCTTCTCTTGTTCAATAGCTGCAACTTTGTTTGATGGTCATATTTCATGTTTAATGATAAGTATTTCCCAATCATTTTGGCCATATATTCGTAATGAGCGGTTCCATACTAATTCGCTAATCCATTTATTATTATATTTTTTGATTTGGATGAAAATTTACTGCAACTTTTCTTTAGCCCAAAACTGACATTTTACATCTTCAAATCGTAATTTTGAATCAAGTTTTATTTATGAAAAGGCATGAAAACATTAAGCTTATTTTCAGAAAGCTGGTTGAACAAAAACTAACAATTACCGTCATGAAAGAAAAGAACCGTTTTGTTGAGCTATTAGGGTGTTCAACACGGATGAGGCTGGCGAGCTGTATGTTGTTTGGAACGAGGGTGACGCGCTTGACATAGATGCCTCACGAAGAGCTACAGAATCCCATTAGTAGCGATGTGGCTTCTTCCTCCTTCTTCGGTGCATGGATGCTGCAGCTCGCTGCTTGCTGGCAGCCTTTCGTTGTGTACTGGATAACAATATTCAACGCCACATGCCGAAAGCACTGCTGCTAATAACAACCGACCCGACACCAATACACACGGTGATTGAATAAGCACCGTTCGGCGAAACCGTATGGAATTCGTTTTTGAAATCTGTGCTAGGGAATGCGGTTTTTGCGGTAATCGGTGATTATTTTGATCACCATTGCAACAGTTCTACATTTGTGTAATTTTAAATATATTGATCGATTGCACCCCAGTATGTTGCCGAAAGACGTAATCCTACGTCAAAAATTCGTTTTATATGCTTTACGTAAATTGAATTGGACTGCATTTTCATCTTATGAAGCGCGCTGCATGCTCGTCAATATACAAACAGTTAAGGAGCGTTGCCCATTTGCAGTGATTTTCTTCATCAACGACATTATTTCAATGCGCATAGATTCGGCAGAAATTCTTGCACAATTAAACTTTTACATACCTTGTCGATCTTAGAACACGGAATTTATTTTCTGAAAAATCGTACGGAACAAACTATGCAAAAAATAGCCCAATCAATGGAATGATGCGCCTGTATGATTTGCATTGCCGAACTATTGACATCACTATGTCCAAGCAGCAAATAAAAATTAAGCTAAAACAGAATAGAATTAATGCATAGTATGTAAGTAAATATTGTTATAATCATTGTATGTAGTCTACACTGGCTTGACGAAATGAATAAATAAATAAATATTAATAAAGTTCAAATGACTAGAGCAAAGTCAACTCTAATGAGTTAAATGAGTTATACATATTTTGGAATAATGGATCAGTATGTACTCGTACTGTATCGAGTGGTGTCCGGAGTGTCGACGCATACTTTTATCATGAGAGAAATCTACTTATGGTCTGCTGCATGGAAACAATTTTAGTTATGCTCGTACCCATACATACATAGCTTCTGTGAAACTTCTTAGTCTCTAACTAACGCCAATCCGTTTCACCACTTGTTTACAACCAGTCTCGCATGCATGATTGCATGTAGCCCTCGCCATGCTGCGGCGCGATGAAATGGGTGGGCTGTAGAAGAAGACGTGCAACACATGGTGGGTGAAACATGGTGATACGGATGATACACCTTTGTCACTATATGGGTGAAGAGGTCGCGGTAGGGGGATAGTTTTAGATGTATAACCAAACCCCTCCGCACCTCCATACCAAAATCCAACATGGCTGAATCATGAATTTGACACATTAGAATACCTATGTATACTCACGTTGGTGCAGCCGAGTTTGCCGATACCAGACACCTGCAATGGATCAACAAGACAAGTGCGCAGGGTTCGTCTCACCATCAGTTTTGTTTTCATTGCTCCATCCCATCCACCACATCGGAAAATAAAACGGTGCAAAGATCCAAGGCGTCATATCGGCTATACATGACTCACGACAAGTGACGGCGATGACGCCGACTGACTGGCGCCAATCAAGGACCCATTCAAATATTACATAAGGCAAGAGGGGATGGGGGCAGCGTTACATGCCATAAACGCGATACGTAATATTTGAATGGATCTCAATGGAAGGGTGAGGGTGAAAAGCATCGGCTTTTGGTGACGTCGGAATCAAGGTTTGTTTGGAGGAGAGGTTTACTCAAACTCAAAGGTTCGTTCGTAATTTAATGATTTTTTTTTAAACCATCAATATTTATTTCCAACGATCATAGCAACAGCAACGATGATTATACTTATCATAGCAACGAAGCCAGTTCTTATCTGATTGGACCCGTTGCAATTGTCTTCCATGCAAGTGTAGCACTCCACTTGTTCGGCATTTAGTGGAGTGCCCTCGCAAACCTGTATGGTATCGTAAATGCAAGACTTGATCGTAACTTTGAAGTTGGGCTTTTGCTCGGCAATAAACTTGTAGCACTGGTAGTTGGTACTGGGAATCACTTGAATCGAAGGCTTCGCCATCAGCAGCATTGCCATGCCGTTCGCTGCAGTGAGGGCGTCGCATTCAATCAGCTGATCGTCGACACACGTGTCACCTTCGAGACTGGCACATTCGTAGCAGGAGAGAGCCGATGCTGTGAAAGCAAGGTAAGATCACTAGGTTGAGAAGCACTAACATAACTATACTCTTACCATAGCCTAGCATGGCCGAAATGATCACTATCGGAAGAAAAATTTTCATTTTGGGTGTTTGAACTGCATTTAGTCACTGCTTAAACTGAACTAATCAATTCTTGTACTCGTAATCGCATAGGTTGCACCGTTAGATTACCACTATGGGTGGGAATATGCAATTGCCCAATTCAATTCCATGCGATAAGATTTGTTATTATGTGTGATATATAGATAAGAAACGTCAACGTTAGCTATAAATCACATTTTTCTAGCAGATCACTAAGTTGAATAAGCCAAAGACAGCAAAATTTGTATAAGAAGGAAATTCGCATAGAAATCTTCGCAGAATTTTTTTGCAATGTTCTGCACAGAGTTCTTTTCGGAATTCCTCTACCAGAAATTTAAGAACTGATATTTTCTTTATAATAGACCATAAATACTATGGAGAACACTTCTAACAAAAATAATGGAATTCAACCTACGACTTTCTTTAAATTTTTAATGATTCTTCCAAGAATTCACTGAAGCTTCATTTGCTTCTCAGTATCATCTAAATATTGCCAAAAAAAGTTAGTGGTAACTCTCTAGAAACTCTACTCAGAACTTATTTGGAATATTAATAAGAAATGGAACAGGAATCCTTTTCACAATCGTCATGGAATTTCCTAAGAACAAAAAAAAATCAACTCTGTACCCTTAAAATTCACCTGGATTCTCACAACTACCTTGGAACTCTTCCTACGTTTAACTTCGAGTTCTATTCGGAATCCCCTTAGAGTTTTATCCTCAGCTTTCTTGGAATTTTACTTTTTGGTATTATTTTGGTGTTATGCCTAGAATTTATTCTAGAATCTCCTCAAAATTCCTTTGGAATTGGAATTGGAACCCACACAAATTTTCAATATTTTTAGACATCGACGAATTTAGGCGAACTAAGGCTAAGAAAAATAATTATATGATTCTGAGTTTACTAAGCTTTTCTAAGATCCCACACTTGACAAAGTTATCAACATGTACTGGTCAGTGCTGTTATGGTACATTTGGATACTGTCGTGAATCGTTGGAGCACACCAGCCGAACCAGCCATGGACTCACACACTACAACACAACCATTCGCTTCAATATCCATTACAAGACTGACTCATTCACACACAAGGTGAAGCACTCAGGCACAGAACAGAAGGGGTAGTGCAAACAAATCTGCGAAACAAAAAGTGGTACGTTTTTCTGCGATGCGTTGTGGTAGCGATGGCGGTCAAGAGATTCCGATGTCTGGAGAGACGGTTGGGCATAGCTTGGTGCCCGCTAGGGGATGAATTCACGTTTCTAGTGAAGCTACGGGATGAACTGATGACGTATCTGTCAGGAGAGCAAATGCCGACAAAAAGGGTGATCATGAGCTGTGTCATGAACCTTTTCCATCCCCTTGGGATGCTAGCAACGTTCACTATCCACGTAAAAATACTAATTCAAGATTTATGGCGTAGTGGCTGCGACTGGGATCAACCTATTGATGACGAATGCTGTGATAAGTGGAACCGATGGATCAGTCGGCTTCCAGAGATTGAAAATGTGAAGATTCCACGCCACTATTTTCGAAGGTTCAGTTCAGTCGACTACAGCACTCTACAGCTCCATGTCCTCGTTGATGCCAGCAAAGATGCATATGGTGCTGCTGCTGCATATTTCCGTGTGTTAACAGATGAAGGCCCATTGTGTTCACTGGTGATGGCGAGATTGAAGGTCGCTCCGTTAAAAATGCTGTCAATACCTCGTCTTGAGCTGCAAGCGGCAGTCATAGGATCCAGGTTGATGAATTCGGTGATCGAGGCTCATTCATTGGTGGTGAAGAAGCGGTTCATTTGGTCCGATTCCAGAACGGTGATTTCTTGAATTCAGTCGGAGCAACGCAAATACAAGCCATTCGTCGCTTTCCGGATTGGCGAGATTCTGAGCCTCACGAAGCATAGTGAGTGGCGATGGATTTCAACGGCGAGTAACATTGTGGACGACTTAACGAAGTGGAAAAAGGGCAGCAGTCTAGATTCGAACGGTCCATGGTTCCAGGGCCCACGATTTTTGTACCAGCCAGAAGAGGAATGGTCGCAGTAAGACACCGTAAAACCGAATACCCCAGAGGAAGCCCGAATATGCCATTTGTTCCATGATATTTCGATAGTCGAGACGGTAATCGATGCCACGCGTTTCTCTCGTTGGAAGGTTCTCGTCCGAACAGAACCTGCATCTACAGGTTCAAATCCAACTGTATCAGGAAACGGGAAGGCTTGGCGATTTCAGCACCACCAAGGGTTCAACGGTTGGTGAAGAGGTCTATACTAACTGTGTTGGTTCCACTGAAGCGAAAGGAGCTTCAACGTGCTGAAGCCTACCTTTGGCGGTCGGCGCAGGCAGAGGCCTACGAAGATGAAATAAAGATTCTTGTGAAGAACCGTGACCTTCCGTACAGCGAGTGGCATCCGTTGGAGAAGAATAGCAATTTGTACGACGTCAGCCCGTTTTTAGACGAGCAAGATGTTCTCCGGATGGAAGGCAGAACCGCACAGGGTTCATTCCTTCCCTTTGAACTCCGATTCCCGGTAATCTTGCCTAAGAAGCACCCAATCACAACGAAGTTGCTGGAATATCATCACCAACAAGCGGCCCACGCAAATGGGGAAACTGTGGTCAACGAACTCCGACAGCGTTTCAGGATCCCAAATCTCCGGACAGAATTGAAGGCAGTGACGAAGGCATGTGTGTGGTGCAGAGTAAAGAAGTCCCAAGTAACAATTTCCAGTTGAAGAAACGCTTTCGTTTTGATTTTGTTCAGCTGCATGTTGAATAATAATTGCACAATGTGTTCACCACAACTTTTATAAAACCCTTGTTTACACTCGTTTGGAGAACCTATACAACTGCAACACAAAGGTGTTGTCTAACGTATTCAGTAAAACGTTTGCCCAAAATCAATTTCTTGTTGAAGAAACGCTTCGATTGTGATTTTATTCAACTGCATGCTGAATAATAACTGTACAATTTGTTTATTACAACTGCTGTAAAACTCTTGTTTACACTGGTTTGGAGAACCTGTTCAACTACAGCATTATATGTATACGCGGTATAGGAGTAGAAGCAACTTTTATAGAACGTTTATAGATACATATTTAAACTCAAGCTTTATTATTTTGGTGAAAGCTCTTATACAACGTTTGTAGACACTTCTTGACAGCTGCTTTGAAATTTAGTAGAGAGCGAACCTGAGAGGCGTTTGTTGCACTCTTTTATGACTCCTAAATAATCATTGTACAGCAAGCGGTGAAAAGCGTTTATAGCACTTTTCAATGACTCCTTAACAACCGGATAGAAGCAACTTTTATACAACGTTTATAGATACATATTTAAACTCAAGCTTTATTATTTTGGTGAAAGCTCTTATACAACGTTTGTAGACACTTCTTGACAGCTGCTTTGAAATTTAGTAGAGAGTAAGCCTGAGAGGCGTTTGTTGCACTCTTTTATGACTCCTAAATAATCATTGTACAGCAAGCGGTGAAAAGCGTTTATAGCACTTTTCAATGACTCCTTAACAACCGGATAGAAGCAACTTTTATACAACGTTTATAGATACATATTTAAACTCAAGCTTTATTATTTTGGTGAAAGCTCGTATACAACGTTTGTAGACACTTCTTGACAGCTGCTTTGAAATTTAGTAGAGAGTAAGCCTGAGAGGCGTTTGTTGCACTCTTTTATGACTCCTAAATAATCATTGTACAGCAAGCGGTGAAAAGCGTTTATAGCACTTTTTAATGACTCCTTAATAACCGTTGTGTAAGTACTCACAATATTCACAGATTAAAATTAATTTAACAATTGTCGTGGTACGCCAAAATAATTGCTTGTACAGTTTTTATAAATTTAATTTATTTGAGCACATTGAAAAAATATGTAATTATGCCATAATTCACATTCTGTGATCATGGAGGAAGTAGTAACTAGCATCGGTTTAATGTTTGATTGATATTCTTTCAATTAATCTCTCTAATAATTAGTTGAGAGAATTTATCTAGAAATGTTATCGTTGATTATATGATATATGTCTTAAATTAATGTTTGCATTTATTAATAAACACCTATATATATAATTTACCTCTACTCCACCGAGGGTTTCTCGAAGCAAGATTCGAACTCATGATCCCGGATTGCCAGCCGCTTCTGTTTCCATCTGCTCTATTCTTGAATACATATTTTGATCATATGAGAGAAGTATATGAAGCTCATCTTGAGTGACTTCTCTTGCAGTCGAATAATCATTGCCTTATGGTCATATAAACGTGCCTATCACTTGTGCTATTTTTAGCAACAAAATTGTGGTTGGTGGTTGGTCGAACGTAAACAATCATTTAAGAGTGCTCCAAGCAGCTTTTGAAGCGTTTAACCAAAAAGGCAATACAACTACATTCTTGTACAACTCTGGAAGCTATTATTCAACGTTTGATCAACTCAGGTGTTTTATATGAGCTCCCAATGGTTTGTTTTGATGCGTTTATTCCACGTTCTATATGGCTCCTGTCAAACAGTTTAACCGAACGTAAACAATCATTTAAGAGTGCTCCAAGCAGCTTTTGAAGCGTTTAACCAAAAAGGCAATACAACTACATTCTTGTTCAACTCTGGAAGCTATTATTCAACGTTTGATCAACTCAGGTGTTTTATAAGAGCTCCCAATGGTTTGTTTTGATGCGTTTATTCCACGTTCTATATGGCTCCTGTCAAACAGTTTAACCGAACGTAAACAATCATTTAAGAGTGCTCCAAGCAGCTTTTGAAGCTTCTAACCAAAAAGGCAATACAACTACATTCTTGTTCAACTCTGGAAGCTATTATTCAACGTTTGATCAACTCAGGTGTTTTATAAGAGCTCCCAATGGTTTGTTTTGATGCGTTTATTCCACGTTCTATATGGCTCCTGTCAAACAGTTTAACCGATCGTAAACAATCATTTAAGAGTGCTCCAAGCAGCTTTTGAAGCGTTTAACCAAAAAGGCAATACAACTACATTCTTGTTCAACTCTGGAAGCTATTATTCAACGTTTGATCAACTCAGGTGTTTTATAAGAGCTCCCAATGGTTTGTTTTGATGCGTTTATTCCACGTTCTATATGGCTCCTGTCAAACAGTTTAACCGAACGTAAACAATCATTTAAGAGTGCTCCAAGCAGCTTTTGAAGCGTTTAACCAAAAAGGCAATACAACTACATTCTTGTTCAACTCTGGAAGCTATTATTCAACGTTTGATCAACTCAGGTGTTTTATAAGAGCTCCCAATGGTTTGTTTTGATGCGTTTATTCCACGTTCTATATGGCTCGTGTCAAACAGTTTAACCGAACGTAAACAATCATTTAAGAGTGCTCCAAGCAGCTTTTGAAGCGTTTAACCAAAAAGGCAATACAACTACATTCTTGTACAACTCTGGAAGCTATTATTCAACGTTTGATCAACTCAGGTGTTTTATAAGAGCTCCCAATGGTTTGTTTTGATGCGTTTATTCCACGTTCTATATGGCTCCTGTCAAACAGTTTAACCGAACGTAAACAATCATTTAAGAGTGCTCCAAGCAGCTTTTGAAGCGTTTAACCAAAAAGGCAATACAACTACATTCTTGTTCAACTCTGGAAGCTATTATTCAACGTTTGATCAACTCAGGTGTTTTATAAGAGCTCCCAATGGTTTGTTTTGATGCGTTTATTCCACGTTCTATATGGCTCCTGTCAAACAGTTTAACCGAACGTAAACAATCATTTAAGAGTGCTCCAAGCAGCTTTTGAAGCGTTTAACCAAAAAGGCAATACAACTACATTCTTGTTCAACTCTGGAAGCTATTATTCAACGTTTGATCAACTCAGGTGTTTTATAAGAGCTCCCAATGGTTTGTTTTGATGCGTTTATTCCACGTTCTGTATAGCTCTTGTGAATCAGTTTAACTAAGGTGCTATAAAAGTTATCGTAGGTCTTATAAAGCATATTGTTAAACCGAACGTAAACAATCATTTAAGAGTGCTCCAACAGCTTTTAAAACTTTTAATCAAATGGCAATACAACTACATTCTTGTTCAACTCTGGAAGCTATTATTCAACGTTTGATCAACTCAGGTGTTTTATAAGAGCTCTCAATTGTTTGTTGGGGTGCCAGCCGAAGATCCCGAGAATGGCTCCGCTTCCGTTGGCTCGTGTCACCCCTGGTTGGCAGCCATTCAGTTTCACTGGAGTGGACTATTGCGGACCGCTAACAGTCACGGTTGGTCGTAGGTCGGAAAAGCGGTGGATATGCCTATTCACATGTCTATCTACAAGAGCAATCCATCTGGAGGTCGCTCATGGCCTGACGACGCAAGCATGCTTGATAGCGATTCGAAGATTTGTGTGCCGAAGGGGCAAGCCGGTGGAATTCTTCTCTGATAATGGCACGAACTTCCAAGGTGCGAGCAAGGAGATAGTTAGGACGATAGAGGGAGATTGCGAGGAGGCGATGACAGACGCTAGAACTCGCTGGAACTTCAACCCGCCGAGCGCGCCCCATATGGGCGGAATTTGGGAGCGGTTGGTCCGTTCAGTGAAAGCAGCTTTGGTGGTGTTCAACGACGGAAGACGATTGACGGACGAAGTATTGGACTACGTTGGCGGAGGCAGAAGACCTGATCAATTCCCACCCTTTTACGTACAGTGGCCTTGGATCGGATGCAACCGAAGCCCTTACGCCGAATCACTTCGAGAAGGGTATCGGGATGACCGGTAAAGTGGAGCTGGTTCCCAGCACGAACGAAGCTGAAGCTTTGCGGGACAGTTTCAAACGATCGCAAGCTTTGGCAGATCAGCTGTGGAAGAGATGGGTGGCGGAATATCTGCCCACGATTAACAAGCGATCGAAGTGGCAATCGGAGGCGCAACCAGTCAGTCGTGGAGACTTGGTCTACATCGCTGATGAAGCCACACGCAAGACTTGGATACGCGGCGTGGTAGTTGATATATACCCTGGAGCAGACGTCAGAATCAGGCAAGCGTCGGTGAAGACGGCGAAAGGAGAGTACAGGCGTCCTGTAACGAAGTTGGCGGTGCTGGAAGTCCAGGATCGTAAATCTGGTTCTAAGGAGGGACCCTCACCAGAATTACGGGAAGGGGTATGTGCGCACCGCCGAGCACTATCAATACACCTTGCGCCATACCCTACCTGCGAAGCGCAAGAGACGTTGATCCTAAACGTCAGTGAAGGACCGTGCGGAAAGGAATCGGCTGAGAGTGTGTGTGAGCTTGGGAATAGGTACATGGATAAGGTAAACAAAAACAGTAACGGAGATATCGAAGTGTAGTAAAGAACCTAGTTATTTTTTGCAATTTCATTTGAGTTAATTTAACTTCAGTGCAGTTCAATATAAATTAATAAGTGCACTTATATTGTAAGTAAAACAATCATTTTTTTGGGACAGTGATTAAAATCGTCGCTTTTATTTAGATTTTTGATGCAATTCAAAGTTCAGGAAAGGCTCCCGTCAACGTAACCTGAAAAGAACAAAGAAACCATAAATGTGACTTATTAAATAGATTATATACAATTATACAAACTAACATGAATTAAATTTAGTTTCAAGCTGTGCAACAAACCATACTGCTGTGGAAATTTATTTCGAGAACTGGTCCGAACACTAGACCTGATGAGGATTTCATCCCCCTGTACCGAAACGTTGACGATGGTTAAACTGTAATCTACAATTTTTCTTGAAAACTTAAAAGCCGAAAAAAAAATGACTAAATCCTCAAGATCTATTAACTTCTGCAAATCTAGACTTTTTTGAAGATATTTGTGGTTACTTGAAGTAATTGGAACTGCCCCAAACGGATTTTTACATCAAAAGTTCACGTAACTTGAAGTTATCGATACTACATTCAAGTTCATGGAACTTCCTTTGAAATCTCTATACTTTCCGATGTTTTTTCCCCTCTGTTCGGGATCTAACACCACTACGACCAGTAATTCGATCTATTGTAATATATCACGTGTCCTTAGTTTAGTGCATGTCGTATTACCAACAATCAATACGAAACTAACGATTTTAAATTGGCTCACCACTTAAGTAGCCTATTGGTCCCAAGCAAACGATTAACGTACCCTATTCTAGTTGAAATTCTATTACTGCACTATGTTTGTTTTGATTCGCTATGAAAGTTTGACAGATAACATCAGGGGTGTGTGGATTCATGCAGAACATGCAGGGGTGAGTGAAATAGCTTGGGACTGCTTGGGACCGTTGTTCTGGTACTGAGTGAGCCAAAAATAATAATGATTTTCTTCGGGACCCAGGGGTCTTAGAGTTACCTCTATGGTATTACCATAGAGGTAACTCTAAGACTAGAAGGTCCCGAAATAACGTGCTCAACTTTTTGGCTCAACTCTGGTACTATCTTCGGTCCCTAGCTAACCGATGCACCCCTCGAAACATAGGAAAATCCACGAACCCCTCATTTTATCTGTCAAACTTTCATATCGAATCAAAATAAACATTGCATAGAATGGGATACGTTAATCATTTGCTTGGAACCAAAAGGCTAGTCAAGTAGTGAGCCAATTTAAAATCGTTAGTTTCGTATTGATTGTTGGTATTACCATAGAGGTAACTCTAAGACTAGTAGGTCCCGAAGACTTTTTGGCTCAACTCTGGTACTATCTTCGGTCCCAAGCTAATCGATGCACCCCTCGAAACATAGGAAAATCCACGAGCCCATCATTTTATCTGTCAAACTTTCATAGAGAATCAAAACAAACATAGTGTAGTACAAGAATTTCAACTAGAATGGGGTACGTTAATCGATTTGCTTGGGACCAATAGGCTAGTCAAGTAATGAGCCAATTTAAAATCGATAGTTTCGTATTGATTGTTGGTATTACTCCATCACTATTGAGAAATTATGAAGTATTCGTTTTTTACAGTTGTCATTCTTGAATTTACCTCAAGGATCCGACTCTAATTGAAAGGTCCCGCACTTTATATTCTTCTGAGTGTCCACGCCCCTTTGTCAGTCAAAATTGGATTCCTTAGCAACAAAAATAAGCAATGACACCGATAATGACCATGCATCAGAACCCTAGTCTTAACCACTTCAAACTAAAGGGTGTCCCACATAAAATTGTGTCTTGGAAAAAACGCTATAGAAAATTACCTAGTTGACCGATCCTTTTCCAACTTTCAGACAGTTGAGTATAACCCATTAGTAAGCTTTGGCATATTTATATCATTCAATTTCAATACCATAACCGTACGCTCGCACCTTATGCTCAACTCCACTCATTAGATTCTGTACAACACCTGGCTGCTGCTTCTTCTGTACGGAAACACACTTTTTCTTTATGTCTTCCTCAGATTGAACCTCCTTGGGATGCTTCCGTAGTGCCTGCTTCATAATAGGCCAGTATTTTTCGATGGGCCTTAGTTCCGGTGCGTTTTGGAGGGGGGGGGGGGGTTCATGTCCTTGGGTGGCTTCGTTTCACTCCTGCAAAACATTTGACAGAAGAAGCAGACACTTCTGTAGACACTCCTTGGTATAGATCTCCCCGTTTACAGTCCCGGTAGACTCCGTTTACCACATGAGCAGATCGCTTGCCAAATCATGTATTTCTTAGCAAACTTTGAAAGTTTCTGCTTCCTTACTTCCTGTGAAGAATAGTAGCCCCGGAAGCTGCCGGAAGCAGGCTTGATGGAGCCTCACTCGTGAGTTTGAAATTAGCCGAGTGTAGCATTTTTCTGAGGAGTAGAATGCCTACTGCCAAATCATTCCACTGAGCTTCAGAGCTTGTGAGCGAAGGGGGATAAAATGAGAGTGAGGTTTGCTGCCCTTAATGTTCATGTTTTCTATCACACGCTCTTACTCTCACTCTGGGTGAACTTTGAGCTTCTTGCGTCGAACAAAAAAGTCATCCGAAGTCTCGAAAAGCGCACATCACGTCGAATGATCCTCTCGCTGAAGTTCACTCTCCCTCTCTCTCGAGAAGTTTTTGTTTAATTCTTCCACATTCCTGCCGCCACTCACTCGAGGTGAGGGCTGGGTAAACTCGCAGGCCAAGAGTGTTTTAAAACCTCCAGTAAGTTTGAGGAGTTTCAGCAAGCCTGGCCGGAAGTCCGACTTGACATAAGTCTCATCATTCATGATGAGACAATGTGGTTTCGTCAGCATCTGGGTGTACAGTTTCCGGCCCCGTGACTTTCCCACCGTATTTTGCCTTTCATAACGATTTGGAGCTTTCTGCACTTTGTACATTTGCAGTCCTTCTTGTTGGCCACATCCCTGACCGAAGCATTGGGATTCCGCTTAAACGTTTTCACGATACACTTGTGATCCTGATCACTAATAGAACATCCATTCTGACCGCATTTCTCCTTCCGTTCGATGCTCAGAATTTCGTAGCAGCGTTTAATCAGACGACTCACCGTTGACTGCACGATCCCGAGTTGTTTTCCGATGTCCCGAGGCGAGAGTTGAGGATTTTCTTTGCGCAAAATCAATTCACGGCGTTGCTTGGCGGGTGACGCCATTTTTTCCAACTTGCGAAACACTGACGGTGATAAAAATACAGTGTGAACAATACACTCTCAACTACTTCTACCCAAATTTTGAAGAGAAAATACCCAATGGGTAATTTTTTAGAGCGTTTTTTTCTGTGATGCAATTTGATGCGGTACACCCTTTAGGGAACAACGAATTGAAGATTAGGAATCACATAGATGAAGACTAACTAGCTCATTTTTTCCTCGGTGGACAAAGCCGAGTCTTGTCACTATCAACAAGGCATAAAAAGTAATTATGTAAGTAAGTAATTATTGATTACTGAAAAAATCCTGTTCCCCTAGTTTGAAGTAGTCAGGACCAGGAATCAGTGGTAGATCTTACATCCCGTAACGTACCACGAAAAGATGATCTACTCACGTTACGGGGCTACTTCCTTCCTTAAATGTCCAAGAAGTTCTCGGAAGTTCCCTAACGTGCCAACAATTTTTCTGGTGCTCATAGAAATTCTAGGAATGTTTCTCAATTCTTGCAACTTCTTGAAAGTTCCTGCAATGAACTAATGTGACTGCTCTGAAGCTATCTGATCTACCTCGAAATACTTTAAATATTCCTACCCATAATGGAACTGTTTGACAAGCTTTAAACTTGTGAACCTCACTGAAAATCTCAGAACATTGCTCCGGAAATTCCTCGAGTTTATTCGAACTTCTGTAAAGTTTTGGCAGTTTCCTTGAAGTTAAATGAACTGCCCTGTGGTTCTCTGATCTTCCCTGGTGTTCTCGAAGCTACTCTAAAGTTCCTGCAATTCTCCGGAAGTTGTTGGTATTGCCTTGAGCTTAATGGAACTGTCTTAAAATCTTTACACTTCCCTGATAACCTCTGGACACCTGTAAAATTATGAAAATATGACTATAGTTTCCTTAAATTATCGGTAGATCTCCAGACGAATGTGAATTTTCTGGAATATAAATAAGACCAAGAGATTAAAGATTTTACAATTCTCCAAACGTTCCGTTGACTTTTTTGGAGGTTTCTTGACTTTTCTCAAGTTCTCTGGAACTGACCTGAGGTTCTCTGATCTTCCAAGGTGTTCTCGAAGCTACCCTACAATTCTCCGGAAGTTCTTGGTACTGCCCTGAAATTAATGGAACTGTCTTAAAAAATCTTTATACTTCTAAGAAAATCTCAGAACATTTGTTTTCTAAAATTATCGGTAGATCTCTGGACGTCCCTGGAATTCCTGAAACATCGTAAAGAAGATAAATAGATTAAAGATTTAACGATTTTTCAAACGTTCTTTTGACTTCTTTGAAGGTTTCCTGACTTCCCTAAAGTTCTCTGGATTTATCTAAAGTTCCTAGAACACTAGCCCTGAAATGAATAAAACTTCATGTCAGGTCTCTACAGTTTGTTGGATTTCTTGAAACTGATTTGAAGTTTCGGACATTTTTCATAAGCACTCTAAACTTCCCAGATGTTCTCAAGACTAGCTTTAATTTTTAGTAGTTCATGAAGAATCTCTTTTATCTGAATTTTATGGAACTGCTTTAAAGTACTCGAAAATTATCAGAAGTTCTAGAAACTCCTCTGATGTTCCCGTAGTTTTCCTAATCTTGGATCTGCACTGAGCGCTCAGAACTAGCTAAAGTTACGTAACATCCTTTAAGATCTTTAAACTCAACTGAAGTTTTGGCATCTTCGAAGTTAATGAAACTGCCCTGATGCTCATCGATGTTCACTGAAGTTCTCGAAATTTTACTGAAGCCCTAAAGCTACCGGAACTTACCATAACAGATCTTTAACTGTGGATATTGTTCCCGAGCTACCGAATTGTTCAGAACTTTCTTTAAATTCTTGGTGTTTCCATGAAATCTCAGAACAGAATTTTTCAGATGCTAATGGAACGTTAATTGACATGAATTTTTTTTTCTTTTCTTTCTGACGCTAATGGAACTCGTTTAACCTCGTTTAAATTTTCTGGACTGTGTGCTTTGAGCATCTTTGAGTTCATACAATTTTTCAGAAATTAATCGGACGGACCTGAATTAAAAAAAAAAAATATGAAGTTTGCAGAATATCTCTCCTATTTTCACAATTTTCCGGACTCTGAGATTCTGTAATATGGTAAATGGATGTAACGTTGACCTAAATGCCCCTAATTCGGGCCCATACATAAATTAAGCAATCGACTAAATTTTCAATAGCGACCAAAAATAGCCATTAGTACCGTCCCAATGACGCGTTCATCTAGATAAAATGATAAATAGCAGATTTTTAGCGATGAGTTCAATCTTAGATACATAGGCCAACATTAGAGCCATTTCCCGTATCTCTTACGGATATGTATTTCTGAAAAATTCAATCAAATCGACATAACTGACTTGCCTTTGTTTTGTTTTTATTCAACACAGCTGGTGTGTTGACAGATCGAGGGAAAAGCAACTAGTGGAAAAATTTCATGAACGAGAGATGCTCCGGTTGCAAATCAAAGTGCATTATAGAGGGTCCTAGTGTGCATGAACATTACGCTTGATGATATGTTTGAAGAATTTCCTTCTGTGGTATTACATTCACTGAGAATTTCATGACAACCGGTTGAGAGACTTATTTTTGGCGAGTACTTCTAAGTGATGCAATTTAACTGTGGACACCCTTTATAAAGAAATCGAGTTGTGAAACGATGACTGAATATGTTTATGAAGGAAACCTTTATGATTTTTCAAGTTATTATATTAATTTCTATGCCAAACAACCATTATGTCAAACAACTTTATGTCAAACAACCTTATGCCAAACGACATTATGCCAATATGCAACTATAAATCCATCCTAATAAAGAGCAAATAAAGATGCCCAGCCTGATGTGCAGCACCGAATATCTGGTCTAACTTAATTAGGTATAGAAAGTACATGATAACTACCCCTATATAACGAACGTTTCCAAAGGTGCAACAAACAGCCACTTCCACGGAGTTCAAGTACAGAATTAAACACTGTTGTTACTTCTTTCATTGTACTCGCTATGTAGTTGAACTCCCAGCTGTTCAGTCCACATGGACGACGAAGCAGCATAAACAGAGAGGATTCGGTCTTTCTCTGAGCATTTCACCCGGCTTCCACAGAAGCACTTCTCCAGCAGGAGAGTCCCGGAGAGCGATGAGACCAGCTTCGCAGCATCTTTTGCTCTGACTGCTCTCCAAGCTACACCAGTTGCATGCCGTTGGTGTTTGGCGCGCTTTCTCCACCGCCATGTGGATCGGATGGGTCCTCCCTGTTGGGGAATGGTCCATCGCATCGCCCTCGGACGCATGCTACGGGATGCTGCGGCTCTGAGCGTAACATTGAATTCTGTATATCTCAAGGTTAACACCGCCAGCCAGCCAGTCAGCCAGTCAGTCTTACGTTATCTGTCGGCCGGATCGGTTTGAAAGTTTCAAAGTTCCTCTCGGTTCACCTTATATCTCAGTTTAGAATCAACTGGTTGAGATGATCTAGTCGCAACTTGTTTGGTTTGTTCTAGTTTGATAAATTGATATTAGATACGGTTCGTTTTGGAGAAGAAGCGCGTCAATTAAACGGTGTCCATCTATGGAATACTGGAAGTGCAAGCACGTGATGGATGCGTTCTAACGGACGAGAAGGGCAATATGTTTGTGGTCTGATTGGTAGCTGCGAGATGAAATGTTAATAAGATCAAGGGGGTGATTGATGGAGGCTAGCGAGGGAAGAAGCATGGCCAGTCTTGGTGCGAAAGTAAAATGTTCCCGGGTGGATTCTGAAATGTTACGCCCGGTGTGTAACTTTGTGATTTATCTGTTTATGGTGGTGGTGGTTGTTGTTGAGGCCCTGTAGGATGACCGAGAACAAGGAGGAGCTACAAAGGAACCAAAGCGGATTATTTGCGGACGGTAAATAAATTTAGCCACCATAAATTGAGTTACGGATGGAACAAATTGAGTACGGATGGAATATGATTTTCATAAATTTCTGAAGCGCAAATTCGAACGGATTCGAAAATTGATTCGTTAATGTATTGGATGGTAATCGTAATCGAAGGACCAGCGAGGTAACCTGTCGGGTTATGTTATTCTAGTCAAAAGCTTAATTGGATGAAAAGATAACGATGGAGAAAAACGACCTGTTTCCATCTCAGTGAGTGTATTGTTTATTGTAATCAAATGTTATTTGGTTTCAAGGCAATACTGCTCTAATGCAGACGCTGCTCGTGGATGAAGAACGATAGGTTTGTACTCGATGCGTAAACCGTTTTCTGACCATGTTTGGATAAAAAGATAGTGGGTTGCGTTGCGACAACGACCTGGGTGAATTTCGCTGCCGAAGGGGAAGTGTTCCAAATTTATTTGATGATGATGGACAAATAATGTTATTTACGTGATTGAGTTAGATAGAATAAATTGCTTTAATAGTAATGTGCTGCTAGCACACTCACAGTGTTATATTAACTCAGTTTTGTACAGGGAGACAATGGGCAACTGTCGCATCGATAGCACTATTTAGTAATGATACTTGTTTTGAGATAGACGTTTATTTTATTCTAAATCTGAAATGTATTAGGGTGGCCCAAAATAACACTCTGTCTGAAAACCTGGGTCCTCAACCAACAACATTTTGTAAGTCGGCAACACTGAGAAACGTAATTTGGAGGTTGCCCTGATGATATTTTTCAAAAAAGTCGATTTTTCATAGCAATAACTGAAGAAATATTTCTAATACTTCGAAATTTAGTGCAACTCAACCATTTTATATCTTTTACACATTCCATGCGGTCCTTACCATATGAAAAATAATTGTCATGGCCTGCTAGATGCTAAATTTTTCTATTATTTTTTTCTATTCTCACAAATCAAGATTTTTTAGGAGTAAAATGACATAGAAACACCAAAAGTGGGTATCAAAATAAGACCTTTAGTTGATTTTTTTAGTTATTTCTTTTAAAATCTTTAAATATTTGCAAAGTCATAGAAAAATGATTAATAAATATGATTAACAAGGAAAAATTATCGATTAAATAGATCGAAATAGAATTTATTCTATTCTGATTTTTAGAGCATTTAAATATCAGTATATTCAAAAGTCCAGCTTATCCAAAGTACATTGAGAAGCCTAAATAAAAAAAATGTGGTGACACCCATTTGTATTATTAAGATGTTAAAAGTATCATCACAAACAAAAAAGTATGCATTAAGGAAAGTTTCAGGGTGGTGCAGAGGTTATGTATGTATGCATGTAAACCCGAATTCTTCATCACTTCTCAATAGTGATGGAGTAATATGACATTCACTAAACTAAGGACACTATCTCATAACACAATATATCACATTCGTGGTACCAGTGGATTCATGTCCCGAACTGAAGAGAAACAAGTATTTTCAATCCAACTCCCACTGTCTGGCAGCGGCTTTATGAATAAAATTTCCCTGTAATCATGTAATCATGCTTGAAACCGGGAGTTAGAATGTGAAAGCTCTACCACATAAACAATAATCCTTTTCAAGAACGCAAGCATTTCGGAGCTATTTCCACGCAAGATAAGCCCCGATGCTAATAAACAATTCAAGCTGAACATTGCATTAGGTCCTAAGTAACATTGACAAATTCTCTTCGTCGACTTTCTCTTTGCATCCCCACGGTCATGTAAAGACAATCCCTGGTATTTTCCGCCCACAGATCGACAAAAGAAGCTTTTATCTAGCATCTAATATGACAAACACATCAAGAAACGGTTCTGTGCTCAAGTCAAGCTGAACATTTCATTAGGTCCTAAGTAACATTGATCGATTCTCTTCGTCGAATTTCTCTTTCGTTAATAACTCGAGCCCATACCCGTTCCTTGTTGTGTTTGTCGTATTTGATGATAGATAAATGCTACTTTTATCGATTTGTATGCTGAAAATACCTGTGAATGTCTTTACATGGCCATGGGGATACACAGAGAAAGTCGACGAAGAGAATATGTCAATGTTACTTAGGACCTAATGCAATGTTCAGCTTGAAGTTATTAACGAAAGATAAAGTCGACGAAGAGAATCGATCAATGTTACTTAGGACCTAATGCAATGTTCAGCTTGAATTGTATTCATACTTTCATTCAAGCAGAAGTTAAATGACGCTTATTTAATGAGCATCTGATAAATGATTTTTTTAATATAGCTTAGCACCGGCTGGAACAAACCATAGAGGTAACTCTAAGACTAGAAGGTCCCGAAATAACGTGCTCAACTTTTTGGCTCAGCTCTGGTACTCTCTTCGGTCCCAAGCTAATCGATTCACCCCTCGAAACATAGGAAAAACCAGTAGCCCCTCATATTATCTGTCAAACTTTCATAGCGAATCAAAACAAACATTGCGTAGTACTAGAATTTCGACTAGAATGGGATACGTTAACCGTTTGCTTGGGACCAATAGGCTAGTCAAGTAGTGAGCCAATTTAAAATCGTTAGTTTCGTATTGATTGTTGAACAAACTGCTGTCTACCGGAACTGCACTATTCGCCAGCAATTGAAAGGAGTGGGACTCTTTTTGTTCACCGTCACGTAATCTATTTACAATTTTTACAATCCCGCATCAGATTATTAATTATTCCAAATTAGAATTTAATTTTTCACGAAAAAATTGAGGAAAAAATCACACAGCAAAACAAAAATACGTCAATTTAGAAGCACGGTCTACTTCGATTACCGGTTGCGCAGAGATTATCATGGTATCGGTGTGGGCTCGAAACACCCCAGTATAGTATGAGCTTCAGGGCTCTACATTTTCGAAGCTCTAAAATGAACTCGAGTTTTGTTTCTCTCATACAAACATGTTCAACGCTTCATTTCTATAACGCCTAGCTAGACTATCAGCAAGAAATGATAATGAAAAAGAAGCACGCTTAGAAGGAAACTCTGGCTGTGGATCTTCTCGTCGTTGCTTTGCTCATCGCTTTCAATGTAAGTAATGTCGATTTTCTAGTTAAACGAAACCTCATTATGGCTTTCAATCCCCTTTCACGAACACTCTATCACCGCTCTTTCAATTTGTTTAAAATGCGTTATGTCCCGTTTTCGTTAATTTTTTTTAGATAAATATGGGGATGGAAGATAAATTAAACATATTACGTGTAATTTTCAAGTGTTTTCATGTGCGAAATGCTTTAAATGTGTTATTTCATTTTCCGTCATATACGTCATGAAACCTCTGTTGATGTCTTTCATGAAAGAGAAAACTATCAAAGTCGAGCACTCTTTCGCTCATCCGTTTCACCGAAGCTTGAAAGGAAGACCAATGGAGCGACGGGAGGAAGAGAGGCAAGCGATTGAACATTATTGTTTGTGCACGCCGACTGAGGTTCTAGAATGCTGCGAAGCTGTTCGACTATAAGGTGATACTCTAAGGAAGCCTTAGCGTGAAACTTTAAAGGCACAAATGTTAGCTTCCACAAAACATACAAATTTGAAATTGCTACTCCTTGTTTGCTGTGCTACTACAAACAGAGAGTATCAATTTCAAATTTGTATGTTTTGTGGAAGCTGACATTTGTGCCTTTGAAGTTTCACGCTAAGGCTTCCTTAGAGTATCACCTTAACAGAAAAAAGAAAGCCAGCAGTCTCTTCGTCGCATCGATTTGGTCGATTGAAGCTGATACTGTGACGCCCTGATGAGCTTAACTAGGGCAAAGCAGCCCTGCAAATAGCTTGATGAGAGTGTGCGTGTGAACTCTACACAGAGTACGTATGAACCATCAGAGCCACCATCGCTCTTGACTTTTCCTTCATCAGCGTCCAGGAGATAAAACGTGTTCCGCAGAGCTCCGGCGCTGGGTGTTTCCTGGGAGTTAATAATAGAGTTTCACATTCGCGTTCACATTTACAACAGAAAGTAAGGACCTAAGTAGTTTTTTTTTATAGTGAATATAAAGAAATCACCCAGTCGCAAAAGGAGTAAAAAATAGAGAAAAAGATACTCCCATTGAGGTTATGTGTTCCACGCGGCACCTGGGGCCTCAGGAATACAAAAATGGAAAGTGAGTTGGGACAACCGCTGCGATAAATTCCTAGTACTCAGAAACGTTGAAGATGAGCAGAACGGGACGTCCGCAGATTGCAGTTGGTTAATGAGTACCATGCGTCATGACCCTTTAATTGCGGTAACTACCGGAACGGTAGACTGAAATGAATAAGCGGAACGGGACGTCCGCAAAGACACTGTTGAAGTCCAAAAAAATGAATGAACAGGCGGAACGGGACGTCCGCAAGTCGCAGACAGAAAGTGTTCGTATCTTGCGTCACGTTGTGGCAGTTAAAAAAAGGGTTATAACTTATTGATCCGAAAAAATCAACAAGTAGAACAGGGCCGCATTTATACTGGGAATGTGGGAACCCGTTTTTGTTTAGTTTTTGTGACTTTACATCAACAAAAAATGTGGTATTCCGGGAGGGGGGGGGGGTATGCCACCCTCCCCTAAAACCGGCTCTGAATATGAATAAGATTCAATTTTCACATCATAATAGGAATCAGCGATTCCACGATGAAAAGGCAATATTGCGATACACTAATCTAAGCGTACATGTAACTATTATTTACAGGTACAGTGACAAATTCTAAAATAAAGCTTATTAAAGCGCTGCTTGCGATCGAGATGATCGAGAGCTTGCTCATTTCGTTGAAGTCCGCTCCGACGAGACCCATTCAGTGGTATGACATCAAGAGTCAGATGAGCATAGTTCTATTGTGGGCAGCCGTAGCGATAACGAGGATGGCAGAGAGGAAGACAGCAGCGACAAAGATGACTACAGCAAAGAGGATGACGACGAGGAAGATGGTAGCGAAGATGATGCCAGCGAGGAAGCCGAGTCCCGTATTAACAAAGTACTCCACTAACAGCTCACGAACAATCAGCTAATAATACGTCGGATCCTAAAGATCGCCAGAAGGCAAAATCCAGAGGAGAAACATCGAACGAACGGATGGAGCGTATCGAGAGGGTGCTGGCGGATATGGCTACAGTTATGACAAGATTGCAGTCATATGATCGACCATCGTCATCGCGCCTCTAAGCCGAACAAAGCTGGAACATCTCATGCGGAAAAGCCAAGAGTGATGGTGGCTCTTGCAGGACTGCTTCGCCCTAGTTAAGCTCATGCTACACTGGGGGTTATCGGGCCCACACAGTATCTTCTGTTTATTCTCTCTGTTTGCAGTGACATCTGTCTCTGCAGTAAATAAGGGCTAGTGGTTTTAACTATAAGCCCTTATAAGTATTCAGTATTCCAGAATTCAGAATAGAATTATTGCATAGGGCCTGTTCATAAACTACGTAGACAGTTTTTTGGGATTATTGACCCCCCCCTCCCCCTGCGTAGACAATTGTCCATACAAAATTTTTTAAATTTGTATGGGCCTTGGATAATTGTCAACCCCCCCCGAAACTGTCTACGTAGTTTATGGACAGCCCCATAGTATGTAAGTAAACATTGTAATAATCATTGTAGGGTAGACAACTACTTCAGCCTAATCGCCCATTTTGGGCCTATCGATCAGAAAATATCACATAAATTCATTGTTTCAGAGTTAAAAAGTCAATTATGCGTTTGGTACGCTGCTTTAGTTCAAAAGCTACCGAACGAAATCAATGAGAGCGCGTAATATGAATGTTTACACCCATTTTTCTCAAAAACAAAAGAAGCGCTCCGACCGAATCAATTTTTATCTTCATCCGATAGGCCGAAGGGAATTCAATGGCGTTTGAATGCGTTTTTATGCGTTAGGCCGAATTTAGAATCCGTAGGCCGTGTTTGGCGTCAAGAAGCAGTGTTCCCAACAAACAATTTTAGCTGCAGCTTAGCTTATACAGGCAAAAATTAGCTGCATAAGGCAAATTTTGTTTCTCTTTATGAAATCTTATGATACGTACGGAAAGGTAAATAAATTTAGAAGCCATAAGTTATAATAACATTCCGTTTGGTGCTAAACTACGCTAGATTACGAAAGACTAAGTACGAGTTGTGCTTAATAGGCCGGGAATGGGGTAGTTAACCCTATGTAGTCTACACTGGCTTGACGACATGAATAAACAAATAAATAAAAGATCTTATACCAGTAACGCACCACAAAAAGGTGATCTCCCAACGTTACTGGTTTGAAAAGATAAAAATTTCCAAAATTTAATGAACTCACTCACCAAGTTTAGCCAATTGAACCTAAAGGCTGCTTGACATGTGTTGATGCAGAAGTCCAAACCGCAGACGAAGCTTGACGAAGATCAACATGAACCAGGCTTATGGTAGTTGCGCGGAATGTCTTCCGTCGATTTGAGATAAACAAATGTTCGGATGTATGTTGTCGATTTTTGATGTGCATTGGTAAGCCTTTTCGTGGCCAATAGTCAGGTTCAACACTGCGACTCAACGAATGATGGAGCTAATTATGGGATGAATGATGCAACGCCTCATGGAGGTTCTACTTGTCTTCGGAACAGCTTCTCAGCGGGAAATAACAGGGACGTAGAACTAGATACAATGAGATGTAGCTCTCACAGAGCTTCTTCTGTCTTAGTGAACTCACTGATGAACTAGAAATTGTCTCCTGGGCCTGGTTTTGGCCAGATCAGCAACCGATTATAGATAACGGAAAAAACAAACGTCAGGTTCGATCATACCAATCTAGGTCCTATTTAGGATTAAACCGTGGACCCCCGCTAATATGAACGACACCTCATTCATATTAACGGGGTTCATTTTTAATTTGAACTTCTAGTAACCTTATCAGCGTGTTTCTGGTTGCCTTATTTACTGTTTTGTTTTGATTTTGCGTTCCGTTTTGCAATGTTCCATTTCGCTTTACTCCGTTCCATGTGCAAAATGACGTTTAGGCAATTTTTAGTTTGCACGCCGTGCAGATAAGCGGGGTTCAAATTAAAAAGTGTTCAGATTTAAACCGGTCATATTACCGGGGGTCCACGGTATCTGAAAAATCCAAATCTGGCCAACGCCCACCACATCCCGTATCCCTATTAGTTTTTTATATCCAGAAATTCTAATAAGTTTAAGTCTCAGAATCGTTCTAAAAGCTAAACAATTCGTTGCTTTGCGTTGCGCAACGGAGTAATTCGTAGACTGCATACTGACAACTGTCATGTATCTACTTTGACGTTCTTATTCTAATTTCTTAATGAAAACTATTTGGGAGTGAATAGCTTTCCATTCAGAATACAGAACAGGAAAAGCATGACAATAGCCATTGCCGGCCAGCCCCATCTTCTCTGTTATGGGGAAAGGAAGGATATTGGAGGAGAACCGGGCTCCCGACACCGAACAATGGAACTGAATCTGCGTTGTTTATTTTGGAGGTTAGATTCATGTTCAACCGAACCACTCAAGGCAAACATAGGCAAAACACGATATGATAACTAATATGATAGTTATCAAACTTTATGAACACTTGCAACTAAATTTCAGCACAAAAGTTAACAAATTCAAAGCCAAAATGTGTTTAATTCGCTTACGAAAAATACGCAGCAAAAGAGAAACAAGAAAAAGCTTTCAAGGGTGGCCTACTGTGGTCCTCCCCGACACCCCCATATACGGAATTGGGTTAAAATTCGCTTAAGCAGGCGATGCAACCTTGGAATTGTTTTATTTTGGAGGAGCTTGGGATTAAACCCACGATCTTCTACTAAGTAAGCAAAAGCGGCAGCCACCAAGCTAGCCGAGGTCCTCAATTTAAACCCTGGGACATAATTTGGTAAAGTTTTTATGAATACTAATAGATTTATAATGCCAACAAATTAAATAAAAAGAAAGGATCTCACCCGAATGATCTGTAACTAGCCCGCCTCTTCGTGATTCTTAAGATCAATTCAGTGTCAACATTTCAAAGGGGCGTAATTGCATTTGTAAACAATGGCTTTAGCCTTCGATTTCTCGTGAATTAAAGGTCAATCATGAAGATCAATGACACCAGCAGATAGAGGAATGTTACCTTTACCAGCTAGCATTGTTAATTTGGAGAGGTGAACTTTTATTTGCGAGAAATCGACGGCTAAAGCCATTGTTTACAAAATCAATTACGCCCCTTTGAAATGTTGGCACTGAATTGTTTTCGCAAATGGAGCTCCAGCTCCTTGATCCTGATAATAATAAAATCAGTTTCCCCTTGCTCTAGCCTCGGGAAGAAGTGCACCATTGTCGATGAACCTCCAGATGTTGGCTCACGATCCCCGTTCCGATCATCTCTAACTGTTCCACTCTCAGATTCAAAAAATCCAATACACAAAAACACATGATCTCAAGAAACTTCACAATTTGTTAAACACCTTGATTTGAATGTTTATTTAGCACAATTACTCGACTTACGCCGTGAAGTATGCAATAGTTGATATATGATGCATACTGGATAGAATGGTACTGGATGGCTTCGTTTACAAGAAATTAGTACATGCTAGATGGTATGGTACTGGATAACTTCATTGACATCAAAAAAATCTAGA
Source organism: Ochlerotatus camptorhynchus (assembly GCF_037179485.1). Taxonomy (NCBI): domain Eukaryota; kingdom Metazoa; phylum Arthropoda; class Insecta; order Diptera; family Culicidae; genus Ochlerotatus; species Ochlerotatus camptorhynchus. The sequence goes on from NW_027041234.1 coordinate 98,845, forward strand.
ATAATGCTAGGGGGACGACTCTATCTACGATGCAGAAAAGATTGTGTTTTGCTGTGGCTAGCTGCGCGCACGCTGAGTAGACAGAAAGAAGATTGATGACGATTCTGAAGATTTCCTGCAAAAAGATGATGCACGATGCAAGTAGATGCGCCAAATGAAAGAAGATTTTTCGAAGATTGATTCGCTAGTGTGAGATTTGTTGAGCATCTAAACTTGAGATTTAGATGTGTCGCCCTCCTCGGAATAATGGGCATATTTCCTGCATCTCTAAGGTCGTTGATAAACTTGATCGGTTTACAAATCACCAACTTTTAAGGTTTCTTTTTAATTCCTGTGAACCCCTGGTAATCTGCCAATTTTTAATCTGAACATTTTTTTAATTAGAAGTTAATCTGCACCTGCACCTGCAAAATTAAAAATTGCTCAAACGTCATACAACACATGGAATAGAGCGGGGAAGAGTAAAGTCGTTCAAATTAACGGGGATCCACGTTAATATATTGGAAATCCGTGTTTTGTGGCTCTTGATTCACAAACAACTCAAGTTGGTGAAGATTGTGATAAGCATTGAACTGTTTTATTTCATGTTTACGTTCGGTTAATTTTTGCACTAAGTGTTTTGTTTTTACAATGCACTATGACTAGATAGTCACCTCTTTGTTTTAGTAAGCCAGCACTGGAAACCAGAAGAAGATGAGTTGTACAAACTAATTATTGACATATGGGGTAAACACAGGCAGTATTGTAAGTTTTTTCAAGTTTGTAAAGCATGTAAATCATGGACAAAAAGGCTGTGATAAAACCCAAATTGCTACCAGAATATTTATTTTTATGATGGCCACCAAGTGCTCAAGATAGATCAATATGAGTGCAAAATAAATTGACAGATGCTCTACACCAGACTTAAATGGTTACTGATTAGACCACCAGATGCTCTACACCAGTTTTAAATTGATATCAGCACTTCAATTAACAAGTTCGCAAGTATGAGGAGTCATAAACAGATTCAATTTATTCAGTTTAAATGAGCGTCAATAAAAAATAGACCAAGACACCCCAAGGTTGGTAAAGAAGGCCCTGAAACGAAGTCAAATTTATTTGGATAAGTGCAATTGATTTTGGATTACGAGAATCGAAGTCAAATTTTACTTAATAAACCCAAAATCGGAGATGGATTAAGAGAAGTGAAAACAAATTTTACTTTGAAAAGCGCAATCGACTTTGGATTACAAGAAGCGTAGTCCTATTTGCTCCTACCATCACGTTTAAACCCACTTCTTTTTCTTCTTCTTCTTTGCATTTCAAGCTTAATGCTTATCGCATTTTAGAATATTGCGTGCTCTCAACTGTTCCCGATCAAGGGGTAATCAACTCTGCACAGTGTGCCGAAGCACATCGTAGCACACTGATCGGCACGTTAGGGCACAAGTTTGACACAGAATAGAATATAAAACAGTATCACTGCGTTGTGTTGGCATTTTACCAATCGTTGCTAAGGTTTACTACTGTGTTTACTTCAAAGTAAGGGGGAAGTTTTCTTTTTCAGTTTAATATTTTTTTTATTTTCCAGCGAGGTTGTTCCAAATCATAATAAAATATTGCACAATTGACGTGCCCTGGAGATGGATCTCTACAGTACACTATCTCACCAAAAATTGTATAGCTCAGTTAGATGAATTCTGTACCCAACAGCGACTGCTGGCATTAGGAAGCTACAGAAGATATATTGCTGCTTCTACTATCGCCGGTGGGAATTTTAGGTCGAATCCTTCCTGATTGCATGAGTAGCATGATGATAATGTAGAGGCACATCTTTCACTTGCCGGTTGAATACTTATGATACAGGATTCGGTGAACGTCTACCAGAATGACACCCGGTACAGAACTTTCTTCTCATTGGTGGACAGTTGTCTGCCACCAGTCACCCTTCTTCTTCTCGTGGAGGGGCAGAACTTCGAGGTTGGCAACGATCCGCGTATACTGGCTAACAGTTCCAGCAGTGACCGACGATCTAGCGCTTGTCAATCTGCTCATTTGTTTGGCATCGTTGAACCAAGACGAGGAATAAATGTTCTACAAAAAACAAGGCTCACATGCGTGTTATTTGATGCTTGTTTTACTTATAAACAGGTCAGGCACAGTGATTACCCTCGTATGCATACAAATAGTGAACGAGATATTTGTGTGCATGTTGCATAGCTTATACGAGGGTAAACACTGTGCCTGACCTGTTTATAAGTAAAACAAGCATCAAATAACACGCATCCGTGGGAACTTGACAAGGTATACAAATAATCTCAAAAGTCATAATTGCACGTTTGCCAAACTCATGGGGTACTGACCGAGAGCTTGATTGCCGCACTTCGGCACATTCGGCACACCGCTGGGCACAGCTTTTGGCACTGATGAAATACTCGGCATAGATTGAGATGTGCAGCGTTGGGTACCCCTTGGTTCCAGATGCATTTCCACAGTTATTAATTGAGAGCTTTCGATGTCTGAATTAGTATAATTGTGTGGCAAGTAAAATCATACTCTATGCCCAGGGAAGTCGAGAAATTTTCCAACCCGAAACCTCCAATTGCCAATTTATGCGGTTAATTCCTAAATGTTGATTTTTGTTATTTGTTTGCATGTGTGAGCTTCGATGTGCGAGAAATCCGTGATTGAAGCCAACTTATTAAATACAAAGACAGATTTGCCTTTTCAAAATGTCGGTGCTGAATTATTGTCATCTTTTTGCCATCTGAAACATAACACGATGATACCTAATAATATCCTGAATTATATTTTACTGAAGCCTTTAAGCAGTTTTCGCTCTGACAAATTATCCTTAATCATGTTGTTGTATATTCCAATTCGACAACGTTGGATTATTGTGAGTTGGATTTAAAAGGCGCCAGATTGGAAAAAAATGTCGGATTAATAGAGGATGGAGTGAACTTATCTTTTTTTTAACTCTGACCTCAATTAACGTGAACACATTGAAGCTGATATTGATACATAGCATCTGTCACCATTCCAGCACTTATCACAGGTGAATGGTAAACAACTCTCCGTAATTGAATATCCTCCATATACCGCTCGACATATTTTGCATGCATCATTAGTAATGTACGCGTAGCATGATATGTTTTGGCAATATTTGGGCCAAGTTAATACTAATGGGGGTAAAATCGATACAGTGCCATCAACACTATGTACAAAGGTAATGATGTTAGTGAGTTTGTGTGTGCAACTAGAATTAAGTTCGATGCGGTTTGACAATCAGCTAACTTCAATACAGTGAGGCAACAGTGGACATTATTAAAAAAAAAAACCGTTAGTTTAGACCTTTGTCATTGTTTCCATAATGCTCGTTTAATTTTACTGGGAAGTTTAAACCTTTAGTCCAATCGGTTCAAATCCATATTAGGCCAGAACAAATCACAATTTTTACTTTTGTCACTCCCTTCCTTCAAAATGTCTGAATTTCATGAGGGGGTAAACATCATAAATATGTGTGTATTTGGTTTCTTTAATACTGCATGGAGGAAATTTCTCGGACTCTTTCAAAAATTGTGATACGTTTGATCACTTATAATCCGTATATTATTATTATTGGTATCTATCGCAGGTTTTTATTGTCCAGAAGGCAGACCGCCGCATTACCAAAAGGCTAACCATAAGACACGGTAGAACTCTTCTTGCTAGAGCGGAAACATGAAAAAAGAACAACTGATCTAGGCACAAACCGAGGGGGACGACTCTATCTACGCTGCAGGATATATTGTGTTTTGCTGTGGCTAGCTGCGCGTACGCTGAGTAGATAGAAAGAAGATTTATCACGATTTTGAAGATTTCCTGCAAAAAGATGATGCGCGATGCATCGAGAAATGAAAGAAGATTTTTCGAAGATTGATTAGCTAGTGTGAGATTTATTGAGCATCTAAATTTGAGATTTAGATGTGTCGTCCCCCTCGGCACAAACCGACTAACGCGACAGCCATTTGAATACAATTTTTGCCTCAGAATTTTCACAATTATTTAAAATATTCACCCATTGGCTACTTAATCACGACGAATCTTCACATCCTCACATGCACACTAGCGGATAAGATTTTTTTTTATTTGGTAGTAAGCAAAAAGCACGCGGCGAACTCGAAATCCCTGACAACGAAAACAAAGGCCTACTTAGTTCTTTAATTTTGGGATTAATTCTGGCTTTTCCCTGAAATTTTCTCCACGACTAATTTTTCTGCAGAACACTCTAAAGATTCTCGCCAAAGAATTCTTGGCATTCATTTTACAATTCTCCTTTATTAAATTCCAAATTCTTGAATGAATTTGCTAACATTTATTTTCATAGGAGACTTCAATCCTTGAATTATTATTTTCTTCTGAATTCCCTTGGAGTTCTTATCGGAATACGGTCGCAAATATCATTTAAATATTTTCCCAGAGGATTTAATCTAGTGCAGTGTGGCCACAGAATTCACGGTTTTTCCCGGGTGATATTTATCCCGGAAACAGCTACATATGGAATACCGGCATGATTGATTTCAGCAATTGATTCAATTTTAAATTTCTGAACTGGCAGAAAACTGGAGAAACCCGAAATTTTTAAGCTTTTGGTTGCTTCTTAGGTTTTGTAATTACCAAAATAATTAAATTATTTCGATAATTTTTGAAGTCCGAAAATGTTCTTAAATGACTCAGAATTTTGAAATTTACTAAGTTAAATGTAAATTATTCGAAGGGCACTAGGTCGAATTGATAGATTGAGCATAGACATTCTTGAGATCTCTTTATAATTATTTTTAACATCATTCATTATTTCGACTGCCAACGCCTGGTTACTGCACTTGAGTTCGAACGATGTTTAAACGCTGAAACAAACGATGATCGAACTTAAACATTGTACTCACGTTGATTTGATGGAGTGCACGCGTGAACACAGAGTGAATGCTTATGTAAGTTCAAAAGCCAGCTTGCACATCGGTGCTAGGCTGTACCGTGAAGACTGGCTGGCAGTGCCGAGAGTGCCAGTCATCGAACCAACTTCGTTTGCTTGTGAATAACGGCATGCTTGACAGTTCAAATGTTTTGTTTTGAAGGCGAAGGATCAACACAACTAAGTGGTGTAGTGGTGACTGCTTTCTCACCCCAATGGGTCTAGGTTCAATCCCAGCCGAGGTCGGTGGGATTTTTCTGAAGTTAAAAAATCTCTGGTCACGTCTTCCTTCGGAAGGGAAGTAAAGTTGGTCCCGGCCCATGTGTTTTGAATGGGTGCGATATCCTACGCAGGTGTGGAAGCTGCCTTCATGCACATTCGATTGCCGTCAATGGATGGCGATATCGGTTCCCGTCCAGATCGCAATCCTTCAGTTTCTCAATCGAATTTCAACAAGCATCGCAAAGTAATTCCCATCAAGGGTTCGGTCACTCCACACAGTGTGCCAAAAACAGATTTGGGCACACTTGGGATCATTCACTGGTACTGTTTGGCACCAATGCTTAGATTTTATATGATTTTTAAAGTAACTGGCAACACTGCATTATCTCTGCCCCTGCGCAACTGTATGTGTCAACATTTGATTGTTGTTAACAAAATCCAACTTTTGGAAACCGTTATTTTTTGCATAGTCCCGCCATGAATTACCCATGTACCGAGTTAGATTTCCCTAAACACAGTCAGCGTACATTCTAATGCCTGAAGCATAAAATCATTCCACTCGAGACATATTCCGGTCACCAAGATCCAAAACCAAGGCAATCGCAGCTGCGTTTTGGTATTTAAATATTGCTCCTCCAAGAAAGTTTATTGCTCTAATCATTCATTGAACTTCAGAATACCTTCTTCTCTCCAATGGAATCTGCGTTTGACAGCTCCCGTATACGACAACAGGCATGACTTCCAAGCAGATGTGATCCTTCTAGAGAAACCAATAATCTCAGCAAAAAAAGGTTATCTTCCTTTAATTCCACTTAATTAATTTTGGTATCCATGACAGATACGTATTTCGACTACAATGTGCAGTCTTCATCAGTGTCATTCCCATTAAAGGCTTATCAAAAACCTAACCCCCTTAAGTACTCATTACCTACACGGTAATCGCAAAATACCCAATAATGACTACAAAGTAAGCATTTTCGAGGGAAACTGGGACTACCCATTAAATGAGTAAAATTTTACCCATTTCATTATTGGGTATTACTGTTACCGTGTAGCTAAAAATGTCAAGATCACATAACATCAAGATCAATATTTAAGCATTCCGCTAACAACCCAAATTCATTACTTTATTACACAGATTTGAATAGATTTTTTTCATTCACTTTACATAAATCTTTGGTTATTATTAGTTAGGTAGGTTCCGATTTTACACGTTGTAGTTTCATTTATATTCCTGTGATCTTGACATTTTTACCTAGGGGATTGGTAAATAAGGGGGTTAGGTTTTTGATAAGTCTTTAGTAGGAATCTAGGGACAAGACAACTCCTGAATTGCTTTTGATGCACCTCGAGTAACTCACATTGCTCAGTGAGAAAGATCACTGTCATTTGTTTTCTCACTTTTTGCATCACAGCAACATATGAAGGTGCACCTTCATGCGAAGCCGAAAAGTTGCTGTCAATCAAAACAATAATAAAAATAAACATGTTTACAGTACTCACTAATTCAGTGAAACTCGATGACACTTATAGCGAATTCGTTTATTATTCAGTTCCAACCTGGATCGGGTATCAAGATTGGGTCTGCTTGTTTTCTGACAAACGTCAGTTTGCTCGTTTGTTTTTTAAACCCAGCTCAGGTTGAGGTTTGCACTGACAAAAAGTTCGGTTTCGCACTGGGTTGGAACTGGTTCCAACTCCGATGATAAACGAATTCGCTATTAAATTGATTGATTTGATTATCCTGCATCATCCCTGCTTAAAAACCTTCGTTCAACTCTTATCAACTGTGCACGTGAACGCAATCTATTGCTGCCTAGCAGCCTTACACTTACCAAGGGCGAATGCTTGTCCGCCTTGATATGATGGATATGGTGGAAAATCCGGTAAATTACGTACCCGCACGTACTACAATACCTACTGGTCGAAGCAATCCCGTTCCCATGGCTTGGCAAACTGCCACCGGATGAAACTGCGAACCGAGCTCTGAATTACCACTGTGCCGTTCTACTGACGGTGGACATCCATCCTTCCTCTTTTGCTTCTACTGTGCCTTCCTTTTGCTTCTACTGATGATCGTGATACGGTCCCGTTTCTGCGATACCCCACCGTGATTTTGCTGCGGCCATCGAAGGCAGTCTCCTTTAAAGTAGAACATCACTACATACGTTTGTTCTTCGGTTTCTCATTGGCTAAGTCCATAGCGGCCCAGGTGTAGAATTTGTTGTTCGTCTCCATCTGTTTTATGAACAGCGCTGACGATATCGAGTGATTGGTAGCGATCTTGTGAACTTGATCACGTCTCATGACGACCCTGTACTTGGTCTCAACATGTCCGTGGGTATGCAAAGAGAAAGTCGACGAAGATAAGCTTGATCAGCTTGATTTGTTCTTCGTCTTCGGTTTTACTTCGATTTCGTCCGGTTGATCGTTGATGGGTTTGAAGTGCGGACCGAGGTGCGGACGAGGATCGCACTCACCGGAAACATTGGTAGCGGTTACTTCAACGTCCTCCTCCTCTACGGCTTCGGAAATAACGGTGGCTGTCCCTAGCTGAACATTCCGCGGGGGTAATGGTGGGTAGCATTGCCGTCGGAGCTGGAATTGGGTGTTAATCGGTTGTTGCCCCACCGGGGAAATGTTTTCTTAATCGGAAACTGTAGCGGTGGATTTTATTAGAGGGGCCGCGGTTGGAATATTGCTCACCAATATTGTTTGTTGTGGGAATCTTCACGCTGTAGCTAACTTGCATGGTGCTAACGAGAAGAGGATCGGAACTAGTTATTACCATTTTCAATAGGACTGCTGTTACGACTACTGGATCATTCGTGCTGATGGGATAGCTGCATTATAAGTGAAATTCCAGATGTTTAGAAGAATAGCTGTTTGGAGAGCTTGTTTGATCAGCGATGATCCTTTTGAAGTGTCAACTAGGACTGGCTGCTGAGGAGGAAGAACAACTGCTGAAAGCTGGCTGGAACTGTAAGTTCTTGCTGGTAGTAACCAGGCACCGGCACAGGTTCTTCTATAATACTCAAGCTATTCGAAAGCCTGAGGATACACTTGGGCTTACTTTGTTTACAAACAAAACTGATGTCTAATATGAGAAGCATATTCTTAAAGGGAGTAAACGGAGTAAGCAGAGAAAAAATCGATGAATGTCGATTAAATATTGAGGTACATTTAGTTTCTCACGATTTACTCGCTGCAAAAAAGCAACTCAGAGTAAACCTGTCTCACCCAAGGACGTAGCCAGGTTTCGAGCTAGGAAGGGGCGAAAAAAAATTCTCTTCGCGGAAGAGCATTAGCGATGGCGATGGCAGGTAACATCAGCAGCAGTTTGTCCCAGCGTCTGTAAATACAGATCCGTTTGAATGTTGTCTTTGTCAAGCGGTTGAAAGAACTCGACCGCCTTCTCGATGGGATCCTCCGCTTGCGTCAGTTTGCCCGGTATCATCTTGTCCAGCTGGAGTGTATCGTCGACTTGTTTTTTTTTATCACTGGTGTTTCTTGACGAACCGCATAGACCGCTCACGGTCAATCTCGCCAAAAGTATTATCGTCTTGGTTCGGATTCTTTAGAATTTCACTGCTTGTTCAAAATCAAACAAAAAAAGCATGAGCCTTAAATTGAGCTGTCAAATTAACCGGATTGCCAAACATACCATTATTAACAACCAAACAAATTCAGTTCAATGACTGGCACACTCGGTACTACCGGCACAGCTGCGGCACACTGTGATAATAGTTAATGCATAATATGTGTGTAGAGTGACCACCCCTTGATTTCATGTTCATGTCACATATTTTGTGTGTAGAGATTTAATAGAAAATATTCAGATGATTTTTCATATAAGAACAGGATGCGTTTATGGCCAGACCATCAGAATATTTAAAATCCCTGAGAATTAGAAAACGTTTGATATTTGAAGATGAAACAATTTTCTGAAATTAGAGATTTCTTAAAGTGAAATTTTGTAATCAAATTGAGATACTCATTAACTTTTCTCTGAGATAGCTAAACCGATTTAACTGCAACCAGTTTAATTTTATTAGTATCTAACTCTGATAGAACGGCGCCGGTGGTGTAGTGGTAAGCGTGATTACCTCTCACCCCAGCAGGCCTGGGTTCAATCCCAGTCGGCGCCGCCGGGATGTTCTGAGGCATAACATCTCTGATCACGCCTTCCTTCGGATGGGAAGTAAAGTCGTTGGTCCCCGGTTCATGAGTTGATGGGTCGATAGGTAGGGTCCAGGTGTGGGAGCTGCCTTCCTGGCACGTCGGTAGCATTGGTGCTCAGCACGGAAAACAAGATCGACGGAAAAAACAAACCAAAGGAAAAAAAAAACTCTGATAGAACTCTATTGTATTTTATTTCGATCGACATTTGGTTCCGGAGATATGAACAAAACAGTTAAATTTGACAATCAAATTGAGTTACTAACTCCTTTTTCTCGGAGACGGCTCAACCGAATTGACGGAAATAGATTGAATTTTGCAAGATAATATATTGCTCTCAAAGAACTTTATAAAATGTTATTACAAATTACAATCGGACATTACGTTCCGGAGATATAAATGAAACATTTAAAATTTGTAATCCAATTGAGATACTCATACACTTTTCTCGGCAAGACCGATTTAACGGGTTTGATTTTGTTTGTATCGAACTTTCATAGATCAGAACTAACAACTCAACCAACAATTTTAGCTGCAGACTAGCTTATACAGCCAACAATTGCCTTATGCAGCTAATGTTTGCCTGTGTAAGCTGAGCTGCAGCTAAAATTGTTTGTTGGGAACACCATTACATGAAAATCAATTATTTAATTCATGTGTTTCACTTATACATTTTTGCCAAAACATCAGCCTTATACATTCCATAAGACAAACCACATAGGTCCTATAAGAATGGATAAAAGGTATGTATGACCCCTTATACATTTCACTTGACACATCATCTTCATTAACTTTTTGCAAGGCGTCTGCTTATTAGTTGACTTATACATTTTATGAATAATCCGCAATAGAAATTTGCCAAAAGGTATAAGGAGATTTCTATCCGCGTGTACCGATCGATCACATAAACTCATTTTTAAGTTATTTTCACTCCCATCGTCAAACTAATTAATAATAGTTCTACACGAGTTTTCTCAAAACTCACGCATGCAATAGTTGCCCGTGCAATATTTATCAGAGTATGGGATACCGTGAACCCCCGCTAATTTGAACGATACTTCATCCATATTAACGGGGTTCATTTTTAATTTGAACTTCTGGTAACCCTATGAGCATCAGAAAAAAGTGTTTGTGGTAGTCTTATTTGCTATTTTGTTTTGATTATGCGTTCCGTTTCACAGTATTCCATTTCACTTTACTCCATGACGTTACTTTGCTGCATGACGTTTAAGCAATGTTTAGTTTTCACGGCATGCAGATTAGCGGGGTTTAAATGTAAAAGTGTTCAGATTAAATACGGCTAGATTACCGGGGCCCACAGCAGATCTATTCAATATCAGATGGTAGATGAATCAGGACTTAAAATGTATGTTTTATTGTCCTTCTCCCCTCGCCACATTCGAAAGCTGTGTGAGAGAAGTATTCATTTGTTCCGGAATGCTAGAATTTAAAAGTCAAATATGCGAGTTACGTTCGCGTAATGCTTAGGTATTTTTGTCTCATTTGAAAAAGTATGTTTTTTTTACTATCGAGTCTGATAAACTATACCAATTGGTTCGGCGCAAAGACAAGCGTGGCGTCAACAGGGCATTGACCATGGATAATTTAGTTTATAAATAAATTATTAGAACAAAACTGTCGCATGCTGAATTTGAGCTAATATCATATTTTGGTCGCTCCATTGTGCTCAATGATGTTATCTATTGATATAAAGTTTTATTAGCATGATGAATAATTAAGGTTCTATCAATATTCAGCAGTTGCCGTGTAGAGGCGATTTTGTTTAATACAGTAGGTACAACAGGGAAATATTAGCGTGGCAATTGACAACCGCAGCACGTTATTGAAGCTGTGGATGGGAAATAATCTGATGCAAAATACTAATTTTCCTCTGAATTGGCAATACATTCTTCCTAACGCAATATTTTCTAATTTGATGGAAATCATAAACACTTTGCATAAATTCGTCAATTTTAACTACCATTGCAACACAAATCTACATCATCCTTAACTCGAAATTCACAAGCTAATCAAAAGCCTATGACACTGTTACTTTAGTGACCCTAACACTTTTTCCGAAAAACAAATTGTTTACATTGTTCTAAACTGGATAGCTTGGCTTGCTTGGATCCCATTTCGTGGAACGTTCCAATTTATCGCTCCAACCCACAAAACGCTCAAAATGCTCGCACGTGGCATGTTTATCACGACATTTCATCTAACGGGTCACAAATTTGGATGCAGCTAAACCAAGCACAGCATATATAAACATCGTTAGGTGCCGAAAGGATCCTAAACCTCTGACCAAAAAGTTTATAGCTTTATGGAATCCTTCCAGTAGCGAACTGCCACCGTTTCATGATATGCTTCCAATCTGGTTGTCCAATGGACCGCGAACCAGCCGATATAAATTAGCAGCACGCCAATTTCCCACACGGCTTCCCATAGATGAACTTTTGGCAGAATGGATCCTGTGAGCGGATAAACCACCCACTCGTTGTATTTTTCGTTGGCCCCAAGGGGAATCGCGACGTTACATCACATCCGTTGTTGTCGTCGACCCCGTCGCCGACTGGTATCGCAAATAAGTTCGATAACGGTAGTCCAATTTACGTGAAAATGTTTTGTCAGACCTTCCTTGAAATTGGTGAGATTTCATCCCAACATTGACGAGCTAGAACATTCTCAGATTGATAATCATATTCAGTTACTGAAAAGGGAGATCTAACTCCAGTCAGGTCACAAAATACCTATCAAAAGAGTGCAGCTGCCTACTTTGATACTTGATTACGACGTTAGGTGGATAAAGCATGCTTTGGTTTGCGCGGTTACTCTCCATCACAAAGAAAGGGCTGCTACTCTCAAATTAGGATAGCGAAGCCATTAACAAACTGTTAATTGAGTCCTGCTGCTCGGTCGCAGCTGTATCTCCTACTTATATTGTCATGGACGGAGAGTTCGTGGATTACGGCGGCGGAGAATGACAGAATCGCTTGAATAAACATAAGGAAATCCCCTTTGGGATGTGTAATTTCAAATTCAATCTGGGTTGACAAAAAAAAACATTACTGTCACGTGAAAGCTCGAATCAGCATGGCTTCTGAGAGACACCCAAGATTCGTGGAAGTGTGTCCGATCAGCAGACTGAGAGAATTCTAAAACTGAAACTTCAAACAAATTCTTCGAAGCACGTCGATTGAATGAGAAAATGGGGGGAAATTTGATTTTCCGTTCGTTCTTTTTTCACTTGCAGGCGTGTCTGTTTAACGAACTGAAAACATCTATAATAGTGGACACTGACTGCTTCTTCACGGGGATAAGAGATCGAAGGAAAAGAAGGAAATAATTATCGGTGATTGAATTTTCCTCACCAAAGACCCAAGCATGGATTTCTAATTAAGCTGGTTTGTGCCGGGCTGCTATACAACAGCCACGAGGAGATCCGGGGATTTACGGAGTTGATTTGTCATCGTGTTACCCGTGGACATTCGCCCCTTTTTTGTTTTGTTTTTTTATGTTGTAAAGGATGTCGCCCCGAGGAGCGAAATTAATTATGATTAGTTGATTACTATTTTTAATGGCATAAATTATTTTCCTTCCTTCGCCACTCAAAGGGGCAAGCGGAAAACAATGTCATTAGTGTTGTCGGTGCTCCGCCGACAATGGTGGTGTGGATATTCGATCTATCGCTCGGAGCAGGAAATTGTTGTGGAAATTGATTGGAGGCTCGATGTTTATGTATGAGTGACTACTTGTTGATTAATGCACAAATGAGATGTGGGTGGGAAGTTGTTCGAAAATTATATGGTATGTTGTTGATGACCACGAAGCTGTTCAGCGAGTGGTTTATATATTCGAGCATGGAGAGCATGACGAATGTATAAACCGATAATTGTTTGCGATATTCTGCTAATCAGTCTTCAATTGATTGGATGAAAATGTATGAAAATAACATAATAGCACAAACTGCATTGCGAACGAAACCCAGTGCTTATTAACACAGGCACATAATTTAAAATCATAGCTGATAAAGTCAACACATTAATCTATTTACTACTAACTAGAACCCCACACACAGACACACTACAGACAAACAGACCTAATACTCGCAAGTTGTTGATCGAACATGCATTTAACGGTCAATTTATATGTATCTTAGTTGGTAGTACCTGTGGTATTCAATTCCCTTGAGTTTGACAAATAGAACTAATATACTATAGAGGAAGAATAGCGCTGGTCTTCCCTTTGTTCCGATGTTCAATAATACCGGGTACAGAACTGTCAAACTGTATAATTTTTTCTCGCTTTGACAGTTGTGTCCCTATTAGATGTAAGGAAAAGATGTTTCGACAGCGACGGCAGCGCTATTCTTCCTCTATAGTATAATAGCTCTATTGTTTGACGTCTACAGACAACCGCCATTTGTTGAGCGTACTGCCCGCCACTGTGCACTCAATAGATGGCGGTAGTGTTTAAATGGTGATGATTTTCCTGCTTTAAAAAAAAACCTTTTTTTCCCTGCGGATGACGCATTTCAACCACCGATTAGCCGAATATTGCAATATTCATTATTACAGTAAAATCTTGATGGTTAAACCAATAATTATTGTACATTAACTTGTAAAAGTACCTAGAAAATTGCTACATTTGATAAAAAATGTAATCAAATATTTATGTTTATTGTTTGCAGAGCATGCTGTCAGAAATACCAATTGATTAAAAATGTTGTGCAAATGAAGAGATCAATATAATTTGTGAGGATTTTTATTTTATTTATTAATGCACTTAAATGCTTAAATCATGGCTTCATTGTTGAGTTTTTTTTTTAATTAATTACGTCTAATCAATAGCAAGCTAAAATATTCGACAAATGTGTCACAATTTCTGCAGCCAGATTTATAGAGTTGAAATTATTTTCGGGAAAAGAAATGTGCACATTGTAGGCGAAGTACGCGTTTCTGCCAAGGATAAGCGATTAAGTTAGTGCAATTAAATGGACATTACTAATCCTCCACTATTTTCTTTATATCTTAAATCTTTTCTCAATCGATATGGGATAGGCCTGTGAGCCAGGTGAAAACTTTGGCTTTAATCGTCCGTATAATTGTGTCTGTCTTCAAGCCAACTCGCACTGTCTAGCAATGTTATTATGGAAGAAATCCGCTTGCAAATGCCATACTGGGGGTAATCAAAAATAACTTTAGTCCGGGATTTAGAGAAGCATCTTCGTCGTTCTTGGTCTTCGCATTTCAAGCTTATTGCTTATCGCATTTTATCTTATTGCGTGCTCTCAACTTAGTGTCCTAGATGCACTTCCACATTTATATATTAATTGGGAGCTTTCGATGCCTGTGCCATTTTTGCATTTTGCATGCTACCTACAGCATGGTCTTGCTTAGGGGATTAGAAGCTATTAGCTCTGAATGTCTGGAAATTAACGCCCAGGACCAGACAACTTTCACATACAATAAGCCTCGAATATCTACTTTACCATTATCCAATGGTTAATTGTAGATACTGCAGATACACATTTATGAAGATACAACATTTCCGTCAATCTACTTGTTTACTCAGAAAATCACACTATTCATCATTTTAAGTAATTTGAAGTTCATGGTCATCGATTTAATCCCAAATTCCCCCAAGTGGTCTACCCCAAAACTCCCTCGTATATACAAAATTGGGCTCAATTAGCAATGTTATATCAATGTTGTAGTGAAATTGTAATGTGATTTTGAGGTCACTAAATATACAGACAAAAAATGAGAACTTTTTAAAAAAGATATCAGTCAAATTAAAGCTAATTTAACCCCAATTAACAGCCTTTGGGGTCATTCAAAAATCGCATCATTCAACATTTTTATGAATTAAAATAAATTTTTCGAGGTTCCACTTTTACCCCATACTCCACTGTATAGTGCACCTCGTATTCCCCTAATGTCCCATGAACTGTCCTAAAACCATGCAGAAAGTACTTATCTTTTACGAAAAATAGAGCTGTGAAAAAAAACGTTTCCTCTAAAAAGTAGGGGAAAATGGGGTAAACTGATGATATCATGATGATAGTGGTTTACCACCCATTGTAGCACGAAAACTAAGTTCGACAGCAGTGGGATCTCTTCTCTTTTTGTCTTGATCAAGCTTAATAACCTATGATTGTCCTCAATATGTCGCTGTATGAAGGGCCAAAAACGGATTGGGTAGATCGATAGGCAAAGTCGCCTATACGCATCTACGGAACAATAAAGAATCTCCTTCCAGCATCTTGATAGTCAAAAAGACAAGCCCCCAAACAGGAAGATACCCCAATGAGTGGGGAAAAGAGCCCACCCTTTATCCACGAAATGTTATCAACAGGGATTTGGCATTCCCACTCTCCCCATCTAAATCGCTTCAATCAGGTACGTTGGACCGTCCCTTCCCTATTATATATGTATTTCAATGTATATACGAGTTGATTGTTATGATTATTGTCAATAATACTTACATTTCGATGAAGATCGTGCTACTTATTTTACCTTTTTGTGATACTCATCATCACAGAATCCATCCTTGAATCGTAGACCAGGTCCATCAACAATACACTCGTCAGAGAAGGGGCTCATTGTCATCTTCTTCTTCTTCAGGTTCGCTCACCAACCGGAATGAAGGCTCGGTGCGGTTAGTAATATCAAACAGTGTTACATGCAAACGAAAAATAGATACAACCAGGATTAGTTTTTTTAAAAGTAATAGTCATCTGAATACCCAACTAACCATATCTAAGTGACATTCTCTCACTCTGAGCTTACATTAAAAGATATTTTGGTTACTTTGGTACTCACATGAAATGTTGTGCAAATACCACAAGTTCAACAACGCCCAACTATGTATAGCTCAATGTTAATACCATTTACTCTTGAATCAGCGTACACCAACATGATAATCTTCTAAGAAACACCTAAGAACGTAGAGATAAAGCTCAAAATACAGTTTTAACTGATGGTACTTTATAAACATCAAACTGTCCAATATTGGACCCTGCCAATACACGGCGCCTGCACGGTAATGTGGGCCGTCGGAATGGTTCATCGGTTGCAAACTGAAGTGCTTTTCAAACTGAAGCAATACATTTCTCAATTTTTCAACGTTATCCTAATGTAAACTCAATACTATCACCCATATGCCCGTCCACGCCCGAAACTCATCCACCACACAAAATCAAATAAAAATGTTTCTGTATGACAAACACGTCCAGACATAAACGAGAATATGGGTGTATATCTTCACTGTAACAACTACGGGTAATCCTCGAAAGTACATGCATTTTACTCAGGCACTTTTGAGCAAACTGCAATCACTCTCTCATACTCGAAATGTGCCACGACCAAATTGGCACAACGACGCCCTATACGCTATCTGACCAAAGCGCAGGGAAGGGTGTATGGGACCACGTGCATTCGATTCCCTTCGGAAAAGTCATTGTTCATGGCGGGAATTCAGCGTGCTGTTGAGATATTAATTTTTGGGTAAATTTGGACCCATTTATGCCTTGCTGGATGGTGGGAGTTGGACAAAAGACAATTTCCATCAATCGATAAAACGTAACACCTAGGAATGAATTTACTCTTGCCATCAGAACTACCAACCCGTGACAAAAGCGTTGTGTAAACAAGGAAATCTTTCAATTAATAACAGTGGTGCGAATCTTCTTAAAATAACATTAAATTGATAGCAGGCATAAGCTCCAAGAGACGTATAATTATTTCCATTGCAGAAGGAGAGGAAGACATTTTTGGGCAGTGTTTTTCACTTGCTAACCTTCCAAATAAGGAAATAAATAAGAGCCACTTGAGATTAAGGAGCATTAAGGTTAAGGTCTAATTTTCGTCATGCTAAGCACAAGCCGGACTTTACCTCTCTTATTCGAATGTGTTTGAACGTAAAAATTTAATGCGTTTATCCAAGATGACTTCTAAATTTATTTACCTTTTCCATAATGAGTCACAAATTGTTTAGATATTGTTAAAAATTTACCACTGATTTTAGATGCCAATTCCGTCGTAGTCGAAGCTTACATTTGTGTGACATTAAATTTAATTGTATTTATTTCATATCAACGCTTCGGGTAGCCTTTTAAGCATACTGATTTTGAACAAGCAATAATCGTTTGTTAAAGCTTTTTGTAATGAAATTACATATTGTCCGGATCAGATAAGGGTTTTAAGGATCATCCCTCCCCTTGGCTAGTTTTTGCACCTTGCTGTTGGTGGACGGGCTTAATTTCATGCTTTATAGTGAAGTGTTGGAGACGGTAGGTTTATGGTCGGCGTTGCTGGCTCATGCCGCGATAGAATGGCGTCATGGGCAGGCAATGGGGATTACTAAGCTTCCCCTCTCTGATAAACCACTGCATGAGAGAACCAAAGATCTAGTCTAGCAGTGATAGTATCACACTTGTTACTCCTTTAATTGAGAGCCGCGTCGTAGTACGCTTACGTATAGGCATTGACGTTGGGTGCGATACTGGCGGGTTTTGCCGCAAATCACTCTTATTTTATTTATTTTTACGCAGATAGATTTATTTGGGTTTGCAAGGAAATTATACTATTGAAATATTTCAGAAAGTGCCCAACGGTGTCCCTTCTATTTGCGTGACAAGCTTTCATTGTTGTTTTCATTGAAGTATTACTCAGGAAACAATGTTAAACATCATTTTTGTACATGGTATTGTAACTAATCTTATATGTACTTCATTTTGATTTGGGATAAGTGTTTGAACTATGTCTCGGGATTTCCACTGTGGTGTGCTTCTATTGTGACATACCCATATGTATTTTTGTGGTGCGACATAGTGGAAACGTGAGAGCGTAATTAGAACATATACCCTATATAATTTAAAAATCAGCTAGGAAACTAACTTCACAATGAAGCATTTTAGTCACTTGAACGTGTTACCTAAGTCGAACTAAGATATAATAAATAGGTATAGGCTTAAATCAAAAGTACTTGAAACACGTTTAATTTTAGATTACAAGCACAAGTGCAGGTACTTCATAAAGCATGGGTTATGATTGATTAGGTGAATTAGAGCTTTTAATAATTTAGTAAATTAGACTAATGAAATATCATAATCATCAAATGAACTTAAATAAGAAACTTCAGAAAGTCAAATGACATTAAGTAGATTAACAAAAGAATTAGGATCCGGGGGTCCGCTTAGGGAGGCAATTAACCTTTAAAGTTGTAGAATAACTCTTCTTATTTAGTCTTGAACTTTAAAAAGAAAACGCAGACAGACCAATAGCATTAAGCAGATTAACAAGGAGAGGAATAGTTTAGGAAATAATTAAAAGTAGAGGTATGTGACAATTAATAGCTTTTAAACTTTTGGAGGTATAGCATTCTCCTGAGTTTGTTGTACTCGATTACTATATTATTCTCTCAATACGCGAAATCTCTTATATATGCGGTTAAAGCATTGGAGTTAACTTATCTCTTAGTGTTCAAGTACTTACATTTTTAAACAGCAGTCAATGTTAATCTATGAACTAAACTATACGTAAAATCGATCTTTCCTTATGAGGTATTGATGCATGTTTAACTTTTCGCGGCTGTCGGAATCAACGCGCCTACGTCTACGGAGCTTACGCAGAAGTGTAGAGCTAACCAAAAGGTTTTTTTGAGCTTCTGTAGTATAGAATTTGTTCGGTACGGTCGCGAAATCTTGAAATGATTGATACGTTCTTTAAATTAACTAATTTGATACAAAGCTCATTAGTAAATAAGTAGAATATCTAGGGAGGAAACCAAAATTAATCAACTTGCCAACATAGGCTATCACATTTATTTTGGTGGCAATCTTTAAATGATAATAAGCCTTTTTTCATCGGTGGTGTAGTGGTAAGCGTGATTGCCGCTTACCCAAAAGGCCTGGGTTCAATCCCAGTCGGCACCGCCGGGATTTTCGGAGGCATAACATTTCTGATCACGTAGTAAAGCCGTTGGTTGCCGGTTCATGAGTTGATGAGTCGATAAGTAGGGTCCTGGCGTCGATAGCATTGGTACTCAGTACGGGAAACAAGATCAACGGAAAACAAATCAAAGGATTTTTTTTTTTTTTTTTCAATGTGCTAAATAAACTATCCACACAATCCTGGAGTGTTAATTCTTGATAAAATAGCCAAATAACTAGTCTTCCTATAGAAAATCTACAAACATGTCCATACAATCTAGATTCATCATTCAAGATTAAATCCGTTTCTATTAGTTGGAGTACTTTTGAATACTTTCGGATCAAAAATATAAGAGAGACTTCATTTGTATTTTCTAGCAGTTGGAGAACTGCAGAACTTGATCAACCAGAAGTCTCACAAAAATATCCAAAGATCTTTACTAATATCCTTGCTTATCTGGAGATCTTTTGAATATTACCTGCTGTTTATGAAGGATGTCTGAAAGAATATCCTGTAACCTAACCTATGCAACGTTCCCTCAACATCTACAAAATTTCCTCAACCTCTTCAAAGTTCCCTAAATTTATTCCAAATTACATTTCCATCGCTCTTAATTCTACGATTACTTCTGGAAAGACCCCCACAAATGCAAATAGTTTTGAACATCTGGAAAGTTCCTTGAAATTTAACGAAGTTCCCACAACTTCCAAGAAGTTCATTGTGCTTTTTGACAAACTGCAACGAAGTTCCCTAAGCTGAAGCGAGAATTCCTAAAGATCTTAGAAGTTTGCTGAACTATGTTTAGATCTTCTTCGAAATTCTCTGTACTTATATGAAGTTTTATGCAGCTTCTCAAAATGCTACGAAATTCCCAAAAGTTCTACAAAGTTTGCTTAACTTCTAAGTTTCTCGTTGATTTTCCGCGAAGTTGCACATTTGGATTTTCTTGAACTTGTACTTGATCTTGAACTGTTCCCTGAACTATAACAAGCTCACGAGGCTTCAAAAAAGTATCCTGAAGTTATAGGAAGATCCCCGATCAATAATAAGGTTCCCTGAAATTAAATAATGTTAAACTGCTACGAAGATCCCTTTAGTAGTTTCTACGAATTTTTCTGGAGCTCTATGAAGTTCCCAGAATTTCTTCTAAATTTCGTTAATTTCTACGATGTCCCCTTAACTACTTAGAAGTCCTTGAAATTTACGAAGTTCTCTGAGGTTAAAGATAAATCCCTGAACACTTGTCCGATTTTTAGCGCCTGAAGGCGTCTTATTATGCTAAACCACGGCCCACTTAGTAATGGAACAACATCATGTGGGTCTATTTCGGATTTGAAAACGCTTTTTACTCACACTGTTGTTACCATCTGGATGTCGTCTTTTCTACGCAGATTACGCCAAAATCTACAAAATTTTCAAAAGCCTCTCGGACTTTTGGGATCTCCAGCATATGC
Organism: Ochlerotatus camptorhynchus; assembly: GCF_037179485.1. Taxonomy (NCBI): domain Eukaryota; kingdom Metazoa; phylum Arthropoda; class Insecta; order Diptera; family Culicidae; genus Ochlerotatus; species Ochlerotatus camptorhynchus. The sequence goes on from NW_027041234.1 coordinate 119,568, forward strand.
TATGTATTTTCGCTGACTGGTGCACGGAAATTTGATGGGCCTGAGCAGGGTTCTGCATTTTCGAAACAAAGAAAAGAAAATGAACTCTCCGCAGAATCGCTTCATTTCGAGCAATATCATTTTCGTGTAAGTCATCGTGTTTCTTGTTATCGAGTCACGATGAACATTTCTCTTTTCAAACATGACTGGACTATCACTTGTTTCGTTCGTCAAGTGCTTCAGTTCATTTCATTTGAAGCAAATACTTATTTCAATTGACGCAATGAATGACTCGAAAACTGCTTCCTTCTTTTTTTTCACTTTCACTTCAATTCGACTTGTCCCTACCCGACGACGCAGGCATCAAAACATAGTATCCGGATAGTATCCGCACAATATCGGTTGCCGATAGGGATGGGGATTATATTAGTAATAATATATTATTTTATATTAAACGAAAATTTAATTAACGAGACCATTCTGGAGTCCAAGATGGCAGCCATCGAGGTCAGGGAAAGTCTCAAATACCCTACAATATGGGTATTTTCGGAACGAGGACGACGCGAAGGTGCAGAAAACCGATATTCGACGTTATTTTGGATTCCGAAATTGGCGGCCATCGGGTTTCAAAAAAAAAAAGTGTCAAATACCCCGAGAAATACCCTACAATAGGGTATTTGCAGAACGGGGATGCCGCGTAGATGCTGAAAATCGATACCCGACGCTATTTTGGAATTCAAGATAGTGGCCATTGGTTTTATCAAGTGTAAGATATGGGTATTTTCGGAACGGGAACAACGCGTAGATGCCAAAAATCGATATTCGACGCCATTTTGGTATCCAAGATGGTGGCCATCAAGTTTCATAAATCGTGTCAAATACCCTAAGATATGGATATTTTCGGAACATAGACAACACGTGGCTGCGGAAAATCGATACCTGATGCTATGTTGGATTCCCATATAGCGGCCACAGGGTTTCAGAAAAAGGATCTTATACCCTACAATGCGGTTATTTTCGGAACAGAGACAACGCGTAGATGCCAAAAATCGATATTCGACGCTATGTTGGAATCCAATATGGCGGCCATCAGGGTTCAGAAAGTGTCAAATACCCTACAATATGGGTATTTCCGGAATGGAGACAACGTGTGGATACCGAAAATCAATATCCGATGCCATTTTGGAATCCAATATGGTGGCCATCGAGTTTCAAAAAAAGTGTCAAGAGCTGGGCATTTTCAGAACGAGGATGACGCGTAGATGCTGAAAATCGATATTCGATGCCTTTTGGAGGCTATTTGACACTTCTTCTGAAATCGTCGGACATCGGTTTCTTTCTTCTAGATGTCAGCTCGATTTCAAAAAACCCATATTGATCGGTATTTGACAGTATTTCACGGTTTTTTTCTGAGCCAAAGCCGCCATTTACGATTTAAAGACGGCGTGACATCAATTTTCGGTATCTACGTCTCATCCCCATTATGAAAATAACCATATTTTAGGATATTTGACACTTTTCCGACACTCTTCGATATCCGGCTTCTAGATGTTACCCTGATTCTAAGAAAAAAACCGTTTGTTTGGGTATTTGATAGAATTTACAACTTTTTCTCAATCCGCAAGCCACCATCATGGATTTCAAAATGGCGTCGGATATTGATTTCCAATCTCCAGATGTCACCCCGATTCCAAAAATACGCATATTGATGGGACGGCATCAGCATTTCCCATTTTTTCTGAGATAGGAAGCCGCCATATTAGATTTCAAAATGGCGTCGGATATCGATTTCCGGCCTCTAGATGCCATCCCCATTCAAAAAATACCTATATTGATGGGTATTTGACAGTATTTCCCACTTAATCTGAAATCGGATGCCGCCATCATGGATTTCTAAATGGCGTCGGATATCGATTGTCATTCTCTAGACATCATCCCGATTCCAAAAATACCTTTATTGGTAAGTATTTGACAGCATTTCCCACTTTTTCTTAAACTGGAAGTCACCATCTTAGATTTCAAAATGGCGTTGCATATCAACTTTCGATTTCTAGACGTCACCCCGATTAAAAAATACCTTCATTGATGGGTAAACAAACCAACCGACAATGATACATTTGACATCCACGTGCACAGATCTATGCGCATACGCTTAAATCAAAAAAAGTCATGAAAACTGCGTGAATTTGGATCGAACAGCTTCGCTTAAATGTAAAAGTAAGTTCATTTGACATTGAAAGAAGAAAAGAACACTAGTCAAGCCAAAACAAACAGTATGAAAACTGATCGAAAGTGGTTATGTTGATGTTGACGGGGATCTGCTCGAAGAGAAGACATAATGACTTTCAATTGAAAGTGATGGTTGACAGCTTCATCGTCGCTTGACGATTTTCAATTGAAAGTGACTTTGTGGGGCCCTGGGCCTGAGCATCGAAAAATGCAATGTCATCTCCTATCACCGTAAAAACGAACCAATTATGTTTGACTTTGTGCTCTTTGGACGTTGCATTGCCCGTGTAGAACAAATAAAGGATCTCGGTGTTACTCTGCACTGCGGGCTCACCTTCAAAATCCATTATAACGACATCATTTCCCGAGCCAATCGCTAACTGGGTTTTATTTTCAAAATTGCCGATGAGTTCCGGGACCCGTTATGCCTCAGATCACTTTACTGCTCACTTGTGCGGTCTATATTAGAATCAAGTGCAGTTGTATGGTGCCCTTTCCAAGCCACTTGGATCGCTAGAATCGAATCTGTTCAACGAAAGTTTGTGAGATATGCTCTTCGTTTCTTGAACTGGCGTGACTCATCGAACCTGCCACCGTACGAGGAGCGTTGCCGTCTTCTGGGCATCGAACCGCTGGTGGTGCGACGGACGGTCGCTCAAGCTATGTTTGCTGGAAAGCTTCTCACGGGTGACATCGACTGTCCAACGTTGCTGGCCCAGCTAAATATGTATGCTCCTGAGAGACCTAGTCGTCAACGCGAATTTCTGTTTTTGGAGCCACGAGGCAGAAATTATACGCAGAATGAGCCAATTCGTGCAATCGGATGACAATTTAACTACTTTTATTGCGAATTTGACTTTAACGTATCAGCAAATGTGTTTCGTCACCGGTTACTTGACCGTTTTCGTTTCGTTGACCAAAACTATTTAGATTAAGTTTTATTCATTAAGATATTAATTGTCAGTTGAATTATTAAATAAACAAATAAACAAATAAACAAATAAACAAAAAGTACACGCTATACCTTATATTTTAAGAAAAACTACAAGCAACAGCCTTATGAGGTTGTACTCGATGGTGACGTAGGGCTACGTGGTATTATATAATAAATCTTATTTGTTAACTGCAGCAGGAGCTTGTGTTTTGTGTAGGAAAAGGAATTTTAGCGGGGTTCTCTCTGTTTATACTCTTTAGTATGACGCGCTTGGCATAGATGGCCCACAGCGACTCACGAAGAGCTACTGCAACCGATCAATAGCGGTGTAGCTTCTTCCTCTTTCTATGGATGCTCATGTGGTCTGCAGCTTGCTGCTTGCAGGCAGCCTTTCATGGAGAACACCACCACTCAACACGCGGTGAGACCGGATGGAATTCAACTTTGAAATCTGTGTTAGGGAAATCGCTTTTCGCAGGCAATTGGTTATAAGCTTAATTATCATAGCAACAGTTGCACATTCGTGCAATTTTCAATAGCGGCATTTTGAAAAATGATAAAGTCTTAAATTTATTAGATGAGATGCGTAGAAATTTACCTGATCGATTGATAATAAAATTATAGAAATTGTGTCAGGGGCAGCTGAGCTATTAACGTTCAAAATCTTTCATAATTTTGTTACATGTTCCATTTTAGGTTTTCACAAAGTGTACCCCCATATAGAAATCACAGGCGCAGTCCTACGTCGAAAAATACGAATCAAATTATTCGTTGCGGTTTCGAAGGAATTCTCGAATTTTTCCTACGACCCATCAAGCGGAGCACAACGGTTTCGTCCACTGTTTTGGCGATTTTACCCATCAATTTTTCATCTGAGCTACCGTTTTGATGACTGCACCTTTTACCTTCAGTTTCCTCTTCATAATTGCCCAGTAGTTTTCAATGGGCCTAAACCAAACTGGACTCCGTTGTCGTTGTACCATTGTTGTACTTCCCGGCTGTAGTGACAACTTGCAAGATCCGGTCAAAATGTCACCGGACCATCATGTGGCTGGATGAAGGGCAGAATTCGCTTCTGGTTTTGCAAACCTCCGAGGTCATTTGCTCAGTGACGAAAACATTTGTCCGAAGTCGGCCTTTCCATAGGTTTCATCATCCATAAGTATCCACCCACCGGACTTGGTCAGCAGGTTATCATGCAGCTTTCGTGTACGGTTTCTGGCTCCGGTATTCTGCTTGAGTGATCGATTTGGCTGTAAGCCTTCAAATCGCGATCGGACATACCTGGGTTGCTTCTGATGGACCTCACGACCTTTTCATGGAGCAGACGGTTGGCAGTTCCAGTCCGGCGTTTGCTGTGAGGCTTTCGATTCGTCGTCAAGGTTTCCCTGTACGTTTTGAGCACCTAGAAGAGATGGACTGTGCATGATTTTTTCTTTCCACGCTCCTCTTGCATGGTGACTGTCTCCAAAACAAGTAGACGCCAACAGCTTTCGAAAAGGTCCAGTAGGAGCGCTGTAATAAGCAAAAGAGTTTGTTCCATTACTAAGTGCGCCATGATTTATCGATTTAATGTCGATATAATATGATTTATGGACATTGTTTCTTCTAGTGAAGAACATTAAGTAAAGTAGACATTCAAAAAAATCAATAGAAATAAAAAGTTAGCTCGAAACTGCTTGACAAAATACTGGTGTATAAAAAAAATATCAAAAATTCCTGTGGGGGGCTAGATAATTCTTGAGGGAGCCTAGCCCCCTTGGAACCCCCGTTAGCGAAGCAAATGATTTTTCATGTCAACGGAAACGTGAATTCGCGTAAAATTTCATGAAATATAAAATAGAAAACAAAAATGTATCACAACGTCACACGAAGGATTCATTTTGCACAACATTCATAGTAAATTTGACCTTCAAAAACTCATTATGATCCAATAACCACTCTGATTGATTGTTGTTCACCTTTTCCGATTATTTACGAAACGGTCAGCCGACGTTTTGGGTGTACCCTTATTTCAAATAAACATTTTGGAATTCTTCAATGGCCTGAACAAATCTTTATGTTTGGCACGATGGTTTGCCTTTTCAGGTTCCTTCTACCTTGAGAAAAACAAACACCATCCGTTCCGCCGAAGAAAATTTATTGCCATAAACTTTCAACTCTTCCCGGGCTTGTGTTGCATCCGCTGAAGCGAATCGGAAGCATAATGCGTGCTAATTTGAAATTTCCTTCCATTTATCGATTGCTTTTATCATTCGCTTCCGATTGCAATCTTGTGCGGAAAAAATACTGAGCTGACTGCCGTTTGGCAGAACGTTGTCACATGTGCCAGCTCATAGTAGCTAAATAAGAGAGTTACATCTGATTTTTATAGTAAAATATTAATGTCATTATTGATCAACATCCCGTTCAAGTTTCCAACCGGTTCGTTGAAAGCTGCTCTACTTTTCCGATTGAAAAGAGCAGGTACAGTAATCCTTTCAATTATGCGGTAAATGGTGATGCCATCCACCGCTGTTTCTCGGCTATCCTGCAACCAATTATCCTGTTTATTTTTTTGTAACTAGTGTCAACCATAAACTAATGGAGGGATTACTGTATGCCATGGTTCTTTGTCAGTCAAATCGAAACGATGCATTAGTGCTGGTTGTGAGAAACTTTTGAAAGCACTTTGCCGCTTGACATGCTGGATTCTTCCGGATTGTGTGAGAGAACAAAAAAAAAGAAGATCATCAGTAATATGGAAGCTATTGTGCCATAATTTAACTGCCATATAATTTAGCATGCTCGGAAATGCACTGTTCCGACAACAAGGTGCGAGTCAAGAGACAAAAGATATCATCGTCGTTCTTTACGATTCGTTGCCTTTGAAATAGATGCCACTGACAGGGACGGTGGGTGGGCGGTGAAAAACGGTTGAAACAAGCTCAATTTCCAGTCCGATTTCCCCCGTCTGCAGTGTCGGCTAAGGCCAGCGAGGGAGAGAATAAATACGGCCGGAATTTGATGGTGAGACGAGTCCATGGTTTTGTACATTTTCTTACACTTATTGTTCCTTTCTTTGGGGTCAACTGTGGAAGCTAATATTGTGTGGAATGGTTGTTGAAGAGGGCACAGCTTGAAGAAAAACAATTTGATTAATTTGGCTTTTATTATATAATGAAATTCCATGCGAAATACCATCTCCATTTAATGAAGCATTGACACACTTAGAGCCACTCAATTTGTGCTATCCATCAAAACACGGGTTAGAGTAGATTGACATCAAATTGCATCATGGATAAAACGCTGTAGAAAATTTCCTTGTTGACCGATCCTTTTCAAGCTTCCAAACAATAAAATATAACCCATTAGTAAGCTTTCGGCATATTCATTTCATTAAACTTCAATACCATAACCGTACGCTCGCACCTTAAGCTTAACTCCACTCATTAGGCTCTGTACATCTGGCTGCAGCTTCTTCTGTTCGGAAACCCACTTTTTCATCATGCGTTCCTCATATATGACCTCCTTAGGATGCTTCCGTAGTGCCTGCTTCATAATAGCCTAGTATTTTTCGATGGGCCTTAGTTCCGGTGCGTTTGTTGGGGGGGGGGGGGGTTCATGTCCTTGGGTACAATTGAATAGTGGCACGAAGCTAGATCCGGCCAGAAGATCGTAGGGCCCTAGTGTTGCTTCAACACAGGAAGCAGACGCTTCTGTAGACACTCCTTGAGGTAGATCTCCCCCGTTTACCACATGAGCAGATTGCGTGGCAAATCATGTATTTCTTGGAAAACTTTGAAAGTTTCTGCTTCCTTATTTCCTCCGGAACATCAAACTTGTGCTGGGCGGGTGAAGAACAGTAGCCCCGGAAGTTGCCGGAAGTCCGCCTTGACGTAAGTATCATCATCCATGATGAGACAATGAGGCTCCGTGGGCATATGGGTGTACAGTTTCCGGGCACGTGACTTTCCTACCGTATTTTGCCGTTCGTCACGATTTGGAGCCTTCTGCACTTTGTACGTTTGCAGTCCTTCTCGGTTCTTGGATCTCTGAACGAAAGACTTGGGCAGATTCAACTCTTTGGCCACATCCTTGACCGAAGCATTGGGATTCCGCTTAAACGCTTTCACGGCTCGCTTGTGATCCTGATCACTAATAGAACATCCATTCTTACCGCATTTCTTTATCCGTTCAATGCTCAGAGTTTCGTAGTAACGTTTAATCACACGACTCACCGTTGACTGCACGATTCCGAGTTGTTTTCCAACGTCCCGATGAGAGAGTTTAGGATTTTCCTGGTGCTTGCGCAAAATCAATTCGCAACGTTGCTTGGCGGGTGACGTCATTTTTCCAACTTTCGAAAAACTGACAGCGATAAAAATACAGTGTAAACAATACACTCTAAACTACTTTTACTCAAATTTTCAATAGAAAATACCCAATGGGTAGTTTTCTACAGCGTTTTTTCCAAGATGCAATTTGATTTGGGACACCCTTTATCGGGATGTTTTCGGTGATTCAGTCTTAGTAAAGAAAGAAACTATTGATATATGATTACTGTCCCTTCATTTCAACAGTGATTATTATTTGATTATATGTTAGAACTTCATTAAAAAAAAAAACATCCCGTAATTCACAGTTGACCACTTTGGATCATTAAATAATAAACATAGTAAAATATAATGTATTTAAAGTCCTCTTCGTGGACCATTCCACACAAAACTCATTTAGTTCCTCTGCTCAGCCTGCACCCGATGATTCGTTTTGGTAATCATATCTTCTCCAGCAGGAATAACGTGGAAGCAATGTTCGCTGAAACTGGGTCACAAGATACAACCTACTGGGGTGGCTAAAACTCACGTCTGTGGGAATATTATAAAGGACTTAAATTTGAGCTCTGCGCTACTTATTTGGTCTTTTTTTTCCTTTGGTTTGTTTTTTCCGTCGATCTTGTTTTCCGTGCTGAGCAACAATGCTACCGACGTGCCAGGAAGGCAGCTCCCACACCTAGACCCTACCTATCGACCCATCAACTCATGAACCGGGGACCAACGGCTTTACTTCCCATCCGAAGGAAGGCGTGATCAGAGATGTTATGCCTCAGAACATCCCGGCGGCGCCGACTGGGATTGAACCCAGGCCTGCTGGGGTGAGAGGTAATCACGCTTACCACTACACCACCGGCGCCGTTACTCATTTGGTCTCTCACTAACAATTGTGTTGACATATTGTGATGGAATTGTTAACCAAATCCCTCCTGGTATGAAACTCCGGATGTTCTTTAATATTCACTAGAACCAGTCCTGGAATTATTAGACCTGGAGTCTCTCAGACCATTGACAAAGTTTACCGAGCCTAATTGAAGAGCACTGCCACAACGAAGTTCCCTGAATGTTTGATTTGACAGAATCAGAGTGGCCAGTGAATTTTCATTTTGAAATTCCTGGTTTATATCTTAAACATTTTCCAGTTGTGAATATACAACAGGAAATAAACTGAACACATTTTTAAAGATATTTGTGGGAAAATTATCTTCAGAAGCAAAACTACAGGAACCATTTTCTAAAACTAAAAGTGTAATTAACCACTAAATTTATTCGACACAAATCATTATTCTTTCGAGTTACTTTGAAACATCAATTTGTTTCACTTACTTAAGCTCGATTCCTGAGAATCATCAGAAACACCCTGGAATTTAAAATTTAATTGAAATTATGTTGATTTCAAAAATCTACGCAGGAGTATTTCTACATAATTTTGGAAGGAGAAGTTCTGAGCAGAATTCCAAAAATATTTTAAAGTGGAGTCCTGGGAAATTGTTAGATTAATTTGCAGAGTTTTCTGTGGAGATTTTTTTTAGATCTTTTTAGAAGATTGAAAAGCGAGTTGTGACGAAAACTTCAAGGAAAATTCATACGTGAAAAGAATCGTATTTAAATTGTGAGGATAATGACAGATTAATTTTAAAGGATTCCACTGGAGTTTTAATGAGACTTCTACAAGAAATGTAATTTAAAGACTGTTCTGGGGAAGATTCATAAAAGAATTCGAATAGAATTGATTGAGAATAATGGCTCTAAATTCGATGAGAACTCCTTAAAATACTCCAAGGAGTTTTTGAAAAAGATTTAAAAAAATTTCTGCTAAGAGTTTTGACTAAATTAAAAGAGAAATTTAGAAAAAAAATTAAATTTCAAAGGAATACTATTTTCAGAATGATTACAATCAAATTCTTTCAAATAAAATTCAAATAAAATTTCTACATTCAATCAAAGCATGTTGTTACTTCTTACGTGACGTTTGCGATAGATTGATAGCTTGGCTAGAGTACGGCAGTGTGAAAATTGAACAGCAGTTGAAATTGAGCAAAGGGCCATTCACGCGAAAATACTAATAAATCGCGCACTCCTTTAACTAACTTATACATTGATGGATGAGGGGATTTGAGGTATGTCCTCAAGTTCACATGAAAAATAGTGCGCGTTTGACTTGATCATATACTGTCTGTGACTGTGGAATAGTTCTAGCGATTATGAGTGAGTGATTAAATTCTAAAAAGAAGACGGGAAACTGATGGAAATTATTCTGCAAAAAGAACTAAGTTTGATTGGTTTGTTCTGAAATTCTGGTTCGTGGTTTATTTATGTTTCTCGGTTCTTTCGTCAAAGTCTCGAGTTTTTTTCGGTTTTCCTGGTTTTTCTTTTTCAAATTCCCGTTTTTTCACGGTTTTCACGGTTTGCTGGCCACTCCGCAGATTAAGATCTCTTAAATAATGCTTATGCTGTTCAAGTATTGTAAGATTTTTGCCATTTATTTGGACTCTTCAAAAGTGTGCAGAGCGAAGGGTGGTGTTTCGAGCAGCCAGGGCCAACGACACCCGTTGAAATGTGCCCAGACAAGCTGAAAGTCATCGTGGAAGGACTTTTCCCGAAGCACGACCCAATGACCTGGCCACCAACACCGTATCAACTATCAATACGAAACTAACGATTTTAAATTGGCTCACTACTTGACTAGCTTATTGGTCCCAAGCAAACGATTAACGCACCCCATTCTAGTCGAAATTCTACTACTACACAATGTTTGTTTTGATTCGCTATGAAAGTTTGACAGATAAAATGAGGGGTTAGTGGATTTTCCTATGTTTCGAGGGATGAATCGATTTGCTTAGGACCGAAGAGACTACCAGAGCTGAGCCAAAAAGTTGAGCACGTTATTTCGGGACCTTCTAGTCTTAGAGTTACCTCTATGACCGTACGGCGAGGCAGAGGCAGACAACACCGAAGGTAGACAAGTCTCCAACGAGGAACTCGTAGCAGTGGCGAAAGGGCTGAAGACGAAGAAAGCTCCAGGTCCGGATGGAATCCCCAACGGCGATCCAGGCGTTCCCGGACATGTTCAGGATAGTGCTGCAGAAGTGTCTGGATGAAGGTCACTTCTCGGACCGATGGAAGAGACAGAAGCTAGTGTTGCTGCCGAAGCCCGGAAAACCACCGGGGGATCCAGCATCGTATTGGCCTATATGCTTGCTGGATACAGTCGGAAAGCTATTGGAGAAGATCATCCTCAACAGGCTAACGAAATGCACGGAAAGTGAGCACGGATTGTTGGTGAGGTAGTTCGGATTCCGGAAAGGGAGATCAACGGTGGATGCAATTCGGACAGTGGTCGAGAGTGCCGAGAAAGCGTCCAAACAGAAGCGGAGAGGAGATCGATATTGCGCCGTGATAACGATCGACGTGAAGAACGCATTCAACAGCGCCAGCTGGGATGCCATCGCCGAAGCACTGCATGGGATGAGGGTTCCTGATTACCTGTGTAGCATTATAAGGAGTTACTTCCAGAACCTAGTTCTACTCGTGTAACCCTCGTCTAGGGTGACAATTAATAACCCATCCTTTTAACGTGTTTGCCATGAGCGTGTGCCTTGTCTGTTATGATTTGTTTTTGTTTTGGTCGCACGCTCGGCAACATACTCACCACTGCTTCATTTGTCAATATTTTAATTTGTTATTTTCATAGCAGATTTTATTCGTGTAGGCTTGTTTTTAGGATTAGAATGTAGCGTAAAAATTATCGTTTTGAATTGTCTCGCGCCTACACGGTTAGAAAAAAGTACCCAAAATTAAGTTCTTTTCACTCATCTCGGCACTATAGTGCAGGAACCCAAAAGTAGGTAAAGCGGGTCAAAGTAATTTTCATTTACTTGTGTGCAGTTCGTATGGAATTTTCCACTGGCTTTTTAACCAAAAGTAAGTTAGTTGTACCCAACAGTAGGTAAATATGATTATACTCAACGTTGCATTCCCACACTTTACTACCCCTGTTGGGTGGTTTTGCTCCTTCGTTTTTGACAACATTAGTAGGAGAAAAGGAGACACACTAGTCAAAAGTAGGTAAAAGTGAACTGGCCGTTGGGTACTTTTTTCTTACCGTGTATAATAAAGATAGGTCCCGTTTCTCCTCCCGCTGCAAAAGAAGACGAAACACATTATCAGCATAACATTCGAGCGCGGTTGCAGGAGAACGATGGCAGTTGTCGTATTGTCCGTGATTGTCAGCGAGTACGAAAGGGGGAAAGTTAAGAGCCACGGTTGGAATTCGACGCGTTTTTTGCCCCGTCCGTTTAAGTGGAAACGACAGTTGAATCATAGAGGTCACTCTAAGACTAGAAGGTCCCGAAATAACGTGCTCAACTTTTTGGCTTAGCTCTGGTACTCTCTTCGGTCCCATGCTAATCGATTCACCCCTCAAAACATAGGAAAATCCACGAACCCCTCGTTTTATATGTCAAACTTTCATAGCGAATCAAAACAAACATTGCGTAGTACTAGAATTTCGACTAAAATGGGATACGTTAATCGTTGGCTTGGGACCAATAGGCTAGTCAAGTAGTGAGCCAATTTACAATCGTTAGTTTCGTATTGATTGTTGGTTGAATTGCCGTTTTCGTGGCGTGTGTCCGCTGGAGGGATAATTCCCAGCATCGTCGCGTGGAAGTGACGTCGTTTCCTCGAAAAGTGCCGTGGTTCGCGAGCTGCATAAGTGAAGGGTGTTGGATTGCTACCAAGGGAAGCTAAGCGTAAAGGATTCTTTCGCTTCCCGGCTAAGCACTAAGGATCCTGAACACCCACCGTCCTCACTGCGGTGGCTCAGCCAGTAGAGCCAGTCTCGCCACCGCAGTTAAGAGCCAAGGAGGGACGAAGCAGGCCGAACCGAAGGAGCGTTCGCTTGGGTAGTGCAATGCGGTGATTCGTCACCATCGTCGCCGAGGGGGGGGGGGGTTTCGATAAAGGAGTCTCGCTCATCCCCGCCCCCGCTAAATGCTAAGGACCGATGCTAGGCAGCTTGAAGTGTTCAAGGAGAAAACGCTCGGCACAGACCGTGTCTGGAGCCGGCGTGAACAACAACCGCCGCCGCCGCCGTCGTCGAAGGGCCCCACCGTATGTCACCGAGAATCAGCGAGGAGAAAGGGAAGGTTAGATTATCAATAGACGTCTTAAATTTCATATTTTTTCCCTTTTTCTATCGTTAATGCCCAAAATCCGAACGTCTTTGGGGGAAGTACTCTGTTCGCAGCCACCCCGCCGGGGTAAATCGGGCCAGCTATAGACTGGCAGGTAAGCCGCAACTTATACTCTACGAGACGGACATGGGAGAGAAATCAATCCGGATCACGGCGGGTGTGCCACAAGGCTCCATCCTTTGCCCAACGCTCTGGAACGCAACGCCCAAATCGAACAGCATTTGAAGAACGATAATGTTCGTGCAGAGTTTTGGAGGCAACAGATGTCAGTTAGAACACCGATCAAATCCCGGCATGTTTAGCAAGTATAGAAAATTTCAAACATTGTGATGAAACGACACCTAAGAAAATTGGCAAAGTGGCAGAAAGAAACACTACCTCAATCGTGAAGCGCGAATTATCTGACCAAGGATCCGAAAACCAATGCCGTAGCAGAAGTATAAAATTACTGAATAACGCTGTCGTCGAGAACCTAGATCGAAATTGTGTATCAAACCGTGAAGCAGTTGGAATTGGATGAGGAAATCAGCCAGTCAACATACAAAAAAAAAATCACAAGTCACTTGTGGTACTTGTCAGAAATTAATATTTGCCTGGCATTTTTTGATGATACGGTCAACTTCAAAGTGAAGAGGAAAATGCTCAAAAACCTTTAAAAACAAAATGACGGCAAAAACATAACAAGAGTGAAACATTTCAATCCTAAATCCTAAACGGAGATTATCAGATTTTGTGAGCAGCAAGTTCCTTCAATTTGTCAAGATTTTAAATGTCAACCCTAATTTGTTGCTTGAAGAAGATCCTTCAAATTGGACCAATACACTTGAATTCATGAAATTCAAAGAAAAATGCGACAACTTGTGTGTAATGGATCACATCATTCGAGCAGTTTAAAATGACGTTTCCTACGACTCGAACTTTAACGTGGAACAATATTTTAATATTTTTCCTTCTACAACCTCGAGAAAATAGAGTCTTATTTGTAAAATGCTTGAAAAATCTGGAATTGATTGTTTCATTTCCGTAAAATCGCTGGTAGAAGGTCGTCCCAAAACTGCTCGACAATATGATTAATTAATGACCCGGCAGAACGTGCACTTGGATTGGCAGGCGATTTGAATGAGCACGGTCCAACTACCGTTGTTGAAAAACATCAAGTAATATTGGCCGTTGCTAAGAACAGAAAACTTCAAAATAATAGCATTAAAACTTCTGTAATCAATTATGTATCAGCTATAAATAATAATTAGGATTATTATGTTGATGCTAGCTGTAAATAAAGGGCGAACACGAAATTATTGCGACACATTCAACAGGGCATAACTTTTTTACCATTGGGTAAAAATCAACCAAATTTTGCACACTTTCTCATTTATGTGTATTGTGTACATGCTGTCAAACTCGAAGTCGTGTTTTTCGATTCAACGAAAATGGAGGTGAACCAACGCGAGTTGAGAGAACAAATTCTTTCCAAACACCTGGAATTTCCTGACCTGTCGCACCGGCAGTTGGGAAAAATGTTGAACATTCACCATTCAACCGTCTCCAGAGTGTTGAAGCGGTTCCAGGAGTGGTTGACGTTGGACCACGGCAAAGGAGCTGGAAGAAAACCGGGACCGGAGAACAAAAAGACGGAGGGAAAGGTGAAGCGGATGATTAAAGCAAATCCCAACGTCTCAAGCCGTGATTTGGCTAAAAAGATCGGCATGTCGCAGAGCTACGTCCAGAATGCAAAGAAGAGAGCTGGACTACATACATACAAGGTACAGAACTTCCCAAACCGCGATGAGCGGCAACAATCGACGGCTAAAACTCGGACACGGAAGCTCTACGAGAAGATGCTGACAAAATATGGCTGCTGTGTGATGGACGACGAAACGTATATAAAAGCCGATTTTAAGCAAATTCCGGGGATGGAGTTTTTCACCGGCAAGAGCAAGTTCGATGTGGACGACAAATTTAAGAAGAAGAAAATGTCAAAGTTCGCCTCCAAATATCTCATTTGGCAGGCCATCTGCTCTTGCGGACTGAGGAGTGAGCCTTTCGTGACAAGGGGCACAGTAAATGGCGAGATCTACAAATCTGAGTGCCTCGAGAAGCGCCTTTTGCCGTTCTTGCAGCAGCACGACGAAGCTCCGCTATTTTGGTCAGATTTGGCATCATGCCACTATTCTAAAAGTGTCCTGGAGTGGTATGAGGCCAATTCTGTTCATTTTGTTCCAAAGGACATGAATCCGCCAAACTGTCCGGAGCTGCGCCCGGTGGAGCAGTACTGGGCAATAATCAAGCGGGAACTTCGGAAGAGCAAGAAGACAGTCAAAGACGAGAAGGACATGTTAAGAAAATGAAAAAAAAAAAACTGAGAAACTGGTACCGGATGACACTGTAAAGACTTTGATGGAGGGCATCAAGCGAAAAGGCTTCATCGATTAACTTTTCTTTAGATTTTTGAAGTAAATATATGTATAAAACTACCCTAAAACTTTGGTTTTATTCTAAACATTATAAGAAAATTGGCGTGACATTTTCGGTGTCGCAATAATTTCGTGTTCGCCCTTTATATGAAGGATTATATAAACTTGCAAAAATGTATTTTCCTATTCCTTCAGTAAATTGTAAATATCTCAGCGAGGTTTCAAGATAGGTTCCAAACTGTTTTTAGCAAAGTTGTTTGTGATAAAATTTCTTTCTATTCTATTAGATTGATACTAGCATTATGTTTGAACCTCACTTTCAATGATTAAATGCCATTAAGTATCAAAAAAATCATAGTTTAAGAGAATTAAGAAAATTGTTACAGCAAAATTAGACACAAAACAACCCGTGACAATTTTTTTTTTCTTATAGTTTGGACCGTAAAGAAATTGTTTAAAATTTGAATGGGTTAGGTTTCACTAGATTTGAAAGAATTACAAATATTTTTTTAAATAAACTAAGAAAAAGCGACTTTTTTAATAAAACTTAAATTAGCAACTCGAAGCAACATTTCCCAGAGTTGTCGTCATACAAAAGTTTGTTTCTGGCAACGTACGCTATCATGTGGCCCCCAGGTTTCCTGACAAAATACTATTTTGGGCCACCCTAATACACATATACCCTATTCTTCGCTCTCGCTATCTCCTGATTTTTCTCGCTCGAAGCGAATCAATAGGGTACAGGAACCAAAACGGTAACACTTTCGAACGAAATCGTTTAAGAGACGTATGCCTTCTTGCTGCATTGGATTAGATTAATAAAGCATTGATTTTTTTTTTGACAGAACCTGTGCAGTTCACTTTGACAAAAGTAGTATTACAATGGGATTTCTTTTTTCACCGATAATCCAATAAATTTGCGTGATAAACAAAAATCGGACTACCATAGCACGAGCATTTGAAAACTTCTCGTAAAACTAGTGTCCCGGATTCAACGAAAATTGCTCGCCATAAGCTTTTGTATCTTCCCCCACAGTGTTTGTGCTATGTCAGTCAGTTTAGTGAGAAAGCACACGTCGCCTTCGAAATGAGCTCATATTTCTCGAAAGATTCCAAAGGATGCACTGCATGAAGCGCGACATAAAGTCTTCTTCCATGTTCCATACGACCGTGATGGTGGTGCTTGTTGGAGAGATAAACCCTCGCTTTCACTAGTTCACTAGGGACCTAGTTAGTTCATTTTTCATAACTGAATGGCGCTTCCGGTTCCTAGATTAGGTTGAACAAATGGCTCGTCCCGGCAAAAGTGATATTTAAATCCCCGCACGTGCCTACTTTAAAACAGTTTAGGGCACGTTGAATAGAAAACAAACCCGGATGACCTAGAGACAATCCCCCAAAGGGCCGGAAATCGAAATAAAAAAAAATCCATTTCCAAGATTGGATCCAAATATCTCCGCTGTGATGGGAAAGATTGCCGCCAGCCACAGCACGTTCACCTATTCCATGCATCCTACTTCATTCCACTTTATGGCGCTCTTATTGCATGCTGATGGGAGGAAATCAATGTGCTTCTACAAATTCTGATCCGGTAGTCGTCATTATTGCTGTTTTGTGTGTTGGCGTTGTAGTCACGAGCCATGATGGTCAAATTAAGATTGGTTCCAGTTAATCTGCGGATGATTTGATAAAAAACGGTAATCGATACGCTTTGGTTCACCGAAATGGTTTGGCGCGGAATTACTCTGCAGATTTCTTAGTTGTGACCATTGGTAAACACATCTTTCAGTTCGAATTGTATTTAAAACATGGCGTCTTCAGCAAAATTTCATCTGTCGAAAAATTACAGCGAAATCAGCTTTGCTTTGTTCCGGAGTCCTTATCCACATGTCTGATATAGTTATTTTTGGATGTATCCTTTGTGTGTACCTACTGTCTTTGAAAATAAATCCATACATTCGCGCGCCTGACGATTCGTAACTGATTCAAGGGGACACGTTTCAACAGAAGTCACTTGCACGAGTAAAGGCAAACAACGAACAGGAATATCCGCAGGCATCTGTACCACTCAGCACCCTACCCAACCGTACAGCCTCCGTGGATTGGGTTAAACAAAAACAAAACAAAACCTTTCCCTCGTTTTCCTTTGCACCTTGGAATCAATCAACCGTGCGACGCGCGAATTCGAAACGAAGCAACAAGCTCAACGTTATATTTAGCAAAACCAAATATTTGCTCGTCGAGGGAAACACCATCATCATCCGCCGTGGTAGTCCTGGTCGATGACCACTTGAAACGAAGATGGGTACAAGTAGGAAGGTTGTCGCGGTCTCTGATTCGAAAGGATAACGCATCCTTCTCAACGGGGTAAATAGTCGTTGTTAAGAGCATCGCACTTCAACGGGATAAGATTTACACTGAAAAGGGGATTATCTCCATGGCAATTTCTGCTGACACGTATCTAAAAGACGACGAACGTCGATGAAACTAAGCAGGATGAAAAAGTTTCACTAGACGGCTTAGACTAACTTGGTTTGACGTACTTCTAAAGCGGAAGGTACATATCTAGTGAGGAGAGATGATAGACCTCTTATTCATCGTATTGGGTGGAACATTTGGGTAAATTGAGGTTAAACGCTATTTGATGACGTGAGATTCTGGTAATTAGGTTCGGAGAGGCTGAAATCCGATTACAAGGATTAGAGGCGGATAGTTTGGATTTAAAGTTGACGATCGTCCCGCAAGCAACTCATAAGCAAGGATTAAAAAATATCTCCAAGCGATCAATGATAACGCTTTGTCAGAAATGGAAAACAATAATGATATAATCTTCTTTCTCCTGCAACACAGCTCGCTCGGGGTGGTAGAAGGAAACGACCAAATTGTTGGCAAGCCGCTTTACGAAGTAAAGCCAAATATGATACACGTGTGTTATGGGAATTTTGTTGTTGTGTCTTTTCCAGATTCCGATCAAGCTATGTCCTCAACCATGTATATTCCAACAAAGTAGGCAAGCAATATGTCATTATCCTTCTACCTCTCCGATCGAGCTATGTTGCAGAAAGAGTTCGTCGTGGTAGTCGTAGCAAGCGTTTTGTCTGTATCGTTGGTTGCTTTATGTGTTTGGATTCGCTGCTCATAAGGCATCTGGAGTTGATTCATACCAATATGACTTTGCTTGAAAGGTCTTCATAGATAACTCATAAATTATCCTCATTGAACCATAAGATCTTTGAAATTTTTCGATTACTAATTAAAGTACCAAATGATTCAAGTGTTCAAATAGAATGATCAGGATGTTCACCATACCCAGAGTGTCCCAACTATAACTATCCCATCTCTTTTTGTGTGTAGTTACACTTAGAAAAAATCGTGAGGATTTTTTTTTTGATTTTGCGTTGATTTTTAACAGTGCTTGTAACAGTATTGGTGACGGACGGTTACTTGAATTTCCTGAATCGAGTTCCACAGTGTGCGGATTGTGTCAGATGGTGAAGAGGTGTTTCAAGACTACATTCGGGACATTCCGTGCAAGCTCTACCACAAACCGGATTACCCCGTGAAGCGAACCGTCTACAATTGCGACTTCCCCTCTAACACAGCAGACCAACTTGTAGGGTTCACTTGGCCAGATTTGGTGAGTTTGTTCCATTTTGTCCTTTATAATATTTCCATACTTAATTTCCGAGTATTAGTACTATGTAGACAACTCATAAATTATCCTAAGGACTGTTCATTAATGAATGTTTCTCAAAGAAAAATATTTCTTTTCGAACAAATTGATAAGTTTACTTTATACCAATAAAAAGTCAACATACATATGACCGATTTCACGTGAGTTTGAATGTTTACTTTTTCATTTCTGAAGAACGCTTGAAACCGCCCACTAGATTCTGCACAACTTTCTTCTTAACTTCTTCTTAGTTGTGCTGCAGACCACATGTTCTTGAAGCAGTCAACAGAGCTTGCTTCTCTTTCATCTTTCTTAAGATGCCGTTTAATTATTGCCCAGTATCTTTCGAAAGGACGCAGTTCCGGGCAGTTTTGGGGATTTTGGAATTTTTCGACAAAATCGACTTTTTCCCTCTTGAGCATCTCCGAGCACGTAGCAGAAGCATAGTGAGCAGATACCAAATCCGGCCAAAATAAAGGAGGATCCGTATGCTTTCGGTAGTTGGGTAGAAGCCGTTTTTGACGCATTCTTTTCTGTAATTTTCACCATTGATTGTGCCCCTTGTGAAATACGAAGAACTCTTCAAGCCACAGGAGCAAATGTTTTGCCACACCCAAACATTTTTTTTCCAAAAATTTTAGTTGGGATGTATCGCACATCATCAGGCACATCTGTCCTCTGCTCAACGTTGAAAATTTGCCGCAATGGAAGAGTACTTTTTTTTTTTTTTTTTTAACTCTTTATTTGTTCCAAATTCAAAATAAATTACATTTCATTTTAACCTAGGTGCTCCAGTTACTGCAGTAACGTACCAGCCTTAATTGTTATGATATATATCTAAGTGTTTTTACATTGTTCATGTCTTGGCAATTCAGTATTTTAAACAGGTTTTTTAACCTGCATGTCAGTATAACAATTGATATCTTAAAACTAAAAACTAAAACTAAATCTTATCTAAGTATAAAGGGAATTAATCGTTGCAATTGAGGATTGCAACGATTTTTGCCTGAAATTATTAATTATTTTGTTGGACATTTGTGCTAAAGTCTCAACATTCGAAATTCTATGTACTTCGGTAGTACTGTACCAGGGAGGCAACTTCAAAATCATTTTCAGAATTTTGTTCTGAATCCTTTGAAGTGCTTTTTTCCTGGTAGTGCAGCAACTAGACCATATTGGCACAGCGTAAAGCATGGCCGGTCTAAAAACTTGTTTAAATATTAGGAGTTTATTCGTCAGGCAAAGTTTGGATTTCCTGTTTATAAGAGGATACAAACATTTTATATATTTGTTACATTTGGCTTGAATGCCCTCAATGTGATCTTTAAAAGTTAATTTTTGGTCAAGTATTAATCCAAGATATTTCACTTGGTTTGACCAGGAAATTGGAACTCCGTTCATAGTGACTATGTGACTATTACTAGGTTTCAAAAACGAAGCTCTAGGCTTATGTGGAAATATTATAAGTTGAGTTTTGGAAGCGTTGGGAGAAATCTTCCATTTTTGTAAATAAGAAGAGAAAATATCTAAACTTTTCTGCAGTCTGCTGCAAATAACACGAAGACTTCTTCCTTTAGCGGAAATGCCTGTGTCATCAGCGAACAAAGATTTGTGGCAACCCTGAGGCAAATCAGGGAGGTCCGAAGTGAAAATGTTATACAATATAGGCCCAAGAATGCTACCCTGAGGAACTCCTGCCCTAACAGGTAGTCGATTAGATTTGGAATTTTGATAATTTACTTGAAGAGTTCTGTCAGTTAAATAATTTTGAACTAATTTCATAATATAAAGTGGAAAATTAAACTTTTTCAATTTAGCAATCAAACCTTCATGCCAAACACTGTCGAATGCTTTTTCTATGTCTAGAAGAGCAACTCCAGTTGAGTGGCCTTCAGATTTGTTTGAACGAATTAAATTGTTAACTCTTAAGAGTTGATGAGTAGTTGAATGCCCATGGCGAAATCCAAACTGCTCATCTGCAAAAATTGAGTTCGTATTGATGTGAAGCATCATTCTATTCAAAATTATCTTTTCAAAAAGTTTACTTATTGAAGAAAGCAAACTTATTGGGCGGTAGCTAGAAGCTTCAGCTGGATTTTTATCCGGCTTCAAAATTGGAACAACTTTTGCATTTTTCCATTTATCAGGAAAGTATGCCAAATGGAAACATCTGTTAAATAATTTTACCAAGAAAGACAAGGTACTCTCTGGGAGTTTTTTGATGAGGATATAGAAAATTCCATCATCACCTGGAGCTTTCATATTTTGAAATTTTTTAGTTATAGACCTTACTTCGTCCAAATCAGTCCCCCAGGAATCATCAAAAATATTTTCCCGAGAGAAAATATTCAGAAAATCCCGAGCAACCTGATTCTCAATAGGACTAGTAAGACCCAAACTGAAATTATGGGAACTCTCGAATTGCTTAGCAAGTTTTTGAGCTTTTTCCAAATTTGTGATCAAAATTTTACCACCTTCTTTAAGCGCTGGAATAGGCTTTTGAGGTTTTTTCAAAATTTTTGTGAGTTTCCAAAAGGGTTTGGAACTCGGGTCTAATTTAGAAATATTATTTCCAAAAGTTTTGTTCCTCAGGGCAGAGAATCGCTTTTTAATTTGTTTTTGCAAATCCCGCCAGATAACTTTCATGGCAGGATCGCGTGTTCTTTGATATTGTCTCCTACGGACATTTTTAAGACGGATCAAGAGCTGAAGATCATCGCCTATTATAATTGAATCGCAATGGAAGAGTACTGGTAGCCAATTTGACTTACGTCTCGTCGTCCATCAAAATGAATCGGTTCAGCTTTTGATGGAGAACGTCGTACAAGTTCCGTTTTTTTTTTAGGAGCTCTCTGTGAATCCGTCCTTTTGGGTGCTTTTTGCTTCTTGTAGGTTCTGATATTGTTACGTTTATTGATATTCTGCACAGTTCCGACGCTAATGTCCAATTTTTTTTGGCAATTTCACGAACGGAACACAGTTTATGCGTTCCGTAAGGCGTTTGTCCCCGGTTTATGAGTTGATGGGTCGATAGGTAAGGTTCAGGTATGGGAGCTGCCTCCCTGGCATTGGTAGCATTGATGCTCAGCACGGAAAACAGGATCGACGGAAAACAAATCAAAGAAAAAAAATATTCTCCAGTACACAATGAAAAGCTGCCTGCAAGCAGCGAGCTGCAGTCAGTGCTGCGTGCTGTTAACAATGTTAATTGACGTAAGATATTGGTCTAGCACTGAATTTCACTTCCAACACTGTTACTCCTTTCTATACCCTCCTTCAATTCAAACGAATAAAGGAAAGCTCACAGGGTCGTTTTATGTTTACTCTCTTTGACACTGCACCTTCTAGCATAAAGAAGAAACATGAACAACATGAACGCTAAAAGGTTCATCAGGGTTGAATCCAACTAGATACATTAGTTTCACCAAATCTAACCTCGGAAAGATTTCAGAAAGCGAGGGGTGGGAAATTCTAGCATTGGGTGAATTTTCATCGTCGAAACACGAATAACTCAGAAATGTGTGAAATTCTAGAAATATCTACTTCTTAATAAATCAACAAAGCTGTAATGTGTAATTTAGAAATCATGCCTCGATACTTAAACATTTATTTTGATGGTTTACAACATACAACATCCTACGTGATCACGTGTTTTATCTGTTTCCTTTTTACTATACATGTCAACTAGCTTATGTGTTTTGTCTTCGTACTATTCTGTTCTTGCATGCTCATTTGTGTTTTAATAATTGGACCAGCGCGACTTACGGTTTTGGTGGTGGGACTGTGGTGGTAGTGATGATGGTGACTTACGGTGGTGGTACCGACTATCGGTGACGGTGGCTTACGGTTTCGGTGGTGATGGTGATGGTGGCTTTTGGTGATGGTGGCTTACGGTGGTTTTAGGCGTTATGATGGCATCCTTGAATGGCGACTAACAATGACCACAGCAATGGTTTCCCTGACCATGCGTCGATCTGACTACAATGGACTTATTGTCTATTGCATCGCCACTTTGATAACGAACGTGGATCCACAACTTGGACGTCGAGAATTTCCCGCTTCTGCCGTTGTCTCCAAGGGAGTACACGCAGGGTTGATTTCTGGCTCCGGGAATCGTATAACGTTCACGTGTGTCCAAGTTGGGAGTAGAACTGGAAATAAATGTCCGATTTGTGCACAACGGACGGAAAAAGGCCTAGTCAGGCCTATTAAAACAGGCATTAGTCCCAACCACACACATACACCATAATTTCCGTGTCGAATTGGAAATCTTAACCATACAAAACTTTACCTTTTTCCGATCTTCAACGTGTAAGACCCGCTTAACGGAAAGGGACCACGTTGGCTTTGTTTTACACAGATCCTTAAATAAGGTAACACTAACAATTAGTTTATACACTACTAACAAATAACTAACTCTTTACCTTATTACACACTACTAACACTACTTCTACACGAAACACTAACTCCCTTACTACACACTACTAACTTTCCTAAAATAAAAGAATTAAATATTACTCAAAAATCACACTTTTCACTTCGGACAACTAACTCGATTTTTAAGAACACGCCGCGCACTACTAATTATCTCGAAGTCTTGAGCCAGAAAGAAAGAATTGGTTGGACGGCGGTATCTAGAAGGTTCTTGGGGCTTCCTTTTTTTTTGACAAAACCAGTATTATTCATTCGTGAATCATATTCCTTTTTTATGCTGCATTTACAGTGTAAGAATAATGAAAGTCTAATTAGGTCGACTACTGAATGAACACCGTCTACTGACGCATAGGTGGCAGCACTACTTTGCATAAGGCAAGGTGTTTTTAAAGGAGGTGGTGCACTTGGCGAAGCTAATGCAAATCGATTTAAGAAACCAACGGTTACAACACTGATATTCGTAGTAAGCAAAATATCAGGCGTACGGTTTGATATTATTAGCCATTTGAATATAACCAGGGAAAATTTGTAAATCTTACTTTTATTTCCATAATTTTTTTTTGTATAGCCGTTGCATTGTTTTAGTATTACTGAGGAGTTTTCTAAAGATCAGTACTCGATTAGCTGGCGTATATAAGGAACATTTGCGGCAGAACTTTGAATACCATTGGTCCCTTCACGATGTCAAAGTCATTTGCGCACTGACATTGAGGCGAATGATATTTATATTCTAACTCTGTGGCTGTAGCCCGCTGTACCCCGCATGAGCATTAGACTGATGCAAAATTTGACTTTTTCGCTCCACAGTGCTTAAATGGTTTCAAATCGGGTCCTGATTAGCCTCCCAAAGTTACAACTCATTTGGTTAGAAACAGACTTCGCACAAGCCATTTGAAGTTTACATGCAAATAACTATTGGAAATCTCAACTTTTTGTTCATTGCCTTCTAGTCTTTTTCCATATTGAGCTGCGAAACAGTTCCTTAGCCATTATTAAAGAAAATTTTCTCAGCTACAACTTTGCTGAAGATTTTTTCTATGTAAAACGAGACAGGAAAAAGTAATTAATTATTTAAGAGATTGGTAAACTTATGACATGATCAAGCAGCTGCTCTGTAGGCAACACTGTATTTTGCAGTGTGACATAGTAGCCATGATTTTTGTGTCCTTTTCAACGCCCCAGAAACACCAATGTTGCCTGCTGAGCGGTTGATTGAGCATGATCCTTGCATTTAATCAAAAAGTGGTCTTGGGCAAAGTTGTAGCTGGGAAAATTTCCCACAAGTACAGTTGAAAGTTTTTGAAGCAGACCGATATGGTGAATTATTGTATAGACATGAACAAAAATGTTGGCTTTACCATAGTAATTCCCATACAAACTTCAAATGGTTTGTGCCATCTCAGTTTCTCACCAAAGGGGTTCAAATATTGAGAGGTTAGTCAGGATCCGATTTGGAATCGTTTAAGTATTGTGGAGCGAAAAAGTCAAATTTTGCATCAGTCTAATGAGCATCCATAGCAGTAGGATGACGCTGCACCGCTATTGATCGGAATCAGTAGCTCTTCGTGATTCGCTGTGGACCATCTATGCCAAGCGCGTCACCCTCATTCCAAACAACATATAACTCACCAGCCTCATCTGTGCTTAACACCCCAAATGCTAAGCATTACTCAACCATCACGAAAAAACGGTCTTTTTTAGGACAACCATAAATTTGTTAAGGAGTATTTTTTTTGACATTTGTCAAGGTCATCATTCAGATGTCAATTCCTATATGTTTAAATCTCACATGCCATGTACATTAGGGGTGCAATTTCAAAAACCAAAGTCAATCGCGGCATTAAAGTGGTCTGATTTTGATCCAGAGATGATGTATTTTAATTTTTAATACGCGAATCGATAGGATTTTTTTTTTCTATTTGCCATCTTTTAAAATTAGGACTTTATCATTTTTTAAAATATCACCATTGAAAATTGCACGAATGTGCAAGTGTTGCTATGATAATTAAAATGGTCATCGGTGTAGTAGGTATAGCAGTTATTAGTAAGAAAAGTAAATTCTACCAAAGCGTGTACAAGGTAAATCAAATGAGATCGGGGTAGTAATTACAAAGAAAAAAGGGTATGCGCAAATCTGTGTGTATGTAAAGAAAGCTCATAACTGCACGAAAATCGAAATGCTAATCTGAACCGGAAAACGATCGCCGAGGTTGAAAGCCAAAGTTCGGATATCGTTTCCAGTACGAGAGTTAAACAATTCCGAATGAACGTGGGGTGAGAATGAGAGAACAGAATATGGTATAGAGTAATCGGAACGAAGGTGAAGTCTATCAGGAAGCGAGTCTTTTTCGGATTAGAGAGAGATGGGCTAGAATGATTAAATTAGAATGATGGAGTGAGAAGACACCAAACCGAACTGGAGAGATTCGGAAAGGGGAAATTAACGAAGTAGCATACTCGACTTCGATTCGAGGCTAGCACATGGATTCTGTTGGTTCCATTTGGCGTTAGCAGACGTGTTTTTTTGGAGCCATGGCGGGTAAACGGAAGTCGGCTGGAATAATGCCCTTGAAGCGGCACGACAATCGGTTGCCTGCAAAAAGCGCTATCCCTAACACAGATTTCAAAGTTAAATTCCATCCGGCCTCATCGAACGGTGTTTATTCAATCACTGCGTATTGAGTGGTGGTGTTCCCCAATACAAAATCTCCCCGCCAAGCAGCTAGCTTTCAAGGCTACCCCCAACTGCCCAACCAATATTCAATATCAAACGGTACTTTTCAGGGCAATCATAGTCATACTAAAGAGTATAAACAGAGAGAACCCCGCTCAAATTTCTATTCCTACACAAAACACAACCTCCTGTTGCAGTTAATTAGTAACATTTATTATATAAGACCAAGTAGTCTTACGTCACCATTGCGCTGTCCCTTGAAGTTTTTTGTTATGTCTTTTCCCGATTTCGATCAAGCTATGTCCTCAACCATGTAGGGGAAATGGATGTGATGTCGGCCTAAATGCCCCTAATTTGGGCCTATAAATAAATTCAGCAATCGATTGTAACAATTGTGGTGATTGGTGAGATTAATCGCGTGTAGTATTCGTATGTTTAGTTATTAAATTCCAAGAAAAAGTTTAAATGTTCGTAAAACGTCTGCGCATTTGCAAATAACTTTGCACAGAGTTTACGAAATATAGTTCTGGTTTAAGTAGTCGATAGAATAGAGTTTAACCCAGACAACCAGAATGCACGTATATTCAAAGTTGTTTTCGTGATATACAAACATATATACAAACAAACAAGTCGTATAGAATGCAATGAAATGGCTTATACGTACAAAAGTGGAGGCCATATACGTGCATATTTTCGTTTAATTTTAAACGTGTTGATTAAACATCATATGCGATTTGATCTGTAATAACAAATCCATTTTGAAAAGTCTTCCGATGTAATCCGATTAAATTTGTGATACAGTACGACGGAAAAATAAGTCATCGCATATAAGTCGGAAATATGCATTCTATACGATTTAACTTAAACATAATGCGAGGTATGCCATTCTAATATGCGATTTTGACTTAAACTGTAGCAATTTACGATACTGTATGTACATTGTTATACGACTTCTGGTTGTCTGGGAAGCTTTATATAGATATTTAAAAAAATGCTGATTTTAATTCTAGTAATAAACTGTTTTTGATTTTGCGTTGCAAAAATGAAGTGAGAAATGCCTGCTACACATCTCGGACCTTAAGTGTAAAAATTCATTGGTGTAGATTCAAATGATAAGATTTACCTACTCTTTGCATATTTACAGTAAACTATGATCCTAATCTATCAATTACTTTAAAGAAAACTAACTTTCAACAGCATTGTGAAAAGTTATTAACAAATGAGCAGTTGGTGTGTACAACTGTGCATGCCAAGCATGGCAGCCAGTCGGAGACACTTCCATATAGGTAACTCTAAGACCCCTGGTTCCTGAAGAAAATCATTATTATTTTTGGCTCACTTAGTACCAGAACACCGGTCCCAAGCAGTCCCAAGCTATTTCACTCACCCCTGCATGTTCTGCATGAATCCACACACCCCTGATGTTATCTGTCAAACTTTCATAGCGAATCAAAACAAACATAGTGTAGTAATAGAATTTCAACTAGAATAGGGTACGTTAATCGTTTGTTTGGGACCAATAGGCTACTAAAGTGGTGAGCCAATTTAAAATCGTTAGTTTCGTATTGATTGTTGACACTTCCCTGTAAATTGTAGAACAATGCCACTAGCCACCACCAGAGCACGCTGTATGCAGTCATGAATGGACGTCCATAGGGGTGGCGTAATGGGGGCCATTGCGTGGAGAATTCGTGGCACGTCGACGGTTCAACGGTCACGGTTCGGGGTCATCGTTCACCAAGATGCACAATCATTAGCCTGGTGATCATTAGAGACTACGGACACATAGCGAAAGTCAGAGCTAAAAATAAACAGTTTGATTGTGAAAACTAAAACTGAGCTAAGTTTAAAGTTTAAAGGAGTTGTAGAGGAAGTTGCCAAGTACAATTGGACAGCCAGGACATCGCGGCTTTACCGTAACGTTCGTAGATCGTGAACATGATCCCACAGCTACAGTGTGCGCCATCAATCCAGGCAAGACAACTTACCCTTGTTGTCGCCGGAGGCCAAAGAAAATGCATCCACTGATGTTTGAGAGCTTTTATTACGCTTCAAAGCTGAAATTGTAACAAAGTTTATTTAACAATATTGCAAAATGTTATTGAAATGCAAATCTTACAAAACAGTGGGCCTTATCCACTTTGCAGGCCTCCAGAGAATGAGGTTATGTAGTTGGGAATTCTGTGTCTCACTAAAGTTATTAATATGTAATAATTACTTGTCAAAAAGCTAATTATTGTTACTTACATATGATGTGAATGATTGAGATGTACAAAGTTAAAATAATCAAACTATTACAAATTTTTAATAATAAAATAATACGAGGACTCAATCGACGCGTTTCTTTCTTCGCTTTTGACAGCTCTACACTTCCTAGCGGCTAGTGCATGCTCATTCCCGCAGGGCTTCTACACTCGGCAGGGTTGCCGATTTAGCTGCTGCGGTGACATCCTCCCCCGGGTGCATCTTGGCATCTCCCAAGACTGTACTAGAATCGTTGCCTACGTCCAAAACAGCAAGTTTGGACGCTGGGCGCCGCAGCATACCACTGGATGTCCTAACAAAGGCTTGTCGAACTCTTCCTTCCTTGTCCTGGATCACTCTATCTACGCGTCCCCTCACCCATCCATTACGAACGCCATCTTCGGCTATCATCACCAGGTCACCCTCACGCATGGCACGAACTTCGCTGAACCATTTGGTTTGTCGGCGGATTACCGGCAAGTATTCCTTTAGCCATCGTTGCCAGAAAACATCGATCTGGCGTTGAATCTGCCGCCACGTTTCTCGCTGGAACCCAGCGTGATCCTTGATGGTAACCGCAGGCTGCTTAACCCCAGTTGAATTTCCTAGCAGGAAGTGGTTTGGGGTTAGTGCTTCCGAATCTTCAGCATCGAGAGGCAGATATGTCAATGGTCTAGAGTTTACTATGCCTTCCGCTTCCACGACCAGAGTTTGCAATCCTTCCTCATCCAACTTTCCGTCCGAATAAGCCACACCCATTGCTACTTTGACCGACTGAACGAGACGCTCCCACGCACCGCCCATGTGTGGGGCCGCTGGTGGAATAAAATTCCACTTCGTAGAGGCGTTGGTGAAGGTTGCAGATAGTCCCTGGTTGATCTGATCTCGAAGGATTCGCTCGGCACCTTGGAAATTAGTTCCGTTGTCTGAAAAGAATTCTGCTGGTGGTCCACGACGGCTGACAAATCTACGTACACATGAGATAAATGATGCAGTTGACAAGCTGTGCGCTATTTCCAAATGAACAGCGCGCACCGTCAAACAGGTGAATAAAGCAACCCATCTTTTGCAGCTGGATCTCCCTATCTTCACAAGAAGTGGACCAAAATAATCCACTCCAACATAACTGAAGGGACGGACATGATCGGTGAGTCTGACTGCCGGTATAGGAGCCATAGGAGGAATTTGTGGTAGCGAGTTGCGGATTTTACAATACTGGCAATTGCGGGAAACCTTCTTCACCACAGAACGGAGTTTCGGGATATCATACGACTGACGAATCTCATTGACAACCGTCTCCATGTTGCCATGCCGATATGTACGATGATACCAATCAATAAGCAGCAGAGTGACTGGGTGATCCTTAGGGAGTAAAATTGGATACCGTGTGTCGTACGGAATATGGCCTGCTGTGCTAATTCGACTATTCTGACGTATTACGCCTTGATCATCAATCACAGGACAATACTGGTATAACACGCTGGATTTTTCTATCATCTTTTGTTCCCCTGTTGGTAGAGTTACATTTTTCGTCAGAGTTAGCAATTCGTCCGTGTACGCCTCATGTTGTACCATTTTCAGAATTGTCACCGTTGCTGCTTGTAGTTCATCCTGTTGAGGGTTTCCAGAGTATTTTTGATGATTTGATCTGGTGTTGTTAACAAAACGCTTCACATAAACCATCATTCTGAGCAGCTTTTCCCAGCGAGAGAATCTTTCGTAGTTGACTACAGGCTTGTATTCTTCGTGGTGCATTATTGACGGCCGCATCTCTTCAGTAGTAGACACTGTTTGTTTCACGGAACGCGGCCACTCTTCTTCTGAAAGCAGCAGAAAATTCGGTCCATGGAACCACTTACTTTCAGCGCTAAAATATGGTCCACTTCCCCACTTGGTCGCTTCGTCCGCTGGATTCAGCTTTGTCGGGACCCATCTCCACTCATCAGCATTAGTAGACTCGAGGATCTCTCCGACCCTATGCTGCACGTAAGGACGGTAGTTGTGCGGATCCGCCAAAATCCACGACAGAGCAGTTGAAGAATCTGTCCAGAGAAACTTCTTGGAGATTTGGACACTGTGGTTGTCTTGAACAAACTTCATCAGTCGGGTTCCCAGCACACAGCCCTGGAGTTCTAGTCTTGGCACAGACAAAGGCTTCAAAGGTGCTACTTTTGCCTTGCCAGCCACAAGAGAGCATTGTGCATATCCTTCGTCATCAATCGTCCGAAAATATGCAGCGCATGAGTAGGCGTTCTCACTGGCGTCAACGAAGACATGAAGTTGGGTGTTAGCGTACGTTTTTCTGGTAGCTTGGTTGAAATAACAACGCGGAATTCGAATAGCTGAAATGCACTCGATCATTTTTACCCATTCTCGCCAAAACTGGTAGGCAGCATCTCCCACTGCTTCGTCCCAATCAGCACCGCTTCGCCACAGATTTTGGATAAGTATCTTACCGTGGATTAGGAACGGTGCTAGCAGTCCCAAGGGGTCATACAGAGTCATAACACACCTTAGTACCTGCCTTTTTGTTGGTCGTCTGTCACTGTCGATGAGTGCGCGAACTTCGTCGCTCATTTGTGTAGAAAAACTGAGTTCGTCGCTTAATCGGCGTCCACAACATACCTAGGATGCGTTCAAGCCGTTCTCCAACTATCAAGCTCTTCACTGCTGTCACGCCAGTCGCTCCCAGGGATTGTAGAACGCGTTCACTATTCGACACCCAGCCACGCAAGTTGAATTCTCCGTTACGATGTACCAGACGAACCTGTACAGCAATATTTTCAGCTTCTTCTTCGCTCTCGAAACTTTCAAGATAGTCATCAACGTAATGACAGTTGATTATGCTGTTTGACGCCTCCGGGTACTGCTCCGAATGCTCCTTCGCGTTCAAGTTTTTTACAAACTGGGCAGAGGCAGGCGAGCATGTGGAGCCAAACATAGCGACGTCCATTACGTAGATTTCTGGTTGACTCGTAGGGGTACGACGAAAAAGGAACCGCTGAGAGTGTTTATCAGCTTCCAGCATCAATAGTCGGTGAAACATTTCCTGGCATCTGCGGTTACTGCGATTTGATACAACCGAAATCCAAATAGAACTGCAATAAGCGACGTCAATAGATCAGGTCCTTTCAACAGAAACGAATTCAATGATACGCCTTCCACATTCGCACGAGCATCGCAAATTATACGCAATTTCCCGGGTTTCTTCGGGTTCATGATCGCTCCTAGTGGGACGTACCAGACCTTCCGTGGATTCGCATTCAATAGTTCTTCCGCCGAAGCCTTGTGTGCATATCCCTTATCCAGGTATTCTTGGATTTGGCGATGTAGATTCTCCTTGAGTGTTGAGTTTCGTTCCATACGTCTCTCAAGACATTTCAATCGACACAACGCCAAAGGAAAACTATCCGGAAACTCGATGTCGTCCTGCTTCCAAAGTAATCCGGTCTCAAATCGATCTCCAACGCGCTTTGTTGTACTCTCCAATAGATTCCATGCTCGCAGTTCTTCCTTTGACAAGGCTGCTTTTGACTGCGCCACGCTCACTTCTTCCACGGAGAAATACTGCTTCAATGCTTCGTGTATGTCGCAGTTGGTGGTGCACCCTTACACGTGGAAGATGTAAGCATCGTTGGAAGAAGCACGTTGTTGTCCGTAAACACACCAACCAAGTCTTGTCTTTACAGCTACCGGACCGGACCCATCACCTTCCTTCACCTTCAATGGTAGAGTGAGCCGCAGATTATCAATCCCAATCAGGAGCTTGGGACTAACATCCTGATATCCTTGCACTGGAACTTGCTTCAGATATTCATATCGTTTTATCGCTTCTTCGAAGTTAAAATTCTGTGAAGGCAGGTTCAGTCGATCGACGGTACGAGCATCTAAAAGCGTAAAGCATTTGTTTTTACCCGCACCAGAAATCTCAAGTGAAACTTTTTGTGAATTCTTCTCGTTCCACGATGTATTTCCTGTCCAGTGGAGACAGAGAGGTTGTGGATTGCCATTCAGTCCCAATTGTGAGATCAGCTCATTTTCCACTAGACTAATGGAGGATCCTTCATCAATGAAAGCGAAAACATCAACCGAGCCCGACTTTCCGTAAAGTGTGTCTGGAATCACCCGAAAGAGGAGATTAGACTCAAGAAACCGGTGAGCATGGTTCTCAGCAATGATCGGAGATGGAGTGTCAGACTTCTTAGCGGAATGAAGAAGTGGATGATGTCGGAATTGACATCCATCGATATTGCATCGACTGCTGCTACGAAACGAACGTCTTCCATGTCCGAAGAGACAGTTCCGACAAAGTCTCAGTTCACAAATCTTCCACCAGCGCTCATCCACGTCGAAGTTTTTGAACGTTTCACATTCGCGCAGATAGTGATCCATCTCACTACAACAAAGACACTTGAACTGCTTGGGTACAGGAGTTTTCTCTGACGTTTCCGGAGTATGGGAATTCACAAAACCTTTCGGTTTCGCTTTCTCCCGGCTGGGCGTTTTTGCACTCTCCGGCTCAAACAACTCCACACCAATCTCCAGTACTGGCTGCAGCTGCTGGATCTGAGAGGCTGCTAGTGGCTTTATTCCGCCGACCGCGCCTTCTTCCTGTTCCAGGTTATACCGTACCCATTCGTCCACTCTTTTGAGGCTATTTTGCCGACTGACACGACTCTTCAAACTTTCCGTTTGTGCTTCCACGGTTGCATCCAACAACTTTTGTTGTTCATCCAGGAATCTTTTCTGCATATCTAACTCCAATTGCCGTTTTTCCAGTTCTTGCCGATCCTTCAATCGAGTCATTCTTTCGGCCAATTGGGAGCCGCTCCGCCCGGATACTCCACTTTTAAAGGACATGCTGCCAACACTTGCACATTTGATGCAGGTCCACGATCGATCGCTGATGGAATCCGTGACCTTGGCACAAGAGAAGTGCCACCAGGAATCGCAAGCGTCGCACTGGACAAAATTGTCCGCATCATCCGGTCTGTTACAGGCCACACAGTTGCTTTCCTCCAACGGGAAAGTCGTTCGAATCTGTTTTGGCATTGTTGTTTTCTTTGAAGAATGTCGCCGGAGGCCAAAGAAAATGCATCCACTGATGTTTGAGAGCTTTTATTACGCTTCAAAGCTGAAATTGTAACAATGTTTATTTAACAATATTGCAAAATATAATTGAAATGCAAATCTTACAAAACAGTGGGCCTTATCCACTTTGCAGGCCTCCAGAGAATGAGGTTATGTAGTTGGGAATTCTGTGTCTCACTAAAGTTATTAATATGTAATAATTACTTGTCAAAAAAGCTAATGATTGTTACTTACATATGATGCGAATGATTGAGATATACAAAGTTAAAATAATCAAACTATTACAAATTTTTAATAATAAAATAATACGAGGACTCAATCGACGCGTTTCTTTCTTCGCTTTTGACAGCTCTACACTTGCTAGCGACTAGTGCATGCTCATTCCCGCAGGGCTTCTACACTCGGCAGGGTTGCCGATTCAGCTGCTGCGGAGACACCTTCCTTACTAAAGTTCTGTCCAGTTAGAATCCGGAATCACTTATTGTGTTGCAGTGGCACGGAAAGTGACCACTGCAAGAATTATTTACAGCGGTTTGTTTAACTAGGCGCCCACTTTCTGTGGTATAAATATCACGGTGTTTCGTGCAGTGAGTCAAAAATTATTCCAGATGGAAGCCGAGAGGAGAGAAAAAACTCTGAGCACCCACGTTGATAATCCAACGTTGTCCGCAAAAAAAATCGCAAAAACGTTGGAAATCGCCAAATCAACCGTGTATGATGTGCTCAAACGTTTCAGGGAGCGAAAGAGCGTGGATCGAGTGCCTCAAGGTAAGCGTCGTAGTGGAACATATGACCGCAAGCTCAACCAGAAGGTGTTGAGAACCGTCAGAGCAAACTCTGGACGATCAGATAATGTAATCGCACAAAAATACGCTGCTGCTCGCAGTACCGTTCGAAGAATTCGTTTGCGAGCAGGATATCGTTCTTATCGAGCCAGCAGAACAGAACCAAACAGAACGTTGAAGCAAAGTTTCGTCACCAAAGCTCGAGCTCGGAAATTTTACCAGCAGGTTTTGAGGAAGTACCAAGGATGCCTGCTCATCGACGATGAAACCTACGTCAAAATGGATTTCGGACAGCTTCCTGGCCAAAAATTCTACATGGTGACGGCACGAGATGTTCCTGCGAAGTTTAAGTTTGATTTTATGGACAAATTTGCCAAAAAACTGATGATTTGGCAAGGGATATGCAAAGTATTCGTGACGAATAAGACGATGGACTCAAAGCTGTACAAGGAAGAATGCCTCAAAAACCGCGTACTACCTTTCATTAAAGCCCATAAAGGTCCCGTGAAGTTTTGGCCAGATTTGGCGAGTTGCCACTACAGCCGCGAAGTTATCCAGTGGTACCGCGATAATAACGTAGATTTCATCGATAAAAACATTAATCCACCCAACTGCCCGCAGTTCCGGCCCATCGAGAGATTTTGGGCAATAATGAAGCGGAAGCTTAATTTTTTTTTTTTTTTTTTTCTTTGGTTTGTTTTTTTCCGTCGATCTTGTTTTCCGTGCTGAGCACCAATGCTACCGACGTGCCAGGAAAGCAGCTCCCACACCCGGACCCTACCTATCGACTCATCAACTCATGAACCGGGGACCAACGGCTTTACTTCCCATCCGAAGGAAGGCGTGATCAGAGATGTTATGCCTCAGAACATCCCGGCGGCGCCGACTGGGATTGAACCCAGGCCTGCTGGGGTGAGAGGTAATCACGCTTACCACTTCCGTTTTTAAGAACAGAAGCCCCTTCTTCATCTGGGTTATTCTCATTTGATAAAATTGTGGACGATATTTTCAAGTACCTCAATATTTCTGATCCTCTCAAAAGCATTGTTCTGGCAATGCTTCTTTCTGTGAAGACCCTTTTGAAGCAATTGACATTGAAGTGACCCCTCATTTAGTGCACAATAATAATTGTGATGTATTGGCTCTTTGTGAAACTTGGCTCTCTTCAGATATCGATCTTTCTTTTTATGATTTTAACATTATTCTACTGGATAGTGAGGATTGGCGTGGAGGAGGGGTACTTTTGGGGATCAAAAAGTGCCATTCCTTCTATAAAGTGAATCTTCCACAATTTCCAGGTATTGAAGTTGTAGCATGTCAGGCTATTTTTAAAGGCAAGAGCCTTTGTATTGCTTCTGTTTATATTCCTGCCCGAGTTTCAATTAATCAAAAACAACTTTCAGACATCTGTTCAGTTCTTCCAACTCCTCGGTTGGTTATGGGAGATTTTAATTCTCATGGTACAGGCTGGGAGGAACTGTATGATGACAACCGTTCTACTATGATATATGACCTCTGTGACAACTTCAATATGACAATACTTAACAATGGTGAAGTAACACGTTTGGCTGGTCCATCCTCGAATGGAAGTAAATTAGATCTCACACTTTGCTCTAACTCATTATCGTTGGATTGCACGTGGAATGTGATCCAAGATCCCCACGGTAGTGATCACTTGCCGATCAAAGTTTCAGTTGCCAGTGGGTTCAATCCATCGGAACCAGTTAACGTCGCGTACGATCTTACCCGTAATATCTATTAGACAAAGTTCAAGAATGTGATAGAAGATGCCCTAACGTCGGTAGAAGGGCTTCCACCGTTGGAGGAATATAACTTCCTCTCCAATCTGATCTTGGACAGCGCGCTTCAAACTCAAACTCGCCCGGTTCCAGGAACGTCTTTCCGTAGGAAACCTCCTTCTCCTTGGTGGGACCAGTAATAAACTGAGGTTTTTCGTAAAATGTCCGACGCGTTTAAGCTTTTCCGGAAACACGGAACACCCGAGCATTTTGACGCGCACTCGACTCTTGAACGCGAACTTGAAAGAGCCTCATCAAAGCCAATAAACGCGGTTACTAGCGGCAATTCGTGGACGGGTTATCGCGCGAAACGTCGATGAATAGGCTTTGGAACGCGGTGCGAAGGATGCGTAACCGGGCTTCGAACAACGAGAGCGAGGAGTACTCAGATCGCTGGATTTTCAAGTTCGCACCGTCTGTGTGTGCTGATTCTGTGCCGGCACAGATCCCGAGTAGCACACTTCAGTCGCAGAAAGTTGCAACAACTTGTTTATGACTGAAATAAGTCGTATAGAAGTTAGTTTGCAACAAGCGTGCTACTAGGGATGATTCCTCGCAAAACGACGAATTCCGTAGACGAGATCAACCAGCCTTTTTCAATACTGGAGCTCTCACTCGCGCATCAATTCGGTATCGTGTATCAATTCGGCTCCGAGGGCTGATAGGATCAAGTTCAACTTGTTGAAGAACCTCCCAGACGTCGCTAAGAGGCGCATGTTGAACTTGTTTTGTCAGTTCCTGAAGCTCAATATTGTTCCAGATGATTGGAGGCGAGTGAGAGTAATAGCCCTTAAAAAAACCTCGGAAACCCGCGTCAGATCATAACTCGTATCGTCCCATTGCGACGTTAAATTATCCTTTTTCGCCTGGACAAATGGGTTGAGCCGAACCACCTACTCTCAGATACTCAATTTGGTTTCCATAGGGGCAAGGGAACGAACGACTGTCTCGCATTGCTTTCCACGGATATTCAGTTAACTTTTGCTAAGAAAGAGCAAATGGCTTCTGTGTTCTTGGATATTAAGGGGGCTTTTAATTCAGTATCGGTTGAAGACCTTTCAGACAAACTCCACGCTTGTGGCCTTTCTCCATTAATTGATAACTTTTTGTACAATTTGCTGTCAGAGAAACATATAAGCTTTTCTCATGGAAACTCTACAGCTTCTCGATTTAGCTACAAGGGTCTCCCCCAGGACTCATGTTTAAGCCCCTTGTGTATAATTTCTACGTCAGAGAAATTGATAATTGTGACAACTGCACGTTGATACCACTTTGCAGATGACGGCGTAGTGTCTATGACAGGGCCCAAAGGGGTCAACCTGCAAGGACCCTTACAGGATACCTTAGGCAGTTTGTCTACTTGGGCTATCCAGCTAGGTATCGAATTCTCCACGGAGAAAACATCAACACAGTTTTGACAGTTCAGGGTATTTGTTTGCGTGGACTTAGCTTTTTTTCGGTGGCATCTTTATGAGTTTTTGTGCTCCGAAAATGATCAGGATTGAAGTGTTAGCCTAAAGACATCCACTGGTGTGTTTCATATCGACAATTATAAATTTCGTTCATATGTTTCAAATTCTTGCAAACAACCTCCCTGAACTGTCAATTTTGTTTTCCGTACTGAGTACCAATTCTACCGACGCCAGGAAGGCAGCTCCAACACCTGGACCGGTGACAAACGGCTTTACTTCCCTTCCAAAGCAAGGCATAATCAGATATTTTATGCCTCAGAAAATCCCGGCGGCACCGACTGGGATCGAACCCAGGCCCTTTTTCAGAGATATGGTCTGATAAAATGTTAATTTCTTTAAAATCTTGCAGAAATTCTTCGTTGTTTCAAACCTCTCGTACCAGCCTAGCATCCCCGCCTTGTGTCCTCCATTCGAGCGAAGTGTTATTGCTAATCAATATAAACGAAACAAAGTGATATGCACACCGTCCATCGCCGTCGTCGTCGTCGTCGTCGTCGTCGGCGTCCACTCCCATCCCACGCTCTTCAGCCGTCGTCCATTCACCAAACCCGCTGCGCACCGGCCGGCCGTCTATGCCTTTCAAGTCCGTAAATGTCGCCGAACGCTTATGAATGAAACTACTCAATTCCATGTTTCTTGCTTGTCGCACATTGTCGGTCGGTCGGTGGAGAAGCAGCAGGAGGCGGAAGGTGACTGAATGAATGAATTTTTAAAAACCACTACAAATCAACCACCTTTCGTCCTGCCGCCGCCGCCGACGTCGCGCTATTCGTTTTTACATTTGCCTCGTCCTAGAGTGATTTGAGATACGGACGAAAATTGCGCGGTGCCGTTGGTTCATTCATTTGAATTGTATTCACCAAAGCGAGAGATTGGCGTTCGCTTAGCTCGGCACAGCTGCTAATGGCTGTCCATTTTGCACCAATTAACATGTTTTTTTTTTGTAAGGTTCAGTTTGGGTGGAGGAGTAAAGTGGAGTTTTGCCTATAAGGAAGGATTTAGTTGGGATAAGATAAGTCGATTGTTATTTTGGATAGGTTTGAACATTTTAAAAGTATTCTGACAACAGTATGCTCGTTGGCCGGATTTCAGTCGGTTGAAGTTTGAAATTAGTTGTAAAAATTTCAATTGACTAGTATGCAATGGGTAGCATTTGTTAATTTGAAAAAAAAAATCATTTGGCAATTTGGAAGTGCTATGGCAACGGTTTCGCCATTTGTATGTGCGAAATAGAGTGGTGAAAAATATTAAATTGTCTCTGTCTACAAGTGCTCAAACGGTTCAAATCCGGATTCTGATCATCGTCCCAAAATTTTAACTCATTTAGTTAAAAACTGGTTGTGCTCAAACTATTTGACGTTTATATGGGAATTATAATGGCAATAGCATATTTGGATGAATCACATCGTTCAAGCAGTGTAGGATGACGTGTCCTACCACTGGAAATTTACCGTGGAACAATATTTTTCGATTGGTTTTTCTACAAGCTCGTGAAAATGGGGTCTAATTTATTCCTCATCTTACTAGTCAGGCTAAGCCCTGAGTGTCCTTTGCTGTTCACAAAGGTCGTCTACATTCCACTTGATCCACGTCACCAGCCTCGCAGTATGCGATGGCTCCACAGGTCGTCTTCCACCTGAATAATCCACCATGATCGCTGCGTGCCTCTTCGTGTCGTTCCAGTCCGTTCGTTATCCAGAACCATTTCTCCGGGCTGTCAACTAATATTCTACACGCTAACTTCAGCTTACCCACCAGGTAAGTCGATCGTACTCACTTTCGTCTGATGTATCGAGTTGTCAAAAATTGAGTAAACGAGAAATGTCAATCTGAGTAAAAGCCACTCAGTTAGCAAAATCCTGGACTTGGAAAAAATGCCAGTCATGTCCGAGGAAACCTCATAGGAAATGTTACTCAAAACCGGCTGAAATGCCTTCAGGTAAGTACGAATTGCTTAGGGAAACGACATTGAACCATTTTCTGCTCCGGTAGAACTAATCCGGAACAGGCAATTTCCATTTCCTTGAATAAAAATCAAAACAAAAACCCGCCCGCAACTGAAAATATTGCTAAGTGGATTTGACTCAGTCTACGTGAGAACGTTGTTTACTCAAAAGTGAGTCAACA
This sequence comes from Ochlerotatus camptorhynchus, assembly GCF_037179485.1. Classification (NCBI taxonomy): domain Eukaryota; kingdom Metazoa; phylum Arthropoda; class Insecta; order Diptera; family Culicidae; genus Ochlerotatus; species Ochlerotatus camptorhynchus. The sequence continues at coordinate 158,934 of NW_027041234.1, forward strand.
TAATGCTACTCAATGTTGAGTAGCCCTGCTTGCCGTTGAGATGAGTACATTTGACTCAATTTTGAGTTGACCAGAATAGACGTGTATCAACGTGCGTAGCCCACCATAGTCGTCCTATTTCTGCAGAGTGGACGATGAGTGGTTCTTCCAGCAGCTGGAGCAATTCACGGTTCATTCGCCTCCCCATCTGCACTGGACTGTAGATAGTACGCAACACCTTCTGTTCAAAAACACCACCTTCAAGCGCATAATTCATGTCTCGTGGCCGTGGAGGACTACCGGTCTAATTAGCTTATTGTAGATAGTTACCTTTGTGGCGCGGAGTCCAAAATAAGCACGATTCCCTGCCAAAATGCGTCTTTGGATTTTTCTGCTGGTGCCATTATCGGCGGTCACCAGTGAACCCAGATCTACGAACTCGTCAACCAGCTCGATTTCGTCACTGTTAACCCAAACTCTCATGTATTTTGCCTTTGCATTGATGACGAGTCCAATTTGCTCGAGCCTTTTGTCTGATGTACGTTTCCGCCATCGTTTCAAAGTTGCGTGCTGGAAGCTGGAAACTGGACGGACTTCCTGAGAATCGTACCACTCATGTCTATCCTCGCTCTTTGATTCACGCCTTCCAGGGCGATATTAAAAGAAACGAAAGCCCATCGCCTTGCCGGAACCCCGTGATTCGAAAGGGCTCGAGAGTGTCCCCGAAACTCGGACTACACCAATCGCGTCTGTATATCTGGAAATACGTATGTGTGCATAATCTGCCATAGCCTTCTTCTTCTTCTTTCTCGCATTTCAAGCTTATTGCGTATGGCATATATTAGCTAATTGCGTGCTCTCAACTTAGTGTTCTAGATGCACTTCCACAGTTATTAATTGAGAGGGCTTTCGATGTCTGTACCATTTTTGCATTAGTAAAATTGTGTGGCAAGTTCAATCATACTCTATTATGCCCAGGGAAGTCGAGAAATTTTCCAACCCGAAAAATTCCTAGACCGGACCGGGAATCGAACCCAGTCACCTCCAGCATGGTCTTGCTTTGTAGCTGTGCCTTTACCGACTGAGCTAAGGGAGGTCCCATACCCTGCCATAGCCATAAATCTTATTTATGCTCTCCCTAACAAAAATGTAATTAGTCACCTCATTCCCTTAAAATTTTCTGGTAGAAGGTCGTCCCAAAACTGCTTGATTGTATGATAAATTCACCATGTTTATCTACGATAAACGTTGATAGCTGTGCTTATTAACTCTATATTCTTCTTCTTCTTCTTCTTTTTCTTCTTATTCTGCTTATTCTTGTTCTTCTTCTTCTTGTTCTTCTTCTTCTTCTTGAATGATTACACATCTTTAGCAAGCGTTTTGCCGACTCTCAGTATAGTGTTCTAGACGTGTTCTATGGCCTCTGACAGAGTGAAAGCTAGTGACCGAGGAAAAGGAATAACAATTATTAATAAAATCTCACTCTGCCAGCGGCCTATGCCAACCAATGCATGAAATTGTATAATTGTGTGACAAACACAATGCTACTCTATAGGCTTAGCTCGGCTCTATAGAAGTTGAGAAAATGCTCAAGCCGAAATAGTTCCTCAACTGGACCGGAGATCGAACCCACCCCGCCTCCAACATGGTATTATCGGGCCTTTGTTGACTAGGCTATCGGAGGCCCCTCAGCTACTCTCCATTGATCAAATTCATTCAAAAACAAACACTTCCTCAATGTCTTCACAAACTCCACAAGTACGTGTAGCAGTCGACGGTCCACTAACCACACTGCGAAGATACCCTACTAGCACACCACATCTAATCGCGTAGGTTTTTTTCGATTTCCCCCCACAGTCATAGGTGAATGCTGCGCTGTTTGTTTACTTTGCATTCCCGAGAGAGCTTCTGTTTGTGTTGTTCCAATTGCCCAGTTTGGTCGTTTTCGATTATTGTGTTGGTTTTTTTTTATGGACCGCCCGCCCGCCAAATCTTGCCTAATTAGTCTCCGCCCGCCTGCCATTAGGCAGTCAGCGAGTGTTTGGAAATGTATCTGAAGTGGCTACGGATCGGGGGCGGAAGCGATGACACATCGATTGGAGAGTGTGACGTTTGCACGCTGTTGGTAATGGGTTTGGTAAACGCTAGTGAGTGAACCTTCAAGTGGGCTTGTTTCGGGACGTGTTTGCGAGAAGATTCAAACCGTGAAGTGCGAACCTGGTGCGTGTGGGGGCCTGAACCGGTCCCGAAGATCGACACAAATTGGCCACAGGCTGCCAACGGGTTATCCCTTGTGGTGCCGTATGGTGCCAGGTTGGCTACCAGATGTAACAGATATGAGGTTTCTAAGCGATGAGCGCTGACGAAGGTAAGATTTTCAACAACAATTCATGCAACTAACTGCGAATTACTTTAAACAGGTGGCATTTAAAAACGCCAACAATGTGTTTCACCGAATCTACACGTGATTCTGATTTATTGTCTAGGCATAGAGTAAATAAATCCTCGCTTCAAATGCCATGTGCCCTGCACGAGGAGTGGGCACTAATTGAGCAAAGACAGAGATTTACAATTCGTTTAACATTTAACGAGAGTGGAATTGTCCGTAGCTGTGACCCCTTTCGGAACTGATGTTTTCCTGTTGCGTATAATCTTAGAAAATATAGTGAAGGTTATTTGTTGAAAGCAAGCTTTGCCCCAGTCGGACTTGTCTAGTTTGATTCACGATTTGTTTAAAAGCATCAATTTGAATGAGTACTTTTTGCTCCGTAATAGGAACCGTTAAGGACAGAAGATTTTATCTCGTGATTCTCCGTTCTGAAGTACTTTTAATCAAGAACAATCCCCAGTTTAGTTTTCAAGAATTTTAACCTGAAAGTTAGTTTCTGAGGGACGTTCTACTAGTGAACTGCAATCGAGCTGTACATTCCGCATACCATCCTGGTCGATACGGAATCAACCGTTATGGATCATGTAAAGCCGAGACCTCTTCCATCCCGACAATATCAGCTGTGCAAAATAAGATGTTGCGAACAATTTCGCCCTGAGAACCATTTCACATCGGGAAGCAGCCAACGAACGGAAACATGGATGCAATCCGGAAAGTGGCAGAAGAACCCAACAACTAGTAAGTATTTTTTCATATACCGGAAATGGAAAGCATTGGTTGGAGAAAAGTTTCAACGATTTCTCACGATTTGAAATTCCCGTGAATTTTACGGACAAGTTGCATCCAGCGATCAACTATGTATTTATAAACATTTCTGATATAGTCTTTCCTTCGAGTACGGAAAAGGCAATCTCTGATGTTGCTCAAAATGGAGATCGTTGGAAACATTGAATGTCTGCTAATTTTCGGGATTTTTAGTTTCGAGTTTCACGAACGCGTAGTAAAATGGATATTGTTCAGTGAAAGTTCAAATGCTGTTGGAATATCGGTTGTTCGGAATAGGAAAAAGCATTAATGTATCGTTTTCCAAGCGGTGTTATATCCTAGACAAAAGGTAAACTCCAAAACCGCTGTTGTCGTCATCGCTGTCATCGTGATCATTGTCGGTTGGACCATTCGTATATTTAAAATTAATCATCAATGGTCTGAAACTGTATCGCGTATCTCTGTCGTTCACTACATACCAAGCAACAAATAATTTGAAATGTTCATTGGATCTATTCCTTTCCTCTCGAAATAATGTTGAATTCTTCCATTTCTGCTATTTCATGTCATTCTTATTCAAAAACGATTGTCGGTCATAGTGGTTTTACTCTGATGTAAGGGGCTTGATTGTCTAGTCCAACCATTTTTGCCAACCGACCACGTTGAAATGCTGGTTAAGACACGAATGGGTAGGAATATGTTGACGTAATACTAACTTGAATGAAAGCCGAGAACACCTCTGCACTACCATGATAAATCACTGGGATGATGAATGAAAGGGTTGGGATTGCAACAGGATTCGTTCTGGCAAACAATATACTGAATTGAACGAATCAATATCACGAAAGAACATGGGTTTGAAGCCACGGTATGTTGCTCAGTATGCAAAAACGGGCGTCACTAGGCCACCGAGCTCCTTATATCACAAAAAAATTACAATCAAGTTACGCTCACGCTTGAGATTCCCATGCATGTTTACGCACTCACCCTAACGACACCAAAATTTCATTCCAACATTGAAAAATGATACAAAAAACAGCACTAATAACAATTAAAAGCAACAAAATATAAAGCAATGAATTTAAGAACCTGAAAACTCATCGAATATTTTTGTGCATCTGAATTCCGCCAGGCAAAACTCATAGGCAGATAATCACAAACGTGAGATTTAATATTTTGAGAATTTCCGATCACTGTTGAAAATCTAACAAAATTAAACTATATTTAGCGAATTTTGTAGAAAATCAATAACTTTGCTGAAGTTCAGTGATTTTTTTTAAATCTCATTAAGGATGTTCAGAGGACATCTTCGAAATTCAAGAAAATGTATGCTAAGTTCAGAGAAATTCACAGAGAATAAATTCTGAGCAAATTGAAGAAATTGGGAGTGCTTTGTAGAAATTACGGAAAGCTTCAGACAACTGAGAAACTTCGATGAATTTAAGGGGATTTTGTTTATTTAATAGAACTTCATAAAATTTCATTAAGCTCAGAGGCGTCGCGTACCTCATTTCTTTAACTGTGCACCAAACTTTGTTCGTCATAGTTTACCACCATATATTAGTTTTTGTTATAATTTTTAAATGCTCCATGAATTCGAGGAACATATTCTCAATTACTATTTTAATCACTATCTAACGTAACATTTGAAGGGCCCATCATCTTGTGTAAACAAAACTTGTGTGCCCCTTTTCGCACTAACCGAAGTAGGAGGAATTGCAAAACTTTACTAATAATTCTAGTTTTTATCACAAGGCTAACTCTTTCGACTGAAGTGTAATGAAGAATACCTGTCAAACACTTCCGAAAATATTTTTTGATACAACACAGTGTCAAAATCTAAAGAAAATTCATGAAGTTCCCTAGGTAGCAAACTTGATTATTGAATTATTAATCAACTCTTCATTCATCAGAACAACACTATCAGAATGAACCAGGGCAAGCTCATAAGATTTGACAGGCGCAGCGGTGCAATCATCGGTAATTGAGAGATTTACAACTGACAAGAGAATGAGAGAGAGCGTTTGCGCTCTCTTTCTCCATTACTCTCTTTGCCTGCAATCAGATATCCAAGTGCACAGCGAGAAATGCACGCTTTAGGCACCTATACCTACATCACAAATGTTCTTCTAATTTAACCCTCCGTTACTCGCGTCAACTTTTGTAACACGAGTACTCGCGCGTTGTACTTTGTACAACAGTGTGAGTTTTCCATTGCCATTTTGCAGCCGAGCTACCAATCGATATGAAACCAACGGGTATTCCTTAAAAAACTTGTTTTTAACTAAACAAGCTAAGCTCTTATCACAGTTTACCCCCAAACAATGCGGATAATAGAGAAAATGTGTCCGTACTACGTGGGATTTGACTTGATTGGTTACAACATGGAAAATCTCGAGATCCTGCCCAGATAGAAAATTACTGTCTTCCGCAAAGTTGTTCTAGAGATCATAACCTATTTGCTGGTGGAGAGTGGTTTAGAAAAATCTCACTACGTGGTGCTAGTATATACGTGCAATTTTCGCATATACAATAGCTCGAGTTCCCAACCAGATTGAGAGGTACTGTATTCGGCATAGTTGTTCAACAGGTCAAGGCCTTTTCACAGGTGGACAGTAGTTCAAAATTTTCTCACTACGCGGTGCTAGTATACGCTAGTGTACACGTGAAATTCTCATATTTAATATCTCGAGATTCTGACCAGATCGAAAGTTACTGTCTTAGGCAAAGCTGTTCAGGAGATCATAAACTTTTTGATGATGAGCAGTAGTTCAGAATCTTCTCACTAGGTAGCGCTCATATACATGTTAAGTTTTCGCATGTGATACATCCTGACCAGATAGAGAGTAAATGTCTTTGGCAAAGTTGTTCAAGAAGTCAAGATCTTATTGTTGGTGGACAGTTGTTCAGAATTTTCTCACTACGTGGTGCTAGTATACACATACAATTCTTGCATATACAATAGCTTGAGATCCTGAGCAGATAGAAAGTTACCCTTTTTCGCAAACTTGTTAAGGGGGTCAAGACTTTTTGACTGGTGTACAGTAAACAAGAATTTTCTCACCACGTGGCGCTAGTAAACGTGTACAATTCTCGCGCATGCTATAGTTCAAGATCCTGAACAGGTAGAAAATTACTGTCTTCGAAAAAGTTGTTCCTGAGAGCAATGCCTATTGCTTGGTGCACAATAGTTTAGAATTTTCACACTACGTGGCGTTAGTATACACGCGAAATTCTTGCATGTAAAATATCTCGAGATTCTCATCAAATAGAAAGTTACTGTCATCGACAAAGTTGTTCAAGAGTACATAAATTTTTCGCTAGTGAAAAGTAGTTCAAAATTTTCTCACTACGTTGCGCTAGTATACACGTGAAATTCTCGCATGTGGTTTGTTTCGAGATCCTGACCAGATAGAAAGTTATTATCTTCGACAAAGTTGTTCAGGAGGCCAAAGCCTATTGGTTGGTGTACAATAGTTGAGAATTACCTAAGCGGCGCTAGTATACACGTGAAATATTCACATATAAAAAATCACGAGATCCTGACGAAATAGAATGTTACTGTCTTGGGCAAAGTTTTTCAGGGGGCCAAGACCTTTTGGCTGGTGTACAGAAATTCATTTTTTGTTTCACATCATTGCGCTTGTATACACGTGCAATTCTCGCATTAGATATATTTCGAGACCTGCTAAACAGTCATCGGCAAAGTTGTCCAGGAGATCTAAACTTTTTCGTTGGTCGACGATCTTCGCGTATATAATATCTCGAGATCCTAAACAGCTAGACATTTACTGTTTTTGGCAAAACTGGTAAGGAGATAGAGATCTTTTGGTTGATGAAAAGTAGCTCAGAAATTTTTCAAAACTTGGCGGGCAATTCTTGCATATCAAATATCATAAAATAAAAATACAATTTATATCATCCTATATATATTTAGACAAATAAATTCTGGATTTCTTTTACTTGTGAAGATTTTCATGCCGATTTGTGGATACATAAATTGGGGTTAGTCGTTCCACTACCTCTGTAACACGTATCTCAGATGGAAAACATTATCTTAAAAGATCAATATCGCTGAAACTTCCACCAAATGAATGTTTCGAGTCTCCCTTTCATTTTAGGCTAATTTCAAATTGTCTTATCGAGGGGTCTAGAACAAAAAAATCCCTGTATTTACGTGTGCACGGACAACGAGACTAACTCAGAAAGTGAGGCAATTTTGCTCAGTTAAATGGAGAAATTTATAAAACCGTACACTCCCGATTATGTATATGTTTAAGGACACCCCAAAAAACATGCAAATGTGTTCTGTTCATATCTTTGTCATTTTACGTCAAATTTTCGTTTTTTAGAACATTTGAAAGATTTTGAATGGAAATACGAAGAGGCTCAATATAATTTTCAAATTTTGTATACCAAAGGTTCACCTAAAGTTACACTATTTTTCAAAATTTACTATGAAGAATCATAATTGATTTTCTCAGAATTGAGTTGAAAAAAAAATATTTGAAATTAAAAGTAGTAGCCATACCTTATGCCATACCATTCATACCATTCAAATAACCTAAGGAGATCAAAAATTGGACGTAAAATGAGAGAGCTTTGAACAAAACACATTTGCATGTATTTTGGGGGTGTATTTAAGCTTATGATCGCGCTGAGTGAACTACGATTTTGGAAATTTCTCCAGACAACTGAGTAAAACAAACTCACGACTGAGATAGTCCTATGGCTCGACTGGCTAACTCGTGTGTATATATTTTATACATTTTACATTACATTACACATTTTAGACGAACTGACTAGATTCTTCTCGTTTATATTTAGGATAAGTTGTATGTAACCGTTGGTTTCAGATCGATTGGTAGCTCAGCAACAAAATGGCAATGGAAAACTCATGTGTGTTGTACAAAGTACAACAGCGCGAGTAACGGAGGGTTAAACACATTCGAATCGGTCTGCAAGTCCAAAGCGAACCAAACTGCTGTTTCCGTGTTGCTCCCGTTTGACGCGTGGCTGCTGAAAGTTTCAATTACAACTAGTGGTGCAAACCGCCATGTATTGTGGAAAATTTGTGGTATGTTTCAAGTGGTGATAAAAGGTCTGCTTGGCTTACATCAGGCATTTGGCAATCCTTAAACTTACCACACACCATCCAAAAAACTACTCGCTTTTAGGTGCGCTATTTAACGAGTTTTGTCATGGTAGTGATATCGACATGCTTAGAAATCAATGCATTAGGGATTAGGCAGACCATCCGAGAACTGAATTTAATCTTTTTTGAAGCGAACTAAGGTCTAATATTTAATTGAGCCACACCATAAAATAGTGCATTCATGGTCACTTGTGGTCTGGAATAAAGAAGTACAGCTTTAATATGACAATAAAATCTATAAAAATCTAAACGCATTTTTTTTTAAATTATTTACATGTCGTGCACAGGTTGCACATGTAGACGCAACGCCACTGATTAAGCTTCAACTTTGTAAATTTCTATGAAATTTGTTTTTTTTTTTCTTCATTTCAGCCGAAAATGTGGAAGTTCAGAAAACTTTGTAGAAGTTCTAAAAACTACATAGAAGCTCAGCAAGTATTGTAGAAGTTTACCATATGTACTGAAAGTTTTGAGAAACCTCGTTTCGCTCAGAGTTTTAGGAAAAATCGTATAAAAGGTTCATGGTCATTCCTGAAGTTTGGAGGTCATGGGTGATCTAATATCTTGATAGAATAGAGAAACCTTTGAAATAATACGGAACTTGGAAGTGATGGAAGCTTGTAGAAGATTTTCAGGAAGCAAAGCTAAGGAAACGTTGTAGACATTCAAGTATCAATAACACTCAGAATACGGTGCCTCTGAAAAACGCATAGCTTAGCAATTTCTTGATGAATTTTAAAAATTGTGATACCACTAGAATTCCTAGAGTTAGTAAGAATACAGTCGTGGTTCCTATATATGGATCCTGGAGACAACGGAACGGTCTTCCAGAAGATCCAGAACATCCGTAAAAGCGGTCAATCCACGAAACTGATCCTAGAGCTCAGCGCTTCTTCTTTCTTTTTTTTTTGAAAACATTGGGAACTGTGATATAAAAAAGAATTTGAGGTCGTGACATAAGCATGGACCCGTATGGCTATAGGACCATCCTCCAGAAGATCCGGAATACCCCTTAAAATGGTCAATCCATAAAACTGATCGTAGAGCTCAGTGGCACTTGGAACTATGACATTTGAAAAAAAAAATAGATCGTGACATAAACATAGACCTGGATGGCCATGGGACCATCCTCTGGAAGATCCTGAACATCCGTAAAAGTGGTCCATCCATGAAACTGACCTTAGAGCTCCGCGTTTTTTTTTTTCGAAAGCACGTGGAACTGTGATATGAGAAATAATTTGGGTCGCGTCATAAACATAGACCCGTATAGCCATAGGACCATCCTCCGAAAGATCCGGAATATCCGACAAATGGTCAATCCATGAAACTGACCCTAGAACTCAGTGTTTTTTAAACACAATGACAATTGAAAAAATTGGTCTTGACATAAACATAGACCGGGATGGCCATGGGACCATCCTCTGGAAGATCCTGAACATCCGTAATTGAAAATATTTTGAAAAATGTGCAAATGATAATTTATCACTGTTTTCATGATATAAACGTTAAACGGCGCCGGTGGTGTAGTGGTAAGCGTGATTACCTCTCACCCCAGCAGGCCTGGGTTCAATCCCAGTCGGCGCCGCCGGGATGTTCTGAGTCATAACATCTCTGATCACGCCTTCCTTCGGATGGGAAGTAAAGCCGTTGGTCCCCGGTTCATGAGTTGATGGGTTGATAGGTAGGGTCCAGGTGTGGGAGCTGCCTTCCTGGCACGTCGGTAGCATTGGTGCTCAGCACGGAAAACAAGATCGACGGAAAAAACAAACCAAAGGAAAAAAAATGATATAAACGTTTTCCCCAAACACAGTCGTCAAAATAGAGTACCACTTGGTTGCACATCGTTCTGCTTGAACTAGAAAATATCTAAAACAGCACTGCTGTCGTGTCTCTGCTCATTACCGCTTTGGATGGCGTCCCGAGCAAAGCTGAAGATCAAATTGAAATCAAAATTTGCTGTTATGATGTAACTTATTTTGAATACTCCAGTTGATCTCATTTTGGTTGACTTAACGGTTAACACAGCAAAAATGAGAGCAAAATTTTACACTGTTGAAGCAAACGGAAAACTAATCCTGCTTTCAATGAAATCAATTTGATTACTGATTTTGCATTCATAATGTTTAACTGAATACGGGCCTAGAGTAAATGGTTACCATTCATGTTTCTCAAGCTGAAATGTCGCAACATTTGAAATCAAAATGAGTTTTCATTATGATAGGAACTGCACACTTTAATATCGATTTGCTTTCATTTTGTTAACCGACTTTGCTCGGGGTGGCACTGGATCTTGCAGCAAGAAGGAGCAAGTCAGCGGTTAATGTGGTGTTTACATCTATGCGGATTTGCTAGCGCTAGTGTAAAAAAAGTAGCCAACATAATGTAAGCAGGGCATCAGCGTCTACCAGCATGTGCTATTTGGCTGGTACACTAGCGCTAGTTAATCCACATAGATGTAAACACCCCATAGAGGTGGATAACGGCGTAATCACCTTGACAACCAGCGATGGGGTCAAAAGAGACTTGGGTCAAAACCCGGAAATTATTTACACAATATCCATTACCCTACACCGGGGCCAGTTGAATCGCGTGGGGAAATTGGAACGGTAGATATATCTCTTAGCGGAATTGAATAAACACTGAGATTATTTCTAATATAGTAGTTTGCGGTAGTACACCATTCCTCTCAAAAATAATCACAGTGAACAATCACTTCCGCTAAGAGATACACGTACCGTTTCAACTTACCCCGGTGTACCTTAACAATGATCCCTAATAAAAACTTTATGGTTATTCTGCTAAACAACGTGTTCGGGGTATAATTCAAACCATTTGTGGAATAGTTCAATCATTTAGGTTATCGTTCGTTTATGGTATTTTTTTATTAGGAATGGTTACTATCAAAACATTGAACAGGTGTATACGTGTATACTTGTATACGAGCTTTTGCTCTGACTTTGAAATTCAATAACTGAATCCCCCTAATTTGCAAACAGTTTTGTACTAAGCACCTACTTATTGGAAACAAATGTTTGATTTGAGAAAAGTCACAGTATTCTATTTGCACCATTCTACGAACACGCTGTACTATAAACTACATAATGATGATACATGATCATTTTATGTTAGGGTTTTCCTCCAAATTTGAGAAAGAAGAGAAGAGGTGCTTAAAACCCGTATGATCGGTATACCCCTTCCTCCCCTATTTCGCTGACATATGAACCTATATTGAAAGTTCCGTCTTCTGATAAGAAAAACAACTTACTGTTGCGTTATAATAAAATGTAGCCTTCACTCTCTTATCTGCTTTAGAGACCTAATTTAAAACTGATGATGGAACTACTTAAAATATTAACGTATTTTTTGGCAATTATTTTATCCCACAACATGCATGGCGTCTTTGTGGACTGTACTGCGGTGCTACCACCGACGATCCGACATGCCACAGGAGCATTTTATTTGTCCACAATTCGAATTGTCAAACGAGCGATTCGAACTTTCAAACGGGCGATCAAATCTGTCAAACGAGGTGAGACGCAAACCAAGGCAATATAAACTATACGTGGGTTCGTGTCCTTGCTCATGGTATGACGCGATAGGATGAGTAGATGTCGGTTGTGTTTAACGTATTTTAAGTATGGCGTCTTGGGCACAAATTTTATAGTAGCTTGTATGAGCTGTCACGTCGGTTCGTCGGTGATATTACTCCAAAATATATAACGGCACTTGAATTTTCATAATTTATAACATTCCAAAAAAATACTTGAACCAACATTGAAATACAACCGAAACATTGGTTGCTGGTTGGTTGGTTGGTTGTCTTTATTAAGGATAAAACCGAAACATTGAAATAATTGAAAAATTTCAGATAAAGTATAATAGTCGAAAATGAATTACATATATCAATGTTGCGTAGTTCTACGTCATAGTGCGGTCGTGTCTAGGACACAACCCTTTATTTTTCAAATATTGGGAACTGTGATATAAGAACAGATTTGGGTTCGATACATAACCTATTTATTTGTTTATTTCGTCAATTAACGTAGATCAGTAAAAATGCACATTCAGTTTTTTTGTTCTTAAATATAAAAGAAAATCTTTTATAGAAAAACTAATAAATATAATTTTGTCTTAAATGAAAACTAAGCATTTTCTTTTTTTTTACGTAGGACAAGGTCTTTGATTTCTATACGGGGATACACTTTGTGGAAATCAAAAATGGAACATGTAACAAAATTATGGAAGATTTTGAACATTAATAACTCACCTGCCCCTAGACCAATTTCAATACTTTTATCATCAATCGATCAGAAATATTTCTACGTATCAATAGCAATGATTTTCAACAAGAAACTATTGAAATAGTGGTAATGTCAAGCATTGTCCAACGTACAAATAAAAAGTGATAGTTTTTTCACTGTTTTCATTAAATAAACGTGCTTCCCAAGCCCAGTCGTCATACTCGAGTACCACTTGGTTGCACATCATTCTGCTTTAACCTGAATTTCGCTTCGGACGGCGTGGTGAGCAGGCAACAGAAGCATCTATAGCAGCAGTAGGAAGGTGGTGGCAAGTTAGGCAGTCCACTCTGCTACCCAACAAGTAACAATGACTGGTCGTGGCAAAGGAGGAAAAGGTCTTGATAAAGGAGGCACCAAGCGTCATCGCAAGGTTCTTCGTGATAACCGCCATCCGTCGTCTGGCTCGCCGTGGCTTTGTCAAACGTATCTCCGATCTGATCTACGAAGTGTGCTGAAGGTGTTCCTTTTCAGGGCCAACAAGTTTATTACAGTAATGAGTTAGAATAAAATGTATCTGTGCCTGTTTGTTCATATTCAGAACCACACGCCCCCAACGACCGCACAAAATGCTCTCCAGAGTTGTAATCTTGTAACCAAACTTGGAAGCAGGGGGGCAAGTGATTTTGATCGATTCTCTTCATCAATTTTCTTTTCGAAAAAAATTACTACAAATTTGGTACACCTACAATTAAAACAAAGAAAGAATCAAGATAATAGATAATCGATCAATTAAAAGAACTAAATGCTCTTCATATTTGATCCGTCCACTAGCGGTCTTACGCCAAGCTTCCCTTCTACTTTTTTTCCTTTGGATTGTTTTTCGTCGATTTTGTATTCCGTGCTGAGCACCAATGCTACCGACGCCAGGGAGGCAGCTCACGCACCTGGACCTTTTTTATATGTTATAATTCCGTATGGAGTTAAAAGATTGTCTTAGTTTATACCGAGAAATTGTTAAGCCAATAGTTTCGCAGTATTGATCGTAAGAGGTTATCATGCGATTTAATGGCTCATATTTTGCATAATTTGTGCAATGATGGTTTATAGCAAATAAACTTAGATTTCATGCCAAGTAGCTTCATAGACATTAAATTTTGATGAAAGTTCTGTTGAATCAATGCGCTGCGAAACGATATCGTTTAAAAATGAAACCATTGCATATTCACAACGCTCTTTTAATGTTTGTATGTGTATAAGCATGCCCCCCAGAGACCAATACAACATTTATTAGTGATGAAAAACAATTTCGAATCAGAACGTTTCACTTAGTTTTATGGTCATAAAAATGATTGCGCTGCAAGCAAAACAGTAAAATATGACAAAAGTTATATACTGTCATGGAGCGACTATCATTCTTATTTGATCAAACTTTGTATGGCTCATGGATTCTCAGCCTGAAGGTAACGAAACGCTTGATTCAGGTCCGGTCGAACATTCAAATTTTCTCAACAGTATTGCGGCACTCCCAACAAACAATTTGAGTTGATTAACAGCTGAATAAGCAATTATTTTGCTGAAGAAGCTTATTGTTGCCTGAATAAGCTCTTATTGAACATTCAATGTTTGTTGGGCTGTATGAAAGTCATTTGAAGCCACTCGAAGAAATATGGTTGCCAGTTACATTGCCAAAAGATACCTCAAAAACCGTGCTGCTGTTTTGATATAAATTTTCATTGTGCGTCTTTGCATGCAGTGTGTTTCATATGGTGGAAGAATAAATGATGTCCAACCTTATTTACCAAGGGCGTGTAATAGAAATTGTTTTTGTACTGATTCTAATCTTTCTTCGTGCGTGATTAAAAAAGGAGACAATGAATCTTTTGTTGATACTAGCAATGGCTTCAATTGATTTGGCCTGCTGCTGAATACTAGATCTAGGAAAAAAAAACTTCTAAACATCGAACTTAATGTCATTTTGGTTATTTTGTGTTGATGGGGATAGTTTGAAGAGCTTGGTATTACCATAGAGGTAACTCTAAGGCCAGAAGGTGAAACGTGATCAACTTTTTGGCTCAGCTCTGGTACTCTCTTCGGTCTCAAGCTAATCGATGCACCCCTCGAAACATAAGAAAATCCACGAACCCCTCATTTTATCTGTCAAACATTCATAGCGAATCAAAACAATCATAGTGTAGTACTATTTTTTCGACTAGAATGGAGTACGTTAATCAATTTACTTGGGACCAATTGACTAGTCAAATAGTGAGCCAATCGTTAGTTTCCACCGGTTGGTATTACTCTCTTTGTATATTTTGGTTTCCTATAGATTTCGAAATGAAACGAAGACGTTTCGCTGATGATGAGCAGATCTAAAAAGGGATGTTTTTCGTCTTTCTCTTCTTAGTGAGTAGATTTGATGTCCTTGTGAACGTTGCTTATGGCCTCCAAAATTTCTGATAAATCTTCCCTTTCGACTATGCGAAGGATGAGATCCACGTACATATACCAACACTTGGGCAACCTATTCCTATACTCCCGAAACTTTTCTCGGTTAGCTATGAACAATTCATATAAAAATCCGCAGGAGCACCTATAGTTTGTTTATAAAAAATGTCCTCCATACAAAGACGAGTAAGCTTGAGATATGACCGAACTTTGTTTTTCCATGTAGAATCCTCACGTTGCTTCAGAAGCCATTCCTCTAAAAGGCAGATGGCTTCCACTGCCACTGGCGCTGGTTCACTCGGAAAATTGCTGTGACATCAAATGAAACCATGACTTCAGCTTCCTGAATCTTTCCTGATGCCTGAAGTTGATTTGTGAATTCCTGTGTGCTTTTAACAGAGCGAGTGTCAAAGAGATTAGGCATATTTTGAAATTGTCTTATGACATTAGGTCATCGTAAAAAAAAAACTAAAAAAAAAACGTAAGGTGGAATAAAAAGAAATTCACATTTCATAGGGTCATTGACAGCTTCGGCAATAGCTTAACCTATTATCGTCAGGGGGCAAACAAAGTCCTAGAGCACTCAAATTTGGCCAATAGATGCTCTGAAACACAATGTATCCAAATGTCAAAATTGAGCTCTCAAGCACTTTGTTGATCCTCCTGACGATAATAGAATAAAGTATTGCCGAAGCCGTCATTAACTCTACTTCAATTTATTTTTCAAAAATTTACTAATTTTCTATAGTGTATATTTTTTCTTTAAAGTCCAATCAGTTCTCTACACTTTCTTTTCAGATATAATTTTGATGCAACAAACGGTTTTTGAGTAAGGATTTTTTAAATATTCATATGGAAAAAACACATAGGCACTTTTCAAAACTTAGTCTATAGTCATTCAGCGCAGTGTTTTGGTGACAAAATAGCCATGATATTAATTTTTACTTTGGTTCAATAACTTGAGATTGCATTGGTGGTCATCGAGTAGAGAAGAGTTTTTTTATTTAGTTCGTTTATTTGGAAGGCTTAATCACGTTAGCTTTACGGAGCCGATAGTTCATTGTTAATTGTTTGTAACACAATTAACTTATGTCTATGCCTAGTAGGAGTTGGGCCGAATACTCGCGGCTTACCCGAGGTTAGACGGGTACATTGTCGAAGGATAGGATCAGAGGAGGAGCTTGGAGTTGGGTTTCGTTGTCTCACCAGAGCGTTGTTGCTCGTATGAACGAAACAAGGATCGAAGAGGAATAAGAGTCAAACAAGGTAGAAAATTTACAGGTTTATTGAGCACTGAAAAGTGCTGTTTAAATTTGTTGTAGCTTTAGGTAGTAGTAACACTTCCTTCAGCAAAAAGCAAGAGAGGCAAGAGAGCGCGATGCGGACTGGACGACAACTCGTTTTATTCAGCATTGTACACTGTAATATAGCATTTATTCAATATATATATGCTTATTTGTTACTCTGCATGGTGTGTTTTGACCTTACATACAACTTTATAAAATGATTTTACAAAAAAATCAAACAATCACATGAAAATACTGATTATTTTTGATTTTTGGTTTCTTTTCCCAATATTTTGAGAAAAACCAAAACGTGCCAAAACTAATTTTGTTTTCGAGGCGGTAGGCTTTGCGTTACGGACAAAGATGATTGTTAACTTTGACGGATCCGTGAATTTATTTAGCTTAATTCATTTAATGTCGAAACAAATTTTGCTACCAATAAAACATGCTCATTAGCAAAGAAAGGAATAGCAACTTCATGCAAACGCTGATCCAGAAAGTGTTTACTCTGATGATTGAAAAAAACAACATCGATTTTTTCTTCTGCTAATCATTTTATATTTAGCGTGTTCGTTTATGCCAGTTCAATTTGGTATAAAATGGTATAATTTCTGACTACGTTTTGAAATGTCCGTTAGCTTAACAGTTTTAAAAGCTTTTTTTTTGTGTTTATGCATATACTGGACGTATCTAGATTAACAGGTCAAGAGGTACTGTCCGCATTTATCGGTGGACGGGGCTCCCGGCGAAGGAGGTTCCGCACTATTTCAGTAGGAATTAAGATGCCGCCAACGGAATTTCCAGAGAGCTTCGACAGAGTTTTCTCGCGTTCTCGGCGAACGAGGTTCTGCGCGATTGCAGTGATACGGATGCGGGAGTTCCAGAAAGTTTCAATGAATGTTTCTAGCTTTCTCGGTTGACGAGGTTCTGCAAGATTTTGGTGGGGGAGAGGTAGCTCATCGATTCTTCCGGTTCGCCTCCTAGCATCGTGCTATAAGGTACCAGGCGATAACCAGGGTAGTTGATCGATAGCTCGATGACGTCATTTCGTTGGCGTCTGCAATGGGAAATTCTCATAGCAGGCGTTGACGATGGGACGTTGTCGAGTTGTTGAATAGCAACTATCGTGGTAACTCACCGAATACCTGTCGATCTGCCAAATTTGGAAAGACGTCTGCATTGAATTGTCTCATATAATAATATTCCGCCCACTATATCACAAGAAATTGCGAGTAGCTGAGTGGAATGGAGATAAGTTAAGCATTGGATACAGGACCAAGTCTCCCCTGGGTGGTGCCAGAAGATGAGCGCAATAGAATCATCAAGTTGCCATATGGCACGGAATGAGACTATTGCATGGCTGGGTGGTCAAAGTCTTCCATTCGTTAGTAATTTCAGGTGGATTAGAGCAGATTTAGGTTTAGGGTGGGCGTTGGCCAGATTTGGATTTTTCAGATGTAATCCTGGATAGGACCCTGTCATTGAACGTCGTGTGAAAGTGGAACTTAATGAAGGCCTAAGTACTTTTTCGTAGTTTTTAGTTTTCGGATTTGAAAGATCGTCGGTTACAGTGGCCTGCTTACTGAGCAGAAAAATGCGGTCCCAGGTCCTTACATATCAAAGACATTTATGGTAAAATCGCTTGTGTATCGTGTATTTTGCGAAACTCGTTGTTGTCGTTGGCTCCGGGTTTGAATGGATACAAAAATTTGAGCAACGGTATTATGTGATATGAGGGGCTCGGTGGCCTTAGAGCAACCGTTTTTGCTTACGTCAATCGCTTTATTTGTTAATATGACTACATGGTAATAACAGCAACTCGGTGATTAAAAAGGTGCTCGTCTGCCTAGTGGCAAACGTTTTTGCTTACTGAGCAAAAGACCGTGGGTTTAGTCCCAAGCTCCTTCGCGTTATATGACCGTTAGGACATCAATTCAGCTTATCGTTTACCAAAACGAACCCTGCTGCAAACCCAACCCTCTTATCCAACATCCCAGTGATCTGGATCCTCGTGGAAGTGCAGAGGTGTTCTCGGCTTCCATCAAAGCGAGTGTCATGTCAACACAATCCTTCCCATTCCTTTCTTGACCTGTGTTCGGGCGCGGCCGGCGATGTTATTGCCTAATTTAAGATCACCAGTTTTTACACATTGAGGATGATTGCTGGTCCCAAGCATCGTCTATTGGTTCTCTGTGTAATTACAGCTGATCTGGCAATAACAGAGTAGCAACCGTGGGCGGTCAATCAAGCTCAAGCTCAAGCTCAAGCTGATGAGGTTCTGCAAGATTTTGGAGCCGATTCTAGATGTTACCAATGTAGGTTCTTGGAAATTTCGATTAGCGTTTTCTTCCGTTCTTGGCGAACGACGTTGAACACGGTTTCAGTGGCGATTTCTGAGGCTGCCAGCGGAGGTTTCGGGGAATTTCAACGGAGTTTTCTTGAGTTCTCAGGGGAGGAGGCTCTAAACGATTCCGGTGGAGATTCCCGATGCTGCCATTGGTACCAGTAGGCTTCACCAGGTTTCGTTGAAGATTTCTGATGCTGCCAAACGAGTCGAACAACAAAACAGGATAAATCCTTTCATACATGCATGCATGTATTGGTAGGAGCTGTCGCTTAGGTCTACATGCAACAAAAATGCACCGAGAAAATTCATTAAATTTTATTTTGATGGCTAAAAATCCATTTAATTTTTTTTAATTATAATAAATGTATCACAATTGATCCACCCCTAGGTAAGTGATTTTGATTGATTCTCTTCGTCGATTTTGTCTTTTGTTAATAGCTCAGCGGCAAACATATTCCTTGATGCGGTTGCTATCCTGCATGACAGATGATAAGCTGCTTTATCACACAATGTAGCAGAAATAATGTGAAATCGGTTGGTAAAGCCGTGATTCTCAAAAGA
Source organism: Ochlerotatus camptorhynchus (assembly GCF_037179485.1). Lineage (NCBI taxonomy): Eukaryota > Metazoa > Arthropoda > Insecta > Diptera > Culicidae > Ochlerotatus > Ochlerotatus camptorhynchus. The sequence continues at coordinate 178,102 of NW_027041234.1, forward strand.
GAAAGTCGATGAAGAGAATCGATCAAAATCACGATCAACTTTTTGGCTCAGCCTTGGTACTATCTTCGGTTCCAAGCTAATCGATGCACCTCTCGAAACATAGGAAAATCCACGAACCCCACATTTTATCTGTCAAACTTGCATAAATAGCTAATCAAAACAATCATAGTGTAGTACTAGAATTTCGACTGGAATGGGGTACGCTAATAGATGTACTTGGGAGCAACGGGCCGGTCAAGTAGTGAGCCAATTTTAAATCGTTAGTTTCCAACCGGTGATAGTACCCTATTCCCAAGGAAGTCGAGAAGTTTTCTAACCTGAAGAATTATTTGACTGGACCGGAATGAGAACACAGCCACCTCCAGCAGGCTCTTAATTTTTGCTGTGCTCCTTTATCCACAAATCTAAGATATCATCAGATTTTTGGAACCAATATGTTTTCTTCAGACCTAACCAACAGATTCTAAATTAGTAACCATGCTCCCAAACTTGGTGAGAGCGGAAGTGAGAGAAGATTCCAATTCTAAATTAATGGCGGCAAGCTCAAACTCAGATTAACTTTTAATACAATCCCTGTTTGTAAAATCTGCTAATGGTTTGCTTATGATTGTATTGATTAACACCAACGTCGATACCAAATCAGTCGGACATTTGTTATCGGGATTTAATCTGAGTATAATATTGTTGTTCCACTTGAAAGCTGGAAAATAAGACTAGCAAAAAACGATTTTTTTTTCTTGTTTGTAATCACCCTATGATGCACTATTTAGAGCACTATATCTTAGGTTTAACGTATGAAACATATTTATTTATTCACTTCACGAGTCATATTTTCCAGCTTCCAAGTGGATCGAAAATACCGGTTAATTTTTCCGAAGTTATGTTTTACATACAGATTGAGAGTAAAATCAATTGACCCGTGTCGGAATTCTCGGTTTTCTACTTTCTACTTTCTACGAATGAATTGTATTGATAGAAAAATATTTAATTTTTTATAAAACCGCTTTAAAACAGCCAAGCTGTACTTGTACCTGTCATTGAAACTGGTATAATGCTACCAATATTTTCCGGGTAAAAACCGTACTTTCCACCGCTAGGTGGCACTATAAATTACATCGATTTTTTTCACTTTTCGAAGCAGAGATGAGCTTCCTTTCTTTGTCATTATGGAGGGTCAACTTGACTTATTAACCTTTTACTCCATTTATCATCCATTTTCTCATACAGGCTTAAAAATACTCCCGCAAATCCAGATCATGTACTAATGCGTTAGAATTTGGCACATCTAATGACCCACCCTAATGCACTGCATTGCCAATTACAAGTGACAAGCCATCGCTTGATGGCCATGTTCATTTCATGATAGTGACAAATGCTGTTTTGTCAATATCGTCGTGTATGATCGACTAATGCACTAATTCAAATTAAATATCCCAGGTACCGCGTCACGTTTGAAGGAATCCCAAACGGTATAGCACAAGAACCAAAGCGTAAATTCAACGTCAAGTCTGATAAGACGGGTGTAAATATTTACTTGCATATTTGTTAGTGACTGCACAATCGAGATAGCACCGTACAACAGTCAAATATAAATACGGAATGCATCACAGTAGGAGCTCGTAGTACATTCATTCTAACAACATGATCTTGAAGTCAGTTTATTTCTTCCTTTCACTGGTCGTGGTAGAAAGTTCTCTCATTGAGTGGACTGATGGCAACTTTTCTACTGTTGATGAAACTTCGTCAATCGTTTCCGAACTAAATGACGTCAACGTGTTAGTCTTCGGATCGGAAGCCAAAAGTGCACCACAATCCTGCAGCGATGTTCCATACCGTCGATCCGGCATTCATCGCATTCAACCGCAGTTCGGTTTCAATGATCATTTTCTGGCTTTATGTGATCAAGAATACTCCGCAGGAGGCTGGACCGTAATCCAGAACCGATTCGATGGATCGGTGAACTTCTACCGTAGCTGGAGCGAGTACGAAAACGGTTTCGGAGACCTTCGGGCAGAGTTTTGGCTGGGATTGAAACGTATCCACGAATTGACCTACACACGGCGGCATGAGTTGCACATTCTTCTACAAGATTTCGACGGAAGGACGGTAGTTGCGCAGTACAGTGACTTTTCGGTGGCAGGACCTGCGGAGAAATACAAAGTTAACAGCGTGGGAACGTACAAAGGGGATGCTGGCGACTCCTTCAGCATCGTGGTGAATCAAACCTTTTCAACCTTGGATGCCGATAATGATTCACTTCCAACGGACCACTGTGCTGTTATGTACAAAAGCGGTTGGTGGCACAAGGCCTGTCATCTAAGGTAAGATGGTGGAAGATTTTGACTTGACGTGCCGCCATTAATTTTTCCATTCATTGCAGCAATCTCAACGGTCTATACCTGCCAGGAGCAAGGAAAGAATATGCTACGATGCTGTGCTGGGAATCCTTCCGAGGATACAACTATGGCCTGAAACGGTCGCGAATGATGATTCGCCCGGCCAGTTAGTTCATACCCTTCTATGGCAACTAGTGGAATTGTAGTTCAATAAAATTTACTTTGCAAATGTGTCCTCAGTTGTTATTGTTATTGTTGACTGTCAGCCTTTGAAACCTATCGCTACATGATGTTGAATGCTGTTCGAAAGCTCAATGATACTGTATGTCCAGGAATGTTGACCAAATGTGTAGACCGAAAATATCAGCGAACAGACCGGGAATCGGCACTCTAGCGACGGTGGTACATTAATTTGAGTGTAGTCCTTACTCCCCGCCCTTGGGCAATAAAATGTCTGCTCGACCCCAAAAACAAACACACCAATTGAAAGGCTGTTGTGCTATATTTTCTGGACTTAAAGGATTGACGAATTTCTAGAAAATCCCATTCCTGCGAGGGTCAAACCATACCCAATCCTATTCTAATGAACGTCCCATCAATTTATCCGACTGACAGAGTCTAAGCAACTGCAGTGCAATGCAACGCACAACAATGATTTGCTCATTTAGCGATGCAAATTCCACCTAGCGGGCGTTACTTCCCCCAGACCATGTACGTCTCAATAAAATCAATCATTATTATTGTATGCAAAGTGCCGCGACTACCGCGGATGGATTCCTCAATGATGTAAACAGTAGTAAATCAGAAGCGACGCGCGGCCCGATGTTTTATTGTAGAAATCTGCAATTTATGGATCGACCGCCCTCTTCCAGCAAATCTGCAGTGTTACCGCACTGGTCACATTGAAGCAGCTGGAGTTAATTAATCGTGCACTAAATAAGATAACACCGATTGGTAATTAATGATGCATCTCATTTCGCGTAGGTTCGAATGAAAGTAACTACAAGTCGAATCGGAAAGATAAGAGTGAGGCCTTGGATGGCAAGCCTTCGTGACTAATTGCCCCCTTCCGATTGCAATTCTTCATCAGACGAGACAATCACTCATCATAGCCGCACTCGGCTGTGACTGAGGGCGCCACCTTGTATCTTGCGGTATAGTACAAGAAAGAAAACGCAAGAAAATAACAACTTCGCAATCACGTTCGAACCAGCGCTGCCAGACATTTCTGTATTTCCACACAGACTACAGACATTTGAAATTAAATACAGATTTCATTAAGATTTTTACTGATGGGTTCCTACAATTTATCATAAAATAAACAAGTTTAAGTGGACAGACAAATACGGACTTTTGGTAAAATCATCTGCCATCCCTGGAACGAACGTACGTACGTTCCTAGGACGAGAAGAGAGCATGGTGCCCGTAACAAGATAAGAAAACGTGTTCTTATTTGACATTTCACACAGCACACCACCAACAACGATCGAAATGACTAGACGTCATCATCGGAACAAGTCTGCAGTACACGGTAGAAAAGCATTGCACTGGGTTGATTGGCCCACACGATCGATTGGAAGTTCTTGAGAACTCATGTTTCGCTGTTACCTACACATCTGGGCCATGTCGCCTTCGTCGCGTTGGTGCCGAGTTTGAGTTCAGGTCAACTCGTAAATCATTGCTAATTAGAGGAGATATTTGTGCGAAACACAGGTCCGTTAGGGTGGCCCAAAATAACACTTTGTCTGGAAACCTCACTCTGAAAAACGATGACATTTTTGAAAATAGACAATTTTTCATAGTTATAGCTTAATGAACGTACCGTAACCATTTAACCTTTAAAAAAATATGTTACACATTTTGTGACTAAGTATCAAAAACTAAATTTATCACATAACAAAAAAACGGATCATCATCCATTCAACTGGTTGATTGAAATTAGTTTTTGGGGTGGCTTTCTCAGTCTTGTAAGTAGAATCACAGACAAACAGACGTAACTCTTTGAAAAACTTGTTCTTGAAAACATAGTATCTCAAAACATATAACCTCAGTAACGACATCTATCTGGTTTCTCGCGGAAAACAAGCTTGCTCGCTAACTCGTAAACAATATTGCATAAAATTTCTATAGAATATATAGAAACGTCAAAGTGATCCGATGCCAGCGCTGCGGCGAGTAGTTCGCGGAACTGATAATATTCAAATCAACCGTTAAATGCATGAACGAAGATACACTATGAAGAGTTACGTCTGTTTGTCTGTGGTAGAATGGTGTTCGCTACCACGAAAAGTGATGAAAGTACATCGATGCGCCACCTGGATGTCAGCGCCAACAATGAACAACCTCTCGTTCATCGACACCGATAAACGCCCAAAGGGGAAATGTATATTGGCGTCTTGCAGTGAAACTTTTCCAAGCTTTCGCCACCTACATTTCGAAGTGAGAACTAAGAAGGAGGATAGTTTCTAAATTTTCCAAGTAAAACAGATGCTTTTTGGGGCAAATCGGTTCATAAAGAAAAAATAATAATTTCCCATGGAAACTTTTGCTTGAATCGTGTAAGAAAACGTGTTTGCAAACTAACTGTCATTATTTCGGTATGGATCGGAGATGTTTTCATGGCAAATTATGCATAACAAGTTAGCACCCACAGGGAGAGGTTACCTCCTGCGCAGCTGCATTTTTCAGAAAATGGTAAATATGTGCGATTTTCACTAAGATGAAAGTGTAAATTAAGTGAATTTACTTAGGAAAGGTTGTATCATGCTGATGGTAATAGAGAATTGGTTGTATAGGAAGCCAATATTCAATAAATGTTCGCTTTGGCCTTTTTTAAGCAAACATATTGATACTCACAATTTTCGACGGAAAACGCACCGGAACTTGATTTACTTAACACGTACCATACTATAAAATGGTGCTAGATGGTCTTCAAAGTGATAACAAGATGACAAATCATCTTTATTTTGAGTAATTGAGCAATTTACTTCTGTTTACCATCATATTTACGATGCAGCATTGATGGAGCCGTGAAATGAAATGAATATATCTTATGAAAGTTCACCTGGAAAAGTCAAAGATGCACATCAGTCTGATTGTAAAAACGTTTTCTTCTTCAATTCGAATGTTATATTAGAAGGATTTCACGCAGGCTTGATGAAAATTATGATTTAATGCTAATTTTCACGAATTTTATATGCAGTCTGTCAACATTATCATCATCATGCAGTGGCGACATCTGCGTTGAGCTTTTGCGGCAATCTTCCAATTGGTAGCATGGCGTTGCATCGTCTTCCGGAGCGCCCCTTATAAAAGCCGAAGAGTGACAGGAGTCATCCTCTTTTTTTTCTGCAAGCGACGTCATCATCAGCGGTCAACAATCATCAGTGCGAAGTATATGAATCAAAACAAAGCGATAGAAGTTGAATGAAGTGCATTGATATTGTAATTAATGTGAAATTAAGTAAATTATAGTAATTTGAATTGAACTTAGTTTAAAAATAACGTGCGTTTAAGTTAACTATTCGCGAGTGAGTCCTCACTTTTCCGAGAGACTGGTCCGTCATCAAGGAAACCTGCAAATAATGAAAAGTGAGTGAAACAACTTACCTGCTGCATACACAGAAAAAAAAAGTTGTTGAATATTACATCCAAACTGCTGCAACCAGGTCAATCCATCGGTTGTGTAATATAACGTTGTACGATGTACATAGATTTTGCGAACAAAATTAAATCCATTGATGTAATATTGTATCTGCTTTTTGCTATTACATCATTATTTCATACATCAGCTTGAATTACATTGATCGATATTACATTTTTTTTTGCTGTGTAGTCCTGTCCGTCGTTCTTCGGCTGGATTAAAAAATTCTGCTGCTGCTCGCTGTGCTCTCGACATTTCGGTCCTTCGAGCCAGATACCGTCGAATTTCCTGGTGAGTCGCCATCGCACATTCGCCATTTCGTCCTCTGGTTTTGTGTGAGCTACGCGGGTCTTTCGCTTTCAGACCCATCATCTGCAGTCTACGACTTCCACTACTTCAACTAATTTCATCCGTGAGGGAAACCCTGCTGTAATTTCTGCCACGACGCAGAACGGTTGAATTCCGCATAATTCAAGGCAATTTAGTGCCTCTAGCAGGTAATTAGCTCTCCAACTTCATTTATTTTCCTTTTGTGCGTGCTGCGCTGGTTCATTGTCCACAGAATTGCTGCAATGTCGAAACTGCGACTAAAAAGCCTGGTGACGTCGCTGAATCTTATAGAATCGTTCGTCGACGACTTCGACGAAGAAACGCAAGTTGATGAGGTGCCTGTGCGGTTGGAGAGTCTGATTAGACTATGGTCGGACTACAACACCGTCCAAAGCGAGCTGGAAACACTCGACGAAGCATTTAAAAGAGCGAACTTCGCTGGAGTCTGCTTACTACCACGCGAAGGGCTTTCTGCTGGCCCGTAATAAAATTCCAACTGCACCTATAAACCCGTTTCCAAATCATTCAGAAGCGCAATCCCTTTCATCGGCTTCGCAGGTGCGTTTGCCCGACGTAAAACTCCCCGTATTCGATGGAAAGCTGGAGAATTGGATGAATTTTCACGATTTGTTTGTGTCGTTGGTTCACTCGTCGGTTGGTCTATCGAACATACAAAAGTTTTACTATCTTCGATCGTCGTTGTCGAATGCAGCCTTGCAGCTTATTCAAAGTATCCCAATTTGCGCTAGCAATTATCCAGTGGCTTGGAATCTTCTGCTGGATGCGGTCGTATGTGGAAGCTCTTTTCGACTTCACTTCACTCAAACGAGAATCGGCAGTGGAACTCTACAGTCTGGTAGAGAAATTTAAGTCAAATGTTAAGGTTCATCAGCTTGGCGCACGAACGGAATACTAGGTAATTTTCTACAGAGTTTTTTTTTTCCGTGATGCAATTTGATGTGGGACACCCTTTAGATAGCATTTGCAATCAACTCTCTATTTTTAAATTACACACTTAGAAATAACCCAACAAACAATTTGAGTTGATTAATAGCAGACCCCCTTCACTCTTTGGAATTTATAGAGACAGATAACAGCGCCAAACGGTTTTAGACGAGACAACGTTGAACTGCTGCGTTGGAAGAAAACACGCACACCAACATCTATGTACGAACCCACACATCTGAGCGGACGGTACAGCGCAAATCAAAACACGAAGTGGTGTCATCACTCATCGTATTCATTCAGCTTCGGCTACTCCCGTTTGCGTTTGTTTTGACCGGTGTTGTCAATTACTTCCTACATTATAAAATAGGAAAGTAATGAGTATTCCAACGTAATTTTTGAATGAAATGCATGATGCATTGGCCGAAGAATACAGCATATTATATTACGTTTAGCAATGATTTCGATACTTTACATTTCCAGTGGCTGGGGTGTTGGAATAATTCTTTATGGAAAGGGAAGGGGTTTTGACGTAGGACTACGTCTTTGATTTCTATATGGGGGTACACTTTGTGAAAACCGAAGATGAAACATGTATCAAATTAAGAAAGATTTTGAACGTTAATAACTCAGCTGCCTCTGGTCCAATTTCAAAAATTTCATCGCCAATCGATCAGAAATATGGCTACGCATCGATAACACGATACTAATGTTGATTTTCAACAAGAAACTATTGAAAAACTGGTAAATTTCCAGCATTTTCCAAAAGCGTCGAATTAACTAACAAATCCACCAATTACCTACATGCATATGCTGCTTCCCCAGCACAGTCGTCAGAGAGTAGTAAGTAGACGAAACAAGTCGAAGTGGCATTCGCCTCCGATCCTCGGGCGCGTGCGAATTGGCGTTGTCGAGAGCTCTGTAACTCTGTACTCCTATGGAGAAATCTCAAATGTAACTGTTAGTCTATGTGTGAAACATGGCGGACTTTTTCTTACTCTCTCACTCCAACGCAAACCCCCATAAGGAACTGTCAAAATGTGTGTGAAGAAACGTCACTTCGAGACTGGTGTCAAGGTGAATAGGGAGGATGGAATTGCGTAATATTTTGCACACTCATCGCCATACTCAGAACCACACGCTCCCAACGACCACACCACTGTGTGGTGGTGTTCGGTCGTCGAAATTAGTAGCAGCAGTAGCAGTGCTTTCGGCATGTGACGTTGAAAATTGTTCTCCAGTAACAACGAAAGGCTGCCTGCAAGCAGCGAGCTCCAGAGCCCACACAAGCAACCATCAAAGGAGGAAGAAGCTGCACTGCTATGCTATGGATCGGAATCAGTAGCTCTTCGTGAGTCGCTGCGGGTCGTTCATCTATGCCAAGCGTGTCACCCTCGCTCCAAACGACATACAGCTCGAGCCTCATCCGTGTTGAACACCCTGCTCAGAATTACTCAACCATCACTACAAAATGGTCCTTTTCAGGGCCACCAAAAATTTGTAAAAGAGTATTATTTGGACATTGGTCAAGTTCATCAGTTCCCGCAAGCAGCTAGTTATCAAGGCTCAACCTGTCTATAGAAGGTGTGGAATTGTAGGCCTGAATATATTGGTGCAATTAGTTTTTCCTCGGCTTTCATTCCGCACGATTCGTTTCTTTCGTTTAATCAATCACCCTTGTAGTGACGTCAAAAAGATTGTTTCAATCGGCACTTACATATGAAATTTAATGTGGATTGTAGAATTTTTGTATGTTACCAAAATGTATGAATGGTTTGCCACTAAATGTTGAGATAATTTATTGATTATTGAATTATCACACTGTATACCATTTAAAAGCATCCTGTTTGTGAGTTTTTGCCTGTTTTCAAGTAAGGAGTTATCATAAAAAACAAATCGCCAGCTGGTATTTCCCATGCACTTTACAAATAAATAAAATCAAACAGAATCATCATGCAGAACTAGCTAGGATTTGTTATACTTCATATTTCACAAAATTGCCTTTCGAGTGTTAAGACATCGTCTCCCGCAAAGTTTACATTTTTCCCTCTACCAACACATACATCAGGGCTAGATAGATCTCCACAGGATCTATAGAATTCACGCAATTTCAAAAAACCAAAATGCACAGCATTACGAAAAGAGGTCAGGTTTCGACCAATGGCACATAATTCTAAACAAACCAAACGATTGGAAATTTATCTACCAATCTGCTAAAATGAACACGTAGTTAATTTTCAATAGGTCACTATTGAAAAATACCAAATGTCCAACTGTTGCAATGGTGATCAAAATTATCACCGAATGTCTGAAAACAGCGCATTCCCTAACACAGACTTAAAAATCGAATTCGATGCGGTCCCACTGAACGGTGCTCATTCAATCCCCGTAAGTGGGAGTGTTCAGTCCAGCAGCAGCAGTAGTAGCAGTAGCAGCAACAGCAGGAGTGCTTTCAACAACAACGAAAGGCTGTCTGCAAGCAGCGAGCTGCAGAGCTTATATGAGAAACCATAGAGGAGGAAAAAGTCCCACCGCTAGGCTAGGATCGGAATCAGTAGCTTGTCGTGCTCAGCTCAGCATTACTCAACCATAACTACAAAACGGTCCTTTTCAGGACCACCATAAATTGTTTTAAGAGTCTTATTTGGACATTTGTCAAGGTCATCAGTTCCCGCCAGCAGCTAGCTATCAAGGTTCAACCTGGTCTCTATAGAAGGTGTGGAATTGTAGGCCCGAATGTATTGGTGAGATTAATCATCGTCCGACCATTTTCCAGAACACGCTGGTAGGAAGTGTTAAAAATCCATATATAATTTGAGAGAAGTGGAAATAATTCGCTTTGGGTGTATATTCAGTCCCCAGAAAGCCAATAAAATCAAATTTGTGAGAAAACTAGCACTCACCAGTTCAATCGCTTGAAGTCCCTCCTTTTTTTACACATTCTGCACAAACGATACTTTCCGTCCCGCCCCATTCATATAATTCTTTGAATACTCTTTAACCAAAATTTGATGACAATTAAAAGAACTAAATGTTCACATTTTTCCGTCCTTTAGCGGTCCTACGTCAAGCTTCCGTTCGTGCCCCTAGGCACAGACCCTTGTACTTTTTCCCATGTTTACTTCTATGCTTATTAAGATTACATATGTTGAAGAACAGCTCCGCAAATCGTAAATTACTGTTAGAGATTTGCATCTTACTGATACCGGTGGTATATTGGAAACTCTTTCGCTCGAAAGCAAAACATATTACAAGCACATCATGATGCGCGCTTGGATGTGTGATTATCTTCTCAAGTGTTTCTGTTGCGTATAAAGTGGTAATGATTGAAAATCGAAGCAATCACAAACAAGTAAGGATCTTGTTATCGCAATTTAATAATGATGACTTCGAGGATGATATCGTCCTCTTTCCTCGGCTGATCATCAACGTCCGCGTTGACATCTTTCATGCTGACACCTGTCAGTTATTGAGCTCTGGTGGTAAAGTTGGCGGGGAACTTCGAATAGTTTCAATGTGCACTCAACAGATAGCACTGCGATCACATAAGGGTGGTAACTACACTGATAGGCAAAATAAAGTGCCCACCCCATCATTTTTTGAATTTCTCTCATTTATTTGGTTCAAATTAAAGTAAATACACTGTAGTATTTTTTATATCTTATTCTTTATATTCTTTTTAAGTTTCACTTATAGAATACCAGATAAAAAGAAGAGACTGACTCGAAGAAAAAAAAATCAAAATGGGTGTAAAAAAGAACAGTGACAAAAAAAAGTGCCCACTGCATTTTAACTCCAGAAAACATAAAATAAAGTAAAAGAATACCAGCCTAATAGTTAATGTGTCCTCCTTTGGCCTTCAGGACCAGCTGCAGGCGCTTCGGCATGCTCTCCACTAGATTCTTCAGGTGCTGTGGATCTAGTTCTTCCCAGGCGCGCTCCAGGGCTTCAAAATAGTTATTTTTATTGGTAACACCAGTTTTGTCAACCCTGGCATCGAGAATCGCCCACAAATTCTCGATGGGGTTGAGGTCCGGGCTTTGTGGAGGCCATTCCAGTGGTTTAATTCGACATGACCGGAAGAAAGACTTAGTCTTCTTGGCAGTATGCTTCGGATCGTTGTCCTGCTGGAATACGAATTTCTCCTCAAGGCCCGTCTGGATCAGCGAAACTTCCAGATTTTCCCGCAGGATGTCGATGTAGGAATCTGCCGTCATTATCCCGTCGATTTTCACCAGGCTTCCCACTCCACCCCACGAAAAGCACCCCCAGACCATCACATTTCCTCCTCCATGCTTCACCGTGCCTTGTATGTGGCGCTCCTGAAGCTCCTCACCCGATCTACACCACACACGAACCCGTCGCTTCCGGTTGAACAGTTCGAATTTTGATTCGTCCGTCCAGAGAACCGTTTTCCAGAACTCTAGGGGCTTATCAGCATGCTCCTTAGCAAACTTAAGCCGTTTGACTTTGTTTGCCTTGCTGATAAATGGGCGCTTCCGAGCAACTTTGCTGTTCAACCCCTGTGCTACGAGACGGCGACGAACAGTTCGACTGGAAACTGTTAGCTGAAGAGCCTCCTGGATCTCGCGGACAGTTACCTTCGGGTTCTTCTTCACTTCACGCATGATCTTGGTGTCCGTTCTCGCATCCGTTTTGCGCATCCTGCCTCTGCCAGGGCGATCCACCACTGATCCGAACGATTTCATTTTCTGCAGAATTTTCCCGACCGCTGTTTTGCTGATATTGTACTTCCTAGCGACAGACCGGTGCGATTCACCGTTTTGCACATCACGAACAACCAATTTTCGGATACACACGGGAATTGCTTTCGAAATCACTACGTCCTCCATTTTTTTCAACTGATTCAAATGCGATCACGTGTACAAATGCACCAGTTCCACCCGTTTGCTTCAATACATGTCAAACTTTCAAAACAAAAACAATCGAGGGGTTTTCCGATGGAAACTTATCGAAAACATACCGATTTTTGAAGTGGGCACTTTTTTTTGTCACTGTTTTCTTTTTCAATCCAAATTGATTTTCTTTTACTTCAAGTAAAACTTTATATTTTCAGTATTCCATAGGTGTAACTTTAAAAGAATAATAAAGGTAAGACATCGAAACAGACTACGGTGTGTTTATTTGAATTTGAACCAAATAAATGAGAGAAATTTCAAAAATGATGGGGTGGGCACTTTATTTTGCCTATCAGTGTATATGCCTTGTATGAGGAATTGATTAGTGGGATATCTTGTTCAACTGTTAAGAATAATCCATTTGTTAGCTGAAGAAGCTTATTTTTGCCTGAATAAGCTCTCATTAAACATTCAATGTTTGTTGGGAACTACCTTTACAAGTAATGGAATCCATCTTTGACATAAAAGATGAGACGTAAACAAACATTTCTTGTAATATTAAGTGCTCCGAAACTGAAAAGTTCGTTGCTCGGCAAAAAGTGTGTTTGATTAAGCTTTATTTCGCGTCTGTTATGACTTAAATTTATGTCAAAATTGACGCACATGATTTTTTCTAAGTGTGTATTAGACTGCCAATGAATGTATGGGTAAAATTTGACCATCAAATTTCGCTAACAAACCATATACAAAATGTTTATCGCCTCGAAAAATGACCCTATGCAACATTTGAGCTCAATCGGACATGACTTAGGGGTGGCGCAAACGCGTCAAAGTTTGACTTTTTTCACTCTCGAAAATCTCCCAAGGGGGGGGGGGGATTGGTACATGAAATTTTGGAAATCAAAAAAAAAATTTGATGCCAAATGTCTTAAAAATGCATGAAACGTCGAGATTTGGTGTTATCTCCAAAAAAAAATTTTTTTTTTTCAAAAATCGACTTTCTGGGACTTAGATTTTTTTCATGAGTTCTATATGGAATATAGAAGATTGATGAGTCGGCTTCTAAAACTGTTCACAATTGTCTCCAACCTGCTTATATATCGAATTCAACCACCATTTAGGATCTTATACGAAATAATTCACTAGGGTGGTCCAATTATTCTTCATTAGGGTGGTCCAAAAATTCAAAAATATATGAAAAACCACAACTTTTCATCAGAAATTCCTAAAATCAATTGTAAAAATATCTTGAATTGCGTTAATCTGTTTTTTTTTTTTTGGGAATCATGAGTTTTACACAAGAGGAACATTTGCCTGAAAAGATGAAAAAATACTTATTTTATACTTTGCCATATATTTCCTTATTATCTACACCAAATCAGATTTCCTGGTACTCTTATAATTCTCAGGTAAATGCTTTAATTGATACATTTGCATTTAATTTTCTAATGATTTTTTTTTAACAGATACTCATAAAAACATTACAGCTAGATCCATTGTTGGATCCAACGATATTTCAACGATTGAACTACACTCGTTTGTACAAGGCAGCAGTGGTATTGAAAACTTATTCAAAGCTCTCCAAATTCCGAAGTCGTTGCTGAATGTCGATATGGAGCAGTGGAGTAGTTCCATAGAGCTTAAAAATGCCAAAAGACGGGTTCAATGTTTGGAAGTAGTTAATGATAATACAGAGCGTGGTATAGCATTGATTAAAACATACAATTCAAAACTATCAACGATTGAAGATCAAAAGCAGTGCATTTTACAATTAGTTGAAGATCATCGAAAAAATTATAAGAGTACCAGGAAATCTGATTTGGTGTAGCTAATAAGGAAATATATGGCAAAGTATAAAAAAAGTATTTTTCATCTTTTCAGGCAAATGTTCCTCTTGTGTAAAACTCATGATTCCCAAAAAAAAACAGATTACCACAATTCAAGATATTTTTACAATTGATTTTAGGACATTCTGATGAAAAGTTGTGGTTTTTCATATATTTTTGAATTTTTGGACCACCCTAATGAAGAATAATTGGACCACCCTAGTGAATTATTTCGTATTAGATCCTAAATGGTAGTTTAATTCGATATATAAGCAGGTTGGAGACAATTGTGAACAGTTTTAGAAGCCGACTCATCAATCTTCTATATTTCATATAGAACTCATGAAAAAAAGTCGATTTTTGAAAAAAAAAAATTTTCGAGATAACACCAAATCTCGACGTTTCATGCATTTTTAAGACATTTGGCATTAATTTTTTTTTTTTTGATTTCCGAAATTTCATGTAACCCCCCCTCCCCTTGGAAGATTTTCGAGAGTGAAAAAAGTCAAACTTTGACGCGTTTGCGCCACCCCTAAATCATGTCCGATTAAGCTCAAATTTTGCATAGGATTTTTTTTTTTATGTCTTTATTAAGGAGACTTTCAGCCGTTGGCTCATTTTTCGAGGCAATAAACATTTTGTATATGGTTTGTTAGCGAAATTAAAAATTACCATTTTCGCTGGCAGTCTAGTGTGTATCTATCAAATGTCTTTATACACCGAACAAAATTTGATTTCTGAGAATGGAAAAACAAATATAAAAAATCAAGCATTTAGCAGGCCGAGACTTTTTTTTTCATATAGGGGAAATGGCTCTAATGTTGGCCTATGGATCTAAGATTGGGCCCAGCGCTAAAAATCTACTATTTATCAATTTTATCTAGATAAACGCGTCATTGGGACGGTACTAATGGATATGTTTGGTTGCTATTGAAAATTTAGTCGATTGCTGGATTTATGTATGGGCCCAAATTAGGGACACTTAGGCCAACATTACATACATTTACCCTAGTCCGGATCCAAAAGAATGAAAAAATAATAAAAGGCTGGGTTGCACTAAATGTCGATGGATTAGAAATATTTGATCAACTAGGGTTATGAAATTTCGTCTTTTTTTTTTAAACCTTACCGAAACTACCTCTAAATCACGTTTTTCAAAGTTGCCAGGTTTTATTGTAACATCCATGGCTCTAATTTGGAGAGTTAACCCCCACGTTTCCAGATAAAGTTTTATTTTGGGCCACCCTAATGTTGTTTGGCGCAGTAGTGGGTATCAGCAGTAGTAACAGGGTGAAAATGGTCTGAGCTTTGCCGAGATATGTAGTTCATTAGTGGGACTTTCAAGGACATTATCATCCGCATCGATTTGTGGCGCCGATGCGTGAAGAATCAGTCCAACTGCCCAGCCACAGATTCTGGCTTTACATTGGTGGTTTCTGCTATTCTAGCGAGTACGGTTCGCAATCGAACTTTTTTCGAATCAAATTTTGCACATATGTTTTGACCATTTTTCTGGACTAGCTTTTTATGAGGGCTTTTGTAAATAAATGGGATTGATTCTTTAAAAAAATCCTTACTTGAAAGCGAACTATTTGATCAAATTGACGTCTGAAAGGAAGTTGTTGGTTTGATATCTTTTGATATCATTCGATTTGGCGCGCGCGTACGTTGGACTATTATACCGAGTAAAAGATTTGACGCGCGTACATACTGGATCACATACGGGACTTCTCAACTTTAGTGAAGCCTAGCTGGGAGAACCAGTAGGGCCGCAGAGAATACTAACTACTTCCACTCAATTCTTCAACGGTGCACTGTTGTCCTACTTCTGCTGCACCGGAATGTTACACTGCTTAGAAATACGGAATAAAACTGATTAACAAATTTACTGCTGCAGCACAAACTGGTAGTCATCGTAATGAAAAGTCATTACGTCCAATAGAACAACGAAAAGGCAAATGAATTTAACTGAGTGTTGCAACGCGTTTTTGGAACAAACGATACCTAATGCAGCGGAAATGGAAAAATTTGGTAATTGACACTTATTGTACTTTTGAACACCACTTTTTTAAACCGAAATTGTAAAAGTTTATCATTTTATAAGAACGAAAAAAACGCAGCAAAACACGTACTTCGATTTTTTTTTCTTTTAACTAGCTAGATAGGGACTTAATTCAAACTAAAATAATAAATAAAAAAGCTATATAAATAGTAAAATTCATGCAAACAAATAAAATTTAACTAGGTATCATGCAAATTTAATCTAGAAGGCAAACGACGGCTAACGACTAAATTAAAAAGCACAACACACTGTAAAGGTATTGTACACAGCCTCAACAACACGACACACCCACAGTACACCCCTAAACGCTGGTACTGCCTGATGGGTGATTGGTACCTATAACAACCACAGAAAAAAGGCCTATTCGCCAGTTCCTGAGGATTGCAAGTAGATAGGCTCGGTCACTTGCTTGAGCACCAGAAAAGCATCCAGACCTTAGCTCTCGAAGAAAACCAAAACCAAGTGAAGTGGTGGAAAAGCTCTGTGAACCACGATCGACTGCCATACTTGAATTGTCGGCGTGGAACCATCTACGTCCCGGGGAACCAGACGAGTGCAATCGACGTACACGGTGCAATCGGGGCAATCGGCACGATTGGCGCAACCATCCCACCAGATTCGGAGAAGCCAGATCCGCGTAATCGACGCGAACGGCGCAATCAGGGCATTCGGCACGATTGGCGTGAACGACAAGGAAGGAGACAAAGTCCGTAGCATCCAACCAGGCACGGAGTCCTCGTGCCAGCCGTTACAGAACCAGCCAGCCAGGCCACTGACAAGGCCTATACCAACAGCAGCGTTTGACAGTAGGCAGCATGTCCCGGGCTCAAATCGTTTGTTTTGCTGTGCTGGGCCCGCTGTCATAATATAACATGTTGCCTACGCGCCTGCCACTGGGCTGCAGCCAGCTAACGTTCATCGACGGGCCCGACACTGATACCACACACAAACAGAAACCGTGAGTAATTATTGATAGGAAGAGATAGGGCTGTTAGGGACCGTTAGGGCAAAAATTCAATAAATCGCCGTCAGTAAGAAAATTAATTAATTTATGGTTTTTCCTCTACTTTTGCAAACCTCGGTGGAAAGAAGCCGACCCAGAGTGTGATTAGAGTCACTTGTGGGCTGAGCGGGCGTAACAAAAGGGATTGTTACACTCTAAATCACGGTTTTCAGAGTCGCCGCCATACTAAAGTTCCTTTGTAACATCCTTGGCCCCCCGGTTTCCAGATAAACTGTTATTTTGGGCCACATCAGTGTACATCTTTGGTTCTCAGCAATAAAATTAAAGATAGACAAATCAAGCATTTCGAACCCCATTTGATTTCCACGCAAAATAACAACCTACCTTTTTTGAAATTTTTAACTAAGTTTTAAAACAGCTGAAAAGTCAATAAACTTTTTAAAAAATGTAAGTAACGAAAAGTTTCATTAAATGTATACGGACTGTGTTCTTCTAACATTGTTTGAAATTAAATAAGTTAATATTGTTCATCACATTTCGTGGGATCGTTAAAATTTTATAATTCCATATTGCCGGTTTCATGCAAAACTGTCACAACTCTTAATAAAATTCGACAAAATTTATACTTTGTTTTTTTTTAATGTAAATTTTATCACTGAATTCCTTTGTTTTGCAAATCCCAGGTTCGAGAAATATACGGCCTTTAAAAATAAGGTATAATACAGTGATATCATTTGGTTTTGTATGCCTTTGACTGAATGGTAAATTTTGAGATGTGACAGTATTGCATGAGACCGACGATATATTTCATGCAGGCCAACAGCCATAAAATTAAACATAGCGATATTGACAATCGAGCAATGTTTACTGAGGGCCGTTGATAGTCGAATAAGCCATAAACCGTTGACAAACAGAACACCTTCACTTTCTGCTGGGCACGTACCAACGGCGTCTGATGAATCACACACGAGCCGTGTTTGGGTGAACCATCATCGCAGGGGGCAAACAAGCGAACGGTTTCCATTAGGGAGCATGCATTAAGCACGTCATGAGAAATTTAGCGAAAATCAACCCCCCCTCCCTCATTATTTGGTCTTGTGCTGAGCATCGTGGAGTCAGATCTTAGCTATACGATTCCCTTCGGGCTCGAGGTAGATAACCTAATGTTCCAGTTCGGAATATTTTGGCTAAGAAATTCATATATACTCCTTCAAGAATATCAACCTTAGTTTGTAGGTTGATTAACCTAGTGTTTAGTTTGTATTGCGAGTGTATTTTTTTTATATATATATGCATAATTCTCTGTAAAGTTTATTCGATTGAACCTGTACAAATAAATTAATTTAAAAAAACCAACCCTCCCACTCACCCTTTCGTTACGTTTTTCCTATACCTAATACATTGTCACCCGTTAATAACCCCCCCCCCCTCTCACCCAACATGTCGTACTTAATTAACGCTCCCTTATATTAGTGTGCACCTTATCGAAAGATACACACCAACATTCCGGAGACATATCGAACGGATTCGGAACGCTCTCCATGCTGCCCTCGTTTCCCTATTTGCAGGTGATAAGCGTTATCTATCAAATTTTCTCATTCCGGTGATGATTCTACCAAGATGGATCTGTCGGAACTTCAGTTTAGTCTGATGACCCATGGAAGCATTCATGCTTTGGTCAAATTAAATATTGACTCATTTACTCGGTTTAAAGATGATGCGGCGTTTGGTGACGCTGCATAAGTTCCGAACTCGACTTCCTCGCTCATAAGTGATATGTGGGTGTGGGTTAGCTAAGCCGCCATGAATAACAACGTAATCGACTGAATGATGTTTTTTTTATGGATTCAAACCTGAACATTTTGTTGGAGCTCGAAACTCAACTATCTGCAACAGTTTCTGGAATGGAACAGGGCTGGATTCCAACAAGCGATTGGCAATTCGTTTTACTGTTGGGTACTCCGTAAAATGAGGAAAAAGCAGATTTCAACAGCATCCATCCAATATAATATTAAATTTCACTTAATTATAAGATTAACTTTCATGATTCGACTCTGATCGGATCGCTTGCAGCAGTGGGTACACGCGAAAGCTCATGATCAAATACAGTCTCCATACCCCTACGCGCGCGCGCCAAGCGGCCAATAGATTGTCTCCGAACTCGGAACCCACTCGCCGTCATCGGCTGGGTTGGTCAAAAGACATCGCGCCCAATTTTGGACTTAATTAATTACACGTTTTCATACGTGGTTTCGAAACCGAATCACTGCTGCCGACCGCCATCGATCGAGAGGGCAAATTGGGGTCACTCACAGCATGAGTGCCGAGAGAGCGACTGGCCCTGCCAATTTTCCAATCAGCTCCCTACAAGTGTCAGTCTGTCGAAGCAGCGGCATGTTCTCTGAACCCAATAGTACCTTTGGGAAGAATGCTTCCAACCCCAACCTACCCCTCGTTTATGCTCTTGTATGTCTCACTTCTCCGGTGTACGCCTTTTCTTTTATTACCGCTGGCGCCACACACCAAACAACACCAACGGCCAGCAGCGAGAGATACCGAAGTGCTGTGAATGGAGCCAAGTACAAAAGGCACTGTGTCCGGCGCCACCCAGTTCAGGACACAGACGCGCCGCGCAAATCGGAGGTGATTATTATTATGGAAACGGCCGCACGCGAAACGCACGCAGCATAACAATACCCGTACTCAGTCGGAATGACCGTCGCCGCCGCTGCCGTGTGTCATTTTTTTTTTTTGGTTTGCTTGTGATCTTGCATGACCTGGCTCCGACTGATGCGAATTGGTTTCCAGATCAAGATTATCGGAGGTGAATTCTTCAACGGTAAGCCCATCCCGAAGTCAATCATAATCCTCGTCATATTCGTTCCATTCCGCTTTCGTATCATCATCTCAGCTGGACCTCGGCAATAATCTGCATGTGGTGCACGGCGGGCGATTTGTGGCGCCAGCAAGGTGTTCACTACCTCAAGCATAATGATACAACGCCTGGATACGCATCCCAAGCCAGGCAAGCGCTCGCAGTTGGAAACCTTCGCCGTCCAGGTGATGATGAGTCTTATTTTCGTCGTAAAGGCAGTCAGAATTAGGGGAAAAAAATGATGAATTTCAAGATTATTTTTCATCCCAAAATTAAAAACCACCAAGATCAGGAAACGTCGCTCAAAATCGGTAGGTAATAAAGGTGGACAATAATTGTGACCTGATGGTGATGATGGATTTTAGATATTTGATTTAATATTGGTAGTTAATTAAAAAAAAAAGTAATTGTAGGTAGTCTACAAAAGTTTGAGCCTCGCGCGCGTGTTACGGATATAGAGAATTGAATGTTATATTTATATTAAAGCTTATTTGGAAGACGCTTTGAATTAGTGCGAGAAAGACCATCCTCAAAATTCCTTCGAAATTTTTAGAACTCTATGAGCTCTTTTGAAATTCTTCTCAGAAGTCCTCTGGATTTATTTTTAGAACCCTTCTTGGCTTTTACTCAGAGCCCATTGGAACTGAAATTTCTTCAGAGTTTCAGAAAAATTTCCTCAAAAAAGTTATTCCCGGAATTAGCCAGAAATGATCGTACTCCTTTGAAAGTTTAAAAAAAAAACCCTTTGGAATTTCACTCATAATTCAATTTTCTCGGTATTCTTTTCGAAATTATCTTGGAACTATCTGCAGGATACACTGGAAATTATAGGCAGAATTTTCTTGGAACACTCCCCAAAAACCCTTTGGAACTGTCCTCAGAATTCAATATCTTTGAGGTTCTTCTCGGATTTTTTTAGAACTCTCCTAAGAGCTCTTTTGAAATTCTTCTCAGAAGTCCACTGGCATTATATTTAGAACCCTTTATGATTTTTTTTCTCATAACACCTTGGAACTGAATGAACTAGAAATTATCCTCGGAATTCGCTTGAAATTTTGCTTAAAAACCCTTTGGAGTTTCACTGAACATTTGATTTCCTCGGTATTCTTTCTTAAATTATCTTGGAACTATCGGCAAGATGCACTAAAAAATATCCGCATAATTTTATTTGAATTCTCACCAGAAGTATTTTGGAACTGTCATAAAAATTGAATATTTAGAACTTTTTTTTTTCTCACAATACCTTGGAAATGAAATTTCCCTAAAGTTTCAGAAGAATTTCCTCGAGAAATTCTTTTCAGAATAAGCTTGAAATTATCCTCGGAATTCTCTTGAAATTTTTCTCAACATCCCTTTGTAATTTCATAAAAAAAAATTGATTTTTTCGGTATTGTTTTCGAAATTAACTTTCTGTCTGTCTGTTTTTTTTTTTTTGCAAGGAGGAAACCTTCAAAAAGGCCATCGTGCCACCGCTTGACGACAGTCGCGGTGACACGGTGTGTGGGATTCTTACCGCACTAAAACCTCCTTAGACGCCTTGCCCATTACCCCGGAACCACTTGTCGTATTACTTCGGAGGGGGCCGTGCATTACGCACCTCACTTTACCTCAGCTAATTGGCGCTTCCAGTTCGCTGATCGTCTCTCCAATTTGTGAGCCATTTAGCTCCCAGCGTCACGTTCTACTCGGTTATCCCCGGTGGTGGATACAGCCTACTCTGACGGAGAGATCTCCCGGCGTCGGCTTTCAGTTCGCATTTGTGTGAGCACATTACTACTTTCTAGTTGGTCTTCTCGCTATTTTCGCTGCAGCGCTGACATGATCTACGTTACTGCTCTGCTGACGGCGTTAAAGGTGCCCTCCTCTCGACACATTTCTTCGACGACATTCTCCGTGCTAAGGGCGAGCATATCCTCTCGCACATCATCAAATCTAGGACATTCGAAGACCACGTGCTCTGATGATTCTTCCACATTCACAAACTCCGGACAGAAGGGTGACGTTGTGTGTCCGAACCGATGCAGGTACTTCCTGAAGCAGCCATGACCAGACAGGAACTGCGTCAAGTGGAACTAGACTTCTCCATGCTTCCTGTTCACCCAGGTCGAAAGAGTCGGTATTAGCCTGTGTGTCCATCTACCGTTCTCTGCTGCATCCCACTCCTGCTGCCACTTAGCCATCAACTCCGTTCTCACCATTTTTCGTACTCCTCTGGTTTCTCTCGTCATATAGCACTCGTAGTTTTCCACCAAGGTGATGCCGATTGGGATCATACCGGCGATAACGCATACTACCTCCATCGAAATGGTTATGTACGCACTCACGACTCGCATGGCCATGAGCCGAAACGTACTGCTCAATTTCCTTTGGTTCTGCTTCGTTTTCAGCGCTTCAATCCAGGCTGAACCTCCGTACCTTAGTATCGATGAAGACACACTAGCCAGAAGACGCCTCTTGCTGCTGCTTGGACCAGAATTGTTCGGCATGATTCTGGCTATTGCGTTTATGACCTTCGCCGCCTTCTCGCAAGCATATTCGATGTGGCTATTAAAGTTTAGCCGGTCGTCGATCATCACTCCCAGATACTTTAGCATGCGCTTCGAAACAATGGTGTGCTCTCCAACGGTGATTTCTGCCCGCTGCACTGCTTTGCAGTTGCTGACCAACATCACTTCTGTTTTGTGGTGGGCTATCTGCAGCTTCGCTCCTTGCATCCAGTTACCAATCGTATCTATCGCCTCGGCCGCCAACATTTCCACTTCTTCCAGCGTCTCACCGGTTACCGTCAAGACGACATCGTCCGCAAAGCCAACGATCTCAACTCCTAGCGTCAGCACGCCATTGTACATTCCGTTCCACAGCGTGGGACCTAGAATAGAGCCTTGGGGAACTCCCGCCGTGATTCTAAGCGATTTCTGCCCCATGTCTGTCACGTTGACTACTTAGAACCCTTTCGCTGCTGCTATGAGTTCCTCGTTGGAGTCTTGTTCAACGTTGTCTTCATCTACCTCGCCATATGGTGCAGGTGGCCAGTTCGTTGGGTCATGCTGTGGGAAAAGTCCCTCCACGATGTCTGGCACGTCAACGACGTGCGATTTGACTGTCTGTCTGTCTGTCTGTCTGTCTGTCTGTCTGTCTGTCTGTCTGTCTGTCTGTCTGTCTGTCTGTCTGTCTGTCTGTCTGTCTGTCTGTCTGTCTGTCTGTCTGTCTGTCTGTCTGTCTGTCTGTCTGTCTGTCTGTCTGTCTGTCTGTCTGTCTGTCTGTCTGTCTGTCTGTCTGTCTGTCTGTCTGTCTGTCTGTCTGTCTGTCTGTCTGTCTGTCTGTCTGTCTGTCTGTCTGTCTGTCTGTCTGTCTGTCTGTCTGTCTGTCTGTCTGTCTGTCTGTCTGTCTGTCTGTCTGTCTGTCTGTCTGTCTGTCTGTCTGTCTGTCTGTCTGTCTGTCTGTCTGTCTGTCTGTCTGTCTGTCTGTCTGTCTGTCTGTCTGTCTGTCTGTCTGTCTGTCTGTCTGTCTGTCTGTCTGTCTGTCTGTCTGTCTGTCTGTCTGTCTGTCTGTCTGTCTGTCTGTCTGTCTGTCTGTCTGTCTGTCTGTCTGTCTGTCTGTCTGTCTGTCTGTCTGTCTGTCTGTCTGTCTGTCTGTCTGTCTGTCTGTCTGTCTGTCTGTCTGTCTGTCTGTCTGTCTGTCTGTCTGTCTGTCTGTCTGTCTGTCTGTCTGTCTGTCTGTCTGTCTGTCTGTCTGTCTGTCTGTCTGTCTGTCTGTCTGTCTGTCTGTCTGTCTGTCTGTCTGTCTGTCTGTCTGTCTGTCTGTCTGTCTGTCTGTCTGTCTGTCTGTCTGTCTGTCTGTCTGTCTGTCTGTCTGTCTGTCTGTCTGTCTGTCTGTCTGTCTGTCTGTCTGTCTGTCTGTCTGTCTGTCTGTCTGTCTGTCTGTCTGTCTGTCTGTCTGTCTGTCTGTCTGTCTGTCTGTCTGTCTGTCTGTCTGTCTGTCTGTCTGTCTGTCTGTCTGTCTGTCTGTCTGTCTGTCTGTCTGTCTGTCTGTCTGTCTGTCTGTCTGTCTGTCTGTCTGTCTGTCTGTCTGTCTGTCTGTCTGTCTGTCTGTCTGTCTGTCTGTCTGTCTGTCTGTCTGTCTGTCTGTCTGTCTGTCTGTCTGTCTGTCTGTCTGTCTGTCGGGGTCTGGTTTTCGGGGAAATTTAAAGATTTTGAAGAATTAGTCATTTTATTTCGGCTGATTACATAAACTGCTGAAACTTTTTTTTTTTTTTCCTTTGGTTTGTTTTTTCCGTCGATCTTGTTTTCCGTGCTGAGCACCAATGCTACCGACGTGCCAGGAAGGCAGCTCCCACACCTGGACCCTACCTATCGACCCATCAACTCATGAACCGGGGACAACTCTATTAGCTCTTTTGAAATTCTTCTCAGAAGTCCTCTGGATTTATTTTTGACTTTTACTCAGAACCCCTGGAACTGAACTTTCCTTAGAGTTTTAGAAAAATTTCTTCAAAAAAGTTATTCCCGTAATGAGCCAGAAATGATCGTACTCCTTTGAAAGTTAAAAAAAAAACTCTTTGGAATTTTACTCATAATTCAATTTTCTCGGTATTCTTTTCACAATTATCTTGGAACTATCTGTAAAATACACTAGAAATTATACGCAGAATTTTCTTGGAACACTCCCCAAAAACCCTTTGGAACTGTCCTCAGAATTCAATATCTTTGAGGTTCTTCTCGGATTTTTTTAGAACTCTCCTAAGAACTCCTTTGAAATTCTTCTCAGAAGTCCACTGGAACTATGTTTAGAACCCTTTATGATTTTTTTTCTCATAACACCTTGAAACTGAATGAGCTAGAAATTATCCTCGGAATTCGCTTGAAATTTTGCTATTTTGCTTAAAAACCCTTTGGAATTTCACTGAACATTTGATTTCCTTGGTATTCTTTCTTAAATTATCTTGGAACTATCGGCAAGATGCACTAAAAATTATCCGCATAATTTTATTTGAATTCTCTCCAGAAGTATTTTGGAACTGTCATAAAAATTGAATATTTAGAACTTTTTTTTTCTCACAATACCTTGGAAATGAAATTTCCCTAAAGTTTCAGAAGAATTTCCTCGAGAAATTCTTCTCAGAATAAGCTTGAAATTATCCTCGGAATTCCCTTGAAATTTTTCTTAACATCTCATTTCATAAAAAATTGATTTTTTCGGTATTGTTTTCGAAATTATTTTTCCGTCTGTCTTTTTTTAATTTTTTTTTTTTGGCTAGGAGGAAACCTTCAAAAAGGCCATCGTGCCACCGCTTGACGACTGGGCGCACAGTCGCGGTGACACGGTGTGTGGGATTCTTACCGCACTAAAACCTCCTTAGACGCCTTGCCCATTACCCCGGAACCACTTGTCGTATTACTTCGGAGGGGGCCGTGCATTACGCACCTCACTTTACCTCAGCTAATTGGTGCTTCCAGTTCGCTGATCGTCTCTCCAATTTGTGAGCCATTTTGCTCCCAGCGTCACGTTCTTCTCGGTTATCCCCGGTGGTGGATGCAGCCTACTCTGACGGAGAGATCTCCCGGCGTCGGCTTTCAGTTCGTACTACTTTCTAGTTGGTCTTCTCGCCATTTTCGCTGCAGCGCTGACATGATCTGCGTTACTGCTCTGCTGACGGCGTTAAAGGTGCCCTCCTCTCGACACATTTCTTCGACGACATTCGCCGTGCTAAGGGTGAGCATATCCTCTCGCACATCATCAAATCTAGGACATTCGAAGACCACGTGCTCTGGTGATTCTTCTACATTCCCACACTCCGGACAGAAGGGTGACGTTGTGTGTCCGAACCGATGCAGGTACTTCCTGAAGCAGCCATGACCAGACAGGAACTGCGTCAAGTGGCAGTTGACTTCTCCATGCTTCCTGTTCACCCAGGTCGAAAGAGTCGGTATTAGCCTGTGTGTCCATCTACCGTTCTCTGCTGCATCCCACTCCTGCTGCCACTTAGCCATCGACTCCGTTCTCACCATTTTTCGTACTCCTCTGGTTTCTCTCGTCATATAGCACTCGTAGTCTTCCACCAAGGTGATGCCGATTGGGATCATACCGGCGATAACGCATACTGCCTCCATCGAAATGGTTCTGTACGCACTCACGACTCGCATGGCCATGAGCCGGAACGTACTGCTCAATTTCCTTTGGTTCTGCTTCGTTTTCAGCGCTTCAATCCAGGCTGGACCTCCGTACCTTAGTATCGATGAGAACACACTAGCCAGAAGACGCCTCTTACTGCTGCTTTTTGCGTTGATGACCTTCGCCGCCTTCTCGCAAGCATATTCGATGTGGCTATTAAAGTTTAGCCGGTCGTCGATCATCACTCCCAGATACTTTAGCATGCGCTTCGAAACAATGGTGTGCTCTCCAACGGTGATTTCTGCTCGCTGCACTGCTTTGCAGTTACTGACCAACATCACTTCTGTTTTGTGGTGGGCTATCTGCAGCTTCGCTCCTTGCATCCAGTTACCAATCGTATCTATCGCCTCGGCCGCCAACATTTCCACTTCTTCCAGCGTCTCACCGGTTACCGTCAAGACGACATCGTCCGCAAAGCCAACGATCTCAACTCCTTTGGGCAGCTTGAGCGTCAGCACGCCATTGTACATTCCGTTCCACAGCGTGGGACCTAGAATAGAGCCTTGGGGAACTCCCGCCGTGATTCTAAGCGATTTCTGCCCCGTGTCTGTCACGTTGACTACTTAGAACCCTTTCGCTGCTGCTATGAGTTCCTCGTTGGAGTCTTGTTCAACGTTGTCTTCATCTGTCTGTCTGTCTGTCTGTCTGTCTGTCTGTCTGTCTGTCTGTCTGTCTGTCTGTCTGTCTGTCTGTCTGTCTGTCTGTCTGTCTGTCTGTCTGTCTGTCTGTCTGTCTGTCTGTCTGTCTGTCTGTCTGTCTGTCTGTCTGTCTGTCTGTCTGTCTGTCTGTCTGTCTGTCTGTCTGTCTGTCTGTCTGTCTGTCTGTCTGTCTGTCTGTCTGTCTGTCTGTCTGTCTGTCTGTCTGTCTGTCTGTCTGTCTGTCTGTCTGTCTGTCTGTCTGTCTGTCTGTCTGTCTGTCTGTCTGTCTGTCTGTCTGTCTGTCTGTCTGTCTGTCTGTCTGTCTGTCTGTCTGTCTGTCTGTCTGTCTGTCTGTCTGTCTGTCTGTCTGTCTGTCTGTCTGTCTGTCTGTCTGTCTGTCTGTCTGTCTGTCTGTCTGTCTGTCTGTCTGTCTGTCTGTCTGTCTGTCTGTCTGTCTGTCTGTCTGTCTGTCTGTCTGTCTGTCTGTCTGTCTGTCTGTCTGTCTGTCTGTCTGTCTGTCTGTCTGTCTGTCTGTCTGTCTGTCTGTCTGTCTGTCTGTCTGTCTGTCTGTCTGTCTGTCTGTCTGTCTGTCTGTCTGTCTGTCTGTCTGTCTGTCTGTCTGTCTGTCTGTCTGTCTGTCTGTCTGTCTGTCTGTCTGTCTGTCTGTCTGTCTGTCTGTCTGTCTGTCTGTCTGTCTGTCTGTCTGTCTGTCTGTCTGTCTGTCTGTCTGTCTGTCTGTCTGTCTGTCTGTCTGTCTGTCTGTCTGTCTGTCTGTCTGTCTGTCTGTCTGTCTGTCTGTCTGTCTGTCTGTCTGTCTGTCTGTCTGTCTGTCTGTCTGTCTGTCTGTCTGTCTGTCTGTCTGTCTGTCTGTCTGTCTGTCTGTCTGTCTGTCTGTCTGTCTGTCTGTCTGTCTGTCTGTCTGTCTGTCTGTCTGTCTGTCTGTCTGTCTGTCTGTCTGTCTGTCTGTCTGTCTGTCTGTCTGTCTGTCTGTCTGTCTGTCTGTCTGTCTGTCTGTCTGTCTGTCTGTCTGTCTGTCTGTCTGTCTGTCTGTCTGTCTGTCTGTCTGTCTGTCTGTCTGTCTGTCTGTCTGTCTGTCTGTCTGTCTGTCTGTCTGTCTGTCTGTCTGTCTGTCTGTCTGTCTGTCTGTCTGTCTGTCTGTCTGTCTGTCTGTCTGTCTGTCTGTCTGTCTGTCTGTCTGTCTGTCTGTCTGTCTGTCTGTCTGTCTGTCTGTCTGTCTGTCTGTCTGTCTGTCTGTCTGTCTGTCTGTCTGTCTGTCTGTCTGTCTGTCTGTCTGTCTGTCTGTCTGTCTGTCTGTCTGTCTGTCTGTCTGTCTGTCTGTCTGTCTGTCTGTCTGTCTGTCTGTCTGTCTGTCTGTCTGTCTGTCTGTCTGTCTGTCTGTCTGTCTGTCTGTCTGTCTGTCTGTCTGTCTGTCTGTCTGTCTGTCTGTCTGTCTGTCTGTCTGTCTGTCTGTCTGTCTGTCTGTCTGTCTGTCTGTCTGTCTGTCTGTCTGT
This sequence comes from Ochlerotatus camptorhynchus, assembly GCF_037179485.1. Classification (NCBI taxonomy): domain Eukaryota; kingdom Metazoa; phylum Arthropoda; class Insecta; order Diptera; family Culicidae; genus Ochlerotatus; species Ochlerotatus camptorhynchus. Next base: position 206,262 of record NW_027041234.1, read on the forward strand.
CTGTCTGTCTGTCTGTCTGTCTGTCTGTCTGTCTGTCTGTCTGTCTGTCTGTCTGTCTGTCTGTCTGTCTGTCTGTCTGTCTGTCTGTCTGTCTGTCTGTCTGTCTGTCTGTCTGTCTGTCTGTCTGTCTGTCTGTCTGTCTGTCTGTCTGTCTGTCTGTCTGTCTGTCTGTCTGTCTGTCTGTCTGTCTGTCTGTCTGTCTGTCTGTCTGTCTGTCTGTCTGTCTGTCTGTCTGTCTGTCTGTCTGTCTGTCTGTCTGTCTGTCTGTCTGTCTGTCTGTCTGTCTGTCTGTCTGTCTGTCTGTCTGTCTGTCTGTCTGTCTGTCTGTCTGTCTGTCTGTCTGTCTGTCTGTCTGTCTGTCTGTCTGTCTGTCTGTCTGTCTGTCTGTCTGTCTGTCTGTCTGTCTGTCTGTCTGTCTGTCTGTCTGTCTGTCTGTCTGTCTGTCTGTCTGTCTGTCTGTCTGTCTGTCTGTCTGTCTGTCTGTCTGTCTGTCTGTCTGTCTGTCTGTCTGTCTGTCTCGGCTTCGGGAGCAGCACCAGCCTCTGCCGCTTCCACGCATCTGGGAAGATGCCTACGTCCAGACAGGTCTGAAAAACAGAACGGAACATGTCTGGATTTTCCGCAACGCACCCTCAGAGCCACAACCGGGATCCCATCTGGGCCCGGGGCCTTGACCACCACCAGCGACTTGGCAATAGCGCTAAGTTCACTGTTCGTCACTCTAGACACTTCTCTCTCATCCGCGCCTGGGATCCGCGGCCAGGAGTCTACGTCCCTACGCGGGAACAGGAACCCAACGATCGGAGCCAGTACCGCTGGTGATCTCTCCGGGGGTGCCGTCACGCCACGGACGGGTCTTTACCATGACCACTTTGTAGGCACCCCCCCATGGGTTCGTGTTGGCGCTTTGGCATAAGCTGTCAAAGCACGCACGCTTGCGTCTGGTGATCTCTTTATTTAGGGCCGCTTTAGCCGCTCGAAGAGCAACACGGCGTTCCTCCCGAGATCCAGTCGTATGAGCTCGTTGCATCCTCCTTCTCGCCTGGAGGCACGACGCCCTGAGGATAGTAATCGACTCGCTCCACCAATACACCGGTCTATGGCCATGCCTGGGATAGGCTCTTCTAGGCATGGTTGTATCGCACGCCCTTGTCAGCGCTACTACCAGTTCGTCCCCCGTCAGATCCGGGGTTATTCGCTCCCGCCTCAGTGCTTCGCCGAAGACCTCTTCCTCGAAGAACGACGTCCGCCAGCCTCGAGCGCAGGAAGGGTTTCCTCCTGCCACTCGCCTCTCACCTGGCCCCACACTGTACCGAATCGCCTGATGGTCACTATGGGTGTAACCCTCATCGACCCTCCAGTGTAGGTTGCCCTCCAAACTCGGGCTGCAGTATGTCACGTCGATGACGGATTCTGCACCATTCCTTCTGTAGGTACTGACCGAGCCGGTGTTGGATAGTACAACGTCCAGTTTGTCCATTGCCTCCAGTAGGATGCATCCTCTCTGGTTGGTGTGGTGGCTGCCCCACTCCACCGCCCATGCGTTAAAGTCGCCCGCAATGACCACCGGTCTTAGGCCGACAAGTACCGCAGTGAGTCTGTCCACCATTTTCGAGAAGACCACCTGGGCGTAGCATAACAGCTACTTAAATATACTCCATTAAGCCTGGCGATCACGAATCCCTCGCTCGAGTTGGACACGACTACCTCCTGAATGGGGAGGCTGCATATCGCCGCCATCCCCGACGCGTCCGTGACCCAATTCCCGTTGCCGGTTGGGACGCGGTACGGGTCGGAGATGATTGCGACATCCGCTACCCATTCCGCTGCCGATTGCCACAGCAGTTGCTGAGCAGCCGAGCAGTGGTTCAGGTTCAACTGCGCTACCTCGAACATGGCTTAGGCAGTCGAAATACGTATCGGTCATAGATACAAAAATTAATTAAGTGGAATTAAATGGAAGATAACCTTTTTTTTTGCTGTTTTATTTAAGCATTCCGCTAACAACCCAATTTCATTACTTCAACATAATTATTATATTGCGAAGTGAATGTAAAATTCTATAAAACAAAATATCCTGATTAAAAGACTGTCCCGATTCCGGTGCATTACGGTAAACGATTTTGGGAAATCAAAATCACGAGTTGTCTGGTGAAAACTTCGGAGTAGAAGAGCATTCATGCCTATCTTCATGTATTTTCCAAGCAGAGTTATCACCAAAACCGGTGACGGTAGAGAATTCGAAAATACTTCCATCCATCACCCTTGGCATCGAATGGAAAAAAACCCTCCAAACTGCACACTCCACATGATGAATGGCCGAAAACGATCGTCCAATTGGTAGTTTCGGCTGTATTTACCACTCCCGAGATCGATTTCCCGTGGCTATTGCTTATTACCTCAGCAAGAAGGGTCAGTGTCGATAAACATCGTAACGACGCAAAAGTAGAAACAACCGAACAAGAAAAAAACAACCGTACACGTAAATAAACACCGAAAAAACATTCTTATACACCGCCCCCGGCCAGCCCACCCGCCTGCCTACGATGCAAAACTGCTGAATCGATTCGGTGTTATTTATGGCTTGTAACCTAAGTGGCCGTGTAATGCAACACCGAAATTATATTCAACATATATTTGTGCTTCTTCTCGACCTTTCTTCCTCTTGAAGGCTCTAGGTCCTCAGTCCTCTCTACTGTTGCGTTTTGTCGATTTCGGACCCCAGTATGATCAGGGCGGCACCCGGTCCGGGCTCCGGTGAGGTTTGTACAAATTTCTTCGTTTTAGCACCCTTTATTTTGGGTGTTTTATGGCGCAAAGTCTCGTACGTAGAGAATGCAACACTTCTCAATGCTCATGTTTCACAGTCTGCGGCTCAGGGACACAGTTCAGCGACTTCAGCTGGGATTTTTTATTATTAGATGCGCACGAGTCGTTCGAGGTCACTGCCAGAAACCCTCGGAGGACAATTAATCACTGGAGTAAGGTGACATGAAAGGAAATTTTGATCATTCCCTTCTTGAAATCCGTTTGTTAGATGTGAATCAGATTGTCTGAAATACTAAAGCCAAAATTTAAGCTTAATTTGAAAAGTCTGTTTTCTGCGTAAATTACAATTCGTATGCCAATCAACAAATGTCCCTTAATTGCGTATGAATTATACAAATATGCAACGGTTTTATCTAAATTGCGAAAACGGAATCCCCGACCAACGAGCACAAAATATACCCCCATTAAGATCACCGAAATGTTGTTTTGTTTTCGTTTGGCTAATGCCATTCAGTTTTTATTTTTTGCTTCATTCGAATCGACAGCACCACGATCAGCCGGCTCCAGCGGAGACAGACGACCATTTAGGCTCTGTGCCAGCTCGTTTCCACGCTCTGAATGTCCACATTGTCACATACTCAGAGTGAGTGGTGGCTCCAGCGGCAACTGACTTGGCAATAAGACGCCTCGCACGGCAGGATTCCTATACCAAACAAACAGCCGAAAAAGAGCAACACCGGTGATACACAGCAAAACCGAAAGTCCAATGCGAAGATACTGCGATAGGGAGGGAGGACGGCTCTCACCACAACAGAGCTCACAGGTCTTACCTTTCCTTTGAACTGACACCGCGCCCAGATTATGTATTTATGCAAATTGATTATGGCTCTAGATTTACATTTTAGGAGTCCATTAATTAAAGCAACACGATGTTTAGGTGCTGCCCATCCCGAAAGAGGCTGGCGCTCTGCACTGCACAGGACGTCAGACTGGGTCCACATTTGTGCGTTCGAACGGAAACGTTCGTTTAAGGACAAGATGGATAGAAGCCATAAATGGCCGCTATCATGGCTGATTTTACAAGACAAGTCAGGTTGCATTGACATCAGAAAAATTGGATTTTTTAGGACGTTGCGCAAACTTTAGGGTAGATCCGAGAACATTAAGAACGTTCAGAATAACTGGAACATTTAAATATGCATCTCAAAGGGTAAGTTCCGATAGCAATACGGTCCAATAGATATTACAAAAAAAAACACTTCATCGAATATCAAAGAGCTTCAAAAGCTACTTCAGTAGAACTTTACAGTTGTTGCCAAAATTTCAGTTATAAGTTTAAAGATTTTAAGGGACGCAACGAGAACTTCGGGGTAGTTAAGAAAACTTTAAGGCGTTCCATGAATATCAGGAAAATAGCGAGAACATCAGGTGGATTTCTAGAACTTTAGGACAGTTTCATTTCAAATCCTCAAATCGCCAAGACATCTCTAGCGGGTATCGCAGGCTTTTTTTCTCGGGCCCTGAGGGATTTAGATAACTCAGATCTGGCAACACGGTGTAAGGTACATGACCAAACAACATGCTTGATATCGTGATAACCACCGCCACATGACCATAAATTGCTACCTGGGAGCAGGGTGCCTTCCATTCATTTTGACTAAAAAAATGTTTTATGAAATTATGGAATAATAAGATATTATGATGATATTTCGAATGTGTTAGTAATTAGAAAAGATTGTAAAGTTTGTGTTTCACACATAAAACCTGCAAATTTAGCTTTGACAGAGTCATAATGAGCGTTTTTCTGATCGCCTCTTCGCGAAGAGTGAAGAGCGAAGAGTGGATGAGATAAATTACAAAATCGCTTATTGCGACTCTCATGTAGCAACATTGGCAGGTATTATGTGTCAAACATAAACTTAACAATCTTTTCTTTTTGTTTACATAATCAAAATATTTTCATAATATCTTAATATTCCATAATTTCTTTAAAAAATTTTTAGTCAAAATGAATGGAAGGCACCCTGTCTGGGAGCCCAATTCGATAGAAGTGCGAGTCTAACGAACAGTGATTGGACATAAGCCTTGACATAACGCGTATAAAGTCACGGCTCATGTTCAACCCTTTGAACCATGGTTTGTCCGACACCTGTGGGAGAAGAGAATGCAACCATCTTCACAAATCACCATCATTCCATTTTTGTACACAGTTGACGAAACATAGTTCTTTTTGAAGCAGTAGATAGAATAGAGTTTTAGCTTACTATAGATACGAAAAAAAAGAAGATTTTAATTCTAGTAATAAACTGATTTTGTTTTTGCGTTGTAAAAATGAAGTGAAAAATTCACGTTACACATCTCTGACTTTAAGTGTAATAATTTATTGGTGTTGATTCAAATTTTATGATTCACCTACTCTATAGTTAACTGTGATCCTAATCTATCATTTACTTTAAAGAAAAACAAATTTCAACAACTGAGTGAAAAGTTATTAACAAATGAGCAACTGGTGTGTACAACTGTGCATGCCAAGCATGCTGATGAAGACTTGCTGACGAGCAATGGAGCAAAAAAAATCGTTGAAGGCGATTTGTCGCTCAAAAATATCGCCTTCCATAGCGCTCATCTTAGCCAGCGAGTCCTCTTTCTCATTACCCAGAATTGAGCAATGAGATGGGAACCCAAACATAGGTGATAGTATAGGAGCAGTTGGATAAAGCACTCAGTTTAGATCGTATTTCAGGTAGGAAATACGAGGTGTGCTTCATCGGCTTCATTGAACGAATAGCCTCCAATGAGCTAAGACTATCCGTAAAAATGAAATAATGGTCAGAAGGTAGTGAAGCTATTCGCTCTACTGCGTAAAATATATTCCAGATCGTCATCAGTGAATTAGTGAGATCTTCATGGAAGCTTTATGGACTTCCAGAAAGATTTGAAATCTTCAGGGCAGTCCCATTAACATCACAAAAATTGATGGAGCTTTGACGAAGTTCTGAGGAATTACAGGATATGCTGATAATTTCAAGGAAGTTTCATAAACAAACTGCGAGAGCATAAGGGAAGTTTATTTTATTTATATTTTGGAAACTTCAGGGGAGCTTAAAGTACTTTAAGGAGGTTCCACTTGCTTCAGAACTTATAAGAAGTTCTGAAAACTTTGTAACCGTTCTGTTACAAAGGTACAATACAATTACAATACAATTATTTTAAATTTGCACCATGTGATCGAACATTCAAGTTAATCTGTATAACAGCCGATTACTGAATAAGGCTTGCATGGCCGCGGGAATATTGTGACACAAAGTTACGGGTGATGATCTGAAGGGTTCTGCGATGCTAATCGGCCATCGTTCACTTTATCTCAGACGAACGTGTAGACCAGAAGTTGTGGAGTATACTTTTAACAGAATATCAAGTGCAAGTAGTGAATCAAGGTGAAATGTAAATCACCAACTCCCCCGATTCAGGACTTTTTCTGTGAATCAAACCATTGTATGGTTGGCGAGTCAAGGACCGCCATTGCACGTTACGGTTGGCGTTTTATTTGCCTTGACCTAAACGTAAATCCAGTCGCGGACCACTTTCCTGATGAAGCTTAAGGATATCGTACGACCCTGGCTGGACAGCCACAAGTATAAGGACCAGCGGATCACTTCAAGACTCCAGACCGGCCATGCCAGGATTTTTCACAATTTCGGTGGGACACCTTTCCACAAGGTATGTCCAATTTGCAGCATCTCCGCCTCGGTGGAACACGTGCTGTGTGTCAACACGGACTCCCGGAGAACGTCTGGAATCTACTTGGTGACGAACCCCCGACGTTGGCTGCGCTGATCACTTTCCTGAAGGACGCCCAACTGTACAACCAAATCAAGCGGTCTCGTCGTTGGCTGCGCTCATCGTGTTCTTTCACCTTTCTATTATTTTCTGCCGTCGGGGTATCTCTGTCAGACGGGGGCACTGCCTCCTACGGTGGAGTTCTTGTGTTATCTGTCTCTCTCGACCTAAACGTAAAGGATCATCGTTCCTCTGGCTCCGGGTTATTATCACCAAGGAGGACATCCTTCTCGGGCTGAAAGTCCGAAACGCCTAAGAGAATTTCCCTTCCCGGTTCGACAGAGGGCGGCCTTACCGTCGTCAACCGGCTTTGTCACAAGGAAGCGCCTGTGCATCGGAAGCAACCTCCACAAACCGCTATACCAGCTTATCACCACCCTGGTAAAACCAACCCACCATCGCACTATAGCCGACGTACGGTAGATAGACGCGCTAGTCCAACCGCCATCTTGCTGTAGTCAGCGGTAGACTAGTCAGTGGTATCGCCATCTTTCCACCATTGCCTGAATTGTTCCGGAATCTCAGCGAGCGGTGGTACCGCCATCTTGCCGACAAGATCGGTCTTTCATCGTCCGCCATCGATGGAATCGTTCCGGAGCCGCAGTGAGCGCTTGCTCTACTGCAGTCGTCGTAGTCGTCATGATCGTCAAAGCTATGTGCCAGAATTTCGACCACACCACACAACCCACACCATAGTGCTATAGTGGTAATTTGAAGAAATACAGTGTTTAAGTTGATCCGCTCTGTGTTGCAGTTAATTTGAAAGCTGCAGTGCCTTTGAGTGTGCATAGCCCCTCCAGTTTGCCCAGTAGTGCGCCGACACTGAGACACAATTCGAGGAGTCTCGTGCTGCTGATTGGTTGTCGGGCAGAACTTTAGTTTACACTTCAGGAACATTCTGAGAACTTCAGTGGGAAGTCAAGAAAACTTCAGTGATGTAGATAAAACTTAAAGAAAATGGAGAATTCCAAGTATCTAAGAGAAGCAAGGTCTAGAGATCTTTGAGGAATTACAGAGATCTTATGGGCAGTTCCAATAATTTCAGGGATGTTCCAAGAAGTGAAGGAAAGTCCAGACTTTTGGGGAAGATTTAGACTTTCGGACAAGCGTAAGTTCCGATAAATTCAGAATAGTTCCATGAACTTCAGGAAGATTTTGTGAACCCTAAAAATGTCCGGAGAATTTTAAAGTAGTCCAGCAATCTCCAAAGAACTTGCGAAAACTTCATTGAAAATGTGGGAGCTTTAAAGAAGCCCAGAAATCATCAGGAAAATTTAAAGAGTTTTAAGGACAGTTCCATTCAAAGTCTGGTTCACTTAGAATCCAGACATATAAAACCAGGTGTTTCTCGGGATTGATTTGAGAATCGCATTTTAATTTGTTTTTGCAAATTCCGCCAAATAACATTCATGGCAAGATCACGTGTTCTTTGATATTGCCTCCTACGGACATTTTTCAGACGGATCAAGAACTGAAGAGCATCGTCTATTATAATTGAATCGAGTTTAACTTCGTATCTTGGTACTGAGGCAGCTCTTGCTTCAACTAAAAAAGTATTCAGAGATTCAAAAGCATAATTAACATCATCTTTGGTTTGCAAAGGAATGTTTGGATGGAAGTTAAATTCCATAAATGTTCGATATTGCTCCCAATCAGGTAATTGAAAGTAAAGCTGTTGGGCTTAAAACATTATTTCTTGGGATATTTCAAAAGTTACTGGAAGATGGTAGGTTTTGCTGGCCTACGCATTGGAATGGCAAATAGGCATCTACACACTTAATTCAGATCACCGAAGTCGGTAGGAATTTACCGGGTTTTTGAACAGCAGAATAACTCGGTAAAATTTTCAAATAACCGTTATACGTGAGAAATCAAGAAAATTTATAAATTTTATTTTTCATCAATCAATGGGGTAAACTGAACAAATTCTGTACAAGTGCGGGATATTTTTTTTAATAATTGGATTTTTCACTGAACAGTTCTGTAGTTCAAAATTTACCGAACGACGGAGGCCTGGATTAGTGGGTATATACGTAAGTTGCCCAAATTTCGTTTCAACAGAAACTACCAAAGTTTCAAAAACTTTGGCTTCAAATGAAGAAAAATTTGATGTTTTATACGTCTAGAGCGATTCCAGACAAGTTCGCAAATCTATTAATTTTCGATTTTTTTTATTTGGCTGATTATTTTCAGAAACCATTCTTATGACCAAAAATGCCATTTTGCATCTACATATCACCATTTTAAATCGAGTCTTAATTATTAAAATGGGCAATGTTAAAGGGAATATCTGGAAATATTTGAAGAAAAAAATAGCACTATTGAAAAAAATCACTTCATTTTTTTAATTAAAATTCTAAAAAAAAACTAATTTTATGTTTTTTTATTTGTATATATGTTTTAGGGGACAATGAATGCCACCTATTGCATTATAGGTCAAGATGGGGAAATGATGGACAAACAAGTTATGTTTTTTTTTTTCAATGGCGTCGGTGGTGTAGTGGTAAGCGTGATTACCTCTCACCCCAGCAGGCCTGGGTTCAATCCCAGTCGGCGCCGCTGGGATGTTCTGAGGCATAACATCTCTGATCACGCCTTCCTTCGGATGGGAAGTAAAGCCGTTGGTCCCCGGTTCATGAGTTGATGGGTCGATAGGTAGAGTCCAGGTGTGGGAGCTGCCTTCCTGGCACGTCGGTAGCATTGGTGCTCAGCACGGAAAACAAGATCAACGGAAAAAACAAACCAAAGGAAAAAAAAAAGTTATGTTTTTTTAAACTAATTTTTTTGGAAAACTATCCGCAACTTGGTTCAATTATATTTTCGACTAAATATATTGAAAGTAAACCAAATTTACAATAAAAAAGGTCTCACTTATTTATTTTTTTCTAAGACGCACCGTTTTCGAGATGTAGCGGTTCGAAGGTATATTTTTTTAAATGTTGGTAGTTTTCGGCCATTTTCGAATGTATTTCGCGATTCTCCAGTTCATCAATATTTTTACCGAAAAATCGGGAAATTCACAATAAAAAGGTTCGTGATAGTTTTATTAAAAAACATAACTTGTTTGTTCATCATTTCTTCATCTTTACCATGCAATAGGTGTGACCCCTAAAACAAGTTGAAAAGTTGAAGATATTGTTCGCAAAATTAAACTCCAGTTTGAATAGCATCAAACATGAAGTTCGTCTTTAGCATATCCGTATTCATATCGATTAATGATTTCTGTTAAAATTCCATTTTAGAAGCAGTCAAAATCATTAAAATTTCCGTTAGAATCATGATGGCTAGAAATAAGATTTCGATTTTCACCACCTACCTAGGTAGCATAGGTAGCTCAATTTACTTCTTCTTCTTCTTCTTTCCTTTATTTAACGTCGGTCTCTGTTCCGCAGTCTAGTGCCAATCACCGATGGACATCGATTGCCATCCATTGACGGCAATCGAATGTGCAGGAAGGCAGCTTCCACACCTGCGTAGGATATAGCACCCATTCAATATACATGGGCCGGGACCAACGGCTTTACTTCCCTGCCGAAGGAAGACGTGATCAGAGATTTTTATGCCTCAGACAAATCCCACGTGGGATTGAACCTAGACCCATGGGGTGAGAAAGCAGTCACGCACCGCCAGCGCCGGCTACCGCCATTTACTTGCTGAACATTGTTAGCAGCGAGGGGGATGACTCTATATACGATGCAGGAAAGATTTTGTTTTGCTGTGGTTCGCTGTGCGCACGCTGAGTAGATAGCAAGACGGTTGATGTCGATTCTGAAGATTTCCTGCAAAAATGATGCAAGTGCTAGTGTGAGATTTTTCGAGCATCTAGAATTGCGATTTAGATGCGACGCCCCCTTCGGTTAGCAGCAGGTATTTATGAAGAATTTGAAGCTTGTGAGCTGTTTGTATGTAGCATTTGTTCTTCGCTGACCGTTGTTAACAGCAGAGTAATAAGTACCTGGTCGGGAACGTGAAGCGTTTCCTACCTGTAGCTTAGAACAAGATTGTAGGATCCCTTTGCGAGCCTTACATTCTCGAAAATTGGATTTGTGGTTTTCACCACAATTTGAACATTTATATTTTTTAGGATCTTCCTTCACAGGACGGTCGTCTTTTGCGTGAGAGGAACCTCCACAGTTCATGCATTTTGCTATGATGTAGCAATTTTTGGTTCCGTGACCCCATTCCTGGAACTGGGTGAGGGCTTGGATATTTCCGCCAGTCTCCCTGAAGTGTTTGCACTTTACTCGGACATGGTGCATAAGACTAGCCTTTTCTAAGGCCTTAAGGTTGTTTAGTTCACTAGACTTGAAGTGGACTAAATAAAAAGCATTAGAAATCCCGTTGTGCGAATCGCCTGGACAGGATTTTATTTTCATTTTGATTGCTTGAATTGGTTCAACTCTTCGTAATTTTGGCCTGATCCAGGGATTCACCACTGGACAGATTTTTCAAGTCTTCCTTGAACAGACGTTAAGTATTGGTGTCGTAAGTGTGTGTGCTGCTTCTCAATGAGATACTTGAGAAAACGTTTGAATCCGTTCAGCCAACGCACGGCCAATTTGAAGCGAAAACTTGAATTTAACGAAGTTCAAAAGTTCCTTGCGAAGAGCGTGGAAATCGGAAGTGGTTATCACAATAGGAGGGACCTTTTCCTTCTTGGCATTAAGCTGGGATAGTTTAGTTGAATTTTTCCTGGATGATCGATCATTCTCATCATCCGTGAACATTTGAAATTGATTGCACAAATAAATTTCATCAGAAGGGGGATCAAGAGATTGACCTTTTCTTTTACGTTTAGGCACCGTGGCGGCAGTAAAACGTTTCTCCAAATCAAATTCCAAGCAGATTACTATAAGAATCCGAAGGATCGAAGAGGTTGGCCACCGCATGTTCTCAGATCAGGTTGAAAAGTAGTTATGATCATAGTTTGAAACCACACGTCAATGTTAGATTTAAGGCAGCTTAGTGTTTTGGTTGGTGCACCATTTAATTTGACGTTTCATACTGACCACAACATTTTATGAATAAAGAAAAGTTTGAATAAAATCGATGATTTTATCACTTGACAGTTGTGTCTCCACCAAGACTCTGAGCGAAAGCAAAGCCGTACGGGTTGTCTCTTCGTGAGCGAAGTGTTACTTTTATTTGCCCATTCTTTGTCTTCGTGTGGATAGGGAACTTAATTAAATGTTGCGGAACTCTCTGCAGATTCGTTTGTAAAATTTGGCGGTTTCAGCTCAAGATTCGTTACACAATCGATGAGATCAACTCATAATTTTAACTCGATTTTAACTTAAACTCGAAAATAAAGCAGGTCACTTACAGAATGTGTCAAATTTGTCCCAATTGTCCTCAAAAACCGGCTAGAAATGAGGAAAATCGAGTAAATTTTAACTCAGTCTTTGAATATACTCATAGACTGAGTACAGCATTTCCTCTATATGTGCGGTGGGTCGGCGGAGTGTCCGTCAACCAATTATGTTGATTTTTGTATGTAACTAGAGTCAACCATAAACTAGTTATCTACAGAATTACCTAAAGGACAGCCGAGAAATAGCGCATATATAGAGGGAATGCCTTATTTTTTGTACGGAGTCTATGAGTGAAATAACCTGCGTTTAGGCGAATTTGAGTAAAATCCGACTAATCTCATCGGCCATGTACAGATAAGTATGATTTCAATCTCCGCACTTCCCAATTTCTTTTTAACACCGATCCAAAAATGCTTTTGCGACGGCTTTGATCTAGCAATCTCATCAATCATACACAAGCTCTCAGCCCCCAAACTACGAACGTCACCCACCTCTTTCTTCCTTATCGGCAAATTTTCATGGCAAACCTTAAAACCCGTATCCATATATTGTTGTCACTCGATAAATGGACTCGTTTGTCGTCTAGACCATCTTACCCATTATCAATCGTTCGAATTTAATGTAAATCTACGAGCGTGCAGTTTTTGGCGACCATCTAGCCAAATCGTGCACTAATTGCTTCCTCCCGCGCCGCGCCGATCGACGGCGGACCACTAATCGATCGGAGGGAGAACCCATTATGCCACTTGATTAATAAAATATTGTCTTCCAACGCAATTCGGCGAAATGCGCGCGCCTTCACTCTCGCTCTCTATACGCTAAACCAAAGTGGCATGATTAGGGTCACCCACGCATGACGTCTCGAATTGGAACAGGCCATTAATCCAAAACAGACAGACAGCCCCGAATGCGATCGATTTATCGTAGAGCAGTAAACCTCCCGGCCTAAAAGCGTCGAGACCCAATTTTTTTGTTCTGCCTATTTATAAAATTTGCTATTTTGTACGATGACCTCCACCGCGACGCCACGTTGTTTACGTTGGCAAATTTGCTTTTATTTTTGTTGGGGTAGTAAAAATGGAGTGCTAAAATTTTATAATGCTGCCATGCTGTTCTCAGTTAGTCAGACCGAGCACAGCGCTCCGGTGATTTCCGCAATGGATTCATTTTTACGGCCCACTATGACCGGCAAGCTCTCTTTCCGGGCGCATCCGCACCGTGCTGGGTCGAACTCCGGGCGCTTAAGATCTACCCCGACTGATCAGTGTCTCGTTTGTCGTTTTAAGAACATCAAAAAAAATTTTTTTTTTTGTAAATTAGTTGTGGACAAAATGATGGAAACATATCGGAACAAGCAACATATGTAAGCTGTTCATAAACATTTCCAATCTAATGTAAAGACGATTGTCTACGCTGGTGGAACAGCTCCGTTCAGAAATCAAAAAGTCTGAATAAACACATGGAATCAAATCATGTCATTTATTCTTGGCACAAATAATGGGAATGATTCGAAATGCGATTTTAAGAATAGTCCCGCAAAAAGCATCAGAACGGTATGCGCGCGTGCCCGAAAATGGATTGCTCCCGGTTATTGATATTCGGGAAGTGATGAGCGCACAGCACGCGTTGATCGACGCGAGTTGTATAACATTTTGAATGGGTTTAGGAAGTCTGGAGATAGCTTCGAGGCAGGCAGGCGATCGATGCGATGGATGGAGTCAATAAATTGGAAATCAAAGGGGGGAAAACCCAAAAATCTGGAATCAGCCAGATGGTGGCGTTTTAAGTACATGCATTATGATTTCAAGCGAATGAAAAATGATTAATTTTGTGAGTAAGGGAGTGCACAATCGGATTTTTTATAAAGAGGCAAAATGCCGCTGGATATGATGGGGTATTTATACAGCAAAAGTTAGCTTTTTTGACTAGAAATTGTGGACACGATTACGTGGACTACGATTATGAAGGACAATCTTAACTTTGTAATGAAACTGGTTTTATTAAAGTCGATTGACATTACAGTTAGTAATCTACTATAACACAATTTTAGGCACTAAAAAATAGGGTAAAATTCCTTATTTTTGCCTTAAACTAACCAAAAGTTATTCGTGCCATGCACAACCACCTAGGCATTCGATTTCTAGTCAAAAAACTACAAATGGTGACGTAGAACTACGTGGTCTTATATAATAAATGTTATTTGATAACTGCAGCAGAAGCTTGTGTTTTGTAGGAATAGGAATTTAAGCGGGGTTCTCTATGTTTATTCTCTTTAGTATGACTTTGATTGCCCTGAAAATAACCTTTTGATATGAATTTTAGTTGGGACATGTTCAGAAACTTAACTCTTTTGGAAAATGTTGTTGGTCCTGAAAAGGGCCGAAATATTTGCACCTGGACATTGCTTCAAATTCTTCGGAGGCAAATAGTGTTGGTGGATCGTGCGTGGACTTAATTTTCGTTCGCAACGTTCGCCTTGACAGTAAAAAGTATAACTCTTACACTTTAAACCATCGCCCAATTTTGTCACTTTTTGAGTTGTAGGCTTTTAACTCAGGGCCTTTGTCATCGTTGCCAATCTGCACCATACCAGAGTGTGAGCCAAAAGCAAAGCCATGCTGTGTTCATCAGAACTCATCTGAAAAAACAAACGGTCCTTTTCAGGGTCACAAAAAAATTTTCTGGCTCAAGAGTTAATTTGAATTTCTATCTTCTTCAATGCATTACGTGTAAATATTTACATCATTGGCAAATATCAGGTATTCATGACGTTTAGATCTTTGAAAACAACGCGAAAGAAGAAAAGAGACCTATTGCGTCAGAATCTGTTATGATTACCTGAGTTTTGTCAAAAAACGTAAATATTTATGCTGTATGAAGCAAAGAATAGGCAGTCCTGTAGTTTTGTGTCAACCATATGATAAGATCACCACAAATACTTCTTTTTACGGCTACTGCTGGACACGGGTTGACACGGTGGTGGTTGGAAAGGCAGCGAACTTCGCTACGAGAAATGGGCACTCAGATAGTCAGCCCAGTTGCTTCAGGATTAGAAGCTTGGTTGCTACCATTTTGCTGGTTACAAGAATTTCATTCATGCCAAGTTTAGTAGAACTCCTAAACCATCTCTTTTGAAATTAGTTAATGGCCCTGAAAAGGGCCGTTTCAGATAGGGAAAATGAACGAAGCTTAACCTCCGAAATCATACAGGGTGTGTCCCTGACGCTTCAGAGCGTAGACTACGTACATTGCGGTAACGGTCTACCGCTTGGCGTCTTCAGAGTAGGTAACAGCGTCACGAATGACGTTTTCCAGCAACACCTCCAGCACACCTCGGGTTTCCTCGTAGATCAGACCGGAGATACGCATTATCACGACGAACCTGATGACGGTCTTGGAAATACCCTGTAAGTTATCTTGCAACACCTTACGATGACGCTTGGCTCCTCCTTTGCCTCCCTTGCCACGTCCAGGCGATGTTTATGCTGCTTAAGCTTCCTTCGGGTACGGTTGACAGGAAATGGATGCGAAAAAATTTCCATATGACTCTAGAGAGCGTGCTCAATACATACTGACCTGCTTGACTGTCTAACAAAGAATGATGCTTATGTTGACCTCTTTTATACCTACTCGAAGGCTACATTCTTCTTGCGAGTTGTTGCATTTTTGTTCTTTCATCGTTTATGATTGGTTGAACATAACAAAAGTATGTTATTAAATAGAGGAGAAAGCGGTTGAAATTTTTATTCAACGTGTTCGATTCATCGTATCAGCACCGTAACTAAGCACAATGGCTGGTACCAAGCAGACCGCTCGTAAGTCCACTGGAGGAAAGGCTCTTCCTGACATCGCCCAGGACTTTCAAGACCGATCTGCGCTTCCAGAGCTCGGCCGTTGCAGGAATCCAGCAAGGCCATCTGGTTGGTCTGTTCGAAGATACCAACCTGTGCGCCATCCACGTCAAGCGTGTCACAATTATGCCAAAGGACATTCAGCTGGCTCGTCGTATCCGTCGAAAGCTAACAAACCTGGCCCTTTTCAGAACCATTAAAAGATTCCACAAGAGAGTTGGGAAGAAAATTTCTGCTGCTTTCACTGATAGCATCACAGTGAATCCTGATCTTAAAATTGCAACCAGCAAGTACCCTAGAACCAAAAGCGGTGCGATGCTAGTTTTCATTGCTGTGACGACGACTGTAAGGAGCTTAGAAGCAGAAGGGTGAAAGCCAATTCTCTATCGATTTCCTCTTTTGTGATCACTATGGCTTCACTAACCTTTTTCGCACTATTTCTGCTATTCTCTTCTATCGTCCACAACAACAATGGTATCAATGAATGTTTGCCGTCGAGTTAACGTTATCCGACCTTCTTAGTTGCTCCTTCGTGAATGATCAGAACTAATAAACTTGCACAGTGCGGTTGTTACTAGAGACCGAGAATTCCTCAACATCTCCACGGCTGTCTTGGGAAGGATAGTTGTGTTAGTGAGGCAGGTTATTTTTAGATCAGGATTCATGTAAGTGAAGCAGAATTTGTTCTTATTCAAATCTAGTGGGGATAGAATAAGGCAAAGAGAAAAATTGCAAGGATGGGGACGGGCCTGGGATTGAACCCTGACCTTCTGTTCAGCAAGCAGAAACGGTAACCACTGAGCTACCGAGCCTCGTCATAATGCTACATCGACATGTTTCGTCTAGGAATGATTCTCTGATGACTGTGTTGGGAAACCAGCATAAGCATGTACGTAATTGGTTGATTTATTAGTTACATGGACGCTTTTGAACAATGCTGGACATTTACCACTTTTTCAATAATGTTTTTTTTTTAAATTAACAGTCAGAAGCATTGTTATCGATGCGTAGAAATTTTGCTGATCGATTGGTGATAAAGTTTTTAAAATTGGACCAGGGACAGCTGAGTTATTAACGTTCAAAATCTTTCACAATTTTGTTTCATGTTTCATTTTCGGTTTTCACAAAGTGTATCCCCATATAGAAATCACAGACGTAGTCCTACGTTGAAAGCTAACGTTTGATGCATTACTACCGCATCATAACCAGCGGTGCTTAGAGCTATTGAATGAAATGCCTTTTTCTATTTTGAAAAAAAAAATCCCATTGTGGAGTAATCTAGAACTGCGAAAAGACGATTAAAATTAATTATCTTGTGAATATTGCATTTTAGACTGGCCTTGGGGAAAGTTTCTGGATATGAAAAGTCCCTTTTTTGAGAAATCAGTAAACGATCGACGAGTAGGCTGTGCGTGTGATCGAACCTGACGTTTGTTTTTTTTCCGTGGAGTTTTTTTTTTAATCTATAATCGGTTGCTGATCTGGCCAAAACCAGGCCCAAGAGACAATATCTAGTTCCTCAGTCCCTATTATTTGCCGCGGAGAAGCTGTTCTGAAGCCAAGTAGAACCTCCACGAGGCGTTCCATCATTCGTCCCATCATTAGTTCCATCATTCGTTGAGTCGCAGCGCTGAACCTGAATATTGGCCACGAAAAAGCTTGCCAATGCACATCAAAATCGACTACATACATCCGAACATTTGTTTATCTCAAATCGACGGAAGACATTGCACGCAACTTCGTCAAGCTTCGTCTACAATTTGGACTTCTTCATCAACACATGTCAAGCAGCCTTCAGGTTCAATTGGCTAAACTTGGTGAGCTCGTTTCATTTTGTAAATTTTTGTCTTTTTCAAACCAGTAACGTTGGGAGATCACCTTTTTGTGGTGCGTTACTGGTATAAGATCTACCACCGAACCCTAGTCGTGACAACTTCAAACTAGGGAATCAGGATTTTCCAGTTATCAAAGGATCAAATTTTAGTCCTTGTTACTTTTCATGACTTGATAATAGTGACAAGACTCGGGTAGTGACCACCACCGTTATGCATTTCTATATTGTATATTTCAAATCAAAATATTGTTTATGTTCAAAGATTTCACATAATCCTTTTCCCTTTGTCCCTCTCCTTTTCCTTTCCTTCTTCTCCTTTCAGAAAGCGAGTAATGGCGCTATAGCCAGAAGTCATAAAAGGCTAGGACAAAAGTTAGTGCTCATGCCCTAAACGTCAGAAGAAAATGGAGCATCACTTAACCTTTCTAGCGTTGATGCTTCCAACGACCAACCAATCATATAATTACCAAAATCGGAACGTACGGTACGAGATGTCCACGTTTCATCCATTTATGGCCCGATGTTTTCTGAATCATCTTGCCCCTTAAATGCTGCACAATAGGCCTGGCCGTTTTGATATGTGTGACGCATCTTTCATGTGATTAGATTAGATAAGATGAAAAGTACCTTCTTTTGACAATAACAGATCAATGATTAATTCCCATAGCAGTGAGATAGAAAATTTATTATTTCATACATTTAATATTCAGGATCAAGCCTAGAAAATATGAATACCAAAACCTTGCTGTCTATCTCTTCAACTCATTGAAATATGGAACCTTTTTCGTGGAAACCCCCTTTTTAAAAGTTTTTAATTCATATTAATTTGCTATACACTTCTACTGGTTTTAAATGTTGAACCAAGTTGTTCAAAACATCAGTGCCTATAAATCTGATGAATATTCCGATGAAAACATATATTTCTTGGTCACTTAATTACAATTTACTACCATTTCTCACCAGTCCTCATCTTACTTTATTTTATTATAATCCGTTTATATTTCTAGGCTCATTTGCCGTAGCTTTGCGGAGCCGATATTCATTGTCTAGATTACAAATTACTTAAAACTAACGTTAGTAACGTGGGGGCCGATTACTCGCGGCTATCTCGAGGTTAAGGGTAACCAATTGTAACAAATGGATGGCAAGGTAGGGATTGAGAACACAAGGTTTGGAGAGCAATGTGCTCTTGATCTCGAACTAAGCGACATACTGATGAAAAAGACAAACATGGGGGTACACCAATGGGCAGCCAACAACTTGGGAGAACACAAGATGACACTAACTGCTAAATCCTTAGATCGATCCGTTTTAAAAACACATAAATTAAATTTCAATAGTCGAGATCACGGCTCGCCAAGATGTCTCTAACGGGCCACATAGGTTGTTTTCCTCGGACTCTGAAGGGATTCGGATAACTCGGATCTAGCAGCACAATGGAGGGTGCATGACCAAAGCGCGTGGTCGATCTCATGATAACCACTGCCACAAGCGCACAAATTGCTGCCTGCGAGCCCGATTCGAAAGAATTGCGAATCTAACGAACAGTGATTGGACATGCTCTATTCTCGTGCGGATTTGCTTTTAGCTGTAGGAAGTGTTACTGCAACGTAAAGCTACAACAACTTTAAACAGCACTTTTTAGTGCTCAATATTACCTGTAAATTGTCTACCTTGTTCGACTCTTATTCCTCTTCGATGCATGTTTGGACCCTACCCGAGGTAATCCTGCTTGTAAATCAACTTGTAAAATTCCTCGTCGATCCTTCAGATTCTTCTGCTAGGAAGTCGATTCGGAGAAACAGTTTACTGTCACCATGGTGCCTAAACGCAAAAGAAGGTCAAGGCTTCTGATGAAAATTATTTGAGCAATCAATTTGATATGCTGACGGATGATGATAATGATCCATCACCCAGCTGGGTGCTACCTAAGTAGCCTTATGCTCCATGTTCGAGTGAAGTGAGAACACTTCAGGAAGAATGGAGGAAATTTCCAAAACCTCACCCAGTTATTAAATGTCAACTTTCTGCAAATAGACATTTGGCTAAACGACTTAGCCAGTTCCACCAATAGTTGTAGCTGGGAACCAGAAGGTTGTACCAGAGCACTAAAGCTTGGATGGATAATCGATATGTGGTGTCCCGCAGAAGCACATTAAAAATCCAGCTTGAAGTCTGAATAACGAATTCTGCATTTCATTCAAGTTACATTGTTTATATAGCCAGAACGGCTTCAGTTTTACAAAGTTCTTGCAATTTGCTTTGCCTTAGGTCTAATGTGTAAAAAAGAGATAGAACAAGACGCCTGGGAAAACGGCGCCGGTGGTGTAGTGGTAAGCGTGATTACCTCTCACCCCAGCAGGCCTGGGTTCAATCCCAGTCGGCGCCGCCGGGATGTTCTGAGGCATAACATCTCTGATCACGCCTTCCTTCGGATGGGAAGTAAAGCCGTTGGTCCCCGGTTCATGAGTTGATGAGTCGATAGGTAGGGTCCAGGTGTGGGAGCTGCCTTCCTGGCACGTCGGTAGCATTGGTGCTCAGCACGGAAAACAAGATCGACGGAAAAAAAAAAACAAACCAAGACGCCTGGGAAGGTGTTGACAAACATTGAACGATTTGGTTGTTTTGCCTTTACGCACTCATCGATATAAAGGGTGTCCACGATTAAATTGCCACACTATGAAATTGCTCTAACTTTTTAACCGTTGGGTAGAATTTAATGAAAATTTGGGTGGATTTAGTTCATAGTGCATTATTTACATCCTGCAAGTTTTAAAGTCCTGTGATCAAAACTCGCGGAAATAGAGTCGAAAGAACAGCTCGTGCGTGATAAAATCTTGCGCATTCATCACGAGAACAAGGATCTCTCGCATCGTTCCATCGCTAAAACGTTGGGAATCGCGAATTCCACGGTGTCGCGAGTGATTAAGCGGTTCGAGGAACGGTTGACCACCGATCGGAAGCCCAGAAGTGAAGGAAAAAGTATTCCGTACAACACCAAAAATCACAACCGCGTAGTTGGGGCCTTCAACCGAAATCCGAACGCCTCCGTTAGGGATGTGGCTAAGAAGCTGCACCTAAGCCGAAGTTTTGTCCAGAAGGCCAAAACTAAGGCTGGGCTTCGAACGTTCAAGGTACAAAAGGCCCCTAATCGCGACGAGAAGCAGAACAAGTCCCTCAAAACCCGTTCCAGGAAGTTGTACCTCAACATGCTGACGAAAGTTGAATGCTGCATCATGGACGACGAAACATATGTGAAGGCCGACTTCAAACAGATCCCCGGCAACCTGTTTTTCACGGCCAAGGATAAGTTCAGCGTTCCGGAGCATGTCCGCACTCAGAAGATGTCCAAATTTGCGAAGAAATTCCTGGTTTGGCAAGCCATCTGCACGTGCGGGAAGCGGAGTGCACCTTTCGTGACCCAGGACACGATGAACGGACAGGTGTACATAAAAGAGTGCCTCCAGAAGCGGCTGCTTCCTCTCCTGAAGGCCCACAACGTCCCAAAAATCTTCTGGCCGGATTTGGCCTCATGCCACTACTCAAAGGACGTGCTGAAGTGGTATGCGGACAATAAGGTCAATTTCGTGCCGAAAATGTTCAACCCTCCCAACACTCCGGAGCTCCACCCCATCGAGAAGTACTGGGCGATTATGAAGCAGCACCTTCTTAAACGACCTAAGGTAGTGAAGACAGTCGAGGAACTGAAGAAAGTATGGGTTTACATGCAAAAAACGGTTGATTCACAGGTTGTGCAGAATCTTATGGCCGGGGTTAAGGCCAAGGTGCGGGCATTTGCGTATGGACTGTAAATAAAATACGAGTAAAATGGTAAAATGAAGTTTAATAGTTATACCTCAATCCCTGAAAATTTGATGGCAATCGGATGAAAACTCGAATTTTGCGAATCAATTTTGTGTGTGGCAATTTCATCGTGGACACCCTTTAAGTGCTGATATTTCACACTTTTTGATATTCTTACTTGGGTCTGCTAGTGTGAGACCTCTGCGGTGCACCAACGCTACAAAAGGGAAACTCAGCATAACACGCAATCGCACCATTCTTGCATTCCTGACCATCCTCTATCTGTTGCGTTACGGCATGCATATGACTCGAGTGAAATGTAGGTTAACGGTGTGTTTTTGTAAATTGTAATATGAATGCACTCTACTAATTTATTGACCAGAAGGGTACGTAGTACACAGTGCCGTAAGTGCCAGGGAAGGCGTTATAGAACAAATAATTGCTACATGAATTGTGGTGACTGCTCTCACGCAAAGGACGCCTATCCTATGAAGGAAGCTCCTAAGAAATTTAAATGTTTAAATTGTGATGAAAACCACAAATCCAGTTTAGAATTCCTTGAAGTCCTTCTCAGAATACCTTGGGATTTAACTTCAGAAATTCGTATGAATTTCGTTCGAATCCTTTTCCGGGTTTGCTTGGAATTCTACTCAGAACAACCTTGGTATTTGTAGACCAGAGGATCTACTGCTGCCTGTTTGCGTGGTTTTTCCGATGCCTTTTCATCCAGGTTCACGATTTCATCAAAAACTAATGCTTGTTCTTCAAGGTCGAAGAAACAGCTACTACAAGTTAACCGTTAACTGGTTTCCAGATTCTTCACAGTTAGTCGCGTTCCATTTTTCTTTGTAACGTACGGCTGTGGATCAAAATTATACATTAGCTTGTTACGTTTCGAGAAATTCTTAGCAACTACGTGGTCTCCAACATCAATCGCTGAATGTTTAGCTCGTCTTCAGATGTCACCATATATCCTACCCTTTTCCTTCTTTGTTCGATCGGTTTCTCTTATTTTAGCGAATGCTTCTCTTTCGTTGTCAACGGGAAGGTTGGGTAATTTATCCTTCAAGTTACGACCAAACATTAATTTTGCTGAAGTTCCGTTGGTAATGGAATATGAGGTATTTTGATAAGCCAACAAGAAATCGTATAGATCATTCTTCCTGTCTCGATCTTGAGCAAAACTTTTTTTTACGGTTGTAACGTTCAACTATTTAATCCATTTTGGAATGGCGCATATGGTACCGAGTGTTTAAAAATCTATTCCAGATGTTTTACAAAAAAACACGAATTCTTCTGATCCAAACGGAGGTTCATTATCACATTGAAAATGACTAGAAGAAAAAAGGCGTGCAAGCATCGGGAATGCGCTCCCGAATATATTGATTTGGCCAGTACGTTCCAGTTGAAGATTGTTCTAATACATTTCTCGATTGCATTTTCGAGGAGACGTGACTGCTTTTGTGGGCAGTGCGTTGATGGTCGGTTTGGTGTGTCTGGTTGCTCGCAAACGCCCCTATCTGATGGTGGTGTTGGCATGCGTGGGTTGGATGCCGGTTGCGCCGGATTGGGGATCAAATGCATTGTTTGGGGGAGCGGATGCGTCCCTTCGGGTAATCGAAATTTATTTTCATCGTGTTCACGGCGAGTCATGTTTGATTGTGTGGTTTGGTGGTTTTGATGTGGTAGTTTGACGCATAATTGGGGCGGTCCCGCGAAATATGAAGGAGAAAACAGTCGTTTTAAGCCGCAATAGAGTTCGGTCGAGATAGCTTAAAGATGTGCTGGTAAAAACGTCGCGTCAGTCGTAGTTTACTTTGTGATGTAAGGGACACGGTAGCCCAAAAATGTGGAAGTTTTATGGATTATGTCTTACGTAAGGACCAAATCGAAACAACGAAGAATGAAGGCATCAGCGCTTCTTCGTAGCATGTCTCCAGATTCAAAAGATCCTCGGTCGTAGAGGCTTGTTCTGGTGTAAAGGGCACCGCCGTCGAGTTTGTTTTTTAATAATTCCCAGGTCCTATCATACAAGGGAGACTTATAGATTCATGAGCTCTCGCTACCATGGACCAAATTTTCGCGATTTGGCAAGTTCTGCAGAAATGCCGTGAATACAACGTGCTCACACATCATTTGTTCGTCGCTTGCAAATCGATCGATATCAACTATGGTACATTATGCACGAGTACGGATTTCCGGATATTCTGAGGCGACGATGGATCGAGTGATGTGAATTGTTCGAGAATCGGGGACACTCTCGAGTCCCTTTGAATCTCGGCAAGGTGATGGACTTTCGTGTCTGCTATTCAACATCGCATTAGAAGGTGTAATCAGAAGAGCTGGGATAGACACGAGTGGCACGATCTTCAGGAAGTCCACCCAGCTTCTTGGCTTCGCCGATGACATCGAAATCATGGCACGGAGCTTTGAGAAGATGGCGGAAAGGTATATCAGACTGAAGGCTGAAGCTAGGCGGATTGGACTTGCCATCAACGCATCGAAGACGAAATACATAAAAGGAAGAGGTTCTAGGGAAGACAATGTTAGCCTCCCACCCCGAGTTCAGATTGACGGTGACGAAATCGAGGTGGTCGATGAGTTCGTGTAGTTGGGCCCACTGATGACCGCCAAAAATGATACCAACAGAGAAATTAAAAGACGTATATGGCAGGGAATCGTGCCTACTTTGGACTCCGGAGGACGCTCCGGTCGAATAAAAGTCGCCGTCGCACGAAGTTAACTATCTACAAGACGCTGATTAGGCCGGTGGTCCTCTACGGCCACGAGACCTGGACTATGCTCGTGAAGGTCCAACGCGCCCTTGGTGTTTTCGAACGGAAGGTGTTGCGTACCATCTACTGTGGAGTGCAGATGGATGACGGAACGTCCCCATTGCAAAAAATGGGTGACTATGGTGGGCTGGGCACGTCGTAAGAATTCCGGACGACGACCCAGTGCAAATGGTTCTCGAAAGTGACCCGAAAGGAACAAGAAGAAGAGGTGCGCAGCTGGCAAGGTGGATCGACGAAGTTAAAGGTGACCTGCGAACCCTTCACAGACTACAAGGCTGGCGAAGTGTGGCCTTAAGAATAAAAAAGTTAACCCTCCGTTACTCGCGCTGTTGTACTTTGTACAACACACATGAGTTTTCCATTGCCATTTTGTTGCTGAGTTACCAATCAATCTGAAACCAACGAGTATTCCTCAAAAAACTTGTTTTGATCTAAACAAGCTAAACTTTGATTACAGTAAACACCTAAAAATGCGTATAATAGGGAAAATGTGAATGGAAACCGCGTAAACTGTGACCATAGTACGTGGGATTAGACTTAATTGGATACAACATGGAATATATCGAGATCCTGACCAGATAGAAAGTTACTGTCTTCGACAAAGTTGTTCAGGAGATCATAGCCTTGTCGCTGGCGGACAGTAGTTCAGAATTTTCTCACTACGTAGCGCTAGTATACATGTGAAATTCTCGCATGTGATATATCTCGAGATCTTGACCAGATAGAAAGATACTGTCTTTCAAAAGTGTTTCAGGAGGTCAAAGTATATTGCTTGATGCTCAATAGTTCAGAATTTTCTCACTACGTGGCGCTAGTCTACACGTGAAAATCTCATATAAAATATCTCGAGTTCTTGACCAGATAGAAAGGTACTGTCTTGGGCATAGTTGTTCAGGAGGTCAAGGCCTTTTCGTAGGTGGACAGTAGTTTAGAGTTCTCTCACTATGGGGCGCTACTATACATGTGAAATGCTTGCATATAAAATATCTCTAGATCCTGACCAGATAGAAAGTAAATGTATTGGGCAAAGTTTTTCAGGAAGTTAAGCTCTTTTTGCTGGGAGGCAATAATTCAGAATTTTCTCACTATGCGGCGTATACGTGCATTTCTCGCATATTCAATAACTCGAGATCTTGATCAGCTAGAAAGTTGCTGTCTTCGGCAAAGTTGTTTAGGGGATCAAGTCTTTTTGGCTGGTAGACAGTAGTTAAGAATTTTCTCACAATGTGGCGTTATTATACATTTACACTTCTCGCATATGCTATATCTCGAGATCCTGACCAGATAGAAAGTTACTGTCTACGACAAAGTTGTTCAGGAGGGCAAGGTCTTTTGGCTGGTGGACAGTAGTTCAGAATTGTCTCACTGCATGGTGCTAGTATACATGTGAAATTCTCGCATATAAAATATCTCAAGTTCTCGATCAGATAGAAAATTACTGTCGTCGGCAAAGTTGTTCAGGATATCACAAAATTTTTGCTCGTGCACAGTGAAATTGACGGTATCACGCTAGTGAAATGTGAAATTCTCGCCTATGATATATCTCGAGATCCTGACCAGATAGAAAGTTACTGTCTTGAACAAAGTTGTTCAGGAGGCTAAAGTCTAGAATTTGTGAGAAAATTCTGAACTACTGTTCACCAGCCAAAAGACCTTGCCGTCCTGAACAACTTTGTCGTAGACAGTAACTTTCATCTGGATCTCGAGATATAGCATATGCGAGAAGTGTACATGTATACTAACGCCACGTGGTGAGAAAATTCTTAACTACTGTTTACCAGCCAAAACGTTTTGAACTCCTGAACAACTTTGTCACAGACAGTAGCTTTCTATCTGGTCAGGATCTCGAAACAAGCCACATGCGAGAATTTCACGTGTATTCTAGCGCTACGTAGTGAGAAAATTTTGTACTACTGTCCACTACCCAAGCAACACACTTCCATCAAAAGAGGTTGCTGCAACTTGATTGTGACTGGAATAAGTTGCAAACAAGTTACCACGACTTTTCAGTTACAAGTGTGCTGCTAGGGTAGCGAAATCAATCTGATCAGAATCTCGAGATATTTTACATGCGAGAATCTCGCGTGTATACTAACGCCACGTTGTGTGAAAATTCTGAACTATTGTGCACCAAGCAATAGACATTGATCTCATGAACAACTTTTTCGAAGACAGTAATTTTCTACCTGTTCAGAATCTCGAGCTTAGCATACGCGAGAATTGTACACGTTTACTAGTGCCACGTGGTGAGAAAATTCTGGGCTACTGTCCAGTAGTTGATAAAGGCCAACGTGAACAGTGTCATGGCGACGTAGGCTGGAGTGATTCGGATGATTCGATAGAGATACAATTCTGCGTAGCTCAGCTTCCGTTTGCGCTCTAGCTCACGAAGAAGCTTCATGGCTACCAGCATACCACTGAGCATGAAGAATATGTCTACGGCTTTGCCACCCAGACCGTGGAATAAGACTCCATAGTAGCTACTGGCGTACTCTGTTCGCATGGAAGCGTTGGTAGTTGGAAGCCCCATCGCTGTATCGTGGACATGGTTAGCGATAATCCAAATAATCGACAAGGCACGTATGCCGTTGACGCAGTCCATTGTTCCACTCTTGATTTGGTTTTGCGGGACCGTGGCACTGATCTTCACTAGATGACTATAGAATGAGAAACGTTCCACGTAGCTAGGAACAACTTTGTGGGTGTAGACAAACAAGAGGTTATCGTGGCAAGCACCGTGACAGTTATCGTGAGTGCGGAGAAGTTTTTTCGTCGTCTTTGTAGCAGACGGTGATCACTTGCATTCCATGATCTTGCAGGAATGCGTTCGTCAATTCCAACACCATATGTAGTTAACACATATCCGGTACGCAGATGCCGTACTAGATTGGACCAATAGGAAGCTGCAGCACTGTCACGTCCACCATCAAAGTGCGGTGTTGCCCATCAATACTGCCATAGTAGTGCGAGTAGTGAAATCTTCGACACTGGTCAAAGTTTACGAGTTTGTAGACATTGCCAAAGAGGGCTCCCGTTGGAACCTTACTCCACGAATCGAACACTACAAATAAATTCCTTAAATCAGCACTCCTACAACCACCATCCAAGGTATGTACATTTCACAGCCCACAGTTCATCGTTTCCAAGAGCTTTCTTTACTAGTACCACGTGGTGAGAAAATTCTGGGCTACTATCCACCAGCCAAAAAGTCTTGACCCCCTGAACAAGTTTGCGGAAAACAGTAACTTTCTATCTGCTCAGGATCTCGAGCTATTGTATATGCGAGAATTGCATGTGTATACTAGCACCAAGTAGTGAGAAAATTCTGAACGACTGTCTACCAACGAAAAGATCTTGACTTCCTGAACATCTTTGCTAAAGACATTTACTCTCTATCTGATGGTCAGGATCTAGTTATGTAGCACATGCGAAAACTTAACATGTATACGAGCACTACCTAGCGAGAAGATTATGAACTATTGTTAACCAGCAAAAAGGCTATGATCTCCTGAACAGCTTTGCCTAAGACAGTAACTTTCTATCTGGTCAGGATCTCGAGATATTTTATATTATAATTTCACGTGTATACTAGCACAGCTTAGTGAGAAAATTCTGAACTACTCTCCACCAGCCAAAAATACTTGACCCCCTGAAAAACTTTGCCGAATACATTTACTTTCTATCTGGTCAGGGTCTAGAGATATTTTATATGCGAGAATTTCACAAGTATATTAGCGCCGCTAAGTGATAAAACTCTGAACTACTGTCCACCTACGAAAAGGTCTTGACCTCCTGAACAACTATGCCCAAGACAGAACCTTTCTATCTGGTCGAGAACTCGAGATATTTTGTATGAGAATTTCACGTGTATACTAGCGAGCGACCAAATTCTGAACTATTGAGCATCAAGCAATAGACTTTGACCTCCTGAAAAACTTTGTGAAAGACAGTATCTTTCTATATGTCAGAATCTCGAGATATATCACATGCGAGAATTTCACATATATTCTAGCGCTACGTAGTGAGAAAATTCTGAATTACTCTCCACAAGCGAAGAGGTTATGATCTCTAGAACAACTTTGTCGAAGACAGTAACATTCTAGCTGGTCAGAATCTCGAGATTTTCCATGTTGTAACCAATTAAGTCAAATCCCACGTAGTACGGATACCGTTTACGCGGTTTCCTTTCACATTTTCTCTATTATTCGCATTTTTTGGGGGTTAACTGTGATAAAAGTTCAACTTGTTTAGTTAAAAACAAGTTTATTAAGGAATACCCGTTGGTTTCATATCGATTGGTAGCTCGGCTGCAAAATGGCAATGGAAAACTCACACTGTTGTACAAAGTAAAACGCGCGAGTACTCGTGTTACAAAAGTTGGCGCGAGTAACGAAGGGTTAAGTCTGTTTTATTTGTGGATTAACCTAAAAACATACTAATAATTTTCCCTCATATCATTGCCACTCACTGGGTAACAGTAACAGTGATGTTTATTCCAAAAATGAATAATGATCGGAAGGGAGATATTTTCAACAACATTTTATAAGATGTAGAATTAATCAGTGTATTTACGAAACATTATTTAACTTCATAACACGGACCTTGAATTTGACTCATATCTGAGTTTCATTCACTCAAATTCGCCAAAACGTAGGTCACTCATAGACCAAAAATTTTCTCGAATTTCCAGGAAAAACTTTTCGATTATGAGGAAAATCGAGAGAGATTTCACTCAGTCTATTAGCATACCCCTAGATTGAGTAAAATTTTGTTCTGTTTTCCTCATATTTGAGCAGATTTTTGAATAGGTCGAACGGACGCGTTCGTTTTTGCTGTCAAGATGTTTTCTCGTGATTCCCCGTTCTGAAGTGCATTTAGTGAAGAACAATCCCCAGTTTAGTTTTCGAGAAGTGGTAACGGAACCAACGGTTATGGCTCAGGTAAGGCCGGTAGTTTTCCGAGACCTCTTCCATCCCGACAATTTGTGACGTTGCGAACAATTTCGGCCTGAGAACCCTTTCACATCGGAAAACAGCCGACCAACGGAAACATGGATGCCATCTCGAGAGCGGCAGAAGAAACCAGTTTACGGACAGTCAACTAAATTGGTGAGTTCGTTCCAGTTTAATTTTTTTTTTTTTGCCATATACTTAGGTAGGGTAGGATGGTCTAGGACGCCACGTTGAATCCCGGAACTGGTAGTGAGAGTGCGGTGAGGAGCCACGTGGGGCCGTTTTGGTCTCGCCTATGTATTTATAAACATTACTTACATTGGATTTCCTTCGAGTACGGGCAAGGTAATCGACAAGCAAAGACCTATCTCTAAATGTTTTAATGTTTGCAAATTTACAGAATTTTTAGTTTCGTGTTTCGCGATCGCGAAGCAAAATGGGTATCGTCCAGTAAAAGTTCGAATGGTGTTGGAATATTGGTTCTTCGAAATGGCAAAGAGTATTATTTTCTCGCTTTCCAAGCGGCAGTACAGGCAAAGGTGTTATATCCTAGACAAAAAGTGAGATCCAAAATCACTGTTGTCGTCATCGCCGTCGTCTTCGTGATAGTGTAGGTTTTTTTTTTCCTTGATTGCGTCGATCTTGTTTTCCGTGCTGAGCACCAATGCTACCGACGCCAGGGAGGCAGCTACCACGCCTGGATCCTACCTATCGATCCATCAACTCATGAACCGGGGACCAACGGCTTTACTTCCCTTCAACCGTTATTTCAATATCCGTTTATTCAAAAACGATCGTCGTTCATAGTGATTTTACTCTGCTTACTGAGCAGAAAATCATGGGTTCAATCCCAGACATCTTTACAATAAAGAGTTGATAATATTGGTTCGTTTTCTCATAGCTCCGCATTCGTGTATTTATCAAACTGCGATTGTATCAAAGCAATCATCACATCACTTATCAAGGTGAATCCTGGTCCAAAGAACCCCACCTTACTAACAAAACCTCCCTCCTGTGACCTTTGTGAGGACGCAGAGGTAAACACGGCCCCCATAACAACAAAGGTCACTTTAACTTTCTTTCCCATATCCCACCTGGTTGCAAAGACGTGGCCGGCGTCATCGTTGATCTTTAATATAAGGAGTCACTGAAATTTTTTAGGGGAAATGGATGCAATGTCGGCAAAAATGACCCTAATTTGGGCCCATACATAAATTCAGCAATCGATTAAATTTTCAATAGCGATCAAAAATATCCATTAGTACCGTCCCAATGACGCGTTCATCTACACAGAAAAAAAATCTGAATTTTAATTAACGCGTGAAATCTCCCTTCGTTTAATATTGACTTATACTTGGCATAAACAGCGAAATCTTTTGCAAGCTTGCATACAATATTGCTAATATATGTGATTTTGCGCTTAAATTTACACGAAATATCGCGTAAATTTATGCCAAATCTAGCGTTAATTTTATGTGCGCTATATCTCGCAGAAATTTACATGAATTTTTCGAACGGTGTAGATAAAACTGATAAAAAGCAGATTTTTAGCTATGGGCCTAATCTTAAACCCATAGGCCAACATTAGAGCCATTTCCCCTACAATGAGAATTTTCGGTCACTCCTAACCCCATTCACTGTGCAATTTCACTGATTCTGGCCAATCACGGAGTAGCAACCATTAATTTGTGGAGTCAGTCTAAGCCGTCTAAGCATGTCTGATGCAGAGAAGCAAGCTACTGATTTAATTTTCAGATCTGTATGACAAGGTTGCTAATACTCATTTCAGCTAAAAAAATGTTTTTTTTTTAAATATGAAATATATTGGATAATCCAAAGCTATGTTGATCATTATAACATTAAATTTTGAATAACAAATGATAAGACAATCTTATTAAAATGTCGTAATAATACCTCTGACCAGGAAAAATGATTTATATAATTTTCATAAAAGTTGACGATACAAATACTAATGATGAAAGGAATTCCGCATTTCCTTTTCCCAAGTCCTTTTCCTCTCCTTCCCTTCCCTTCTTCTCTTTTCAGAAAGCGAGTAATGGCGCTATAACCATATGCCATATAGGGCTAGGACAAGAGTTAGTGCTCAGGTCCCAACCGCTAGAAGAAAATGGTAGCGAGCAAGGGCGCTATAACCTAGGCGAATACAGCATTCCCTCCGTATAGGTTACGTCCGCACACCGCTCTCTGTTGTCCTTCGACTGAGGTCGGCTGAATCGATTGAGGGATGGCAGTGGGTTGGCGGTGCCGTCCACGCTTGTACGGAGGGAGGACTGTTCGCTCGAACACAAGGGGTAAATACCTGTGTTCCATCCCAGGAGATCGGACAACCAAGGAGTGTACATTAACTTTCTTAGCTCTGTCACTCCCAACGATTTATATAGCCTATTTTCAAATCCAGCATACGGAGCGGTTGGTACGGTATGTCCCCGCTCTTTGATTACCTGTGGATTAAATGTTAACCACTGTCTATACTTATTAAGTAGACATGGTAAACATTCACTTCCACAAAAATTAACTAAACGCTACACAGTAGGCCTGGCCGCTTTATTGTTTGTTTCACATCCTTGATGTGCAGCAGGCATTAATAATGACAAGAAAAATGATAGATGTATCATTTTCCAGGATTCTTTCAAGTACTGGCTGTGTATGTGTAGACTAGACTAGACTAGACTATTTGAGCAGATTTTTGAATAAAAGTGAGAAAAATTTTAATCAGCCTTACGTTTTTGTGATTTTGAGTGGAAAACCACTCAATTTTGAGTCGATCTCATCGGCTGTGGATTACAATTCCGATTAGGCCCTTCGGTCTATGATTTCAAGAGCAACATGTGGTAAGGGCCTACTTGTTGTATGTAAACAATTACTTTAAACGTCGATTGCTCACGAATCACAGCACACTCGCGCAAACTAACTACAACATCTGATACAGCAAACTTACTCTACCAGATGCTGCTCTTGGTTTGCCTAAATGAGCCTTACATTTGGAATAGAGACCCTTTTCACATGTTGCACTAGATTTGACCTGACTGTCTGACACATAGTCGTGAGATGATCTATTCGGCTTTTATTTGGATTCTAAAAGCATCGTGGTTTATGTTATACTGCCTCTTTCTTCCTCATCGAGAAGTGAAAGTGACGTCAACAAATTGGTTACAATGAATGATAAGGAGTGAAAAAGAAGTGCAATTTCTCATGCTGAGCCTTTGTTAATCGAGGGTCATCTTCGATAGGACGAAGTTGCATCAATTTATAGACCCCATTTTAGGTACAGTAGACTGACATTACATCCACGTCCCTAGAGAGTTTTCATGTTAAAATTGTGAGTTTTACAAGTTTCCGCCGTGGGCCGGCGCCAGTGGTGTAGTGGTAAGCGTGACTGCTTCTCACCCCAATGGGTCTGGGTTCAATCCCAGCCGAGGTCGGTGGGATTTTTCTGAGGCATAAAAATCTCTGGTCACGTCTTCCTTCGGAAGGGAAGTAAAGCCGTTGGTCCCGACCCATGTGTGTTTGAATGGGTACGCAGGTGTGGAAGCTGTCGCAGGTGTGGAAACTGTCGTTTGTTGTCAATGGATGGCAATCGATTTCCGTCGGTGATTGGCACTAGATTGCGGAACAGATACCGACGTTAAATAAAGGAAAAAGAACAAGTTTCCGTCGTGCTTAATTAATATCAAAATAATAATAATATCTAAACTTGCATGTTGAATTTGAAATATCATTTGCAGCTCAATTATATAGAAATGGCAAAAAATGTTATTGAAGGGTCCATATTAGACCGAGGTTAGGGATATTTACCCTGTTTAAATGAAAAATGCAACCCTGGGTAGTAACCAACAGATGAGCAAAGTTTCATTAAAATTGGGAACTATCATGTCCAACTTGTTTGCTATTTGGCGTAGAAATGCTCTTTAACATTTTTGTTCGCGAGATAGAATGGAAAATTGTATCTAATGTCGGCCTAAATGCCCCTAATTTGGGCCCATACATTAATTCAGCAATCGACTAAATTTTAAATAGCAACCAAAAATATGCATAAGTACCGTCCCAATGGCGCGTTCATCTAGATAAAATTTATAAACAGCAGATTTTTAGTGATGGGCCCAATCTTAGATCCATAGGCCACATTAGAGCCATTTCCCCTAATTAGATAGATGACAAATGTGCTAACATGTATAATGCATACAAAGAGCTGTTGATTAATATCATCATTTCCGGTTTGGTGCCTATGAAGCGATATGACATATCGCTTCATAGTCACCAAACCGGAAATGATGACATTAATCAACAGCTTCTTTGTATCCATTGCACACCTTTGTCGTCTTTTTAAATTTTTCCACTACAGCTACGATACAAAGTCAAAGTGGCGGGCAGCGATACCCTTCCACGGCCGGCCATCATAGTTCGCTGCTGTGGACTACCTGCTTCCCATTAGTATGCACCTTATCATCCACTAATTAAAGTGTCAGCCGCAATGTCCCCATATAGCCCAAGTCGTAAATTATCGTCTAATCGTCTTATTTCGACTGGGGATTAACGTGTCGACATGTTGTCGATCGCGTCATTTTCTACAGGTTCCTCTCGGGACAGCGCGTCAGCACTGTGGTTAGCTCACCTAGTGGAAGGTGACATGTCTTACGCGTAAATTATTACCATCTTTAACGCTACAGTTCCAACGACGCTTCACAGTCGATTAGATCACCCACTTTGAAACCCGACGAGCCACGAGAGGAACATTGACTTATTAGTCAACCTCTTAAATTTGAATATTTAACAACCTCGTGGTCTTCGCGGCGGAAGATGACACAGCAATTAACCGAAAGTCGAAAAAGATCAAGCTCTAGTTTTGCGACGTTAACTGCTTTGTTATTCTAATTATTCACGGACCATAGTTGGTTGTGTGTCATCTACTTCAGACCGACCGATGTTAGGTGAAGAGCGATTACCGATTCTTCAAAACCCATTGAACTACTTTCTGCTACAACAATCTGCAATAACTTCAATAACTCCCAGCCAGAATTCATAATGGAAAGCGATGCACCAAATTCCAACGAAAAATCCACCAGTCACAGACATAACAAAAAATACAGCAACAAATTTACGAGCTATTGTTAAACACAGCAGACACTTTCAAATGCTACCCCTGTCGTCTGGCGCCTAAAAGGTTCCTGGTAGAAAAAAAATGAATAAACTATCACTATACCTGCTTTAGCGCGTAGTGTGCCCCGCAGTGTCGGAATTCGTTTCTAATTGATTATTTATAGGCGTATCGACAATAAATCCCCAGTAGTTGGTGGTCAGGCGAAAATTATAGTGCGATTAATTTACACGTTCGGTTTTCTTCGATTTACAACCGCAAAGGTAGCCAGTAGCGATCCGGGTTCGGATTCTTTGAACACAGAAATGCATTCGAGAAAAACCCCAGACGGGTTTATGTCGGCTTTGTTGCGATTCCTAGAACCAAAACCAAACAACAGAAGAATGCGGACATCCTTTATCTCATTGGCATCTGTTAATCGTATTTTCGGGCCACTGGAACCATGCATGGCGGGTTTCAGAAACAGGCTCTTTGCAAAGCTACGTTCAAGGTTTTTCATACGTATGTAGAACAACTTGCTTGTTTGGGACTCCGTCATGAGGATCTGAATGATGTTTGTGTAACGATTGAACCTTCTTTTGAGGATGACTCATAGTTTATTTGTGAGAGTCGATCCTTGGGATCATACCTTACAAAAGGGTTTACCCTTAAGAAATCCTAATCACACCGAAAATGCTCTCCACTTCACAAGGAAATCGAATCAACCCTCTTTATATCACCTCAGCGAGAGTCTATTCCGAATGACGCTGTAGTCAAAGAAGTATACCATCCAACAGCATCCCATATATGTAGATTCTGCTCATCAAACGACTGACGGAATATATCCGGTGATCAATACCAATCAATCATCGCGCTGTCAGGCGAGTGTTTGCATGCTCAGTGTGATACGAACGTTTTCTGTGTAAATAAATTATCCCGATCGTTAAACGGATGATTCGACAGATTTGTAAACAATACAGTATACGGAGTGATGTAGTAGCAAACACCTAGACAGCTCGACGAGAAGTTAGATTTATAGCCAGTAAACCAGTTTTCCGACTGAATCTTCAATTGCCTACGACTTGAACCAACCCGGAATGCGATCCCTTCGAGCCAAGCCGCCAAAGATAAACCACAAAAGTCAATCCCTACAGTCCGTTCCGCAGCATCCTTCCGCCAACCGCGGGTGAAAATCAAATTACAAGCTAAGCGCCTTTTCGCCATCTCGCACAATATCTAATCGCAACATCTCATTTTTCTCCATTCACTATTTCCTTTTTGCAGCCGCTCGACTAGTCCTAGTTTGCGTTCCGTGTCACTCCACCACGACGTCGACGGTGGCGGTCGCCTGGATCTAAGGCAACCATCAATCTCACCATTTTACGACCTTATTAGGCGGTTTTCATATCGGATCTTTACGCGTAACCCGATGCCCCGCGTGGTTGTTAGATAAAACAAAACATCCCACATCGCATCGCGCTTGTCTCTCGCACCCATTCAACGAAAGAAGGTGGCGTCTGCAGGAAGAGCAAACCTCTATCATTTATGTGGGTGACGACAGTGCGCCGCGACAGCATCGTGGTAAGCGTCCGAGGGGTAGAGAAAAGGGAAAGATATGAACCTACCTTCGACGGTACGATCGAATGCAGTTGAGGTAACCGATCGTGATTCCTCTCCCAGCATCCATCAAAACCACATCAAACGCAACGCGCGCTGTTCGGTTTTCGGAAGGTTCTCTCTTCGATTCTCCCGTTCGCTCAACGGTTCTCGCTCCTACCAATCTAGTGCAACGTGCTGAGCTGCTCGCGAGAGCGGGCAATCGGATCTGTGGACCTGTGGATTTTAGTGCGCTACGATCGAATCTTCATGGATGTGAAGTGTTGCTGGTTCACAGTTCTGAAAATTAAACGCGATGCTTGCTTCTTAGCAACAACCATGTAGATTCATTTTGAATTTTGTACATTAAGTACACACCCATTTTTTATTGCTGGAAACCAGCATAATTTTGCTGGATAGCAACAAAATGGTGCTCGATTTTGCCGAGCTGGAAGGCCAGAGATCCTTCCAGCAAAATAAATGATGATGGTTTTCCAGCTGATTTCTTTCCTTTATTTAACGTCGGTCTCTGTTCTAGTGCCAATCACCAACGGACATCGATTGCCATCCATTGAAGGCAATCGAATGTGCAGGAAGGCAGCTTCCACACCTGCGTAGGATATCGCACCTATTCAACACACATGGGCCGGGTTCAACGGCTTCACTTCCCCTCCCCTCACTTCCCTACGTGACCAGAGATTTGTATGCCTCAGAAAAATCCCACCGACCTCGGTTAGGATTGAATCTGGTGCTGGCTTCTAGCTGATTTGACAGAAGCTTGCTGCAAATCCAGCAACTTTTTTTTTAATTAGTATGGAAATTAAGTTGAAAATTCAATGAAATTCTCAATTTAAGAGCAAGTTTAACGGTCCGAAAAAAAAATTATTACGTTTCGATCTTTCTAAAAATTTTGAAAAAAGATATAAAAAATCTAAAAAAAACACATTTTTTCTAATTTCCTAAAGAAAGTTCAGGTAAAAAAAATATATTTTCAAATCATCATGGCATAAAGTTGGACTCAAAAAACCACAAAACATCGACTTTTCGGTTTTGCTGAGAGTCCAATTTTTTCTTTTTCTTGATGAGATAGAAAAAAAAATTTCAAGGATCTAAGGAAGAAACTGATCTTCTTGGATTTTTGAAGAAAAAAAAATTATAGTAAAATAAACACGCACCGAAAATATTTTTTTTTTTTTTTTGTTGGCGGTAAATTTCCTCTTAAAAAAGAAAAAAAATGTTTCAAAAATATTAATATGCATGGTGGCTGGTAATTTGTGTTACGCTTGAAAGGAGGTGAAAGTAGACCACATTTGCAGCAAAAAAATGTACGGCAAGGTAGGTCGAAAAATCATTGCTTACCGGGTTATTGAGCAATTAATTTTCTATTGATTCAAAGCGCCTCGTGTTGCTCAAATTTGAGTTTTTTTTTAACTTAATTTTGAGTTAAGCCTCTCATTTGTCCTCGTTATTGTTGTCAAAAAATGAAGGAGATATTCCAATCGAAAGCTTGCTTGCAGATTTCGTTTCCGCCCTTCCGTAATGTTTGACCGACCCTAACTATTTCGTCGAGAGCGTTTCACTGATCAATCAATCTATTGAACTGATCAATGAACCGGACGAAATAAAACAGCCGATTAATAGTAATTGTAGATTTAATGGTTTTCACCCAATTACATTAGATGAACTTAAAAATATTTGCTTTTCATTAGGAAAAACGGCTGGAGTAGATAATGTTAATGCTAGAGTTATTCAAGATTGCTTTCATGTCATTCGACACACTCTGCGGGACCTTATTAATCAATCATTGCAATCTGGGCACGTGCCGCATATTTGGAAAGAATCTTTAGTTGTTCCTATACAAAAAGTTGCTGGGACGATTAAAGCCGAAGAGTTTCGTCCCATCAACATGTTGCACACATTAGAGAAAATTTTAGAACTTGTTGTAAAAGGCCAGCTGTTAGAATATTTAAATAGTAACTGTTTGTTGATACCGGAACAATCGGGATACCGGGAAGGCCATTCTTGTGAAACCGCGTTAAACTTAGTGTTAGCTAAATGGAAAGAAAATTTGGAGCATAAAGATACGATTGTTGCTGTGTTTTTGGATCTAAAACGCGCATTTGAGACAATTTCTAGGCCCTTATTGTTGAGAACAATCAAGCGCTTTGGAATTTCGGGTTCTGCATACAAATGGTTTGAAAGCTATTTATCTGACAGAACACAAAGGACTGTTTTTAATGATTTTGTATCTTGTCCCGTTAACAATGACCTTGGAGTGCCTCAGGGAAGTGTATTAGGGCCCCTTTTATTTATTATGTATATTAATGACATGCGACGAGTTTTACGGTTTTGTGATATTAATCTTTTTGCTGACGATACTGTGTTATTCATTGCAGCTAAAGATTTAGAAGAAGCCGTTTCACGCTTGAATGAAGATTTGCGTTCTCTAAGTAGATGGTTGAAGTATAAACAATTGAAATTGAATATAAGTAAAACTAAATTCATGGTAATTTCGCGGAATCGTGTAGATGATGATGTCTCTGTCGTTATTGATGATGAGACACTTGATCGCGTTCAGGAAATTAAATATCTTGGCGTGATTATTGATGACAAACTCAAGTTCAATTCTCATATTGACAATGTCATCAAGAAAATTGCCAAGAAGTATGGAATCCTCTGTCGCTTGAAAAACGATTTAACTATTGGTAGTAAAATACAGTTATACAAATCAATCATCTCCCCTCATCTAGACTTTTGCCCTTCCATTTTATTTTTGGCCAATGAAACACAAATATCGAGATTACAGCGTTTGCAGAATAAAGTAATGCGTTTGATTTTAAGATGTAATAGATTCACTTCCTCAACTTTTATGCTGGACGCTTTGCAATGGCTGTCAGTGAAGCAAAGAATTGTGTTTTTGACTATGGTGTTCATTTTTAAAGTAGTTAACGGTTTGCTGCCTCGATATTTGTGTGATCGGATTGAAAGAGGAAGTGATTTTCATAGATATAACACTAGAAACGCGGATGAAGTAAGAACACCACATCTTTTGAATAATGCTTCACAAAATTCATTATTTTTCAAAGGTATAAATGTTTTCAATTCGATGCCTAGACACATCAAGCGTGCAACTACACTTACAGAATTCAAGAGACGCTGCATTTCACATGTAAAAGCTGTTTATTGAGCAGTTTAATTTTTATGAATGGATAAATCATGTATCTTGACAAAGTTATCACTAACGGATTATTTTGTATGGAGACTGTCATCAAGACATTTTAGTAATTTGTGTAGCATATACAAAAAACTACATTGTTTGCCTCGATGGTGATGATGGATTTTTAGTTTTTTGATTTTGTTTTAGTAATAGTAAAAATAGCTTTGAGTAGTCTACAATGGTTTGAGCCTCGCGCGCGGAATACAGGTATAAATGACTAATACGTGGAAATTGTGGCAAAAGCCTTGAATTAGTAAAGGATTGGCTGGAAGTCATTTCCTTGGATATAGTCCTGGCACTGCGGAAGCTTAAACGTGTAAATCCCAGGTCACGTGTAAATGGAAGTATTGTCGAGGACTATACTTGGACTTTTGATAACTAGTTACACCTTTGAATGTTTTTGGTTGATGCCTTTAACATATTTAACAGGACATTTATATCTGTAATTGTAACCAGCTCGATTTTGTTTGCAAACCTGGTTAAAATGTTTATATTTAATTATCTTAAAGATAACTCGTCCAGCTCAAACCTTTGTAGGGGTAAGAGGTGGGACCATCATCATCATCATCATCATCACCCACCTGCACTTAAGTTCTTGAATTTCTGTTTCTATTACTGTTTACGTTTTTCTCTTTACTTCACATCTAAATTTGTATAACACTTTGTTACTCTGTCATAGTATTGCTACCAAACTACTTGAATCTATATGAGATAGTGAGGAGATTGCAGAATCCATAAGATTGAGATACAAGTAAAGGGTGTCCACGATGAAATTGCCACACTATGAAATTGCTCTAACTTTTTAACCGTTGGGTAGAATTTAATGAAAATTTGGGTGGATTTAGTTCAAAGTGCATTATTTACATCCTGCAAGTTTTAAAGTCCTGTGATCAAAACTCGCGGAAATGGAGTCGAAAGAACAGCTCGTGCGTGATAAAATCTTGCGCATTCATCACGAGAACAAGGATCTCTCGCATCGTTCCATCGCTAAAACGTTGGGAATCGCGAATTCCACGGTGTCACGAGTGATTAAGCGGTTCGAGGAACGGTTGACCACCAATCGGAAGCCCAGAAGTGAAGGAAAAAGTATTCCGTACAACACCAAAAATCACAACCGCGTAGTTGGGGCCTTCAACCGAAATCCGAACGCCTCCGTTAGGGATGTGGCTAAGAAGCTGCACCTAAGCCGAAGTTTTGTCCAGAAGGCCAAAACTAAGGCTGGGCTTCGAACGTTCAAGGTACAAAAGGCCCCTAATCGCGACGAGAAGCAGAACAAGTCCGCCAAAACCCGTGCCAGGAAGTTGTACCTCAACATGCTGACGAAAGTTGAATGCTGCATCATGGACGACGAAACATATGTGAAGGCCGACTTCAAACAGATCCCCGGCAACCTGTTTTTCACGGCCAAGGATAAGTTCAGCGTTCCGGAGCATGTCCGTACTCAGAAGATGTCCAAATTTGCGAAGAAATTCCTGGTTTGGCAAGCCATCTGCACGTGCGGGAAGCGGAGTGCACCTTTCGTGACCCAGGACACGATGAACGAACAGGTGTACATAAAAGAGTGGCTCCAGAAGCGGCTGCTTCCTCTCCTGAAGGCCCACAACGTCCCAACAATCTTCTGGCCGGATTTGGCCTCATGCCACTACTCCAAGGACGTGTTGAAGTGGTATGCGGACAATAAGGTCAATTTCATGCCGAAAATGTTCAACCCTCCCAACACTCCGGAGCTCCGCCCCATCGAGAAGTACTGGGCGATTATGAAGCAGCACCTTCTTAAACGACCTAAGGTAGTGAAGACAGTCGAGGAACTGAAGAAAGTATGGGTTTACATGCAAAAAACGGTTGATTCACAGGTTGCGCAGAATCTTATGGCCGGGGTTAAGGCCAAGGTGCGGGCATTTGCGTATGGACTGTAAATAAAATACGAGTAAAATGGTAAAATGAAGTTTAATAGTTATTTCTCAATCCCTGAAAATTTGATGGCAATCGGATGAAAACTCGAATTTTGCGAATCAATTTTGTGTGTGGCAATTTCATCGTGGACACCCTTTATAGATGTTGTCGTACGTGGAGTCGCTGAACAGGTTGATTTTGAAGTACTTTTTTATGTTTCGTCAGTTCATATCCAGCCACCAAACTAGGAAGATCAATTACTTCTCATCCTATTAATCTGTAGTGTTGTTGAATAAATGTATAGTCTGTAGAGTTAATAAAAGTTTTAATGTAGAG
This sequence comes from Ochlerotatus camptorhynchus, assembly GCF_037179485.1. NCBI lineage: Eukaryota > Metazoa > Arthropoda > Insecta > Diptera > Culicidae > Ochlerotatus > Ochlerotatus camptorhynchus. Next base: position 247,556 of record NW_027041234.1, read on the forward strand.
TGTAATAAATGTTGTATCCGTGAAATAAAGTGTTTTACAGTAAAAAATCTGTGAATTAATCTGGAGTGCCTGGAAAATAGACATTTATATTCCGGAACACGTATACACTTACTGGGGAGCCTGCAGACTACTGGAAATTCTCAACCTACCGGAAACAGTGATACGATCACAGGAATCTCTGGTGGAACACTTACTAAAGGTCACAACATTGGTGCCGAGACCAGGATTGTGTTCCAAAGAACCGACGCGGCGTCGGTAGGACCATATTTGAGTCTACGGACAAAGGACTTACGCCATCATTGCAACTTGGTGCATTGATTCGTCCGACAAAGGACATACGCCATTACTCCATCATTGCGACTTGGTGCATTGACTCGGTGTATAAAAGACGTAAGCCATTACATTGCTTGTTTGGCGTCAGCTTGGTGGTACTGTTGGAGTAGCCGGTAGATATACAGCATACAAGGCCTGTTAGACAGGCTCACAAGGTGAGTACCTGTCCAACAAATTCCAATAAGTCTTCACCTCTACCTGGTTACTTTTTTTTTGCTCCTCTCGGTACTTCTCTCGGCGTGGACTTGGTGGTGGAGAACGGCTGGACGGAACTTAATTCGACCTGGATCGTAAAGCAAGTCCATCAGGTCAGAATCTAGCCGTTGATGACTCGACGGTATTCGGGGGCTTTTCGGCTATTTGGATGGTGCTACTTGGACTTCACAGGTGCATTTGGATCCATTGAAATTGCTACAACGCATACTTAATTCAAGGCCTAGAGACAGGCTCACAGAGTGAGTATCTGTCTTTTTTGATGATCAGAAGGTACTCCGATTGGACTATATTTGCAGTATCGGCTCTGGACGATGAATCTATAATTAGTTGCTGGTACTCCGAAGACTTAAACCTTGGCTCATACTGGTGATCGGAATTTTGGATTGGTCGGAGAATTATAAGCAGGTTCCAGAGAGACAATTTGTACAAGGCCTATTTGACAGGCTCACCAGGTGAGTACCTGTCCAAATCCGTAAATCTCTCTTGGAAAGGCTCTTCGCTTTGTCCCGTATATTCACAGGACATTTCCTGGTTCTTCGACGCTCTGCCATCATCTTCTATGGTACTCATTATGGGGAAGAAACTGAAGCCAAAAATCCACGTGAGGGACAGTATTGTAGACTTCCTGTCACGTACGGCAAAGTTTTTGAACAGCAGCCAAGCAGCGGATGAGCACCAAATACGGTTTCGTTTGGAGAAATTGGAGAAATTGGAGACCAAATGGGACGAATTTGAGGAGATTCAAGCGGACATCGAAGAAATAGATGACCAAGAGGAAAACATCGAGGTGCATCGTCAGGTCAGGGCAAATTTCGAGGAAAACTATTTCGAGGTAAAGGCAGGGCTAGTTAGTAAGCTACCACAACCTACGCAAACTCAATCGACACGATTGCATTCTTCATCTGTCCCCTCTTCGGAGTCGGGTAATATTCATACTTATGTACGGCTTTCTCAAATCAACCTTCCCGAGTTCGACGGAAATTTTGAAAAATGGCTGCCTTTTCACGACACGTTCAAGGCCCTGATCGATTCTTCCCCGGAATTGTGTGGTATCCAAAAATTCCACTACTTACGGGCATCTTTGAAGGGTGATGCGTTGAAATTGGTTGATTCTTATCCCATGAGCGAGGCTAATTACGAGGTTGCTTGGTCGGCTTGGTAGCACGATTCTCCAACGGTTACTTGCTGAAGAAACGTCATTTGAACGCGATGTTTGAGTTTCCGAAAATTCATCTACAGGTATCCATGACCTCATCGATTGCTTCGAGCGCAACACAAAAATTTTGGACCAGTTAGGGGAGCGAACAAGCAGCTGGGGTGCAATGATAACACATCTTATGGTGTCTAAGCTGGATGACGTTACTCAAAAGCGTTGGGAAGAACATGTGTCAGACAAAGTTGAACCATCTTTCGGTGTACTGGTGGAGTTTCAGAAAAAGCAAACGAGGGTACTTGATGCAGTTTTCGTCGATCAAAAGGTGTCTGCAACACGGATAGAAATCTCCTTATACCTTTTGGCAAATTTCCATTGCTGATTATTCATAAATTGTATAAGTCAACTAATAAGCAGACGCCTTGCAAAAAGTTAGTAAAGATCATGTGTCAAATGAAATGTATAAGCGGCCACACATACCTTTTATGCATTCTAATAGGACCAATGTGGTTTGTCTTATGGAATGTATAAGGCTGATGCTTTGGCAAAAATGTATAAGTGAAACACATGAATTAAATAATTGATTTTCGTTTCGTGTACACAAGGCCAATCTTCATGGTTTGGATTCAAACCACGTCCTAAAATTTCGATCGAAAGGTTCAAAACTGTGTTTCTTGTGGGGAACAGCACTCGATCGTACAATGTTCTTCTTTCAATCAACTTTCGGTGGACAAACAGCTGCAACTAACCAACTCAAAACGGCTTTGCAGTAATTGTTTAGGTCGAAATCACATGGCACGTGATTGTCCATCTAAGTTCCGCTGTAGAACTTGTTCCAAGAAACATCACACATTACTTCATTCTGGATTCCCTGGATCCGGTTCTACTTTTACTCCTGATTCGGAAGCTCCAAACGCACCAAAGACACAGGTTTCGACATCATCTACTTCGGAAGGTGCTACAAGCTCTGGTGGTACGGTTACTAGCTCGTTAGCATCTATTTCATCAAACATGGCGGTTGGAAATCCTGGAAATCACGTCTTCTTGCTCACGGTGCTACTGAAGATCAAGGACAGCTGAGGTAGGACGCATCTAGCACGCGCCCTGTTTGATTCTGGATCACAGGCAAACCTGATGTCAGAAGCACTCTGTCAGTTACTCAAGCTACCACGGCGTGCAAAACGGGTGGAGATCAGTGGCATCGGTCAAACACGAAAGAACACTGCGCACGAAGTATCGACATCCATTTCATCACGCATTAAGGACTTTTCTATGTCAATGGATTTTCTGGTTCTGGGGCGGCTCACACCTGATCAGCCATCTTCATCTCTTCCATTGGCAAATTGGACACCGCCAATCGGTATGGAGCTTGCCGATCCCGAATTTTTCGTGTCAGGTCCAATAGATCTGGTACTTGGGTCGCAATTCTTCTACGAGTTTCATCTGCTCGATGGTGATCGGGTTCAAACTCGTAAGCTCAACAGTACACTTCTGATTTTCGTCAATACCGTTTTTGGTTGGGTAGCTGCTGGTGAATCCGAATGGCCTGGAACAAATCCGACGGTTACTTGTCATCTAGCGACTGTGGAACCACTCGACAAAACAATAGAAAAATTTTGGGCTATCGAGGAGATGACTGAAAAGCCACTACGTTCCCAGGAGGAAACAGATTGCGAGCAACATTTTCAAGCAACGATCACTCGAGACACTACTGGCCATTACACTGCGCGCTATCCAAAAAAGATTGGGTTCCATGAGAAGATTGGCGACTCTAATTTCAAGCTCATCCTGGAAAGAATTTTTGGAGAATACTGAGGAAATTCTTCTGAAACATTAGGAGAATTTCAGTTCCAAGGTGTTCTGACAAAAGAAAAGTTCAAAAATATTCCGAAAAGAACCTCAAGGATATTGAATTTTTAGGACAGTTCCAAAATCTTTCTGGGGAGAATTCAAAGAAAATTCTGCGGATAGTTTCTAGAGCATCCTGCAGATAGTTCCAAGATAATTTCGAAAAGAATACCGAGAAAATCATGTAATATAGACTGTCTTGCAATGAGCAGTCACATATAGGATTTCCAGTGAAAACTAGATGTATGAGTGCTCATTACTAGACAGCCTATATTACATAATATAAACCATAGTCTGTACGGGGTATAAGGCAAAGCGGCTACAAAATCACTATATAACGGAACGTTTCATCGATATTGTGCGCATACTTTGCAAAGATGGCCGACCACTTCGTGAACATTCTGGGAAAATGTGCCTCCCAGTTGGTGGCTAACTACGATCCTGTGCAGGAAAACACTTGGCGGAAGGTGTCAAAAAATGCCAGTACACAAGTAACGGTATTCAAAATGACATGATTACGTCGTTACACAATGTAATGTTGCGGAACATTGCGAAAACCTTGCGAGGAAAACCAGTGGCAATCATTGCAGATGAGACGAGCGATTGTGGCCACCACGAGCAGTTGGTGATTTTCATCAGGTATATTGATAATGATCGGCAGACGGATACATTCGTGGGTGTGAGACGGGTGTTGAAAACAGACGCGATGACCATCTTCAATACCATTTCTGAGGTCCTGACAGCGATGCAGATTTCTTGGGAGCAGTTGATGGCAGTAGAAACACTGGAATAAGAGACCAGTGGAGAAAAAAAACATGAATTTGGCAACACGATAAACATCAAAGCAATCCAGGCATCACTAACATTTGTAACTGCTTGCCAGTGACTTCATAAATGCACCGACGAGTGAGTTCATGAGTGATTGTTAAACGATTTTAATACTCCTCCCTAATTGAAGCATACCATTTGTAAACATTGCAGATTGGAACCGCTTTTGACAGTTAGATTGGAATCATAACAGTGTCTCCGCTGGTCTCTTATTCCAGTGTTTCTAGATGGCAGGATGTTTTGACAGTGCCAGCACAATGGCTGGCAGCACTGCTGGAGTACAAACCAAGTGCAAGGACAAAAACAGCAATATATTTTTATGAAGAGCTTTGAGTGTGTTGGTTTATTTCCTTTTAATTCCGTTATAATTGCTTATTTTTTGACAGATACGCGTATTTCATCTGCTACTTGCAGACTAAGATTGGATTGATCAAGAGCAATATACTGTTTGTTCACTGCTATGCGCACTGTTTTAACCTTGTACTTGTCGACGCAGTGTGCATGCGAAAGGAGAATGTAATTCTTATTGGTCATTTATGTCGGTTAGTCGGTGCTATCACCACCATCTGATGTGACTTCAGCTGAATCCAACCACCAAGGCAACAACATTGCAGCAAATGTATCATTCCGGTTATTATTGCAACCATTTGACGAACCGGTCATCATCGACATCGTCGAAGGGATTAAATTGCCAATTCCATTGGCTGTCTGAAAGCAGTTTGCATTGCAGAAGATGAATCACCACCGGAGCAAAAAATTAATAAAATTAGCTAAATTGAGCAGTAGGGAACCAGTGGTGGATGGACAGCACCATCCACCACGCACTTTGAAGTACTCCCCATCTCCAGATTAAATGCACCATAGAAAGAAAAAAAATCGCCCCTCCTTAACAAGATCCCTGTGCACGCTAGTGGAACAGTTTAAAAGATTTTTGCATCTTTTACGATAGTTGTAGTTTCTCCGTTGGAGTAGAGCTTCTCTGAGGGCAAATATGGTGTCTGTAATAAACAGACAGTTTAGTGGAGAAAAGGTCGGTAAATAAGAACTTTCTTTATTATACAAAGGACTCGGGTTGATCACAGCTCTGTCTATCTGGCAGGGAACAGTACCCAGCCAATGCATGGAACCACCATTAATCTATTCAGCAGCAAGCGTTCCAAGCGGAACACAGTAAGTATATACTGCTATTTAATTTTTTTTTAAATGTTCCGCGTGCCCTTGCACACTCGGAGATCGAATTCTCCAACCAACCTGGCATCACTGCCCACTGACTTCTCTCCATTCACACATTCTCGTCACACATCTCTCACTGACCGCGCGATGCTCGCACGCCTCGCGATCGACCGCACTAGTTGGACGATCGCAATTCAGTTTACCGGAGCGAGCGGTACGATTCGGACGCGGTTTTTTCTTTTCCCCGATCGGTGGTTTCCTTCAACTCGTGGTTCTGTATGTATTTCCAAATAAAATAGTAGCAGTCTTATTCAAAACCAATCGTCTCCCGAAAGGAAGCTCATCTGCCAATCAGCACCCCATTGGATATCCCGTTGCAACTGCAAATTGCATCGGAAGCGCGTGTGCGGGGAATCTCGGGAAAGATGAGTGGATCGATCGATAATGGGTAGAAGTCTCCGCAGTGTGTGGCTTTTCGTTAGGACCTAAAGGGTGAGCTGTGTATTTTTTTTTTCCCCAAATGCGGAAAAGCACCAATTGGAGGAATCAACTTAAGAAGTGTTTTGCGACGCGTGCGCGTCAGTTAATGGTGATCGGTCGGCTACGGCGCTCTAATCCAGTTTTAAGTGGTTTTTGTTTGAAATCGACGGGAAGTGGTAGCTTAAGTGCGTTGCAAAAGTGAAAAGTGTGCGAATATATCAATGCCCGAAAAATAGCCGGGAGGGTAAAAAAAAAACCGAAACGAACACGATACAGTTTAGTGAGTCAGCATTATTGAATGGAAAAAAAATAGTGCGTGTTTGAAGAGCTTGAGCAGAAGGTAAACCTCCGATCAAATGGTTCGAACGGATGAAGCAATTGTGTTCCCCGAGTGCTGGGCGCTGAATGGTGAATGAAGCCGGGAGGAAAAAGCGAGAGGAATAAATTTCCGATGGTTATTTATTTTGCCCCGAAAGAGTGCTAATTTAAAGGAAATCAGATAGGTAGTATTTGTTTGTGACAAAAATTTGCGAGAAACTTAGAAGCTGTGCTGTCAGCTGACGTGCATGAATATTGTTTTGCAAGATTGGTGCAATTTTTCATGGAATATTTTGCATAGAAGACGAGAAATCATGAATGCCGGTGGAGCTCTGATACGGATAAGCTTTGTTATTTGGATTTGCATCACTTGTCGAGCGGTGTCCGTTGCGCGGGCAGACTCGGAACATCAAGGTGAGTGTGAAGCATGGGGACAGCGTAGAATAATTCCATCATTTCGGTGCCTTGACGAAGAAGGGTGAATGGATTAATATAAATTAGTCAGGGTATTGGTAAAATCTTTCTTAAGGGGAAATTATATTAAGGGAGCAAACCTAGCATTGAGGGCAAAAAAAGGAATTTTTTGATTTTTTTTTTCTCGGAAAATAAGCGACATATTTAAAATAAACATTCACACCTATTGTTCTTACATTCGTCTTGGAAAATCATTAAATAATGTGGCTCGTGGTGGTGTTTGTTCCCCAGGATGCCTCTCCCAGGAGGAGGCCTTTTTGAAACGAAGGTTCACACTGGCCACGCTCGCACGTGCAGAAATTATTAGAAAACAAAAAATTCAAAGGAGTTGCATTAACAATCAGTCAATTCAGGCGGCGATCGATGGATTTGAAAAAAAGAAGGCACTCAGTGCTGAAAAGGTGGCATTTTTCGACACTGTTTTGAATAGCATAATGGCCTTCTTTTCTTAACTATAATAACAGAGTCGGAAAGTACTAGTTTTCAGCACCCAGTGCCAAAAAGTTCTACATGTTTCGCTCAAGTCGACGTATTTTGCTCAAGTCATTGAATTTCGTTACAAATTTAGCTAATATAAAAATCTGCACATGTTTGTCACTGACAGAATTGTCACTGAAAATTGAAATGGTTTGAACATGAGTTTTCAAGATAATCGCGTTTAAAGTTTTAAGGTACATTCCTGGTATAATGGACATGGTTCAAAGTCGGAAAACTTCGTCAAATTTTTATCGGATAAACTTGAAATTTTTGGGAAAATAATCTTGAATATAAAAATTTGCGATTTATGCAACAAAAAAGAAAGATTTTTTTAAACTTTGAAAGTAGGCATGACCCATTAATGATTTTAGACTTAGCTATAGTTTAATGGTGAATGTGTGAGTGCGACGCAGTTTCAAAATTTAAATACTTGCATTCTGGTATTTCTTTAACATACGCTCAGCAACTCTAAACTTGGTTCAGGAAATTAATATTGTATTGAGTTGATCAGAGTCTTCATGACGCAAGGTTTTTCAATAATTGTAGACTTTTTTTTAGTGATGGGTCATTTTAGACTGAAAGTTAAATAATGTTGGAGTATAATTTATGCACCATTCCAAAACACCATAAACGGCGTTGGTGGTTGAGTGGTAAGCTTGACTGCTTTCTTACCCCAGTGGGTTTGGGTTCAATCCCATTCTAAAAATCTCACATCACTGGGAAGTAAAGCCGTCCTAGACAACCAGAAGTTGAATAGCAATGTACAGACAGTATCGTAGATTGCTACATTCGTAGATTGCTGAATCATTTTTCCATGAAACAGTACCATAAATTAAATTGGATTACATCGTTACGCTTTTCAAGTTGAATTTGTTATTGAAGAGTTAGGATCCAGGTGTACTGCTCACTTTTTCCTGAACAACATGGAGCCATTTACCAATAATTTTATTGATTTTTTTCTATTGTTGCAAATTCAAACTACATGGAACGTATTGTAGATCTAGTGTTATAACAATATTTCAAATTTACTTGTATGATATGCATATACAGATTTTGTTGTGACTGTATTTTATTTTATGGTAATTGTATGGTTATTCCTTTCGGGCATTCATTTACATAAATTTGCCTCTAACTTTTATCGTAGATAGAATTCCGCAAAAGTTCAGAGTAGAACTCTAAGAGAGTCTTGGCTAGATCTCCAAGTCAATTGTGTTCATAGTAGAATATATAAGTATCTCTGTGAAAAATCCCATGAAGATTGTGAAGAATGTGCCAGGTGAAAAAACCAAGAGATTCGAATTTTGAGAGTAAAATTCCAAAGAAATTCTTTGAAGACTTTAAAGGGGATGCCAAAGGTAATTCAAAGAGCATCTCAAAAATAATTTCTAGAAAATTTTGACGCAAGAGAGTTTTTCAAAAGAATTCAGAGGAGAACTCAAAGGTAATTCTGAGCAAAGTATTTTTATGGTGAGTTTCATTGGAATTCTAAAGAGAGTTCAATAGAATTTAAAACATAATTATAGATGGAAATTTCAGTGAATTCTAAGAAAGGAAAAAAACTTTTAAATTAGAAGAGAATCTTTGGAAGAATTTCATCTAGGGGCATTCCACTCTAAACTTAGTATAGCTAAGCAAACATCTCTTGTTGTACACAGAAAGTCCTTACTGATACCTAAGATACATCGCAGTAAATTCGATCTCTCGATGTGTTTTCCGTCGATCTTGTTTTCCGCACTGAGTACCAATGCTACCTTGAACCCTAGCTAACCGACCCATCAACTGATGGACCAAGGACCAACGGTTTAACGGGAAATAAGATGGGAAAAAAACAGGAAACTACTAATCGGGATTCACTGGTCATCATGGCGTGACCATTATGGGTCTGGATACAATCCCAGTCGAGGTTGTTGGAATTTTCCGAGGCTTTAAAATCTCTGGTCACGACTTCCCTAGGAAGGGAAGTAAGCCCACTCCGGTGGCAGAAACGTCAACCACCAACATTTTACTTTAAGCCAAAATGAAATACTAAGCAAATTATCTTACAACAACATTATGAAAAATGATTGTTTACAACTGAAAATTGAAAATTGCAGTGATCAACTTCACCTCAATGATCAACCCCCCTTCGAGTGATGCCTAATGCCAATGGTTGAAGACATGTCTTAATTTTGAAGACATTTAAAATCCCGCGAAGACTCATATTTTCCGCAGACATTTTGAAGACATTTCATGTTTTGAAAAGACATTTGAAGGCCTTGAACAAGGGCATAAGCTGCTTTCAAAAAACCGGGGGAAGAATCTCGAATGAAGTGATTAAAGTAAGAGAAAGCTGCTACGAAAGAACTTTTCAAAGACTCGGAGTCTTGGAAAGAAATGCTCCAAGACTGCAAATTTCTAAATTTCGTAAATTGTTTTAAATCTCTAATCTCAAAACTTTCCAGTGAGCTACAGTTTCGAAAATTTGTTGAGTTCAGTTTCTTTAAAATTATCGAAATGCAAGAACCGCAGAATGCTAAGAAGTCTTAGACATTTTATTTATTATTATGTATATTCATATTCATATAAAATATTTAAATTTTAAAGAAACAAACTTTTCCAAACGCTCATAATCTTAGTTTTTCTTAGTCAGTAGGAAGCTTTCACAGCATTTCTGAATTTAATTAAAATCATCTAAGGAATCCATCTTGCCAGGTAATACCCACATAATTTTCTTCAAAACACTCTGGAAAGTAGCTACAGAAATCCACTCTGCAATTTACTTTGAACTTCTTACAATTCTAGCAGAGTTCCTTAGTATATTCTCCAAAACTTCTGTGGAATTATTCCTTAAATTACATTTGAATTCTTCTCAGAAATTCCACAAAGTATGATTCGGAATTCTTATGGATTTCCACATTTAGTTTCCATAAAATTTTCATAGCGGTATTACGGGTAGCTTTCTTCCTGTAACCCTTCCCTCCGCTGCTCTCCAACTTGAAAAAATGCGGTGAAAACTGGTGAAGAATTCTTTACTCGATTGGTCAATATTTGTCACTTCACTTGGAGCAAAATCTTGGTCTGTAAGCACTCCAGGGTACAATGCCGCACATCCTGAAAGCGTTGACCGCTTTTTCAATTGCACTGCAGTAAGCCATCGCAAACAGTTCGGCCACTTGATATTGGGTGATGACTCGTCCAGGATGAAACACAAGTCAATGATTGCAAACTTCAGCATATTTGGTCTTCAGAGCCTGTAAAAAACAATAGCCTTTGTGGGGGTACAGTAGACAGTTGAGAACTGTTTCCAACGATTGATGTTGCTGTGATTGTTCAAAATGAGCAGGAACGGGTTAGCCTACATTAGCATTAGCATTAGGATTATTGACCGCCCACGGTTGCTACTCTGTTATTACCAGATCAGTTGCAATTACACAGAGAACCAACAGATGATGTTTGGGACTAACATTCATCCTCAATGTGTAAAAAACTGAAGATCTAATATTTAGCAATACCAGCGCCGGCCGTGTCCGAATGCAGGTCCAATAGGGAATGGGAAGGAATGTGTTGACGTGATACTCGCTGTGAAGGAAACCGAGAAATCCTCTGCGCTTCCACGAGAAATCGCTGGGATGTTGGATGTGGGGAAAGGTTTGCAGCAGCAGGGATCATTTTTGGTAAACTAATGTTGATTGTAGTGATTTATAATAGGCACACAAACACAAAAACGCTCGCATACACACGCACACACACGCACTCGTGAGTATAAACAGAATTTAAAATGATATTTAATTGAACTTTAACTTTATTTTAACTTAACTTTAACATAACTTCAACTTAACTTTAACTTAACTTTAACTTTACTTTAACTTAACTTCAACTTAACTTTAACTTAACTTTAACTTTACTTTAACTTAACTTTAACAAAACTTTAACTTAACTTAAACTTAACTTTAACTTAACTCTAACTTAACTTTAACTTAACTTTAACTTAACTTTAACTTACCTTTAACCTAACTTTAACGTAACTTTAACTTAACTTTAACTAAACTTTAACTTAACTTTAACTTAATTTTAACTAAACTTAAACTTAACTTTAACTTAACTTTAACTTAACTTTAACTTAACTTTAACTTAACTTTAACTTAACTTTAAAGTTAACTTAACTTTAACTTAACTTTAACTTAACTTTAACCTAACTTTAACTTAACTTTAACCTAACTTTAACTTTAACTTTAACTGACGAGGCTCGGTAGCTCAGTGGTTACCGTTTCTGCTTACTGAGCAGAAGGTCGGGAGTTCAATCCCAGGCCCGTCCCCTTCCTTGCAATTTTTCACTCTGCCTTATTCTATACCCACTAGATTTTAGTGAATACAAATTCTTCTTTAACACCGATCGCATCACTTACCACAGTGTGGGTCTTGATCTAAAAAATAGAAATTGGATGAGTGCGCGCGCGCGTGTGTGTGTGTGTGTGTGTTTGTGTATTATAATCGCTCTACCAAAAACGATCCCTGCGTGTGCGTGTACAACCTTTCCCCACATCCAACATCCCAGTGATTTCTCGTGGAAGCGCAGAGGATTTCTCGGTTTCCTTCACAGCGAGTACCACGTCAACACATTCCTTCCCATTCCCTAGTTGACCTGCATTCGGACACGGCCGGCGCTGGTATTGCTAAATATTAGATCTCCAGTTCTTACGCATTGAGGATGAATGTTAGTCCCAAACATCATCTGTTGGTTCTCTGTGTAATTGCAGCTGATCTGGTAATAACAGAGCAGCAACCGTGGGCGGTCAATCTGATTTTTGATTTTTTTTTCAACTTTAACTTTAACTTAACTTTAACTTAGCTTTAACTTAACTTTAACTTAACTTTAACTTAACTTTAACTTAACTTTAACTTAACTTTAACTTAACTTTAGCTTAACTTTAACTTAACTTTAACTTAACTTAACTTTAACTTAATTTTAACTTAACTTCAACTTAACTTTAACTTAACTTAACTTTAACTTTAATTTTACTTTAACTTTACTTTAACTTTACATTAACTTTACTTTAACTTTACATTAACTTTACATTAACTTTACTTTAACTTCTGTAGGCTAGTTCATCTCTAAGCTGAAAAAGTGAATATATATAATATAAATGCAAAATTCAATAATATAAATGAAATATTACAATATAATCCTAGAGGTGTTTCATCATCGAAGAGCTGAGAGCAAGCTTAAATAATTAAAATCCATACATGATTGAAAACTGAAAAAAAGTGTATTATTATTATGTAAGAGCAGGAACGGGTTAGCCTACACACTACGAAAAATTATGACATAACAATCAGGTGACCGAAACGAAAAATTTTCTCGTCACTTTTCAAATAGACTCTTCATCAACTTTATCTTTCGTAAATAACTCGTACTATGTTTTGAAAATATTCGGAAATATACAAAGAGATAGTCAATGAAAATAATCGATCAATATAGATAGGACCTACTAAAAAGTTACGCGATAATTCTATCAAATCGCCGAGTTGCGTATGTTTCGGTTTCGGAACACTTTATTTGTTTTGATTTGTTTTATTTTTTGCCATTTGGAGATGGATCACCCTAATAAAAATACCATATTCGAATGATAACCCAAATGATTGAACTATTCCACAAATGGTTTGGATGATACCCGGAACACGTCGTTAAGCAAAATAACCATAACAATTTTATAAGGGAGGCATCAACGTTCCTCGTAGGGTGGCAGCCTAAAAAGGTCACGCCACAGTTATCTTCGAAGTTCTTCTTCTAAGCCTCCATATTCCCCTGCGTAGACAATACCGTACTTTCCCGATTTTGTCAGCACCCGATGTTGTCTACCCCCGATTTTGTCAGCTTTTTCCCGATTTTGTCAGCCTAGAGATTTTGCTAAACTGATTCGTTTTTAAGCATGAATTCTCAAGCATTTCGCTCCAAATGACACTTAATTGTTTTGTCGCAACAATAACAGATCAAATAAACCTCAATTATTGCGACACTGTATCGAGTCCCTCCTGATTAAGGTTACTAGGTGGCGGATAGAGCTGGGATGGCTACAATACAAGCTATCAGTAGATACCCCATTCAAGAAGAAGGTTTCGTGATCGCCAAATTTAACGGAATATTCAAATGCAGTTGCTACGCACCCGATGTACGATGGAGCAGGTCCACGAGACGCTGCACAGTGGGCAAAAATTGACAAAACTGCGACTAAATTGAATATCTCGGCTGCCAAACGGTTTCAATCAACATGTTATACAATTATACATATTCTCAAAGAAAAAACCCCACACTATATTCCAAAATATTTATTCCAAGTTAAATACGCTTCACCATTTTTATAATGTGGCTACTTTATCGGTCAATCCAGATTATCCGGAGAACCAAGATATGGCCACTTTACCCCAAAATTTAAATTCTGTATTAAATTCGCTTTGATCTCATGATTCTGAACAAACATAGAAAAAAATGCAAGGTTCTAGGACATTTTTTAGAATGTGGCCACATTATCAGTCATTCCGGATCCTCCTTTAGGCCAGTAGAGTTTCCCTGAGGGCGTATATGGTGTCTTTACACCATATATACTTAGTACTATCAATGTCCAGTAATATACGTTAAGTAAAGTGTAAAATTGTCGATAGATAGTGGAATTTCCTACTTTACCGGGAACTCGGGTTGATCCCGGCCCTCTACCTCGGTACGCAAAAGTCTCCGGCCAATGAGACTGCCACCAACCGATTCAACAAAGTTTTTCCTTTGAGAATACGTATAACATGTTGACTGAAACGGTTTGGCAGCCGAGATATTCAATTTAGTCGTGGTTTTGTCAATTTTTGCCCACTGTGCGCTGGTTGGACTTACCGAAGAGCTGATCGGACGAAAACCGGTAGTCATCGGAGGAGACTTCAATGCCTAGGCAGTGAAGTGGGGAAACAGATGTACCAACGCAAGAGGGCACATTCTGCTGGAAGCTCTGGCGAAGCTGGAAATTAGGCTGTTTAATAAAGGAACCACCAGCACTTTTCGCAGAGATGGCCGGGAATCCAATATCGACGTTACTTTATGCGGACTGCAGTCCGTCGCTCGTGGAAAACATGAATTGAAGTGTGTCAAGGACATACCCATAGTGACCATCAGGCAGTCCAATATGGCATCGGCCAACGGAATCCTGTGGCAGTACAGATGACAAGAACTTGCGACCTGAAGTGGAAGACGAGTTGACAGAATCGTTAGGGAGAGCATGTGACACGACCATGCCGAGGAAACTGGAGCTAAATAACAGACGGCCTCCAGCTTACTGCAGCAACGAGGCAATCAGCACCCTCCGCGCTTGTTGTCTCAGAGAGCAAGAACAGAAGCAGACAGAGGAACGTAGAGGAATGTTCCGAGCACATAAACGAGAGATAAAGCACAGCAAGTCAAACTGTCGACTGGAGCTGGGTCGAGACGCTGCTGCCAACGACGCACACCGTGTCGTGATGACGAAGATCAGATGTCAAGTCATGCCCGCTGAAATGTGCTTAGAGAACCTTAAAGGTGTATTCAGATCTGAGCGATATTTCACGCGCGGAGAAAGATTTTGCGAAGGTACGAGAGGGAGAAAAGTACTAGTTGTCTAGTACACAAATTTTGCTCCGCTCCGCTCCGCTAATAAACGCTCAGATCTGAATACACCTTAAAGTCGTCGTGGAAGGACTTTTCTTGAAGCACGATCCAACGACCTGGCCACCTACATCGTACGGAGACGGAGAGGGAGATAACGACGCAGTCCGCATCGTGCTCTCTTGCCGTGCGGATCTATTTGCTTTTTGCTTAAGGAAGTGTTACTACTACCTAAAGCTACAACAAAATTAAACAGCACTCTTCAGTGCTCAACCTGTAAAAATTTTCTACCTTGTTCAACTCCTCTTATTCCTCTTCGATCCTTGTTTGGACCCTACCCGCGGTAATCCTTCTTGGATATCGATTTGGAAAATTCCTCTTCGATCCTTCAGATTCTTATAGTAATCTGCTTGGAAGTCGATTTGGATAAAAAAAATTACTGCCGCCATGGCGCCTAAACGCAAAAGAAAGGGGCAAACTCTTGACCCCCCTTCTGAAGAAATTAATTTGAGTAATCAATTTGATTTGCTCACGGATGATGAGAATGATCCATCATCCAAGAAAAATTCTAGTAAACTTTCCCGGCTTAATGCCAAGAAGGAAAAGATTCCCCCTATTGTGATAACCACTACCGATTTCCATGCTCTTCGCATGGAACTTTTGAACTTCGTGAAAGTTAAGTTTTCTCTACAAATTGGACGTCGGGGTGAATGCCGTGTATTGGCTGAAACCTTGGACGGATTTAAATGTCTTCTCAAGTATCTTACTGAGAAGAAGCACAAATTTTTTACTTACGACACCAAAACTGATCGTGTGTTCAAGGTTGTCATGAAAGGACTGCCCAGTGGTGAATCCCTGGATGAGATCAAAGATGAACTGGCAAAATTACTTGGAGTTGTGCCACTCCAAGTAATCAAAATGAAAATGAAATCCCGTCCTGGCGATTCGCGCAACGGGATTTCTAATGATTTTTATTTAGTTCACTTCAAGTCTAGTGAACTAAACAACCTTAAGGCCTTAGAAAAAGCTAGCCTTATGCTCCATGTCCGAGTGAAGTGGGAACACTTCAGGAAGACTGGAGGAAATTTCCAAAACCTCACTCAGTGCCGTAAGTGCCAGGGATGGGGTCACGGAACTAAAAATTGCTACATGCCAGCTAAATGCATGAATTGTGGTGATTCCTCTCACGCAAAGGACGACTGTCCTGTGAAGGAAGATCCTAAGAAATTTAAATGTTCAAATTGTGGTGAAAACCACAAATCCAATTTTTGGGAATGTAAGACTCGCAAAGCGATCCTACAATCTCGTTCTAACCGACAGGTAGGAAACGCTCCACGTTTCCGACCAGGTACAAATTCCTCTGCTGTTAACAGCGGTCAGCGAGGAACAAATTCTACATTCCTACCCGTAGGTACAAATATCACCCCTGCTTCAAATGTTTCATCTGTACCTACTCCCCTCGCTGCTAACAATGTTCAGCGAGTTAATGGAGCTACCTATGCTGCTATTGCAACGGGTAGAAATCAAAATACTAACCAACGTTCTAACGGAAATTTTGACAATTTTGACTTAGGATGCTCCTAAAATGGAATTTTTACAGAATTCATTAATTGACATGATTTCTGATATGCTTAAATCTAACTCCATGTTTGATGCTATTCAAACTGGAGTAAAATTTGCTAATAATATTGTCATGATTTTAAAATTCACTAATGGATTTTAAAGCATTAAACATTTTAAATTGGAATGCTCGATCTCTTAAAGATAATGAATACGAGCTATTTAATTTTTTGAGAGTTCATAACGTGCATATTGCCGTTATAACTGAAACGTTCCTTAAACCTGACCATAAGGTTAAGAAGGACGCAAATTACTTGATTTATAGAAATGATCGTCTTGATGGACCCTGTGGTGGCGTTGCCATCATTATTCATAGACGAATCAAGCATAAAATTCTTTCTTCATTTGAAACCAAAGTTTTTGAAACTTTGGGAGTTTCTGTTGAAACAAAATTTGGACAACTTACGTTTATAGCTGCCTATTTGCCATTCCAATGCGTAGGCCAGCAAAAGAATTTTCTCAAGGGTGACCTCCAAAAACTTACCCGTCATAGGTCTAAATTCTTCATTATTGGTGATTTTAATGCAAAACACCGCTCATGGAATAATGCTCAAAGCAATTCCAATGGTAATATTCTGTTTGATGATTGTTCTGCAGGTTATTACACTATTCAATATCCAAACAGTCCAACATGCTTTTCTTCTGCAAGAAATCCCTCAACTATTGATTTGGTCTTAACTGATTGATGTCATCTTTGTAGCCAATTGGTTACCCATGCTGACTTCGGTTCTGATCACCTTCCAGTAACTTTTGAAATATCCCAAGAAATAATTTCTAATCCCAACAGCTTTACTTTCAATTACCATAGGGCTGATTGGGAGCAATATCGAACATTTATGAAATATAACTTCGATCCAAACATTCCTTTGCAAACCAAAGATGAAATTAATTATGCTCTTGAATCTCTGACTACTTCTATAGTTGCAGCAAGAGCTGCCTCAGTACCAAAATGCGAGGTTAAATTTGATTCAACTATAATAGACGATGATCTTCAGCTCTTGATCCGTCTTAAAAATGTCCGTAGGAGACAATATCAAAGAACACGCGATCCTGCCATGAAAGTTATCTGGCGGGATTTGCAAAAACAAATTAAAAAAACGATTCTCTGCCCTGAGGAACAAAACTTTTGAAAATAATGTTTCTAAATTAGACCCGAGTTCCAAACCCTTTTGGAAACTCACAAAAATTTTGAAAAAACCTCAAAAGCCAATTCCAGCGCTTAAAGAAGGTGGTAAAATTTTGATCACAAATTTGGAAAAAGCTCAGAAACTTGCTAAGCAATTCGAGAGTTCCCATAATTTCAGTTTGGGTCTTACTAGTCCTATTGAGAATCAGGTTGCTCGGGATTTTCTGAATATTTTCTCTCGGGAAAATATTTTTGATGATTCCTGGGGGACTGATTTGGACGAAGTAAGGTCTATAACTAAAAAAATTCAAAATATGAAAGCTCCAGGTGATGATGGAATTTTCTATATCCTCATCAAAAAACTCCCAGAGAGTACCTTGTCTTTCCTGGTAAAATTATTTAACAGATGTTTCCATTTAGCATACTTTCCTGATAAATGGAAAAATGCAAAAGTTGTTCCAGTTTTGAAGCCGGATAAAAATCCAGCTGAAGCTTCTAGCTACCGTCCTATAAGTTTGCTTTCTTCAATAAGTAAACTTTTTGAAAAAATAATTTTGAATAGAATGATGCTTCACATCAATACGAACTCAATTTTTGCAGATGAGCAGTTTGGATTTCGCCATGGGCATTCAACTACTCATCAACTCTTGAGAGTTACCAATTTAATTCGTTCAAACAAATCTGAAGGCCACTCAACTGGAGTTGCTCTTCTAGACATAGAAAAAGCATTCGACAGTGTTTGGCATGAAGGTTTGATTGCTAAATTGAAAAAGTTTAATTTTCCACTTTACATTATGAAATTAGTTCAAAATTATTTAACTGACAGAACTCTGCAGATAAATTATCAAAATTCCAAATCTAATCGACTACCTGTTAGAGCAGGAGTTCCTCAGGGTAGCATTCTTGGGCCTATATTGTATAACATTTTCACTTCGGACCTCCCTGATTTGCCTCAGGGTTGCCACAAATCTTTGTTCGCTGATGACACAGGCATTTCCGCTAAAGGAAGAAGTCTTCGTGTTATTTGCAGCAGACTTCAGAAAAGTTTAGATATTTTCTCTTCTTATTTACAAAAATGGAAGATTTCTTCCAACGCTTCCAAAACTCAACTTATAATATTTCCACATAAGCCCAGGGCTTCCTTTTTGAAACCTAGTAGTAGTCACATAGTCACTATGAACGGAGCTCCAATTTCCTGGTCAAACCAAGTGAAATATCTTGGATTAATACTTGACCATAAATTAACTTTTAAAGATCACATTGAGGGCATTCAAGCCAAATGTAACAAATATATAAAATGTTTGTATCCTCTTATACACAGGAAATCCAAACTTTGCCTGACGAATAACCTGTGCCAATATGGTCTAGTTGTTGCACTACCACTACTTGCCAATATGGTCTAGTTGTTGCACTACCAGGAAAAAAGCACTTCAAAGGATTCAGAACAAAATTCTGAAGATGATTTTGAAGTTGCCTCCCTGGTACAGTACTACCGAAGTACATAGAATTTCGAATGTTGAGCACAAATGTCCAACAAAATAATTAATAATTTCCGGCAAAAATCGTTACAATCCTCAATTGCAACGATTAATTCCCTTTATACTTAGATAAGATTTAGTTTTAGTTATTTAGTTTTA
Organism: Ochlerotatus camptorhynchus; assembly: GCF_037179485.1. Lineage (NCBI taxonomy): Eukaryota > Metazoa > Arthropoda > Insecta > Diptera > Culicidae > Ochlerotatus > Ochlerotatus camptorhynchus. The sequence continues at coordinate 266,839 of NW_027041234.1, forward strand.
AGCTATCAATTGTTATACTGACATGCAGGTTTAAAAAACCTGTTTAAAATACTGAATTGCCAAGACAGGAACAATGTAAAAACACTTAGATATATATCATAACAATTAAGGCTGGTAAGTTACCGTAGTATCTGGAGCACCTAGGTTAAAAATGAAATGTAATTTATTTTGAATTTGGAACAAATAAAGAGTTAAAAATAAATTAAAAAAAAAAGAGATAACGACGCAGTCACCAACGAGCAACTCGTGGCAGTGCCTGCTGGATACACCCGGAAAACTCTTAGAGAGGATCATCCTAAACAGGCTGACGAAATGCACGGAGAGTTAGCAAGGATTGTCGGAGAGGCAGTTCGGATTTCGAAAAAGAAAAGCAAAAGTGGAAGCAATTCGGACAGATTTTGAGAGAGTCGAGAAGGCATCGAAACAGAAGTGGAGAGGAAATCGATATTACGCTGTGATAACGATCGACGGCAAGAATGTGTTCAACAGCTCCAGCTGGGAGGCCGACGCTACTGCCAGAACCGGGTTTTGATATACGAGCCAAATATGGGACAGAGATCGATTAGGATCACGGTGGGAATCCCACAAGGGTCCACCCTTGGTTCAACGCTCTAGAACGTGATTTAAAACGGCGGTCTAACGCTGAAGCCACCCAAACGAGCTGAGATCGTTGGGTTGACGTCGTCTTACGGTAAGGCAAGATGCTGGAATAGATGGAAATGTTGGCGACCGAGGCGGTCGACATGATTGGAAACCTTATGCATGAAACGAAGCTGCAAATAGCTCACAACAAAAGCGAGGTGGTATTGATCAGTAACTTTAAAGCGCTGCAGCGATCAGAAATTGCCGTTGGGGAGCACGCAATAAACTAGAAGTGCGTGTTGAAATGTCTGGGAGTGGCTTCAATACCCACCTAGAATACGCCTACGAGAAGGCAGCGAAGGCCATCATACCGAACATCTCAGGATGGCTCCTGGCCAGGCATGGAAAATCATCTGCATTCTTTTCATACATTCCTTTACATTCATTTACCTCTAACTTTTTTCATCAACAGCATTCGGCAAAACAATGTAAAGAACTTTTGTAGGTTTTGTAATTAGCTACAACTTTTGCTCATAACTCAAATCTGTATCTCTTATGCATCACAAACTAGAGCGGGCTGAACATGTTACTGTTTTTCAGTGAATGTAAAATACATTCACTGAAAAACAATAGTGACTTCTGTTCACTCTGGTTCGTCATGCATAAGAGATACGAATTTGACTAGTTGACAAAAGTTGTAGCTAATATCACAACCAACAAAAGCTCTCTACATTACCTTGCAGAATGCTGTTGAAGAAAAAAGTTAGACGCAAATGAATGTAAATGAATGCACGAAATGAATGCAAATGATTTTCCATGCCTGCTCCTGGCTAGTGTTGATACTGAGACATGGAGGTTCAGCCTTGGTTGCAGTGCTGAAAACCAAGCGGAATTTAGGAAAACCGTACAGTACGTACCGGCTCAACAAACCGTACGCTAACTTTTCGAGGCATTTGGTGTACCCTTTGCTATAAGAATATTAAACATTTATCAGTAATTCCATTAATAGTGGATAAATAATGGTTAAACTTAGTTTCAAAATCATTTTGATGGTTAAAATATTCAAAGAGAAGATTTCCCGATTTTGTCAGCCTAAAATTTCAGATGGGGTTGACAAAAACGGGAAAGTACTGTAGTCCATTAAAATTATTTGGAAATTTGTATGAACTGGAAACACACGGGGTACTCCATAAGGAGGAGTACATGGGTCAAAATTAAGTCCTCCCGTTTTTGAATACATTTCCAAGACATTTTTAATGGATTTATCATTCAGAGGTAAAAAATATATTCTAAACGCCAAAAAAACATTTTTCCCCAGTGAACATTTAACCCCAGAAGCCTTTACATTGCCTGGTGGTCCACTGGGTTTGTTTCTATAATGGGTGGGTCGTTTTTTGGAAGCGATCCTGGCCAAGATAACGTATTCCGTGCTGAAGGCATACCATCATGCACCGGCGAGAAACCGTGAAGCTTATGATAAAGTGCAGTTAAAAGAAGAGTTTCAAAGAGTTGGGGGCACTACCCAGTCACTTTTGACGTAAGATAACGTCTTTCATCAACATATTGGGGATGCAATTTCAAAAAACCAAAATCGACCGCGTTACGAAAAGCTGTCAGGTTTTGACCACTTATAACTCTGTCAATAGCGGATGGATTTTAATTCTAAACAAGCCAATCGATTGGAAATTTTTCTACAAATCTGCTTTAATAAACAATTTATCAATTTTCAATAGGTCACTATTGAAAATTACACAAATGTCCAACTGTTGCAATGGTGAGCAAAATTATAATCGATTGCCAACAAAAAGCGCTTTCCCTAACACAGATTTCAAAATAGAATTCCATCTGGTGTTGCCAAATGGTGCTTATTCAATCACCGTGTGTGGTGGTGTCCGGTGGTGGTATCCGGTCGGTCGGTCGAATAACTCGCGAATGGAAACTTTAGCAAGAAATTCCTCCAATTAATTTCTACTTTCTTGATTATCTATTGAATAAACCAAAAATTCCGTGCTTTTTTGGGCGTTTGGTTTCCATGATGGGAAGAGTGGTTTTTCTAACACAGTCGTCGAGTGTTGGATACCGAGCACGTAATCGTAATGTCTTGGATACAACCTTTACTTTTATTGATGGAGTATTTTTTTTTCGAACAACTGAGCTCAAATAGTATAATGTACCACAACTCTGTTTAATTTATCGAATTGCAATTCCATGTTGTAAAAATTACTTGTGATGTTTAAAACATCTTTAATTCATCCAATGAATGATCAACAAACCTTCTTTTTTCTGTTGATTTGTTTTCCGTCGATCTTGTTTTCCGTGCTGAGAACCAATGCTACCGACGCCAGGGAGACAGCTTCCACACCTCGACCCTACCTATTGACCCATCAACTCATGAACCGGGGACCAACGGCTTTACTTCCCATCCGAAGGAAGGCGTGATCAGAGTTGTTATACCTCAGAACATCCCGGTGGCGCTGAATAGGATTGAACCCAGGCCTGCTGGGGTGAGAGGTAATCACGCTTACCACTACATAACCGGCGCCACTGATCAACAAACCTTAACAACACGATATTCTATCCCAAGGGAAACAAACATTATTCGAAGATTTAACCAAATCAAATTAAAAATATATATAAAACATATGACTATCACTATGACACAAACAGTAAAAAATAACACCACAACAAATACCTCACAGAAAGATTCCCATGTTCCGCTGAATTACCAATCAATCGCTCCAAGTCGTACACCAGAAAAAATAAATCATTTATCACTCGTTCCAACTCTACTCCACAAATCCATTAAACCAGAATCTGCTCTTCCCAGATGGTCTGCTGGCCTGTCGCATGCTATCGAGCTTATCTTTCTTCAGCCGGTATTTCCGATTGACCGTTCACATGTGTCAAAACCGTATACACAGCCGTATAATAGAGTTGTCAATCGACGAGTGACACTGATGCGATATTCGTGAGGACCGGATTAAACATCGTCAATCGAGCGACTGCAACGGGCGGCGCGGCGCAGCAGTAAGCATGATTCACGAACCAATGAATCGTCGGCTTAGCGTCTCCGATCATGCCTTTCGCGTTTCCATCCAGCATCGATCAATAGGGAAGAGACGGGAACTGCTTTTGTTAGGAGCATCGGAAAAAGCGCTTAATTTATCACGAGATTAACTCTTCTCTAGGAAGATCATCCGTTGCAATTTATGTGCATCACACAACGATGTCAACCGATTTATTTTATTGACAGATAAAACAACGCTTCTCAGTTTTCCACTTTATTGGCTCAGCCTATTCAGAAACCGCAACCAGCAGGCGCCTCTCGATGAATCGGTGCTAATTTACACCGACAGTTGACAAACCGCCTTGCAGGGCGGAAAAAGAAAAAAGCAAACATTCTACCCTCCATCATCCATCGTTTCACAGTCAATATCCATTCGCTATTTGTTCCGCAGAGAATTGGCTGGTCGTACACTTATAATGAGCTCTTTTCTTCTTTGTGTCCACAGGTTTATTTACACACCACCTGGAGAATGCACAGCTGATTGTACCCCGAAAGGTAAACCACCGAGGAGAGCTAATCTCACACCGGTTAACACATCATCATCATCATCAACAACATCATAATGGGCAACATGGGCGAAGAGAAACAGAGTTCTCGCATGACGATGACGACGTGCAAAGTGATCACCTCCAACGGATACGACGCAGCAGCAGTAGTCCGGTGAACGACGGAGGAGATGGGAAATTGCACTATCACATCGATTTGGACGATCAGACGTTGCACTTGGAACTGGAGTGAGTATCAGATGGATAACGGTGGAATACCGCAATGTTTTTATAGATTTTCTTATTGTATTTTGCATCTAAAACTGGGCTTTGCAAAATTGCGGAGTCGTCAATAAAAGTTCGTTTTTAGGTTGTATCGTCTTGGTGTCCTCAGTGCACTTATTCCCTATTAACCAAGCAATAAGTGCACGGAAGACACCAAAATGATTGAACGTAAAAGCGCACTTTTTTATGCGTTTCAGAAATTTTCGTTGCACTTATAATGTGCGTAATGCGCTTCATAATTGCTTGGGGTATAAAGCATCTTAAATTAAAGTTTTACAAATCAGAGCTATAAACATTTGAAAACTTAAATTTAATTAATCCATGTATCCAAGCGCGTTGCTTTTCCGTTAAATTAACCCATACGTGTTTATATAGTAGAAGAAGGTTAGTGACGGGCACACGAACGGTTATACACTCTTTTAAACACTTTCTAATGGAAGTTTTAATAGAAGGTTTTAAAACAATCTTCTGAAATAAGCTTCTATTAAAAAAAAATAGTATAAGCTCCTACGATAAGCTTCTCAAATATTTTTTCTAAAGAAGCAATTAGCTGGGCATCGTCACAAAAATTAAAAATTGTAAATTAGAACACATCAATTAAACTGATTTAAAAATGGGGGACGGCCCCGGCGTAGTGGTTAACATCCATACCCCAGGTTGCAAATACTCGTTTCAGCTAAAACAATGTTTTTTCTTTATATTATGAAATAATTAGATGCCATGATCATATTTTGAATTGGTAGGATGCAAGAAGAGGTTGCAAAGAATGTGTTTGACATATTAAACCTGTATATTTCCCTTCATGAGAGTGACAATCAGCGATTTTTCACACACTCACTCACTCACTCAGCGATCAGCAAATCGCTGATTGTGACTCATAGAACGCAAAATTTACAGGTTTTATGTTTCAAACGCATACTTTGTAACCTCTTCTTGTAAGTTACAATTAAAACATGCCGTCATGCCATCTTTTGGTATTATTATTCCGAAAAACATTATTTTAGCTGAAATGAGTATTTGCAACCTTGTCCATACCTATCACGCCAAAGTCACGAGTGCAAATCTCATCCCCGGACAAATGACGATTTCCTTACGAGTGTCAAAGTAACTATAATAAAAAAAAACAAGGCTTGTGCTCCAAGCACGACCACATTGTTGACGTAGGACTAAGAGATTGTTTTTGACATAGAACTACGTCTTTGCCGACTACACTGGGGTGCAAATCAAAAAATATGTGTGGAGAAACAGTGTTAGGTTTTGAACGTTTGTAACTTTGTCGTTCATAGATTAATTAAACATCCAAATACGCCAATCGATAGGATATTACATTACAAATTTGATGAAATAAGTATTTTTTTTTTCAATTTCCATTTTTTTTTTTATGTACAAATGATAATTTTATCTCTGTTTTCATGAAATAAACGTTTTTCTCAAACCCAGATTATGACAATCGAGTACAACTTTGTTGCACATCGTTCAGCTTGAACCTGAAAAGATATAAAACAACACTGCTGTCGTGCCTCTGCTCATTATTGCTTCTTACGGCGAGGCATTGATTGGGTCCTGCAGTAAGCAGGAGCAAATCAGCGGTTAAAGTGGATCACGGTGTGATCACCTTGACAACCAGCGATGGGGTGGAAGGAGAATTGGGTCCCGTTCAACCAAGGGGCTGTTCATTAACTACGAAGGCAGATTATAGGGGGGGGGGGTTGGTAATTATCCACGACCCATACAAATTAAATAAAAAAATGTATGAACAATTGTCTACGCCGGGTTAGGAAGGGGAGAGTGCAAGAATTCAAAAAGAAATTAACGTAGCTAATGAATGCAATATGCAACGCAGAAAAGTTATTTATGCAAACACCCCCCCCCCCCCTCCTTGATTGCTTGGGTGATTACGAACCCACGTTTAAATAAAATCCTATTTTGAGAACATTGTTCATTCTTTAGCATTAGGCTAGAGCACTACTTCGTCGTAATCGCCTATTTCCGTTCTATGGATCAGAAAAGATCAAAAATATCAATGATTTCACCGTGCACAAATCAATAATAGGTTTGTTCCGATGCGTTAGTTCATTAGCTACAACATAAATCCTAGTGGCGCCGGTGGTGTAGTGGTATGCGTGATAACCTCTCACCCCAGCAGGCCTGGGTTCAATCCCAGTCGGCGCCGTCGGGATTTTTTAGGCATAACATCTCTGATCACGGGAAGGGAAGTAAAACCGTTGGTCCCCGGTTCATGAGTTGATGGGTCGATAGGTAGGGTCCAGGTGTGGGAGCTGCCTCCCTGGCGTCGGTAGCATTGGTGCTCAGCACGGAAAACAAGATCGACGGAAAACAAATCAAGAAAAAAAACATAAATCCTGTTAGAGCGTATTGTATGAATATTTACGCTCATTGTTCTCAAAACAAAAGAAGCGCTTCTAGCGAATCACCTTTTCTCCGTTTATCCGTAGGATGAAGAAAATCTAATAGCGTTTCAATGCGTTAGGACAGAATTGAAACTAGTAGGACGAATCTAGAATCAAGAAGCAGTATTAGATTTTATACAATATCTCAACAATGTGTGACTCTTTATCAAATCCAACGGTACGTATGGAAAGATGAATGAGTTTAGAAGTCATCGTTGACAGACATATTCCATTTTTAATTTAAAAAGCCGTTCAGAAAAGAGAGGTAAAGCGCGGGTTGTGCTAAGTAGGACGAAAATTAGATCAAAACCCCATTAGAAACTAGAAAGTTAGACTTTTTCACCAAGCACACATTTTTCATGTCCATATGTTATATTCATATAAAAAACACATTTAGGCGAAGTGCGAAAATTACATGAATAGGTCCATCCAAAATCCATTACCCTACACCGGAGCAAGTTGAAACGCGTAGGGAAGTTGAAACGGTAGATGTATCGCTTAGCGGAAGAGATTAATCTCTGAGATTATTTCTTATATAGGAGTTTGCGGTAGTACATGACTCTCACAAATAATTACAGTGCACGTACCGTTTCAGTTTACGTACCTTAACTATGATGCTTACTATCAAAACATTGAACAGGTGGAAAACCTGTATACGAGCTTTTGCTCTGACTTTGAAATTCAATAGCTGAATCCCACTAATTATCAATTAATGTTGTACTAAGCACCTATTTATTGGAAACCAAACGTTTGATTTGAGAAAAGTCACAGTATTCTATTTTGCATCATTCTACTGAAGTACATAATGATGATTCATGATAATTTTATATTACACTGAGGCGACAAGAACGTAAGAAGAACCACTTATGAATTCTAGCCACAAGAAATCGGTATGAATATCATTGATTTGTCTTATGAAAAATAATGTCAACAAAAAATAATAAACGGGGCTCGTATGTAGACCACTCGTCTTTAAATACTTGGGAAAATGAAATGGTTAAAGGTATATAAGAGCTACCTCATGTCAGACGAAAATCATTCATAAGTCACGCTTATAAAATCCATGTATGTCGTCCATAAGCCAAGCCTCATGAAATTCTTAAGTTCATTTGCCTCAGTGTAGGGATGTCCTACAAATTGGAGAACAAAGAGGTGCTTAAACCCGTATGATCGTTATACCCCTTCCTCCCCTACTTCACTGACATATGAACCAACATATTGTTCAATATTGAAAGTACCGTCTTCTGGTAGGGAAAACAACTGCTGGAGCTACTTAAATCCCTCCCCTTGGCTAATGTTTGCACCTTGTTGCTGGTGTTCGGACTTAATTTCATGCTTTATAATGGAGAGTTGGAGACGGTAGGTTTATGGCCGGCGTTGCTGGCTCATGCCTCGATAGAATGGCGCCATGGGAAGGCGATGGGGATTACTAAGCTTCCCCTCTATGATGAACCACTGCATGAGAAAACCAAAGGTCTAGTCTAGCAGTGATAGTATCACACTTGTTACTCCTTTGTTGGAGAAAAGCGTCGTAGTACGCTTACGTATAGGCACTGACGTTGGGTGCGATACTGGCGGGTTTTGCCGCAAATCACTCTTATTTTTTACGCAGATAGATTAATTTGGGTTAGCAAGGGAATTATACTATTGAAATATTTCAGAAAGATCCCAACAGTGCTACTTCTACTTGCGTGACAAGCTTTCATTTTTGTTTTCATTGACGTATTACTCAGGGAACAATGTTGAACACCATTTTTGTACATGGTATTGTAACTAATCTTATATGTGCTTCATTTTGATGTGGGATAAGTGTTTGAACTATGGCTCGGGATTTCCACTGTGGCGTGCTTCTATTGTGACATACTCATATGTATTTTTGTGGTGCGACATAGTGGAAGCGTGTGAGCATAAAGGGTTATACGGTCAAAATTTGGTCAATATCAACTTGACGTATTTCTTTCAATTTTGCATTTAAAAAACCTGAACACCCCTCATTTTGAAGGTGTGTGTGTGTGTAGAATGTTGCTCCTATTTTGATTTTGGAATTCACTCTTCAGTTGTCAAAATGCCGTCCAAGCAAGAAGAGCAGCGTATCAAAATTTTGCTCGCGCATCGCGAAAATCCGAGCTACTCGCACGCAAAGTTGGCAAAATCGCTAAAAGTTGCCAAATCAACCGTTACAAATGTAATTAAAGTGTTTGGGGAACGTTTGTCGACAGCCAGGAAGTCTGGATCGGGGGGAAATCGAAAACCGGAAGCCGCTGAGACGACAAAGAGAGTTGCCGGTAGTTTCAAGCGAAACCCTAACCTCTCTCTCCGAGATGCCGCAAATAAGCTGGGTGTATCGTCTACAACCGTGCATCGAGCCAAAAAACGAGCCGGACTATCGACTTACAAGAAGGTAGTGACTCCAAATCGCGATGATAAACAAAATACGACGGCCAAAGCGCGATCCCGGAGGCTGTACACGACGATGCTGACGAAGTTTGACTGCGTGGTAATGAACGACGAAACCTACGTCAAAGCCGACTACAAGCAGCTTCCGGGACAGGAGTTTTATACGGCAAAAGGAAGGGGAAAGGTAGCAGATGTTTTCAAGCACATGAAACTGTCAAAGTTCGCAAAGAAATATCTGGTTTGGCAAGCCATCTGTACCTGTGGCTTGAAAAGCAGCATTTTCATAGCTTCCGGGACTGTCAACCAAGAAATTTACGTGAAAGAGTGTTTGAATAAACGTCTGCTGCCTTTCCTGAAGAAACACGGTTGTTCCGTACTGTTTTGGCCGGATTTGGCATCTTGCCATTACGGTAAAAAGGCCATGGAGTGGTACGCCGCCAACAACGTGCAGGTGGTTCCCAAGGACAAGAACCCTCCCAACACGCCAGAGCTCCGCCCAATTGAGAAATACTGGGCTATTGTCAAGCGGAACCTAAAGAAGACCAAAAAAACTGCTAAGGGCGAGCAGCAGTTCAAGGCAAACTGGCTTTCTGCGGCGAAGAAGGTGGACAAGGTGGCTGTACAAAATCTGATGGCAGGGGTCAAGCGTAAGGCCCGGCAATTCGGATTTGGAAAAGCGGAAGCCTAACTGAATATTTTTCCTGAATTTTATACTAATTGAACTTGAAAAAGAAATTTAATTTGATTTTTTAAATAAACGATTTCACCGATTTACACGCGTTTTCCCTTGACCAAATTTTGACCGTATCACCCTTTAGTTGGAGCATATACCCTAAATAATTTTAAAATCAGCTTTCCCAACATCAAAGTGAAGCATTTTAATCTCTTGAAGGTGTCATTTTTGTCGAACTAAGATATAGTAAATAGGTATAGTTCAAAATCAAAAGTACTTGAAACACGTTTAATTTTAGATTACAAGCACAAGTTCAGGTACTTAATAAAGCATTGGTTATGATTGATTAGGTGAATTAAAGATTTCAGTTATTTATTAAATTAGACTAATGAGATATCATAATCATCAAACGAACGTAAATAAGAAAATTCAACAAGTTCAATAACATTAGGTGGATTAACAAAAGAATTAGGATGCGGAGGGTCAGCTTAGGGAGGTAACTAACCTTTAAAATTGTAGAATAAATCTTGAACTCCAATAAGGAAATAAGTAAAAGCAGAGGTATGTGACAATTAATAACTTTTAATCTTTTGTAGGATTTTTTTCCCCTGAGTTTATTGTACTCGATTACTGTATTATTTTCTCAATACGCGATATCTCTGATATATGCGGTTAAAGCATTTGAGTTAACTTATTTCTTAGTGTTCAAGTACGTACATTTGTAAATAGCAGTCAATGATAATCTATGAACTAAACCCTACGTGACTGTAAAATCGATCTTTTCTTATGTGGTATTGACGCATCGATGCATGTTTAACTTTTCGCGGCTGTCAGATTCAACGCGCCTACGTCTACGGATCTTACGCAGAAGTGATTCGCAATTCGGTAGAGCTTGCCAAAAGTGTTTTGAGCTTATGTAGTTTAGAATTTGTTCGGTGCGGTCGCGAAATCTTGAAATTATTGATACGTTCTTTAAATTTTATAATTTTATACAAAGCTCAGAAGTAAATAAGTAGAATATCTAGGGCGAAGACCAAAATTAATCAACTTGCCAACATAGGCTATCACATTTATTTTGGTGACACTCTTTAAATGATAATAAGTCTTTTTTTCTCTCTTCGGTTGTCTAAAAAAATGTTGAATAAAAAAAAGTGATGGTACTAGTGTACGTTTTTGGCGTTTTTGTGTACTATACTGAGGTGCAAATCAACAAAAAATGAGAGAAGAAATAGTGAAAGTTCCTATTGTAGTCGATGTCGATGTCGAATTGAGTGCACATTGATCACAACAAAATAGCTCATCATTGATTAACCCTATGCAGCTAGGGCTCAGATAGGGCGCCCTTTCCCTCTATTTTTCGAGTGGATTTTTTTTCACAAAATGGAATGTTTTCACAATAGATGACATCTAAATTTGTTTACCTTTCCGTACGTACCATAAGATTTGATAAAGAGAATCAAATTGTTGAGATATTGTTAAAATTCTAACACTGCTTCTGTTTTTTTTTTCAGTGTATCCATTAGCCTAAGCTTTTAAGGGAAACCTTAACCTGATTTTTTATGGAGTTCCGTAGAAAATGTATCTTCCTCTTTACGTTTTAGCATACTGTCCCAAGCAGTACTCGGCAAATTTACATTAAGCTTAACGTCCATTCAAAGTGTTTTTATGTTGCTTCATACGTGAAGTTTCCGATTTTCAGAGTTGATTGGAAATGCGATCTAACATGAAGCTTTAGTGTGATAACTCGGCCAAACTCGTTTGAAACGTCATTCAAACGCCATTGAATTCACTTTGACATATCGGATGAAGATCAAAATTGATTCAGGGATTCAGAGCACCTCTTTTGTTTTTTTGAGAATAATGGGATCAAACATTCATATCACGCGTTCTCATTGGCTTCGTTCGGTAGCTGTTGAACTAAAGTATTATACCAAACGCAGTAATTACTAGTTAACTCTGAAATCATGGATTTATTTGATGTTCTCTGTCTGATAGATCCAACATAGGCGATTAGGCTGAAATATTTCTCTACCCTAAGTAGGGAAAATTTTGTCATTTCTCAGCCATAACATTAAATTTAAATGTCTCATGCGTAAGATGAACGGTGGTCTGATTATGCTAACATGTTTTGTTGCGAGTTTTGAGCCATAACTGAAAAATTGAAATACCTGAAAAATTTAAGATAAAGTATGATAGTCGAAAAAGGCATGACATACATCAATTTTGCGTAGTCCTACGTCACCCTGTGGTTGTGTCTAGGAAACAACCCTTTTTTTTTGCCCATTAATAATAATTATAAAATGATTGAATTAAAAATATTATTCTAAAAATAAACAAACATCCATTTCAAAGTATTCAAATTAAATGAAATTCAATATCCTAAATTGAATTCAATTTTCATATTTCAAAATTCAGTTCTGATCACTTTCAAAAACCGGAGTGAAAATTCGCTAACTAAAATGCATTTCATATCAAAAATCGGTTTAAAATACACATAACACAATATTGTTATATTTTTATTTTAAGCAGAATTTTGACAGCTTTGATTTTATCTCGTCTGTAAAGCCATTTTACCACTGCGTCTATTACTTAGGATTATCGTTGTTTGACCCATATTAAATGTGGTGCTAGTCGCATATCTTGTCACGATTAAGGTTTGATTAGGGATTGCTTTGCCAAATTTCAAACGGAGCTAATAACCCTTTTCCAAATATTGACATGCTTTTATTGAATAGTGCTCCGAAATTGCAGAGAATATGTTCAGCAGTTTCGTTTTCAAAATGACAAAAACGACAGTCGCTGAACTGAATGTTTCCAATTTTATTGAAGTGATATCTGCTAGGGCAGTGACCAGTCATAAGACCAGTTATTACCCGGAGATCTGTTTTCCTAAGATTAAGTAAGATCCGAGCTTTGGCAGCACTCGGTGTTATAAATCTTTTGGCTTGTCTGGATATATCCGATGCATTCCAATTACACAGAAAAAATTCTGAATTTTAACTATCGCGTAAAATCTCCCTTCATTTAATTTTGAGCTATTATAGCAAAAATAATAAAATATAATATAAATATAATACTTGGCATAAATAGCAAAATCGTTCACAAACTTGCATACAATATTGCTAGTTTATACGATATTGCGCTTAAATTTACAGGAAATATCGCGTAAATTTCGAACGGTGTAGATTCTACTACACATGTTTCCCAAGTTCTTAGTTCCATCCTCAGAGTGCACTCAAGGACTCCACAAAATGGTTCCAGACCGATGAAACTCGACGCAGAAGCTTGTCTTGCTAGACTGTCGGAATTTTCATTTCCTTCAATAGCACAATGATCGGGCACCCAGTATAATGTAACTTCGTTCCTTTCGGCTAATTGTTTTAAAGAAAAAATGCATTACCACACTAACTTTGATCGACATGTAAACGCCTTACGCGCATTGCCCGAGCAGGAGAAAATAACTAATGAATACCTAATTCTGATCTGATACCAAAACTTGGTATTGATCAGCATGACATAAGAGGTAAAATACCAAAGAATAATACGAAAAAATTGCATGCATCATACTGTAAATAACAAAAAATGATATTTGGATACCAAAACAATACCTGGGTGGTATTGTTTTGGTATTGCAATTGCATAATTTGGTATTAGAGTGGTAGTGTGGGAATATTTTTTTTGTATTATTTTTTGGTATTTTACCTCTTATGTCATGCTCATCCATACCTCAATCGAGATGTTCGTTCCTGCTCGGGTAACCCGAGTAGGAACCGATAGCTAATCGATAACAAATGAATATCTTAATGTGGTATGATACCAGATTTTGGTATGCTTGTAGTATAAAACCTTGTTTTTATATTATTCAGTTATCGAAATATTTTGTAAAATATCAAATGAATTCCAAAATAACAAAATGTGATCTTTCAGTTTTTAGACAATAACACCTAAAAGAGTTATTGAATTGGTATTAGAAGACCTTAAAAATAACAAACCATGGTATTCTGGCATCTAAAAAAGCGTCTGTTAGCCGTTTGTTATTGAAATAACAAAATTAGTTATTAGTTTGTTATTCATAGAATATTTTGGAGGATTATTTTTGGTATTTTACCTCTTATGTCAGCCTCACTAATACCATATTTAGGTTGCTAGTTATGCTATTTTCATACCTGAATTTGGTATTAATAAGTTATTTTTTCCTGCTCGGGTAAGAGCTGCTTGGCTGTCAGAGAATAAACAGATCTTTTTCTTTATCAGGCAGATTTTCACACATTCAATTATTGCTTGAATTTCTGATTGAAATACTGTGGTACTATATCCCATTGGTACAACTTTACTTACTTCAGAGCCATAGATCCCAGCTCCAGTATTTTCACTATTTTCAACCCGTCGCACAGTGGGAAAAATAGACATAAAAGGAGCAAAATTCATTATCTTTGATCAGCGCAAATATAATCATTAGTATGGGAAAAAAGTCTCAGAAATCCAGCGAAAATAGTTTCGTCCTGTGCAGAATATGGTAAGTTGGGGTTTTTGGAGAATTTTACTCAAACATGGCCAGAAGGCTACTCTCTGAGCCAGAAAATTTTGCAGAAGTTCTTAATGTGGATGCTGATATGATGATAAACCTGTGTTTGATAAGCTGTTTGGCCTTGTCAAACCAATTTTTGAACAAGGACAAGTTAGCAGAGTTGCACAACATCTTAGAGGAGCAGGTATACACAGAGTTTCGGTTTATAAGAAATTTACCTCCATGTATTCATAAATACAAATATTTAACAGAATACGTGGATAAGTTGGTAATATCATTGGTTACTAATCTATGCATTATAAACAAAACAATTGTGTTTATTTTAAAGCCATTTGCCATGAGTTTTGTGGATCTTGCTACAAAAATTATAAATATATTCGCCCCATCTTGATCGCAAAACTTCGTCAGAGGCCAATTTGTCAGATTTGATGACGTCTGTTCAGACCCCAAGATTTGAACATTGGATATGGCATACAGTTCTAAACGAAGAAGATCTTCTGAAGAAACATTCAGTCAAAAAATGAGAGAAAATTTCATGGATCCTCAATGCGAACCTTGTAACAATGATGACGATTCTGATGAATATGATAACTATAGTGACAGCCACGATGAAGAATAAGTACTAGATATGTTACTAATTATAAGTTTGGTGTAGAAAGCCCTAAACAAGTACTTTGATCTTCAGATTTAAGAAAATTTATAAGGAAAGAAATCGAGTTTTATATCACCTTCCTGCATTCTAACCCTGTCACTGTAAAAAAGATAAACTGGCACGTCTTAACCTTGAGTAAGCCATGAATATATGATTTCACGTTACACTCATCGTAAACAGAATCTATTTGATCAGCAGGGTTAATATTGTTCATTATTTTTCATCATATCCAATATCTTTGTATGTTATATTTACTGGTTCATAGAAATGATCGTTTGGAGGGATATAAATAAAAAGATAAGCGGTAAGGAACATATTTACTCTGTAAGGAATTACCAACTAGGGTCAGTTGAAACGGAACTGAATTGGAAAGAAGCTGATATTTAGAAACGCGGATTGTGCAACTTATGAAATAAATGATTTAATGTGATACATCAAGCTATTGAATGATATTTCTACGGTATGTGAGGTTCATTAAAGATGGGATTATCACCATTAGATGTTTTCAGTAGGACAGTGCTTGAGGGTTTATTATGAATGTGGCGTATAATCGTATGATTTTTCTTTTTTTCTTCAATAAAAGGGGAGAATCGGGCACAATGTTTAGTTATCTAAAGTCTGTGCAAGATGAAACAAACATTTTTTTGATGCTTAAAACATATTTTCAATGATATAATAAATGATTATTCAATATTACATGCGTGAATTCGATTACTAGTTGATTTATTAAATTAAAGGGGATAATCGGGAAAAATGGGTAATAAGCTGATGTCAGCACAAAATGAGACCATCATCATTAAATTTCTCCCACATTTTTACAGAGGGAAAGTGCCCGAACGATCAAAATAACAGGCCTTAATTCGTATAAAAAGTACATCATGACTTGTTTTGGGGAAATTGGGCAAAATGGGTAGTTTACTGAAATGTTGTCAAGATGAAACCATAACTATTCGATTCCTCAGTCATTTTTACAGTCATACAGTACACGAGGGTATAGTATGACAGGCACTAACGCGTATAACCGTGTAACACTACTGATTAAATTCATAAATAGGGGAGAGTTAGGGAAAATGGCTCATCAGCTTACCTTTCGATGTAATCAAAAACATAATTTGTTGAATCCTTAAGGAGTTTTCCTTCAAGAAGGACTATCATTGGACAGGTTTTCTTATCCCTGACCACTGTCTTTTAAAAAAAATATCGAAAATAAGATAATAGGGGTAAAATTTACTAAAATTCATAGTCTGCACAGACTGGTGATGTATTAAACCATTTTTAATGGATTTTCCAGATGTGTTTCTACAAGAGTGACAATATTTCAGAACGTATATTAATCACAATGAGGTATTTTTAAAGTCATTTATCCAAAATTTTAAGAAATTTGAGTAAAATGCTGCAAAAACCCCAACTTGCCCTATTCTGCACAGGACGAAACTATTTCCACTGGATTCCTGAGACGTTTTCCCATAATAGAGATTATATTTGCAAAGGTTAAATCAGCGCTGATCAGAGATAATGAATTTTGCTCCTTTTATGTCGATTTTTTCCCACTGTGCGTCGGAGTAAAATGCAATAGATTCTGGACGTATTTTTGGCCCACCAGATTCCATTCATGGCGGCTTGATTTAACCACTTTGAAGGGAAAATCATAGTTTGTCTTCGTTACCATCCAATCCTCCACTGTATTAACAGCTGAATTTAAGTTGAAATCCTTGAGGATACTCAAATATCCTTAGATTGCCATCTAAAATTTTATTTTGACATTTGAAATGTAGGGCACTTTTTGCTGCCAGTAATTTAACAAACTGATGCAAGGGCAGAATATTGAGAAGGGTATCCAAGGCAACAGATGGTATACTATTCATTGCCCCTGTCATTGATGTACAAGCAAGTCTTTGCAGTTTTCATAACTTCTTTTGAGCGGTTACTTCATTTATTTTGGGCCACCATATCAGTGAAGCATAGGTAATTTTGGCTCGAACTATTGCTGAATATATGCAGCATTCTATGTCTGGTCGTTGTCCCTATGTTTTCCCCACAGCTTTACTGCAAACCCATAGCGCACTTCTAGTCTTAGTGATAACCTTATCGAGATGAGAGTTCTAATTTAGTTTCCGGTCCAAAGTAACACCTAGGTATTAAGACTCTTCCACGAGCTCAGAAGGCTATACCAACATAACTTTTGTTCTTCTGATGAAACATACTATGACAGTATTTGAAGGGTTTACATTTAAGCCCTCTCGCCTACACCACTTGAAGATCATGTTGAGCACAGTTTGTAACCGATTAGAAATCGTATAATGGCCACCTCGGAACCTTGGTCCGCCAAACTTTTAAGGAGTTCGTCCACTAGTAAATACAACAATAAGGATGATAGAACCCCTCCTTGAGGGCAACCCTTCACCGATCTTATAGTTAGTTGTCATCTATAAGATCAACAGATACTTCTCGATCTGTGAGCATTGCCAGTATCCAATTAATAAGGTAGTTATCCAAGCCCTTTACTTCCATAGCTGGACGCATTGACCTTTGGGATGCATTGTCGAATACACCTGCAATATCGAGAAAAGCAACCACGGCTATTTCCTTGGCTTTAAGCGATTCCTCGATTTTATTAACTAGCCGTTATTGTAGAGCCGTTATCGTAAATTGACGTAGTGAGTTAAGAATTTCGATCGCGTGAAGATTTCACAAGCCTTCTGATAGGCATCTATTGACCATTCATGTCTTGCCATTTCAAAGTCCTGTTCTTCAGGCGAAAATGGAGTCGACTTTGGAAAGTGAGTCCTCATAATTTCTTCCAGTGTTTCAGAAGAGTCAGCAACTACCATCTTCTTTTTTAGGCTGTCAAGACCATTTTAATGGTCTTTTGAAAGAACTTTAAGCATCCTTGCAGCTGCCTTGATTTCTTCACATACCCGTCTCCAATCCTTCCGTTTAGCTTGCCTCAATTCTTTGTTGTATTCAGTTAGTGCCTTTTTGTATTGATCTCAATCTGAAGTAGCTTTAGCTCCATTGAACTATCATTTGGATATCTTCCTCAATTTTGCCAGTTTGTCGTTCCACCAAGGAACATCCCTATTAGATGATATGTGTTTTGTAGGGCAACTAGCATGATATGATGAGATAATTGTGTTGATGATCGCATCAGAAGCACTTTTTAATAGTGAGTGCGTCTTAATTTGAATGTCATTAATTGAATTATCATTTATTAAATGAAAACGAAAGAGGCCCCAGCTAGGCTTTCTTGGGTTTCTATAGTCTTCTGATATTACTGATCCGGCATTATAATTAAACCTGATGTGCTTGTGGTCGGACAACGATTCTTCATCAGAAACATGCCAATTCACAATTTTATCTGTCAAAAGGTCACCGCAGATCGTAAGATCGAGAACCTCTTATCAAATTACATTGATTAATGTTGGAGGATTCCCCCTCAGTGCTGATATTTGTCATTGTCATTGACAGTCTTTCGCGCGATATTGACAAAATTGTTTTTCACATAGTCACTGACAGACTTGATCCTTAAAAAAACCTTCGTCAAAATCTCATTAATTTTTTCGTCAATGACAAAGATTCACCTGGTAACAAAAAGTGTAATTTCGTACATTCTGTGTCACATTACTGTTATACAAGCAGTTCAGGGCGTAGATACTTGTTCACTTTAACGGGTCCATGTAATTGTGATGCTCAAGTCATATAATTGTGTTACAAATTTAGTTAGTTAAAAACAATATACACATGTTCGTCACTGATAGCATTGTCATTGACAATTGACAAAGTTTACTTATCAACCTATCCTCTTCAGAACTTCCTCTAGCTAATAAATTATCACACTAATGCCGCGGATACACTTGTATGACACACTATGAGCATACACATTATTTGTATAATAAATTATGAGCACATCCCTGCTCACACTTGTATAGTTTTTGTATAGTTGTTGTATAGTGCTCGCCCCGGATATATTGATTTGGTGAGTACGTTCCAGTTGAAGATTGTTCTCTCTAAATATCCCTTTTTTGAATACATTTAATTAATCAAACATTATTATATGCTGGGTTTGGGTTTCAAAGCATTTGTAGACTGGACAAGGGTTCGTGGATTTGCCAGTCCCTTGTCACGTGTTGATAGACGTACATCTTGTCGTTTGTCTTCCAAAGGTCTTCAATAAAGTTGATTCACCCTGCTGCAACAAACCATCAGGCAGAACTTTACAACCAGTGAAGTATCTGCAGTCATAGGTAATCCTTGCACTGATGGTGGGTTCTATTCACATCACATCACATCACATCACAGTTGTTGTATAGTGCTCATAATGATTATACAAATAATGCTCATGCTCATAGTTTGTCATACAAGTGTATCCGCGGCATAAAGCTTCATGTTGATATTAGTATAGCATTTTCAGCCAACCGTGTAATTGTTGATGGCTATTTTTCATTTTATTCAAAAACTGTCAGAAAATTAGCCAAAAATGTAAATACATCTTGGTACAATGTGTCTTGTATGGTGGTCATAATTCACAAGTCAAGCTCACCATAGTTTCTAACACAAGTTTGATCTTCGCTTTACTCATCTATTTAATCAGTTTGAATAGTTCTCTGGAAAAAAAATCATTTCATTAGTCAAACTAACAACATTGTAATTCACCCAATCCCGCACATTATTCACTCACTACACAGAGTCGCGCACGTCAACTTGACGCCAGGGGAGCGCTCCGGCAAACAATCCTTTCTCTACCTGGCGCTAGTGCCCATCGGCAGCGTCTTGAACCCATCGGTCATCTGCTCTCACGTCGCCCCATCATCAACAACTGCTACAATGCTCATCATCATGTAAGCGCCACACCGTCGTCGTCTGTCGACCGGACGGTCGGTCGGCCACAAACCGCGATCTTGATTCTTGAAAACGAGTTATTTTCCACGTTCGTTTTCGCTCCCTTCCGCCCCGATCGCGCACACCCCAGGGGAGCTCCAGCTTGGCACCCGGGACGACGATCGCAGCAATCGTGCACTCACATCTTACAACTCAGACACAGACGTAGCCATATATGAGCGGAATTTAATTTTCCATAAAAAGACAATGAAATGAAAATTAAATCCAACTGTTGGCTGCTGCCGCCAGGGGCCAGACGGCCTAGCCGGATCCATGGCAGCTGCGCGGCGAGCGGCGTGGCGTCCGTCCGTGGGTAATTTTCTTCCCTCCCATCATCGCATCGCAGCATCGTATCTTATTGAACATTGATCTCGATCTGATTTTCTGACTCCTCTCTGTTCTTTTCTTCCGCCACCTTCTCACCAACCCGAATGATCGACAGGCCATCGACGGAATCGTTCGTAGCGCCATTAATGGTAGTGGAGCGCCATCGGCGAGATCTACGCACCCGAACACGTCCCAAGAAGCACATCAACAGCTGTCACTACCAAGGACACATCCGAGGTCATGAGCAGTCCCGTGTGGCACTGTCCGCCTGCAACGGACTGGTGAGTGGAACTTTTCCTTTTTTCCTATATACATTGTAGTATCATTATCGTATTAAACTCACCGAACGACAATCCGTCACTCTCCCGGAATTCATGTGAATCGTATTAAGTTACTACCCGGCGACTAACTGTCAGCCGTCCAACCGAGAGGGACGGCACTCATTATCGAACGTATCATTATAATTTCATTAGGGCAATTGATTCATTTAGAAGCAATTTGAACAGCGGAGGGTCTTGGTCCGTCACGAGCAGCACGTCATGGTAAATGCAATAAATGAAAAATTTCCGGTCCCGTCGACTGGTTTTCGCTCATTTGAGAAAAGTTAATTAATTTTTAAATCGTGAGATCTTGATTCAGCCAAGCGATACCGACTGCAGCTACGTGGACCGTTGCTATGGTGCAGCGTGTAAGGCTGATTTCATCTGGATGGAAACCGAGCTGATCCGATATGAGTGGTCAATCGTGTCTTGACGACAAGTTGAAATTACCGGAATTCATCATAGGTGAGAAAATTACGAAGGTGCAAAATGGATGATGGTTCTAGAAGTCAATGCAGGTTACAGTCAACGTGGAAAGTGTATTCTCTGATTAAAATGCAAAATGATGGTAATAAGCGGACAAGAATGTGTGAAGCAGGATCTAATCGGTTTACTTTGAAATGAATTTAAACTGATTGCATCATTTTATGACCGGTTTGAATTCAGTAGCTCCCAGTTTAGAAAACGAATGCGCAATTTGGGTTCTATCGATATTGTATATCAGCCATTCGATAGCCAAATGATATAGTGGTTCTCGTATTTTGACCATTTCCATGTTAGGGTGGTTCAAAAAACCTATTTTTCTTTCAAAAACGACTTGTTTTAGTAATGAGAAATTTTACCAAATTGAGTTTTAACGCACTCTTCTAATAAATCATGCTCTACAATATATCAGCCACTTTTTTCAAAAATTCATTACTTTTGAACCACTGAGCCGATTTTATAGTTCAAAATATCAAATAAAAGGTAATTAAAAACAATTTTTAGGAAAAAAAATTATGATTTTAATTTTTTTGATATGTTGTGTAAAAAGCCTAAGTTTTCAAGAAAAAATATAAAATCAAATCGTATTTTTCCTAAAAAAATATTTTTTTTTTAATAATTTTTCATTGCATATTTCGATCTTTGAAATCGGTCCGGTTATAATATTTTGAAAAAAAAGCGATTTTTGAAAAAAAAAATCGGTTTTTTAACCCACTTTACATGGAAATTATCACCCTAATGACAAAATAAAAAAAATCGGGTCTAATATTTTATGATAATCTTATCTTATCTTATCTAATACAAACGCGGCCAGTACGAGAAAGCATCCTGGAAAATGATAAGGTTAGATTTTTCGTGTCAACATTCATGTGTGCAGCAAACCTGAGATAAGGCACAAACATCAAAACGGCCAGGCCTACTGCGTTGCATTTGCCGCAAAGGTGATTCTGTGAAAGGATTCGAGTTTAAAACCGTGGAGGCACCATATTCGAAGCCGTTCCTAAATCGACACAATCAATAATGTTCGACAATTTTCAATAACTATTTTTGAAATGTTACTTCTGCAAACATAAGTTACAGTGCTCTAGGGACGATGGTGTAACAAGGTTTTAACAAATTCTTGTCTAAATCGAGATGCGATCAAAAATATACGAGTGCGTCATCATTAGGAACGTGTCAAATATGGTGCTGACACGGTTTACTTAAACAGCGATGCATTTCGTGAATCTTAAGGGATGGACGGATTCGTGGACATACCGTACCAAACGCTCCGAGCTAGGTTAAGAGTTAATGTAACAGTAATATGTAATGTAATGAATGGTATATTAAACATAGTGTTATGGAAGGTTCTCCCCAAATGCCTCCAATGTTAAGCAAATCCCCGATTTATATTTGACGTTTGTCAGATGTAAGCTTCTGGCACTTGAATCACTTGAATGAAGTCCTTCCTCAGTAACATGATCGCACCGAACAATGGGACGTTGAGGGTTTGGTGGCTTGACAGCGGCTCCAGGAACGAGCTGGGGGATATCGCAGAGACGTAGAGCTTGTAGGTCCTGCACACCGTCGATGTACGTGCACTCGCTGAGTTCCGAATGGATGATCTTCCGTAACTGATGATTGGCTATTTGTGCCAGGAATTGAGCTGCTCGTGCAAATTACATCTTGAATCTCGGCGTTGGTGGCAACCAAGAACCGCACAATCGAATCCAGCTCCATATCTATGGTAGTTGATGACCGGATCAGCACCGATGTATAAATACAACACGGAACAGCACTATTTTATTTTAAAAAGTAATCACAGGTTATCACTGGCAATTCGAATCGCGGAAAATGTGCTCCAATTACGGGACAATTATAAATTTTAAATTTTTCCAAATTTTGAAACGCGCCAAAGAAAACAAACGTCACGTCAGTACGCACGCACAGCCTACTCCTCCGGGTCTAATATTTTGTGATAAGGAACAAAACAACCATTTTTTACTGAGAACCACTTCATAGTTTTGCTATGGAATGGCTGATATATTGTAGAGCATGATTTAGATAAGAAGAGTGCGTTAAAACACAATTCGGTAAAAATTTCGCATTACAGAGCATTTCAGATAGGATCCGTGCTGCTCTGTGGGGATGCATTTTTTTAAGAGGTAAAAAGTGCCTCATAGATGATAATACTTTGAAGAAGCACCATAGTGAGCTGATTCCTCCTGACGGTCTCAAGGGCGTAGCCAGGATTCAAATTAGGGTGGGGGGCAATTTATTTTCGTCGTTTTACCGAAACTGAATTTTCAGTCATACTTCGGCATATGTCATCGGTATTTTATGAATTTGTATAAAAATACAACATGTTTATAAATAATGTATCCATGGTGCTAGGACCTTTCAAAACTCTAGGCATTGTCTTCAAGTTTTAAGTTTTTTCAAGTCGAATTAAAATTAAGTTAGTTTTAAGCCTTAAAATACCTCTGATTTTCCACTCCCGGATCTTTTTAATTTCCCTAGAAACCCCTAAAAACATATTATTTTAATTTTTCCCAAGTTTTTTCTAAGTAACAAGTTTCAAGTTATCTCATTTAAATTATTGATAAAGATGCCGGAAATCATGCTCAATAACATTAGGAAGGAAACCAGAATTAATAATTAACCAGGGTGGTAAAGCGATAAATTGATTTAACGAATTGTTTAAGGAATCTAAAGCTTGCAAGAAATTAAGATCCAAAGAATAGATTTTTTGTGGTTAAAAACTCATGTTTTGCTCGGTCCTGAATTTTATTTTCACCAGACTGTGACAGATTTGTAAAATTTGGAGGCTAATATAATCTTAAATCTGTCCTGCTTTGATAAATGTTGAGCATTTCGAACATATTAGTTTTAAACCTAATATGTCTTGAGAAGATCATAACCTTGCAATAATAGTCCTTTTAATGTCTTTTAAGAAAAAACATTAAAAAAAGGGTAATCCAAACAGCTAGTTTTGCATTTCCCGACGTACCGGCCTTTAATTGTGACCTTTTTCAAGGGTTAAACAGTCTACCGTTTGTCGTTAAATGTTGTTTGTTGCCACGATAATCTTGGAGCAGCTTCCTATATGGTTCATTCCGGGTTGAGTTCCGTCGGAACATGTCGCCATTGGAAACCCTTGGTGATCCGCTGCACCTCACCACTGTTGTTGAATCTGTCCAGAACGTAACGGGTCCCGAAAAGTCTGACGCATTACGTAATTGGTCCACTAACTGACTGCCCACCAACGCTGCACATAATTCAAGTCGCGGCATCGACAATCCGCGCAATGGAGCTACTCGAGACTTTGTAACCAAGAGATGACTGGTGGCTTTTCCTCCACTATCTGGACCCGCCACGTAGACACAACAGCCATAGCCCTTTTCAAAAGCATCGCAGAAACAATGGAGGTGGTAATTTCGATCAATGTTTGATAGAACTCGACGGGGAATGGTTAGCTGTTGGATGAGGTTTAGCTCACTTTGAAATTCCGTCCACCACCTCCTCGGTGGAAAGTTCCTCATCCCACGGAATATTGTTTGCCCAAAGCCGCTGAACAAAAATTCTAGCACTAATCACGATCGACCCAAGGAGCCCTAGTGGGTCAAAAAGCTGAGCAGTTTCACATACCACAATGTGTTTAGTTACGTTGTGCAGTTCTGGGAGGAGCGGAACCTTAAAACCGAAACTTACGAATTTAAGATATTGTGGTTGTTGCTGCTCCATTTTCTCAACGAGAATCCTCCCAGGCTGAGTAGCCCAAGTAACATTTTAAGTTTTATGAAATACTACAAAGCAACTATAAACAACATTCATAAAACCCTGGTCAAGGTTATTTTGTCATTAATGCATTCACCAAAACCTCATTAAGACTAGAATATGTCTAGTTGGCCCACCCTGGAGAAGGTTCTGAAGGGTGTATTCTCGAAGCTCTTCAAGATTGATTTATTGCTAAAGGTTGTATGACGAACGCATTGAGAACCATTTGTCGCATGCTGAATCCACCAGGAAAGCATCAATCAAGATAGAAAAGGATGTATGGATCTGATCTTATCAAAATAATTAAAATAGAAACTGATGATATAAAAATCTTGTTGAATATCCAAATTTATTACAATAGTTCTCATTAAGTGGCTTAGTTTTAAGTGCCATATTAAATTTTATGTGAAATTTACGAGAAAACATCGAAAAAATTAAGTCCACCCTCGTAAAACAACGATTTGACTAATTATTTAACATTGAAAAAAAAATATATTCTTCAGATCGAGCTTGGCCGAGATATTTTTATTATTTTCGCATTTAAATGTTTGCTTATTGCTAAATTTACCAAAATAAAGCTATATCTAAGGAAATATTGATTGAAAATCGAAGATTGAAGAAAACAAGCAAACTAATTGTAACATGGCGGTGGCATAAAAGTTGATTTCCATGGGTTATTTGTGAAAAAGTTGTTTTGCTTTCAAGAATTCCTTAACAAAATAATATGGTTTTAAAATGGCATTTATGAAGAAAACTTGCAGGCTGAATTGCAAAAAGTTAAACATCAAAGTTTGTTTATCTGTCGATAGTTGCGTTGTGAGATCCAGGATTCTTCCAGGCGGTTTTCTCCCGATGGATTGCGAGCAGTTATCCCCTTCTTCCGGATGGTTACAAAAGTGCACCATACAATGATGCATGGATGTACGCTTGAATGAAATTTTCAAAGAGTTGATTCTTTCGCCGAATAAAATCGCTGCTATGGATCGGAAACCAGCTAATCTCCGCTAACTTCTCCGCAAGATCTGGAGAAGGCTGGTATGTTTTTCAACTTTCGACAATGTTTTATGAGTTCGAGGGCCCCGCTCACTTTACTCTTCTCCGACCGATGGTCAGTCGGTGGTGGTGTGCTGGTTCTTCTAAAGCAGTATATTTATCTGAAATTGACTTGATTTTTTCATCCTAGGGGAATTTACGTATTCTCGTCAATCCAAGCAGCGTCTGCACTTCTACTAGCATTTTCTCAGCGTCACGCACATATATGATGTGTCTGTTTGTTTACATTCATCTGCTGCTTGCTTCTCTATCCATTCCAATCGACATAATTTTTCAAAACGTTTTGAAAGCGTTTTTACAACGCTCCAAACTTCTCAGGTGAGTGTGACTATTGTCGGCAGCCTCTTTTTCTTCGGCAACCTTCCCATTAGAACTGCGTGTTAACCAGCTGTTCTGTTATCGGCAACTCGAAATCAACCCCATTTTGTAGTGCGTATGCTTTATTTGAAGAAAAATGTAGCATTACTGGATTGCTCGATCGTTCAAATATAATCAGATTGAAGCTGAAAGGCTAAACAATCGTTTGGACACATTCAGGAAAGTGCGTTGATGAGAAAACATAGTAAAATTAACGTTTAAATTGAGGTTGCCGAAAACAGTCAATGGGTGCCGAAGCCAACATTTACCTACTTCTTCTATCCTTCGAGATTTCCTTGTCATAAATTTGGCATTTATTAACTATGAGGAACCATCTTTTAAGCTCAATTTGTAAACAGAGTAATTGGGGAGTTCATGATGCACTTTAAAAGCCTAAAAAGCAACCATAAATGCTTTTTGCTCTATTGCAAAACCTAATGGTTTTATGGTTCCTTTTATAATGATTGAACAACTTTATAAAGAATTTTATCATGACATTAATAAACAATTTCTAATGACGTTAATGCTTGAATTACAGAACAGTTTAAGGAGGGATTGAGAACTGTTTTAAGTGTATTTTTAAAACAAGACAGTGTTTGATTTTCTTGTCAGACTATAGAAGGTTTTTAAAACAGCAAAAAGCTGAATTACTAAGCAGGAATGTTTTACACTTTGAAATGCTATATTTAAACTAAATGGATTGTTCATTGCCGTTATAAAGCCATCATAAATCAGAGTGGATGCTAAATGGTTACTGACTTGCTACTTGGGTAGCGTAATTGACGACAAATTTCTGTGGCTTCTTCTAGGCTGTCACTTCCAGCTAGAACGTCGTAAACGTAGAAACGCTTGATTACAACATCCACGAGATCGAGAGGGTAGTTGTGACCACCGTCTTCGGCAAGCTTGATGAGCACCCGCGCAGCTTGGTACGGCGAACATGCAAGTCCATAAGTCACCGTTTTCAGCTGAAAGACTTGCAGTGGCATAGATTGTTCCCGACGCCATACGATCTTTAGATACCGCCGATCCTCAGGATGCACCCACATTTGGCGGAACATTTTTTTTCCGCGTCCGCAGTGAAGACGTACTGCGGCATCCGGAAATTCAAAACGCTGGATAGCAGTGGTGGTTGTACAGTAGGGCCATCGTTGAAGAATATCGTTGAGATGAAGGGCACTGGATCCTTTGCTGCTAGCGTCAAAAACAATCCGAGTTTTTGTCGTGCTGTTTTCTGGCCGATGAACGGCATGGTGCGGGAGGAAATACTGAGGGCCCGCGACACGAGAACCAACTTCGATATGCCCTAATCGTTCATAGTCGTCCATAAACTTCACATATTCGTCACGCAGATCGTTGTCTCGAGCGAACCGTTTCTCCATAAGCAGAAAACGTCGTACTGCTTGGTCGTCAGAGTCTCCTAACCAGCGTTGCCAGTATTCCAGATTTATCTGGATTTTCCAGATTTTTAGTCGTCTTGCCACATACACAGACATACCACGTATATTCCCAGATTTTTAAATATGTCCCAGATTTTTTAAACATGTTGGTTTAAAAAAATCACTGCAATTGATTTACCCTAATTAAAAAATAAAAGCCAAACTTGCTACTTTAATTAACCATCAAGTCATCAACGTTGGACAAGATTATTTGCGGAAACAAAAGTTCAAAGTTTTAAAAATATCGGGTCCGGATTTTTTTTTTGAGTTATTGTTTAGATTTTGGTTATGATTTATTTTTATGGAATCCTGGATTTAGAAAAATGAAAATCTCAATATGGAGGAATTTTCATAATTTTGGAATTTGGAGAAATCGAAAACTATTCAGGATTTAAGACTTAAGTTGAGCTTTAGCCAGGCTTTTGAGCTTGAGCTTGCTTGAGCTTGATTGACCGCCCACGGTTGCTACTCTGTTATTGCCAGATCAGCTGTAATTACACAGAGAACCAATAGACGATGCCTGGGACTAGCAATCATCCTTAATGTGTAAAAACTGGTGATCTTAAATTAGGCAATACCAGCGCCGGCCGCGCCCGAACACAGGTCAAGAAAGGAATGGGAAGGATTGTGTTGACACGACACTCGCTTTGATGGAAGCCGAGAACACCTCTGCACTTCTACGAGGAATCACTGGGATGTTGGATAAGAGGGTTGGGTTGCAGCAGGGTTCGTTTTGGTAAACGATAAGCTGAATTGATGTCTTAACGATCATATAACGCGAAGGAGCTTGGGACTAAACCCACGGTCTTCTGCTCAGTAAGCAAAAACGTTTGCCACTAGGCAGACGAGCACCTTTTTAATCACCGAGTTGCTGTTATTACCATGTAGTCATATTAACAAAAAAAAGATTGACGAATCTTGAATGTGGATGGGCCTAAGATTAGACTCATGATGTTCTGCTCAGTAAGCAAAAACGGTTGCTCTAAGGCCACCGAGCCCCTCATATCACATAATACCGTTGCTCAAATTTGTGTATCCATTCAAACCCGGAACCAACTACAACAACGAGTTTCGCAAAATACACGATACACAAGCGATTTTACCATAAATCTCTTTGATATGTAAGGACCTGGGACTGCGTTTTTCTGCTCAGTAAGCAGGCCACTGTAACCGACGATCTTTCAAATCCGAAAACTAAAAACTACGAAAAAGTACTTAGGCCTTCATTAAGTTCCGCTTTCACGCGACGTTCAATGATCCAGGATTACATCTGAAAAATCCTAATCTGGCCAACGCCCACCCTAAACCTAAACCTGTTCTAATCCACCTGAAATGACTAACGAATGGAAGGCTTTGACTACCCAGCCATGCAATAGTCTCATTCCGTGCCTCATGGCAACTTGATGATTCTATTGCGCTCATCTTTTGGCACCACCCAGGGGAGACTTGGTCCTGTACCCAATGCTTAACTTATCTCCATTCCACTCAGTTACTCGCAATTTCTTATGATATAGTGGGCGGAATATGAGACAATTCAATGCAGACCTCTTTCCAAATTTGGCAGATCGACAGGTAATCGGTGAGTTACCACGATAGTTGCTATTAAACAATTCGACAACGTCCCATCGTCAACGCCTGCTATGAGAATTTCCCATTGCAGACGCCAACGAAATGACGTCATCGAGCTATCGATCAACTACCCTGGTTATCGCCTGGTACCTTATAGTACGATGCTAGGAGGCGAACCGGAAGAATCGATGAGCTACCTCTCCCCCTGAGCTTTAGCCAGGCTTTTGAATCTAGACAAAGTGAAGTATGTTCGCGAGATTTTTTGTTTGTTTCTTTGTTAAAGAGACTGTCAACCCTAAGCTGATTCGTCTCTAAAACCTCCAGAGGGGAGGCTCTCAAAAAGTTAGGAAGTTCCAGATCGGAACTGCTTTAAAACATATTCTTACAGAGTATTTTTAAACGGAGTTTTTTGTTTTGTTCCTGTCTCGTTTCAGTTAAGGGGTTCCTGATCCCGATTGGATTTTTGAAGATAATTCATAAGGTTTTTAAAGAGAATTTTAAAGGTCTCTTATATATATTTTTAAAGTACCTGTGAATATTGTGTTACCTTAGCAGTCTGATTTACTTTAGAATTCTGAATTGCATTAGAATTTTAGAATTTAAAGGTAATTCTGAAAATAGTTCTCAGTGAAGTGTGAGGAGAATTCCTTGTGAAATCAAAGGAGAATTTCAAGTTAATTCTGCGTAGAGTTCCATCTATCTTTGTGGGCTTCGTGGTCATGTGGCATCACCCGTCGTTCAGGCGTATTGTGAGTGCCACGAAGTGAGGGTTCGATTCCCGCTCCAGCCGGTACAACTTTTGGGAAGCTGAAAATTTCCCTACTGGTCTACTGTGTGTGGAGTGTTGTCTGTTGTCTAGTGTTGAGTATTCAGTCTGTGCAACCTGTTGTGGAAGACGGTGTCGATTGTCTTGTCAACTATGAACACAATTGCATGGAGATTTTTTGAATAAAGGAAATTGAATCCGAAAGAGAAATCATAGAAAATTCTTCTATGAAACTTAAGGAGTATGCTGATGCAAATCGGAATGGAATTTTGTCCAATTTTTCTATGAAGATTAATTTAAATAAAATGTTAAGGCTAAGATTTTGTGACAAGCAATTCATTAGGTATAGAAATAACGTCACGATAGGGGAGAGGGGGTAAATTTTTCCTAGATTTAGCGTGACATAATTGATGCTTGGGACCTAAACATCTGGCAATTTCTGGTAGACTTTCAAGGCCAGAGTGTGACGATCATTCTGAAGAGTGTACCAAGAAAATTATTAATATTATTCTGAAGGAATTTCATAAAGAAAAATGGAGACAAAATTATTCCAATTCTTGGGAATTATTACCAGTTTGAGGGAATTGTGGAATTAGAGAGTGATTTATAACAGATTACAAGAGGTAATGCTAAGAACTCTTAGAATGTTACTGGAAAAGTTGGATATTATCAAGATTATTTTAGGGGAATCTGGGAGAAAATGTGTATGATGGGATTCTAGGATGATTCAAATGGAACTCGGAAAAAAGAACGAAGTATCCTGTGACGAGTTCCAAGTAAATTCAGACTAACAAAAAAATTCATGATCTGGGACCCAGGAAAAATATAAATTCCAATATTTAGAATCATTTCAAAATCCTCAGACTTCTAAAATTATATTTTTGTTATATAATAAAATTATTCTTTGGCATAACATTTTTCGTAATGGTCATACGAATAGTGCAGTTACCCGTCGTTTAGGTAAACTGTGTCTGAGTACCATGATGTTAGGCTTTGATTCCAACTTCAGCTTGGTGAATTTTACTTCAAAATAAAATTGCCTACGGGTCTACTGAGCAAACTCAGGATAATATTAAAATTATTTAGAACTTATAAAACCTTTAAAATCTGGCAGCAAATAGTAAGAACTACATCGACTATTAGCTTAAAAAATCCATCCATTGTTTTTAAAAAAGTTACGGTTTAACAAAATCGTAAAAATATTTTCTGCGGTATTTTATCTACAATTTAACTCAATTTTTGATATGCTGCGTAGTGGATATTTAAACTTTTTGGGCACACTGTGTGAATACTTTTCTTAACTTTTGTATGATTTAAGCAATGCTAACAAGTTATTTGCTTTATAAAATTTATTTAAACATGCAATTCATAACCATTCTAGTACTTTAAATAAATTCCAGATAATTATACTGACCGGTTGTAAAATCCGGCAAATTGGAAAATCACTTTGATTTCAATAGCAAAATGTTAAAAACAGGACTTTTTGGAGCATTCCAGATTTTTCCAAATTTCATATTTTAACTGGTCCAGATTTTTTTTTCTGAAAATGACCTGGCAACGCTGCTCCTAACAGTGGGACCATGGACTCCCGAAAAGGAAGACGTACAATGTACCGCCCAGTAGTATCGCGTGATGGGTGAGAGTCTTTCCGACATCGAAATTCTTGATCTCCCACATCTTCTCTAGTTGGGTATTTATATTTTGTTCAGTGGCAATATGACATGCCTCCGTTCCGATAGCGCTTGTTGAATATTTTCCACACACCACGTAGCCGAGCACAGTTTGCTGCAAAATAGGGTAATTGTCAGCCAAAACGATTTGATGCGATTCAATAAGCGAGAAGAATAGTTCGGCCCACACAATCATATCGACTCCATGGCAAATATTGAACTTTGGATCTGCTTATGGTTAATAACGTAGGATGCTCCACCGCGAGATATCAACATGGCAACTAGGAAGGCTTACTGTGAGTTTCGGGAGAACCTAGCAATCAATATCTTGCGCGAATTTTCGAAACGAGATGCAAGTGAAACCTGTACACAGTAACGTACGCTGACCATTGCTTGACCAATGTCGCTCACGGATAAAGAATTGTGACCCACTATCGAGAAGGGCTCTGGCGTAGTGACTAATACCATCACGGTATCGTAAGAGCAAGACGGAAGTGGTTCATTAGATTCGGATCGGATTTTTCGAGTAAACCGGCGACGAGGGAGAGGATCTACTAACGGCGAACGACTGCGGAGACGATACAACTACCGACGATCCCGACGACGACCCGTTTGCCTGTGGTGAATTACGCGAAGGCACCACCGACGGTGCTACCGATCCGAAAACGAAGTTCCCACCAGAGGGAAGATGCTGTCTGTTGAATAAACAGCTGTGCATGTTGTTGAGGTAGAAGACCTTTCTTCCACAACGCTCGGGACAGATGCAATTGGTGGAAGGTGCAGTAAGCTATGGTGTTCCTTTGCACAAGTCCTGCATAGGCTACTGCGGCAGTCTTTAGCCAGATGTCCTCTTCGCCAGCAGTTGATGCAAAGTTGATGTTTCTGACGAAATCCAACCGATTGTTTGGCGATAGTTTCAAAAAGGCCTCACATTGAGAGATCGCGTGAGCCTGTTTACAATTGGGGCATTTAACTACACACTCAGAGACAACGTGAGAGGATGATTTACCTATATATGGCTTTGTTGGATTTGCTGTATGCAGACTGGGGCTCGGTTTGCACATTTGTAGTTTCAAAATAAAGCTCATCAAATCTTTATACTGTGGAACCACATTGTCATCACAGTGCGCCTCCCAATCCATCAAAGATTTCTCATCCAGCAGAGTACTCAAGCGCTCCACGAGGAACGAATTCCAATGTGCTTCGAATTATTCAACTTTGTCCAAAATGCCAACTCTGCAAGGGCTGAAGCTGATTCCCTTCTGACGTGGAGAACCTTTAAAATAGCAGACATATGTTGCTTGACGAGAAAGTTTTGGTTTTCATACCGGTCACTGATCATTTTCCACGTGACGGGGTAATTATCCGAAGTGATAGCAAATGACGAAATCAAACGAGATGCTTCACCTTTCAACGCGCTACGTAAACAGTGAAGCTTTTGAACCGCTGAAATTTGATTGTTGGAGTGTACTAAGGATTTGAACAAGTCGCGGAACTCGATCCATTCATCCGGGCTAGGGGAAGAGGAATGTGCAGTTGTAGAGCAGGTAAGCTTGCTAACAAGAGATGCTTTGAGTTCGAAGTACAGATTTTGAAACTCTTGACGAGTTTCCGAGAAGCCCTCCTCTTGATCCTCTAACGCTTGGATTTAGGGTAGCCTCAAACTCTTCATCAATCCGTTAAACTAGTTTGGCAGAACCGAGTATGTTGTCTCTTCTACTGTGTAGACTTTTTAGATGCAACACATTTTTCCGCAGAGAAAATTTTATGGGCAAACTCATCTTCAATTAGAATAGACAAAAGGTACCCACCTGCCTTGATGCTTCACTTACGATCGTCACGTGATTGTCGTAACCTCACCTTCTGGAACAATATATCGGAGCCAGTGAATCTTCTGGAGTCCTCCTTTTTCCTGGTGATCTGCAGGGCACGTGCGACGAGAAATTTGGCGCAGTCAATTGGACAACGACAGTGACGAGATCCAGCGTGCTCTATCACCTACGGTAGAACGATGTCCTCCTTCAGACGACGAAAGGGAATTCCTCCCGAGTTTCGGCACCATAAATGTTCGTGACGCACTCGTGAACTTCTCAAAAAACGACGGCATACCAGAAGTTCAGGAAAAACACGACAGTTAAAACTTGGCGGAGTGAACATAACTGACTCGAAGGCGAAACGTGGCGGACTGTTCGACCTCTTCGGATTTGGAATTGAGACTCGGGTATTGGTGGCTGTATTCATACTGATGTTCAATCGTTTTACAAATTCATGGTTCTCCTATCTATCTTATCAGTGAGTATGTGT
This sequence comes from Ochlerotatus camptorhynchus, assembly GCF_037179485.1. Classification (NCBI taxonomy): domain Eukaryota; kingdom Metazoa; phylum Arthropoda; class Insecta; order Diptera; family Culicidae; genus Ochlerotatus; species Ochlerotatus camptorhynchus. Next base: position 300,841 of record NW_027041234.1, read on the forward strand.
AGGTGAGTCTGGAGTCTGGAAGTGGTCCATATATGTTATTCTATGAAATTTAAAGCAATTAAAAGTTAAGTTCTTTTCAAAAGCTATTCATTTAATGTTGATAAATGTTTATGAGCAATATCTATAGATGAAACAAAGCAAGACTAATTGCAAAAATTGCGAAAAAAAAAACAATGAGAATATTTGTGTCTACCTGCTTGTATGGAAATGTCCCATTTATTGTTTTATTTGTGATATCGTAAGCTATTGAACACCAGTAAAATAAACTGGAAATGTATGCAGTAAAATAAACTTTTTTGTTGAATAAAGCTCATCAAAGTCCCTTGATGAAATACTATCAGGATTTATCTTGATATTGTTTACTGAAAATTTTCCAATGGACACCTGAAAACGCATAGCATTTTGATTAATTTCACCCTGGTGAACAATTGGCCCTCATATTACGGTACCTTTCAGTTGTATGGTTATGTGGTTGTCGTTGCCGAGAAACCGATATTACAACTTTTGTCACACACAAGCACGTACAGACACACAGACATGTTCGGATCCCATCGAACTTAATCGATTGGTATCGCTCAGATTCTCTTCACAATCTCTGCTACGTCATGGGAATCGGAAAGATCAGAAGTCCATACCAGCGAGCATCATTTAGCAACTTATTAAAGCCGGAAACCGATCATGTCACATTTTTTATGCATCCTAAGTGGCGTCCGAAAGATTTGCTTTTCAACCCAACCCCCAAGGTAAAGGATAATGTCATTGGTTATTTTCTTTTAAATATCATCTCCCCAGACAGAGGATTAATTCCAGGAAGTTGCTAAAGTTATAAACGGACAAAAGAAAATCGTATGCCATCGTTGATATGTCCCATTTTTGCAATGCAAATAGTGAATTCTGAATCGCAGCGGGTAGCAAAAGTCACCGTCACATTCCACGCTTGACCCCTCGCGATCCCAGACAAGGAGGAGAGGGGGGACCTGCAGCGCCGAGTGCCCCCGAGATTAATTAAAATATTATGCATTGAACGATTACCAGTCAATTAGACGTCCGTCGAGCGAGCAATCGAGCGGACCCTAGTCGTGACTTGGATTAATAAATATCGCGCCGCCACGGTGAAGAAATTGAGCCCCGCGATCGGTCCCCGATGCAGTAAGTCGATCAAAACATGGTTGGCATGTTTTGAGCCTAATTGGAACCGACATAAAAGGGAGGTTCGTGTGCTAATAAAGATTTATCATTTTACGAACTACCACTCTGTGTCTGTTAACCCCTGCCGTGCCGCCATGCTATTGGTCGATTGTTTGGGGGTCCACAGTTTTGTTGGTGTTAAACATTGAACATGCGAAATGCGAATGAAGAGAGTGAGCGTGGCGGGCGGCTGCCAATGATGGTAATCGATCAAACACGTGCTGATCGTAAAATTTTACGATGATTGTGAGTGTCAATTTCGAATTGGAACCAAACCATTCAGAAGGGGGTATCATTATTTCTTCCCAATTGCTTCACCGCCACTGACCAATGTCTACGACGCAGTTTACGTAAATGGCAGTGGAAAGATTATCACTAATTTACTGCTACATTCGCATTGAATGCGCAGATTGCTCATGAGCAGCATCCGATTTGAATTAGAAACCCCCAGAAGCGCCACCGTCGTTAATTACACCGAGCTCTAGCTGTTTTCAATAAATGCTAGTGCCATTTTGCATTACCGTGGGACATTACCTTGATTGCAAATGACGCTGCGGCCATACGTGCCAGTACTAAGTTAGGGGAAAATATGGTGTTCATTAGCAAATTGTCACCGGTAATAATATTTTTTTTTCCCGTTGCCATGCGGTGAATCTGGAAATTCAAGTTTTTATTGGATTTCATTAATATTGATTATTACATTTAATTCGATGGAATGAATCGATTAACGGTCACGATTCGCCTCGAGAGAGATCAGGAAAATTTTACGGCGGTATAGCATGTGTGTGGGTGTGGAGTGTTTGACACTCTTAACACGTAATTAAAGCACTATCGTGTGCATCACACTATGAGTCGTAAACTCAGCGGTATAATGGTTTAAAAGTTGTATTATAAGGCTTTTAAGTCATATGAGTATGTCCTGCGGCCTGGTCCCGAGAGCTAATCAAGTACTATTGCTTACATAGTGGCCAATACATCAAATGAAAACATTGAAAATATGGTGAATGGCGGCCGGATTTTCTCACCACAATTCTCCGCCCAATGTAATCAAACGGTTCTTTAGTCTTTCAGCTTCAATCTGATGAAATTTTTAGGACTGAACGCTTAGAGCACCAAACCAAAATTACAGAGTACATCGTACGGGTTAGGCAAAAATGTGCGTCTATCTCTAAAAACTGTCGCATTAATGGCCCTTCGCTCATTTTCAACTTCTATTCAATTTTCATACTGCCGTACTCTAACGGAACTATCCACCTACCCTCTTCTAAAAGATCATTCTCTAGCTAATAAATCATCACACTAAAGCTTCATGTTAGCATTTCCAACCAACTCCAAAATTAAATGTTTCACTATTTTTGCAATATCTTCGATAATTTTAATCGGATTTCTGATGTTTTTAGTATGTTGGAAATAATATTAGTTCCCCTTTCTTGTGGTTATATTGATCACGTCACATAGGAGCAAGTCCCCGGCAAGGTGACAGATAATCATAGTTTAACGTACCCACGTGCAAATAGTAGATGTCGCCACACAACGTAAACAAAGGGATTGTCCTTCATCACTGCACTTTTTGTTTCACCATGGGTGGATAATAAACAATAGGCAAGAATGTTACATGAAAAGAGCGAATTTATGATTTTCGTGGTGAAATGAAATAAATCCCAACTAATTGAAACAGATTGATGGAGGTATCATTTTCTTATATAATCAAATGGCAATTAAAATATTTTGCTTTCCTCTATTTTATTTTGTCCTTAAATATAACCAGTTTCAGAGTTTTGACGATTGTTTAGTCAAATTTAACAATTTATCACATATTTAGCTTAAGTGCATTTAAGGCCTTCAACAGACGTACAAAGTACGTGCTCAACTTTTTGACTCAGTTCTGGTCCCAAGCTAATCGATGCACCCCTCGAAATCTCAATTCTAGATGCTCAACAAATCTCACACTAGCGAATCAATTTTCGAAAAATCTTCTTTCATTTCTCCCATCTACTTGCATCTTGCACCATCTTCTTACAAAAAATCTTCAGAATCGTCATCAATCTTCTTTCTATCTACTAAGCGTGCGCGCAGCTAACCACAGTAAAACACAATTTTTCCTGCATCGTAGATAGAGTCGCCCCCTCGCATTTTATCTGTCAAACTTTCATAGCGAATCAAACAAACAAACATAGTGTAGTACTAGAATGGGATACGCTTATAGATGTACTTGGGACCAATAGGCTTGTCAAGTAGTGAGCCAATTTAAAATCATTAGTCTCCACCGGTTGGTTGTACTCTTTTAAGCTTGTACTTCAAATTATACATTTTGCAGTACTAGCTGCGTATAGTTAGTACGCTCTTACTAGATGCAAAACCATTCTTCTTTGTTTATCATTGACGATAATAGCAATATCCTTGATCAATTCTCATTTGTTCTAATAAATTCGATGACAATCATATGTTTTTGTTTCTCAAATCATATGTTTAAGCTTTTGTTTCTGTACTACTCAAATACATACGCTACACCAAATCTCGATTACTTTTTCGAATGGACGTATAAGCTTTTGTAAACAATGCATTTGATCGTCAATTTGACGTAACTGGTGGCTCGCCGACGCATGCTAACACTACCATCAGATAGGGGAAATTTTCGCCTACATAATATAGTGGTGTTAGTATGCGTGGGTGAGTTATCAGTTACGCCAAACCGACGATAAATGCATTGTTCACAAAGGTGATACGTCCCTTCGTAAAAGTAATCGAGAAATAAAAAAAAATCATAATCCGATTATGTATTGTGCATACTACTGAGAATCAAAACGACCTTTCTTGCTGGCATCACTGGAGCTCCTTTGTCGTTAATGTTAATTTCTACATCGGACGTCACGTTTCCGGTTTGGTTGGCACGCGACAGTAAGATGAATTTTAAACATTAATTTTATTTACTGTACACCATTTCCAAATTCGTCGTATTCAGATAACATTTCTGGAATTTGTGAGTTTGACAGAACCATGAGCACCAAATTGCCGGGGTACACTGGCAATATACTAGAGCTTTCATGTTGCCCCCGAGTTGCATGGGGGTGAGTTTGTTTATTTTTTGTCGCGAATGCTCCATAGTCGAATTTTAGTACTCAGAAAGTGCCAGCGTGTGGAAAATTTTGTTTAAATATAATAATATAGATTTACGTTGCAACGAAAAATTCAGCTGATTTGACAAACAGATAAATAAAACATTAAGGAAATTACGGGAAATCAAATGGAAAGGATGCAGGATAAAAACAGGTTACCGGCAACAGTTACACTGACCTGAAAAACTTGGAGCATTGTAGAACCCAAGTAACGATTTTGGTTTTATCATGGTTTTGAAGAGGTTTATAAGGCTTAGAATGGCTTGAAGAGCATAACAAAACCGGAAATGTTGCTTGGGAAGCGTTTGAAAACAGTTCTTTCGATTGGAAAGGAAAGAGTAGTAGGCAGCAGATACAGTCAGGGATTCTTATTTCCGGGGTAACGGGGGCGTGAATAAGGATCCGCGAATAAGGATACCCACAGCTTATGGGGTTTTAGCTAATAGAGGCTATGGTGGATTATCTCATGTGTTTCAATCAGCGAATCCAAACACATAAAGCAACCAACGATACAGACAAAACGGTTGCTACGACTACCATGACAAACTCGCTCTATAACATAGCTCGATCCGAGTGGTAGAAGAATAATGATATATTGCTTGCCTGCTTTGTTGCAATATACACGGATGAGGACACAGCTTGATATGAATCGAGAAAAGACATAACAAAAAAATTCCCATTAACACAAGTGTATCATCTTCGGCTTTACTTCGTGAAGCAGCTTGCCAACAATTTGCTCGTTTCCTTCTACCGCCCAGAATTAGTTGTGTCGCACGGGCTGCTTGTCATGAAAAAGAACGAAGAAGATTATATCATCATTGCTTTTCACTTCTGACATAGCGTTATTATTCGGTTCGTTGATCGCTTGTCATTTTGTCATTTGGAGATATTTTTGATTCCTTGGTTTCAATATATAAATCCATACTGTCTTCGACAAAGTTGATGTACTAGGTTAGACCAACAAGCCTGTGCCATTCGATTGAGGTTTAATTGGGAACTACTTCGTTAGAGGCGTCTAACTTTTATATTACTTACGACGGGCGCTATAATATAGAACTTGGGTCCAACATAGAATATTTCGTGATCCTGGCCATATAGAAAGTTACTGTCTTGAGCAAAGTTGTTCAAGTGACCAAGTCTTTTCGGATGGTGGCCTTTATTAGTTCAGAGCTTTTTCACTACGCAGCGCTAGTGTGCATATGAACTTGCTATATAAGCTGTATCTCAAAATCCTGGCCATATAGAAGGTTACTGTCTTCAGCAAAGTTGTTCAGGTGATCATGTCCTTTAGGATTTATTTATTTATTTTTCACTTACTTTCATCTAGCTTGATGCTTTAATGAAATGTAGTACGTTAAAGGAAAAGCCCTTTTGAGCAGGTTGACTTTACTCGAAAGGGCATAAAAACCTCATATCTTTTGTTCTAGTCACATTACAAGCTAATTACATTGAACAGTTACACAAATTAAATAAGTTCATGCTAACAAAATACATTATCAAAGGTCAGAAGATAAAAACTTAAAACTATGCCAATATGTTAATTACCTATGGCCAATGGAACGAAGAGCCATGCTGCGGTGGGCGATTCTGTATGCAAGCTCGCCTGGTATGCAGTTCCAGCAGTCGAGCTGAAAAAAAAAAACGGAAGCAAAATTCTTCGTTGTACTAGGTGTTGGACAGGAACTCACCTGATCGTCAGTCTCATGTGTCAGCTGTCGAGTAATCTACGTTGAAATGCTGAATTTGTCGAACCTCTTAACGGAATCCCTTTATGAAGGGCTTTGAGTGTATTGGTTAATTTTCTTTAAATTCCGTTATAATTGCTTATCTTTTCACAGATACGCGTATTTCTACCACTTGCAGACTTCATCAGTGCCAAGTATCAAGTGCCAAGTAGTGTTGAGTACTTGGCACTGATGAAGTCTGCAAGTAGTAGACGAAATACGCGTATCTGCCAAAAGATTAGCAATTATAACGGATGGTAAACCTCATTAAATATTGCCGTCATAAATCGAATCGGATCGTGTTGGCCATACCCTGCATAACGTGCTTCAAGTGACAAGAATTCTCGCTGTCGTAAAACTCTTTCGGTTGCGTAGACGTTCAGTTGGGCCAGTATTTCTACGGCATCTGTTTCATCCAACATAATTTTCGCAGACAAACACAGCCTGTGCAATAAATCTTCTTCGTTCCAATGAATCAAGCCCAAGGAGCCTGCATCGATGTTCACACGGCGGTAAATTCACAGGATCTGGCCATGGAAGACTACGAAGAGCATATCTCACAAATTTCTTTTGAATTGATTCAAATCTACGCCACGTGGTCTGATAAGGACACCACACGATTGCATTGGATTCTAAAATCGAACGTACCAGTGCACATTAAAGTGACCGGATACAGTGTGCATCACGAAATTCATCAGCAACTTTGAAGATGAATCCTAGTTATCTGTTGGCCTTTGTGAAGATACTAAAGACTGGACTCGGAAAAAATGAGACACACAAAAATGATCACAAAAAATTCATTTTAAATCGGATACTTCTCAAATTTTCAGGAATTAAATAACTATATATTAGCTATGTTTTGACATAATTTATTTATTGAATTTCCTCCCTCAAGCTGAATGCTCGTACATTTCTCTTAACACTGCTCATGAGATCTTGGGCGAGGCTTTGCCCATCTTCCTTACACAATTTCTTCCAGTTTTTCTTCAAAGCTTCATCGGTTTTGAATGTTTTTCCGCTTTTCTTCAACTTCTTCTTCATTATCGCCCAAAACTTTTCGATCGGACGAAGTTCTGGTGTATTTGGCGGGTTCGCCTCCTTCGGGACCACATTAACGCCCTTCGCTTCGTACCAATCCATTACAGGCTTGGCGTAATGGCACGAAGCGAGATCCGGTCAGAACAGCGTGGGACCACGGTGAGAGCGGAGGAAGGGCAGCAAGCGCTTCTGCAAGCATTCCTCTCGATAAATCTGCCTGTTTATGGTGCCGGTTGTAACGAACGGCTTGCTGTACCGTCCGCACTCGCAGAGCACCTGCCACAACAGGTACTTCTTCGCGAATTTGGCCATCTTTCTCTTCCGGAGGTTTTCCGGAACCTCCATGCGGGACGTACCGACAAAAAACTCGAGGCTGGGGATTTGTTTGGTGTCCACCTTGATGTATGTCTCGTCGTCCATGACGAGACAGCCTGGCTTGAGCAGCCACTCACGGTACAGCTTCCGCGCACGCAATTTGGCCACCGTGTTTTGCTTGTCAGTCCGGTTTGGCGCCTTCCTGACCTTAAAAACACGTAGCCCAGCCCGCTTCATGGTCTGCTGGACGAACCACTTCGACGAATTGACCTTTTTGGCCACGTCTCGGGTGGATAGGTTCGGGTTATTCTTAAAGTACTGCCTTATCTTCCGCGCCTTCTCTGGGTATTCCGTTTTCGGTTTTCGGTCGCTTCCAGCGCGCCGCTCGATGGTCTTCGTCTCCTGGGAACATCTTCACAACGCGGGACACGGTGGAATGTTGGATTCCAAACCTTTTGCCGATCCATCTGTGCGACTGACCAGGATTATCAATCACCGCGCCCAAGATTTGCTGCGTAGCTCTTCTTGTTTCGAATGCATCTTGAAAACTACTTGACAGATGAAATTTTGCACACATATACATAACACTCTAAACTAGTATTACCCAAAATTTCATTAATTTTTACCTACGCGATAAAAAGTTACACCCAAAACAAAGTGTGTCCGAGTCCAGTCTGTATTATAGTGAAGCCGATATGTGAATCCAGAATCTAGCAGAACTCCCAAATCACGTTTATGATTCACGCGTACGAGAGACTGGTTGGAAATGTCATAGATGATTGGGTTCAGTTTCCGATGAAACGTTATTACATTGCATTTAGGAATACTTATCGTTAATAAGTTTCTTGAGCACCACTCTTCAAGTTTGATAATCAGTTGTTGTAGCAGGTCGCAATCATTTAACATCGTCCGCGTAGAAAAGACGACATCCCGGAGGTAGAAGTGGTCCTAAGTTGCTCCCCTGTGGGACACCAGATTTTTTGGAGAAACATTCCGATGATTCAGCTCCAATCTTTACATGTAGACTGCGGTTTGTAAGGGTACGATTCAAACCATCTGATGAGATCGCCGGAGATTCCGAGCTTATCCAGTTTTGATAGCAGTATTCGATGATCAACTCGGTCGAAGGCTGCTTTGAGATCACTGTGTATCACGTCAACTTGTGAGCCGGCATCTACATAAGTTACGCAAGCAAAATGAGGTAAACTGCACCAGATTTGTGGAAACAGATCGCTTTGGGTAAAAACCGTGTTGATCAACTGATATATAATGTTTGCAGCTCGCAAACAGCACCACGTAGATAACTATTTCGAACACCTTGGAGCAAGCGCTCATTGACGTAATGCCTCGATAACGGTGCCGGTGGTGTAGTGGTAAGCGTGATTACCTCTCACCCCAGCAGGCCTGGGTTCAATCCCAGTCGGCGCCGCCGGGATGTTCTGAGGCATAACATCTCTGATCACGCCTTCCTTCGGATGGGAAGTAAAGCCGTTGGTCCCCGGTTCATGAGTTGATGGGTCGATAGGTAGGGTCCAGGTGTGGGAGCTGCCTTCCTGGCACGTCGGTAGCATTGGTGCTCAGCACGGAAAACAAGTTCGACGGAAAAAAACAAACCAAAGGAAAAAAAAATAAAATAATGCCTTGATAGTTTTCTGCATTCCGTTTACATCCTGTTTTTTTGTGAACAGGGAACATAATAGACAATTTCCAGCTTGACGGGAATCTGCATTCTCGAAGGGACATATTGAAAAGAAGCGTCAACGGATAAATCAATGCACTCGAACAACGTTTCAAAATGCAGGTTGGTATTCCATCTGGGCTAACTGAAGTGGAGAACTTCATTTTATAAATAGCCGATTCTACATGTTGGTGATCAACAACAAAATGCCTCTCATCACAGGCATCATTTGATGTATCCCTGCAGACAGCTGCAGCTTGTTCAGTAGAAGCGATATAACTATGGAAGAAAGTAGTGAATAGCTCGCCCTTTTCAAAAGCGGATTTAGCGATATCATGGTGTGGAATCATTTGTTTATTTGTTTATTTGTTATGGTTGCATCAACAGACTAGAAATAGTCCCAATGATGTGTTGTAAAAAAATACAGATTATACAGATGACATACATATACTACAGTTACTACAGTTACAAACGAAAATAACTAGGAAAGCATTGTCAAGTTACTAAAAATTGATAAGTCTTAAATTTTTCACTTAGCTGTTGGGCATCAAGCGCCTTCGGTCAGCAAAAAAGGCAGAGAATCTTCGGCGAAGCATATTCCGTGTCAAGTGGAAATCGAACATCGACGCTACTCGGTTGAAAACTCGCTGCAAGCCGTAAATAGCGCTCCCTATGCTATAATTAGTTCGAAGAAGTGGAAGTCTCAGCATAAGACTGTTGTGATCGAGGTTTAACATTAATGTTCACTTGTTGCAGAATTGCTTCGCAGTCGATTCTTCCTTGCAGAGTTTCGGCGACAGTTAAGGCTCTGAAAACATCTCTTCGGATACGTAAGGGCTCGACATTGATCAATTGGCAGCGATTCTCGTAGCTTGGAAGACGAAGTGGGTATCTCCAAGGCAGTTTACGGAGCGCGAAGCGAAGAAAACGTCGTTGAACAGATTCAATTTGCTCGGCCCCATTATTGTAGTTCGGGCTCCAGACAGCAACGTAGATCGTACGAGTGAGCAATAGAGCGATTTCAAGCAGTAAATGTCCGTGAAGTTCTTAGTAATCTTGAAGACAAAGCCAAGCGTTCTGGATTTCTACAGTTAGCCCATTTTCTTTACGTTTAGAGTTCACAAAAGTCCAAAACTGCTTAGGGTTGCGAAGGTTGTCTTGTGTGACGATTCTTGTGAGAAATGACTAACAGCTTCGTCAATATTCGCTGTCGATTCTAAAAACGTCCAACCCGTGTGATGAAAAACTTCGTTCAATGTTTAATAATCTGCTTTATTGTAATTCAGCTCTGGCTCGTTTGGAAACTGTTCAAAAACTGGTGGACTTGGCACTTCAACCTCCACTGAAAGGGCGGGATGATCAGTGTCAAGTAGCTTGCAATTTACTATCAATGAATGAGTTCATGATCAAAACTAGGTCGAGGATGTTGATTATATCAGTTCAGAAGTCTTTCACTACGTGGTGCTAGTGTGCAAGTGAACTTCCTCTATAAGCTGTATCTCGAGAACCTGGCCATATAGAAGGTTACTGACTGGAGCAAAGTTGTTCAGATTACCAAGTCCTTTCGGATGGTGGTCATATTATTTCAGAACTCTCTGGCTACGCAGCGCTAGTGTGCACATGAACTTCCTTAATATGTTATGTCTTGAAAGCTTGTCCATATAAAATGTTGCTGTGCAATGTGAGAACAGAAACCGGAAAAGGGATGACATGTACAGACCGGATATCGATTCCAGATGTCATCTTGGAATCCAAGATGGCGGCCATCGGTTCAAGAAAAACTGTCAAATACCCTACAATATGGGTATTTCCAGATAGGGAATGACGTGTAGAGGCCAGAAATCGATGGCAGACGCCATTTTAGAATCCAAGATGGCGACTATCGGTTCAAGAAAATCTGTCCAATACCCTACAATATGGTTATTTCGGGAAAGGGGACGACGTGTAGAGGCCGGATATAGATTCCAGACGTCATTTTGGAATTCAAGATGGAGGCCATCGGTTCAAGAAAAACTGTTAAATACCCTACAATATGGGTATTTCCAGAAAGGGAACAACCCTAAAGATCCCGGAATGTTCCTGAAGTTCTCTGAACTACTCTGAAGCTCACAAAATTTCCTTAAGTATATATATACTTCGTATATATGAGTTTCTCTGGACTTCCCTGAAATTATCTTCTTAAAGTTCCCACAATTTCCCTGGAGTTATCAAAACCGCCTTGAAGTTCTTTTGAAGTTTTCAAAACTAGCTCACCGAACTTTCCTTAAAATCTTTGTACTTCCCTCAACTTCTGGACCACTCTAATACCCCGTACAGACTATGGTTTATATCATGTAATATAGGCTGTCTTGCAAAATGAGCACTCATACATCTAGTTTTCACTGGAAATCCTATGTATGAGTGCTCATTGCAAGATAGCCTATATTACATGATATAAGCCATAGTCTGTACGGGGTATAAAGTTCCCTCAATTTTCCTTATGTGTTTTCTGGATTTCTATGAAGTTTCTTTAACAATTTCCCAGAATTTCTCGAAAAAATTGTAATTTCCGGAACTGCCCTGGGGTTTTCTGATCTTCCCTGAAGTACTCGGAACTTCTCTAAAATTGTTACAATTCTCGTGCAGCTCTTGGTACTGCCCTGAATTTACTAGAACTATCCTAAAAATCCCTTAACTTCCTTGAAAATCCCTGAACATCAGTGAGGGTATCAAAATATTTCTGAACTTTTCTATACAGTTCCGGAGTTCTGTAGATTTCATGAAAATTTAGGAACCTGTCAAAAATTTCTGTTATTTTCCTGAAATTAATAGAACTGCAACGATCTTTCCTGAGGTTACCCCAAATCTTGAAGCTGCCCTGAAACTTACGGCGCAACATTTAAAATCCTCCCGCATTTTCCTAATGTTCATGAAACTTTCCAGAATATCTCGGAGTTTCCCTGAAGTTCTTGGATATTTCCAAACGTGTTCTGAACACAGCGGCACCGCTGCTGTATTCAATCCCAGTCGACACCGTCGGGATTTTCTGAGGCATAAAATCTCTGATCACGGATCAGGGAGGTAAACCCGTTGGTCCCCTGTCCATGAGTTGATAGGGTCGATAGGAAGGGTCCAGGTGAGAGAGCTGCCTCCCTGGCGTCAGAAGCAATGGTACTAGGTACAAAAAAATGTTCTGAACTTCTATGAAGTATCCGGATATTTTTTTTAAGTTCTCTGGACTTCTGCGACTTTCTCAATTTTTCCTGAAATTTCATAACATTTCTCGAGTAATTTGGAATTTCCTGAAATCTCTGGAACGTTTCGAAGGTCCTAAATATTTCCCGAAATAAGAACGAAATAATTAATTTAATTCTTAGATTTTCAATGAAGTTCTCGAAATATTTCAAAAGTTAATGAAAGTGATCATGTATAATCGAAACGAATCCTTCAACATCTTAAAACTTCCCCAAAATTCCAGACGTTCCTGATGTTTAACATGCTTACCTGATGTTACTAGAACTACAAAAAAAAATCACCAAACATCGCTTAAATCACTGGACTGAATTTCTCGCTATTTTTTAAAGTTCCCGAAATTTTCCTTAATTTTCCTAAAGTTTTGAAAACTTTATTGAAACTCTCGGAAGTTCCCCTTAAAATATCCTATTTTACCTGAACTTCGCTTAAATTCACTTCTTTGAAGTTGCCTATATTTTCTGGAAATTTTCTTGATATTCAATGGTCCTGAAGTTTTCGGAACATTCCTGAAATTACTCAACTATGAATTCGTGTCACTTGGGTGCTTTAAAATCTCTAATATTCTTTAGAGTTTTTGAAGGCTTAGAAACATCTAACAAGTGCTCGGAATTTTCTTGAAAATAATAGAACTTCCATGAAGTTCTCGGATCTTCGTTGAAGATCCTATTTCTTTAAGTTATCGAAACTGCCATGGAAATCATGAAACTTTTCTTAAAATAATCTCAGATTATACTGCTGTTCATGTAACTTCCCAAACGTTTCCTTCATTTTCCTGAAGCCCTCAGAACTTTGCGGATGTTTTCAAAAATTTCGGAACGCCGTCAAAATTCTCAAAGCTTCTTTGATGTTCTCTCAATGCTCTTGAAGTTCTTCGTACGATCCTGAAATGAATGGAACTGCCATAAAAACCTTTAAACTTCGCTGAAATTCTCTGTACTTCTCTGAAGTTTCCGAAAAATTACTGATGATTTCATACGTTCCCGGAGTTGTCTGGAGCTTTCTGAAATTTTCGGAACTTCTTTAGGGTTCTCGAAATTTTCCATAAGTTAATGGATCGGTCTTGAATTTATTGGAATTCATCCTTACTGATGAATACTTTCATAAATTCTTTGGAACTTCCCTGCAATCATTGAAACCACCCTTAAGATCTCTGAAAATCACGTAAGATCTCTTAACCTGGATTCTCTGAACTACTGGGAACTTCTTAAAAGATTCAACAATTTTTCTCAAGTTCTCTTGAATTCCCTAAAATTATCTGGAAATCCCAGAAGTTTTTAAAATATCTTCAAAAATGCTGCAGCTTTTCTAAAGCTAAATGGGACCACCTTGAAGTTTCTCTGGACTTCCCAGAATGTTCTAAAAGTTTTCAAAACTTCCCTTACATATGTTCCCACAGTTTTCAAGGAACTTTTCAAAAATTCCCGGTATGTTATTTCATTATTCCGAACTTCATTAAAGTTCCTACAATGTTTGAGAAGTTAATAAGACTATACTAAAGATATCTAATATTTCCTGATATTCATGGAACTACCCTGAAGTTCCCCTCTATTCTTCTGATCACGTTCTTGTCATTGTCCTGGACTTCCCTGAACTTCATAAATCTTCTATAAAGTTTCCTAAATTTTTTCAACATCCCTGAAGTTATTTATTTATTTTATTTATTATAGTCTCTTCAACGCTCTTGAGTTATTCGTGACTTGTCCGGGGGTGAGATTTGAACTCGTGACTTTGGTGTGAGATGTATGGATGCTTACCACTACGCCCGGGTCGCCTCCAAGTTCCTGAAGTTCTTTGGACTATCCTTAAATTGTTGGAACTTATTGAGGGTTTCCGGTATTTTCCTGAAATTAATGGAACTGTCCTCATAGAGCTATGATCTCGCTTAAATTGAGATAAGAAGTAGAAGAATTTTGTAAAAAAAATGAAGAAAATAGGTAATCGGGTTAAATGGGTGTTCAGTGTTCAGCTGGAAGAATGTTGACAGTTAGGGTGATTTGCCAATTGTTGCACAGCTATGCACACGATTTTTGTAATTTTGCGAATTCACGGGTTTGAAAATGTTTTTAAGTAGGAATTCCCGAAGAAACCGATGAATGCAATTCATTAAGCATTTCCAGAGCATATCAACAATTTACATTCGTAAAAAACTGCCTTATAATAAATCTTATGCAATCGATATTCTGAGACTATTTCCACCATTTACAGTTGAACCAAGACCTTAGCCTTTAAAATCCAAACCCCCTTATCACTGATAAACCCAAACCCAAAATTTCATCAATTTTGGTACACTGGAACTATTTTAAATAAGAACGATTACATTTGCAAAAATCACCTTTTCAGCGCCCCTCGATGTCACTTTGTATGGGAACGAGCTGTCAGTTTGTCAGTTTAGTGTCAAAAAGTGAAGTTTTTATTTTGCTTTGAATCTTGATTTAAAAATCGAGATGAAAGTAAGTGGGTTCGAAAAAAATATCGCTGTGCTCAGAAAACGAAGCTCTTTCAGATCTATATATATATAAATGAATTTCTGTCTGTCTGTCTGTCTGTCTGACCCTTATAGACTCGGAAACTACTGAACCGATTTGCGTGAAAATTTGTATACAGGGGTTTTTGGGGCCGTGGAAGGTTCTTATGATGGTTCGAGACCCCTCCCCCTTCTGTAAGGGGAGGCTCCCATACAAATGAAACAGAAATTTCTGCATAACTCGAGAACTAATCGAGCAAATGGAACCAAATTAGGCATGTGGGGGCGAGTGTGGGGGTATAAGGAGATAATCATAGGGGGTAGCCCCTTAGATAATAGGGGAGGGGGGGGGGCTACGTACAATATAGCATGCTTTTTTTTTTAAATCGGCGCATAAACTCAAGCTAATATTGAATCCCGAGCAAGACCGGGCACACTCAGCTAGTGATATATAAAAACCGATACATCTTTCAAAATTAAGAACCCAATTGGGAAGCAATAATAACGAAACTCTTTGCATGCAGCATTACAAAGTATTTGGCAATTATCGTCTTTAATTCAAGCGAGAATATAAAACTCAAACCGATGCCAGACGACAGGGTAATTTAAAACGTGACACTTATTTGCTACAGCCAGATATTGAAAGTAACTTAAAGGCCATAGAGTTCCAGTGATATTCAAGCAGAACAGCACTGCAGTTTTCGGAACTACACTGAAATTCACGTAATTTTTATAAACATCTATAAACTTTGGTGAATTTCACTGGAATTGCCTGAAACTCTCTTCTCAAATTTCCAACAATTTCCTTGGAGTTCTTTGGACTATCCTTAAATGTTTGTAAATTATTGGAGGTTTCCGCTATTTTCCTGAAATTAATGGGACTGTCCTGAAGTTCTAGAAATTTACCTAAAGTTCTCGGAACTGGCATGAAGTTCCCAAAATATTCCTGATATTCATGGAACTTCCCTGAAGTTTTAAGAACTGCACCAAGGCTTACTGAAAAGCTGTTTGAAGTTTTCCCGAAGCTGATGGAAAGTTTTTGAAGCTTGGTGGTCTCCAGTGAATTTCCCCGAAATTTTTGGGAGTGTTCTGAAGCTATCGGAAATTTGAGCGCATATGCACATAAGGCGGCCCAAATTAAACTAGACTATTTGTACGATTTGCATCTGTTGGGCGCATAAAGTTCTATATCTGAAGCGCTTACATATTTTAAGGCTCATTTGTAAGTAGATCTTCTTTTCAAACGTTCGTTTTTGAGTTTGGAATTTTTTAAATCAACATTTAAAGGTTCAAATTTAATCTGGATGCAGACAGAACATTTCTCATGATGTATATTTGCAGCGCAATTTTGCTTGTTGATTGTTAGGTTGTTCAATAAACGGATAACCATCATTTTCCAAATTTCATAAGTTAATTGAAGTTTTAGCTAGTAATAGTTTCTGTTGCATCTGAGGATTAAATATAAGCAGAAAAATTAAAAACTCGCCTGAAATCATACGCTCAATTCTAAACATAACATAACCACGATCGGTAAACGTTATGATCCTAAATAATTGCAACACAGTTGCAGCAATTGGGTAGTGTACTACAATTGTTGACCAAAAAAATCACGAATTTGTACGAGCAACTTCGACCCAGCCCAAGCTAGGTCATAGAACAAAGCATACCGATAAATGAGCATGAAACTTCAAAGTATAAAAACCATTCTTCTTCTTCTTCGCATTTCAAGCTTATATCTAATCGCATATAAGCTTATTGCGTCTTCTCAACATAGATGCACTTTTACAGTTATTAATTGAGAGCTAACGATGCCTGTTCCGTTTTTTTGCATTAGTGTTATTCTGTGGTTTTAAGTACAAACATACTCTAAGCTCAGGGAAGTCGACAAAAAATTTCCAACCCGAAAAATTCCTAGACCTGGCTGGGTTCGATTCCCGGTCAGCATGGTCTTGCTTTGTTGCTGCACAATGTACACACCATGGCCACGTTCTACATTGCCAATGAAATAGATCTTTCGTTGTCATCATTCATTAAAAATAACACTCGCCAACCCTGACCTCGATTGCGTGCAGATTCGCTTCGTTTCTGTGCCAGGTTTATGTCAGCATAATGCGCTTATCGATGATGATATTCGCCTTAGTTTATTATTTATTTTTTGCGCAGCATTTTTTGACTTACCGGTTCACCACGTCCACCGCCACCGGTCGCGCCGTTGTTGATCTGCACATTTCCCGGACGATCTTTATTACTACAACATTTTAATTATGATACCCTCGACTCGGCGGCGCACGATCGTAAAACTCATTCAAAGTGTGGCGAATAACGACCTGAACCAGCTTTTATGCGATCATTGAATTATCTTGATTGTTTCCAGCAATGTGTGTGGCCACCACTGCGGTTTGCTAAGGGATTTGTCAGTTTTTTTTTATAAATATCTGAACCTATTACTCTATAAGAAGTTTCAAAAGTCTCTCTTCCAATTCTCATTTCCCAGACCGGTTTCCTACGGACCAACAAAACGGAATACTGGATAGAGCCATCGAAGAATCATTCCCCTTCGGACAAAGACGGCCATCCCCATGTGCTATTTAAGCGAGCAGACGTCAAAGAACCCAAGGACACTCGGGCAAAGGTAGTTTCCCGATAGCAACAAAATCAAAATCCAAACACTCATTTTGTTTTCCCACCCAGACAGCCAAGAAAAAGAAGAAGAAACGAAAGCGTCGTCACGCGAGCAACTGCGGCACCAAGGAACCCCGAAGGGTAACCGAAACCCGACTGGAGTGGCAACACCAGGGAAAGGTAATACTATCCAGGTGCTTCGCGGCACTTGCCTAAATCCGTCGTAGTCAGTAGAACAAGAACAAGCGAGAAATTTCCAAAGGCCTCTCTCGTCTCGTCCCGATCCCGATATAGGTGATCGTACAGGGTGGACGAAAAAGTCGCGATCTTCCCGTGGTAGCATCGGCCGGCTCCGGAACCTCCGGTGGCAGGAAGCAGCGCATCAAGCGGTCCATCAGCTCACCGCGGCACGTGGAAGCACTGGTCGTGGCGGATCACTCGATGGCCCTGTTCCACCAGGACGTGGACCTGCAGCAGTACCTGTTGACGATCATGAACATGGTCTCGTCGCTGTACCGCGATCCGACCATAGGCAATTCGATTCAGGTTACAGTCGTGCGAATCATTATCCTGGAGGAGGAAGAATCGCACGCGGACTTCAACGTGACGCACATAGCGATTAACACGTTGGAAAACTTCTGCAGGTTTGTTGCTTCATTGTGCGTTGAAGTCTTTTGCCAGCGGAGAGGTGAATTTCGTTTCCTATTTCGTTGACAGGTGGCAGCGAAGCTTGAACCCGAAAGACGAGAACGATCCGCATCATCATGACGTAGCGATTTTGGCCACTCGGAAGAATATCTGCTCGGCGCATGGATGTTCGTAAGTATTATTCTTGCTTTCCTATTTGAAGCTTCAATTGAAATTGGATAGGTTGTTATTACGGATGAGAGGATAATGACTAGCTTATGCGTCAAAATGGTTGGTAATCGATTGGCAGTGTAGTACTAAATTAAGTTGCTTTGAAGTATCTGAATACCAATCGTACGTCAGATTTTGATGGGTCACGAACGCAACAGAGAAGACCTGAACTGATTGAGAACACGAAGAAGCAATTGTCATGTCAAAAGCTTACTAGGGTTGAGTTCGTAATTACTTTTGGCAGCAAATTTCTACGTACATACATTTCTTATGAGCACGATCCACACAAATAAATGGAAATTCATCGAATACATCACATACACATACATGCCGCTTTAAATCATAAACTGGATCTCAAATGCAGAGTAATGGTGGCCATTAAAATAGCACAATAGGCCGATTTTCATGCAAACTGGTCAACTTTGGTATGTTGAAACTATGTTTTGTTATTATCAATTGACCTGAAATTTTGACACAACCAAACCCAGCACCCAGAAACAAATCAAAATAGAGACAACAGAATCAATGAGTGATCTTCCACTCAGCTGTCAGTTTTGGTTTTGAATTGTAGACCAACTGTCCAGATTTCGAGCCTTTACGGTACTGAATTTGGTTTTATGAACCTGACTGCTCGTTGCTAAGTGTATCGTCCCTGATCTCCAGAACGGATCAGGAAAACTTTGTGATGTTAGGTGCACATTGATTTATAAAGTTGTTTTGCCATGACTAACATTACTTAGTTTCCGAAAGTTAGGTGAACATGTTTGGAAGCTAATTATGAATTCAAAGTGTTTTTATGTTACTTCATATGCGAAGTTTGCGACTTTCAGAGTTGGTTGGAAATGCTATCTAACATGAAGTTTTAGCGTGATAATTTATTAGCTAGAGAATGGTCTTAGAAGAGGGTAGGTAGATAGTTCCGTTAGAGTACGGCAGTATGAAAATTGAATAGAAGTTGAAAATGAGCGAAGGGCCATTAATGAGACAGTGCAAGTCAAATGCACACTCTCTGCCTAACCCGTACGATGTACGCGGAGATTTGAAATACGTCTTCAAATCTACAGGCAAAAAATTGTGCGCTGGACTTTCCTCAAATACTGTCCGCGGTCGTGGAATAGTTCTAGCGACGTTTCATCACTACCTAAAGCCCCACTTTGCCGAAAGCATTTCCAGTCGATGGTGTGTTATAATGCAATTCTTCTTTACCCAACTATTGTGTTGTTCCTCTCGTCATAACCAACTTATCGAGGCCTTTTTGTTTTCCTCTGTTCGGGACCTAACACTACTGCGACCAATTTACTGATCTATTGTAGTATATTCCGTGTCATTAGTATAGTGCATGTCGTATTACTCCATCACTATTGAGCAATCATGAAGTTTTCGGTTTTTTCACAGTTTTCATTCTTGAATTTATCGCAAGGATCCGACTCTAATTGAAAGGTTCCGCTATTTATACCCTTCGGAGTGTTGAAACACCCTCCAAAGGCACACCCCTTTGTCAGTCAAAATTTGATTCCTTAGCAAAAAAAATAAGGAATGACACCGATAATGACCATGCATCAGAACCCTAGTATTAACCACTTCAAACTAGAGAACAACGAATAGAAGATTAGGAATCACATAGATGAAGACTAACTAACTCATTTTTTCCTTGTTTCAAGATCATCCCCGCTGGACAAAGCCAAGTCTTGTCACTATCAACAAGGCATAAAAAGAAACAAGGACTAAGATGTGTTCCTTTGATTACTGAAAAATCCTGTTCCCCTAGTTTGAAGCAGTCAGGACTAGGAATCGGTGGTAGATCTTACATCTTGTAACGTACCACGAAAAGGTGATCTATCTACGTTACGGGGCTATATCGAGGCCTTAACAATCGTTACGTCAGTCATAGCTTGTTATGATGTAAGACTGCAAGAAGCACGATAGCCTGAACTATGCGTAAAGAGCAAATCCTAAGGCCTAAGTTCTTTTTCGTAGCTTTTAGATTTCGGATTTGAAAGATCGTCGGTTGCAGTGACCTGCTAACTGATCAGAATAATGCGATCCCAGATGCTTTCATATTAAAGAGATGTATGGTCAAATAGTTGGTTTATCGTGTATTTTGTGAAACTTGTCGTCGTCGGTTTCGAGTTTGAATGGTTACAACCGCTCGATTAAAGGTATGATGTGATATGAGGGTCTCGATGGCCTTAGAGCGATCGTTTTTGCTTACTGAGCAGAACATCATGCCTCTAATCTCAGGCCCATCCACATTCAAGATTCGTCAATTGCTTTGTTTGTTAATATGACTGCATGGTAATAGCAACAACTCGATGATCAAAAAGGAGCTCGTTTGTTTAGTGGCAAACGTTTTTGCTTACTGAGCAGAAGATCGCGGGTTCAATCTCTAGCTCCTTCGCGTTAGGACATCAATTTAGCTAATCGTTCACCAAAATGAACCCTGCTGCAAACCCAACCCTATTACCCAATATCCCAGTGATTCCTCGTGGAAGTGCAGAGGTGTTCTCGGCTTCCATCAAAACGAGTGTCACGTCAACACATTCCTATCCCTTCATTTCTTAACCTGTGTTCGGACGTGGCCGGCGCTGGTATTGCATAGTTTGAGATAACCAGTTTTTACCAGGCATTAAAATTATCTGATAAATGGTGATAATATCATCTATCAGATAGAGGCCTATCACAGTGATAGGTTTCTATTTGATAGATTCTCTTTCAGTCTATCATGATAGAACCTCTATCCCATCTCTGATACTATCATGATAGACAAAATGATAGATAGAATCAATGATTGGATAGGAGAGATAGAAACAATATCATTTTCGATTGCTATCATGATAAATGGTCCATCTGATAGTTGAACTATCACATGATAGAGATGGGGATTCTATCTGTTTCAATGATAGTTCGAACTTATAAATTTTCTACTGAACAACGGACAATTCACCTCCAAATGGTCAACATAAAAAACATTCCAATCTGAATCAATATTTATATTTCGGACCGGGGACGAAGTGTAGATGCCGAAAATTGGTTTCTGTCCTTACAGTATGGATATTTTAAGAACGAAGATGACGTGTAAATACCGGCCACAATGTTCGCCATCATTTTAAAATCCAAGATGGCGGTTTCCGGTTACATTATAATTGAGAAATATTGTTTAATACCCTTCAATATGAGTATTTTCAGAATCGAGATGACGTCTAAGGACCAGAAATCGATCTCCAGCGCCATCTTGAAATCAAAGATGGCGGCGACCGATTTCAAAAAAATTGGAAATACTGCCAAATACCCTTCAATATGGATATTTCTAGAATCGGGATGACGTCTAGAGAACAAAAATCGATGTTCAGCGCCATCTTGAAATCCAAGATGATGGCTTCAAATTTCAGAAAAAGTGGGAAATACTGCCAAATACCCTTCAATATGTCTATTTTCGGAATTCGGATGACGTCTATAGACCAAAAATCGATGTCCAGCGCCATCTTTAAATCAAAGATGGCGGCTATCGATTTTAGAAAAAGTGGAAAAAACTGCTAAATACCCTTCAATATGGGTATTTTTGGAATCGACGTGTAGAGACCGAAAATGTTGCGAAGTGCCATCTTGAAATCAAAGATGGCGGCTGCCGATTTCAGAAAAAGTGGCAAATACTGCCAAATACTTTACATTATGGATATTTTCGGAACAACGACGACGTGCAGAAAACTGGAATGCCGAAATGGCGCCAGTCATCAATATGCCGTCTATTGTAAGGTAAAAATACCGATATTGTGGGGGTATTTAACATTACTATCGAGTTTATCTGCAACCAGAAGCTGCAATCTTGGAATTCAATATGGCATCGGACAGAAATTGCTAGTCCGTAGTTATCACCGCGAATCCCAAAAGACCCACATTCATGGGTATTAGGGTATCCCATAATTGCACTATGTCTGGAAATCTGGGGGCTCAACCTCAAAATGATAGCTAAAAGTGTAACAAACAAACTTTTGTCTGGCGGCAACTCTGGGAAATGTGGTTTGGAGGTCGCTCCGACGAGATTTTTGAAAAAAGTCCATTTTTCATAGCTATTCTCCAATAAATATTTTTAGTTCTTTAAATTTCAATTAAATCTCACCCTTTTATATTTTTCGCAGATTCCCAAGGATCAAAACTATAAGAAAAAAATGCTACGGCATGTTCTGTGTCCAATTTGTTAATTACATTTTTTCAAATTCTCTAGAATGATGTTTTTTGTTGTACATCGCTACATTCAATCATCAAAAGTGGGTATCAAACATGCGCTATTATCGATCAAATCCAGCAGAAATATGGGAAATTTTATTAGCAAAAACTTTGCCCAATACACTTGAACCTCATTTTTAACCGTTAAAAAGCTATTCGTGATTTACTGTGGAAAGAAAAGTTCAGAATTTCAATACTTGCAGTATGTCCCCACCAGCAAATCAAACTATCATTGAAATCGATAAATACAAATCACCTACTTTGTTTGCAAATCACTTGATAAAATTTGTTTCGAAGTTTCTACGTCAACGATATGGCTGAATGAGGGGTGAAGCTAATTTTTGACTTCCCTAGTAGCACCCTTGTTATAAATTGGTCTTGGAAACTTCTTTACGACTTATTTCAGTTATAAACAAGTTGCTGCAACTTTTTGGGACAAAATTGCTCGGCTTGGGTTATCAAAAGATTCACCCGAGACCTAGTTAAACAGCAATATTTGATTCAGGGGAGAAAACAGCATCGAAAAGAGTACCCTGAGAAATCGTAGAATATATTAAAATGAAATATAATCATTACAATCCAATGACATTTGTGTGAATGTATCTGACATTGTATATTGCACTAAAAGAGTAGGGAAGGCAATGGGGGTACTCGCTTTACAACTGCTTTTATGAGATTGAGCAAATGTGCTTTGAATAACCCATCCGAACAACTCGAGAGATGGGAAACTCCGAAGTTATTTTAGGATTTATCTTTACTTACATTGATATAAGTAAGGACCGGAAAGCATACAGTAAGCCCCCCATGTATAACTACGCATTTTAAATGGAGCACATATTTTTTAATACATCTTATCATACCAAACTTGACAAGATCAGAAACATCGAAGTTATTGCAGTTTGAAGCTTTACTTCAAACTCCGAAGTTATTTCAGTTTGGAGTCTGACTTTCATTGGTACACCGGCAGTGTTGGCAGAAAAAGGGATTTTTGGCATTTACTTTGAAACATTGATCTTTGAACAGCTATAACTTTTTTTAGGGGCATTCTAGCACCACACATCTTTCAGCAAAGTTGTTAGGCACTGGGCTATACTTTAACGTATTTAGATGCATGATTTGCGCAAAATTGTGGTCTTAAGTAATAAAGATGCAAAAAAGTAGGTTTTCCCATACTACTTTTCATACAAATTTAAAACGCAATGCAAAAAGGCGCACTACAACCAATCGTCCCCAAATTGTGTACATTTCCCAAGTAACATTTCTGGTTTTATTAGGGTTCTGTAGACCATGATTTAGACTTATAGAATGCTTTGAAACCCTGATAAAACTTGCAATGTTGCTTGGGTTGCTTAAGACCCTAAATCGAACCAAAAAAACATTGTTCTGAAAAAAAATGATCATGATGACCCATCCTAATGCTCATGCTCAATTTCTAAATCATTTATTTTGTTTATTTTGTTTTAAATTATTAAATTATTAATTAATTAGGGGAAAAGTTGTCTTCGGCAATACCTTAACCTATCATCGTCAGGGGGGTAAACAAAGTCCTTGAGCACTCAAATTTGGCCAATAGTTGCTCTGAAACACAATGTATCCACATGACAAAATTGAGCTCTCAAGGACGTTGTTTACCCCCCTGACGATAATAGGTTAAGGTATTGCCGAAACCAACTTTTCCCCTATCTCGTAATCCTACGTCAACAATGCGGTCGAACTTTGGACACAACCCTTAACTTTTTTCTTAAAGGGAGTTCCAGCCAGTGGCTGATTCGTCACTTCCTTTAAAATTATTTTTTTAAACCAATCTACCAACCAAAATTAAGCAAATTTGCTCCTAAATGATGAAAACATACAATTTTCAAATAGCTCACACATGCCAATCCACAGGAGCCTGAATGAGTAAATGAAAATTATTGAAACAAACTTTCCGACGACCACATTACAGAATCTGGTCATGCGATGAAGTATTACAAAATAGGCATACCTTTTATACAAAACTGTAATAATTTCCAAAACTCATAGAAAATATTGAAGGGGCCAAAACAATTAGCTCTGCGCTTTATCCTAAAACTACACAATTTTGTTATCATTAATGTATTAATTCCTTCTTAAATGAGTTGTTTAGACAAAAAAGTTTGTTCGTCCCTGTCGACCTATTTGAGTGAAGTTGGACATAAAATGAACATAATTTTTGCATCAGCCTAACCATCAGGTACCATTCAAACTATTTGTGGAATAGTTCTACCATCTAGGTTATCGTTCGTTTATGGTATTTGTTTATTTTGGCATACATATTCTATAGGCCACTTTAGTCCACCATATTCCTCCAACAACTCAACCATATTAAACCAAGAAAAACACACAACAGGATGTGCTATAGTAGTTCCCAGCCGGCTGTGATCGACGACGACGACAACCTAATAAATCTTGTCTGTTTTTCCAGCACTCTGGGCGTCGCCAACGTGGGCGGCATGTGTCGTCCGGACAAGTCATGCAGCGTCAACGAGGACAACGGGATCACCCTGGCGCATACGATTTCCCACGAGCTCGGCCACAAGTGAGTACCCTATCGACAAATATCTACTTTCACAGCATATGTCTACACATACTTCACGTTATAACAACACTTCCTGTCTGTCTATCATGCAATTGACACTTGTTATTATCGATCTGTACATCTTGCGGTTGCACGCGGTGTGCGTTCTCCAGTCGCACCAACCAGCCGTTGCAGTCTTCACGTATTGGTACACGCTAATCTGCGATGACAGGTAGGTTGACTGCATATATCCCGATCGGCACGCAGGGCCGGTGTATTGCGACCAACTACCGAATACCACCTAGTAGCTGAACCGAATAATTAACCAATATACCCACGTAGAGCCCACGACGACAAATTCGTTTGCTTTG
Organism: Ochlerotatus camptorhynchus; assembly: GCF_037179485.1. Lineage (NCBI taxonomy): Eukaryota > Metazoa > Arthropoda > Insecta > Diptera > Culicidae > Ochlerotatus > Ochlerotatus camptorhynchus. The sequence continues at coordinate 326,209 of NW_027041234.1, forward strand.
CCGCGCGTTCGGTACAAGCTCTGAAGGAAGCGGGCGCGGGGTGCGGGCGTGGATTATTGATTATTAAACAGTTTTAATTGTTGGTCAATATTTACCGACTGCTGCTACTACCTTGACGGGTGGGTAGTCGGGGAGCTGAAAGATGATTGATCGCCAGCCGACAAATGCGATTAGATGAGGGAAATTATTCTACCCCGGAGTCAACATATGTGAATTGATATGAGGACATTCCATGGTCAAAGTAACGTTGATGGGATGTGAACTTTTTTGAAGAATTTGGTTCTACTTTTGCGAATTGAATACGAATTATTGAAGCTCCAAATCGATCCCAGAGTTACTGTATGTACACCTTTTCCTTGCAAGGAAAACCCCTGTCGAGTGATTGATTACTTCCATAATGAATTATTCAAACAGCTATCGAAGAGAGATACCTTTCGATACCGCTCTCAATCACACACATACACTCACGCACCGCATTGTCGTACGAGCGTGCAAGAGATCATATTCGAACCTGCCGAACTCTGCGAGCTTGCATGTAAACACACGGTAAAGGAGCGAAAAATGCCGCCGTGGTGAAACCCTTACAAGATTTATTGCCACTAATTGTATCGACACTTTGAATAATTTATTGTTCCAGTCTCGGGTGCAGATTGGTTCGTCCGACCCTCAGCAGCGACCATCCCTCATCACCCTACCCACCACCTTCGATGCCCAACTGCCATCTGTACCGTCGCAATACGGATGCAGTTGGACTCGAATTTCATCGCGATTGCAAACGACGACGACAACGCGCTAGGATTGTAACTAATTTGTTGCATTTATAAACCAAATTCGATTAATTTTATTGCTCCTGTTGCGGCGCCTGTAGCTGGGTTCGCCCCTCATCGGTGTTGCAACGATGTACGGCACGTTTGATCGAGACAAGCAATATTGTAAATATGGTAACCTAATGGAGCGCGTAATGTTAATAGAGCTGTAGAGAAAAGGAAAAGGTTTGTCCCGTGGTGATAAAATATGTATCTCTGCTGCCGGTTGACACCACCACGGCGACAAGGGGTGTCAAATTGATAAACGGTTGATAAGATTTCAGTTCAACGCTTATTGGATACAATGGATTAAAATACATGTTCAACTTAAAAACCCCCTGCTCCCCCAGTGCAGTTCGATCTGTATTGAGGTCCCCAAACACTATGTCAGATTTGAACAAATTTGGTTAGGATCTGGATTTGAGGAAGAATTTTAAAATTTGTATGGGAAATGGAACAAAACTATTCATTTGCTTGTTAATAATTCAAAAACTGCTCAATTTATACCAAACCTGTGCAATGCATTGACTTTTTGACTTGACCATTAGTACCATTAGTTTTGAATTTAACCATCAACCGCTGAATCTATATGAATTATCGCGTATTTCTGTTGTTCATTACATACCAAGTGAAATTCGAGAACGTAATTTCATTTGAATAGCTTTTTTAACCAGGGTTTATTAACGTCGGTCACAGCTTGGGGGCTGTCCATAAACTACGTAGACAGTTTTTGGGATTTTTTACCCCCCCCCCCCTCCCCCAGCGTAGACAACTGCCCATACAAATTTTTTTTTAAATTTGTATGGGCCGTGGATAATTGTCAACCCCCCCCCCTAAACTGTCTACGTAGTTTATGAACAGCCCCTTGTTACGATTGCATGAACCATGCGTAAAGAGCAAATCGAAATAACACTTTCGCGTGAAAGTGGAACTTAATGAAGGTCTAAGTACTCTTTCGTAGCTTTTATTTTTATAATTTGAAAGATCGTCGGTTGCAGTGGCTTGCTTACTGAGTAGAAAAACGCGGATCCAGGTCCTTTCGTATTAAAAATGTATGGTAAGATCGCTTGTTTATCGTGTATTTTATAAAACTTTTCGTTGTCGTCGGTGCCGGGTTTGAATAGTTATAACTACTTGAGTAACGGTATAATGTGATATGAGGGGCTCGGTGGCCTTAGAGCAACCGTTTTTGCTTACTGAGCAGAACATCATGAATCTAATCTCAAGCCCATCCACATTCAAGATTCAATTTTTATCTGTTAACATGACTACATGGTAATAACAGCAACTCGATGATTAAAAAGTGGAAAACGTTTTTGCTTACTGAGCAGAAGACCGTGGGTTCAATCCCAAGCTCCTTCGCGTTATATGATCGTTAGGACATCAATTCAGCTTATCGTTTACCCTGCAAACCCAACCCTATTACCCAATATCCCAGTGATTCCTCGTGGAAGTGCAAAGGTGTTCTCGGCTTCCATCAAAGCGAGTGTCACGTCAACACATTCCTACCCCTTCCTTTCTTGACCTGTGTTCGGGCGCGGCCGGCGCTATTATTGCCTAGTTTGAGATCACCAGTTTCACACATTGGTGATGATTGATAGCCCCAAGCATCGTCTATTGGTTCTCTGTGTAATTACAGCTTCTCTTCTTCTTCTTACACGCATTTCAAGCTTATTGTTTAGCGCATATTAGCTTATTGCGTGGTGATTATTGAAGCTCAGGCGATGATCAACACGAGACCACTGACGTACATTCCGTTAGAGTCAGCTGATCAGGAAGCCTTACCCTCTAACCATTTTCTGCTTGGGAGCTCAAGTGGAGTGAAACAACTTCCGACGATGCTCATGGATTATCGTGTAACATTGTACAGGGGATGGAAGCTTACCCATCACTTGACGGACGAAATATGGAAGCGTTGGATCAAGGAGTACTTGCCGGTGATTTCGAGAAGGTTGAAGTGGTTCGAGGGAGTGAAGGAGATAGCGGAAGGAGATCTGGTGCTGATCGTGGGCGATATGGTATAAAATCAGTGAATCAGAGGAAAGGTGGACAAGGTCATTCAAGGAAAGGATAGACGGGTCTGGCAACCGTTGGTGCGGACGGTGACCAATGGTAAAGCTGCCATTACTCGACGTCGTAGATGATGGTAAACCGGAAGCCGAACACAATGGTTTACGGGCGGGGGAATGTGATGACGAGTACCCCTCGGTGCGTAACGGTCACGAGTATCGACGAGCATCGCCGAACCCACTGGAACGAAGAAACGTCATCACGGTGGGATACGGAAGATCAGGCGAAAGAAACGAAAAATGTAAACATTGCCAATAACCAGTTCGCATGCTACAGTGTTGGCTAAAATCAAGATCAGTAAATCAAAATCAGCTATCTTTCAAGATCAATATCACCTTAAATCACAGGAACCAATATTACAAGCCATCATCACCACGAAAATCACAAGTGATTTTCGATTCCCAAAATCAACCAGCATCAATATCAACCAAGATCAAAATCATAGGATTAGAAGATATGTTAAATTCTAGAGTTTGGGGCATTCCGGAATTCAAGTCAACATTCCGGATGAAATTAAAATGGTGGATTTAAACCCAAGATAGTTTCTACAAATCCAAGATGGCGGACCAAAATCCAATATGGCGGCCTCCGGTCAGTGTATATGCATTCAAACCCATGCAATATGGGTATCTATGGAATGGGCTCGATGAGTACAAGTGGAAAATAGACATCAGCCGCCAATTTGGAATCCAAGATGGTGGACCAAAAACCAATATGGCAGCCACCGGACAGCGTATATGCATCTAATCCCTTGCAATATTGGTATCTATGGAATGAGCTCGATGAGTAGAAGGGGAAAATTGACATCTACCACCATTTTGGAATCCAATATGGTGGACCAAAAACCAATATGGCAGCCACCGGACAGCGTATATGCATCTAATCCCTTGCAATATTGGTATCTACGGAATGGGCTCGATGAGTAGAAGTGGAAAATTGACATCTGCAGCCATTTTGGAATCCAAGATGGTGGACCAAAATCCAATATGGCAGCCACCGGACAGCGTATATGCATTTGAACCCTTGCAATATTGGTATCTATGGAATGGGCTCGATGAGTAGAAATGGAAAATCGACATCGGCCGCAATTTTGGAATACAAGATGGCGGACCAAAATCCAATATGATGGCCTCCGGTCAGTGTATATGCATTCAAACCCATGCAATATGGGTATCTATGGAATGGGCTCGATGAGTACAAGTGGAAAATAGACATCAGCCGCCAATTTGGAATCCAAGATGGTGGACCAAAAACCAATATGGCAGCCACCGGACAGCGTATATGCATCTAATCCCTTGCAATATTGGTATCTATGGAATGAGCTCGATGAGTACAAGTGGAAAAAAGACATCAGCCGCCAATTTGGAATCCAAGATGGTGGACCAAAAACCAATATGGCAGCCACCGGACAGCGTATATGCATCTAATCCCTTGCAATATTGGTATCTACGGAATGGGCTCGATGAGTAGAAGTGGAAAATTGACATCTGCAGCCATTTTGGAATCCAAGATGGTGGACCAAAATCCAATATGGCAGCCACCGGACAGCGTATATGCAGCTGAACCCTTGCAATATGGGTATCTACGGAATGGGCTCGATAAGTGGAAGTGGAAAATTAACATCTGAATGTTAATGCATATACATTGTCCGGAGGCCGCCATATTAGATTTTGGTCAGCCATCATGGATTTCAAAATGGATGTCGGTTTTTTACTTTGACTGTAATACCAAGCTATTGATCCGTTTGGTTATTTTGTTACCTTTAAATCAGCCTTGATTTTCTGCTTTGTGATTTCGCTGCTCTCAAGATCAGCTATGATAAAATCAGTCGTGATTTTCTGTTTGTGATTTTCGGCCGTTCGTTATTTTGGATTTTTTTGATTTTTCCATCACTGCGCATGGAGATGACTTATTCTGCAAGCAGTTTATTCGATTAAAGATAATTTATATTTAAGCGAAAGATGAAAGTTTATACCATAAGTGTTCAGTTCGATAAACTGTAAAATTATTACCTGATGAATTATAATATTACTTCAAGTATTATTTACAATGATAACTGCCACTACATTAAAAACACCTAACCCAAAATTGGTATACACGAAAGGAAGTTAGTCAGAGGAAAAACTGAAATATTGTAGGTTATGAATATTGTTAAATTGATAATATTACTAAAAACAAAATTAAATTTGCAGCTAAAGCTGTTCTCAACAAACTGCGAGTCTTTAAAAGGACGCTAAAAGAAGTCAGTTTCAGCACCTTTAATTCACGATTTCCAGAGCTTCAACCATACAAAAGATTATTGGAAACACCCTTAGCTTTCATTTGGAAGATGCACCCCAGAGTTTTCAGACAAGGTTTTATGGTGAGCCACCGTAATGAGCACAGATGATATACCGTAATGCACTGAGATCCAGATTCTTAGTCCATAAATACGAATACTTTAAAAATTTGATAATCATCAACAGGGCCTTCCATTCATTTTGACTAAAAAAATGTTTTAAGAAATTATGGCATAATAAGATATTATGAAAATATTTTGATTATGTAAACAACAAGAAAAGATTGTTAAGTTTGTGTTTGACACATAATACCTGCCAATTTTGCTACATGAGAGTCGCAATAAGCAATTTTGTAATTTATCTCACCCACTCTTCGCTCTTCACTCTTCGCGAAGAGGCGATCAGAAAAACGGTCATTGTGACTCTGTCAAAGCTAAATTTGCAGGTTTGATGTATGAAACACAAACTTTACAATCTTTTCTTATTACTAACACATACAAAATATCATCATAATATCCATTTATTCTATAATTTCATAAAACATTTTTTTAGTCAAAATGAATGGAAGGCACCCTGATCATCAAGGCCAAACACGATCCAAATGCCACGTTAAATTAATGATGATCATATTGTGTCGTCCATAATCATCTTACATAAGTATTATTTTGCCAAGTGGCTGTAATATTTAATTAAAAATGCAATATCCGGTATTCGGTACATTATGGTACCTATATCACTATCATTCCTTATCATCCCAAATAAAACAAATGTTGGAGAATTTTCGCAATACGTGTAAGTTTCCAAGTGTAATCACGAGAAGACTAGAGGTAATAATTATTGTAACTGTTCACATGCATCCTGATCAATTCTGACTACCATGGGAAACATTCCTTCTGACACCGTAAATCATTTTGCACTTTCCATAGGGGGAGTTCCAGGGCTGAGCTTTTGCCCCCCAACCGCAATAAATTCCAATTTTACTCAATTAATTTGATTGCATCCAGTTTTGCCGCTATATGATTCATGGCTGATTCAATCCACTGCATCATCGTCAACCAAAATCGAATCGGCGCAACGCAGTCTGCAACGGAAACTGAAAACGTATCAATTTTCAACCGCGCACTTGGCTTGAATGAATAAAAAAAAGCACCGCTAATTCAAATTTATGAGCCCATGCTCCAATCATATGCGCATACGAATGTACGTGGCTACCAGCGAGCTACCGATTGGCTATAAATGACATCATTTTGGATTGCACTTCCACATGCTATCTCTAATCGGCTGGTATCGCTGGCTGTAGTGCAATAATAACCGTGAAGGCGCGAAAAAAATTACCCTTTTGCTGAATAATTGAATAATAACGTCTACGCGAATTTATCGAGCAACAGCTTGACCAGTTGCTTCGTGGTAGAGGCAAATCCACCTACCGGTGTGAAGCCATTTTTAAACATTCTCGGATTTTGGCCCGTCAACGAGAACCGATAGTACAATACTTGTTACAAAGTTCTGCATTAATTGAATTTCAAAATTTCATCATTTTTTCTTTCAGAACAATTCCCAAATAAAGTCATCTACGCTTGCAACCGGTCACTGATAGATGGCATCCGAGTTACGGGTTGACATTTATTAGCCATCCGCGCGCGCACTTCTGTAGCTTTATGATGTTGCTCCCGCAGAACAAGATCAACGCGAAATAAAGTTGTAGCAATTACTCAAACAGCAAACCTCTGCTCACACCCCCCAATCCACCCCCCCCCCACCCTTCTTCCCCCCTACCCACATGGGCGCACACGATCCTGCATATGAAATGTATCTTACGGCTCGCTTCCTTGAAACCACCATCCCGCATCGTTATCGGTTGCAATTATTCACCATCTAAACTATTTGTTTGTCGTTTGCATTGGGGAACTGCTTGTTCGTAGATATCCCAGAAGGTATGACGCAACCCCGGGTTGCCTCTTGGGTGAATTAATTATACATCCACTTTGCGGTGACATAAATTTAAATCTAGCGCGCAGAGTGGATACTATAGGGTGGTTCGAAATTATCGATTTCGCTGCACCAGGCTCAATCGATTCTAAATCAGACTCTGATCCAACTCTCAAAATTTGACGTTATTGGGATGCGAACTCGTACTGCACTGGCCCTGGGAAGTTTATATGGGAATTACTATGTGTAAATTGAGCTTTTTGTTCTATCAAAGTTCTAGCCCTTTACCATAATTATTTACGACAAAGCTTGCTATCCTGCTACAATTTTGTTAAAGAACTCTTTTTAGATTATTAGATTAATTAGATTTGATCTCATTAGATTATAGGACTCGATAAGATATTTTTATTAGTTTAACTAATTAGATTTAAAATAAGGCTTAGATTACACTTGCTTAAATTTCAATTAGATTCAAAAGATTTTTTAATTAGATTTAGATTAGATTTTATAGCTATTAGATTTCATTGTTAGATTAGATTATTAGAACAGATTATTTGATTAGATTAAGATTAGATTTATAGATTATAGAGTTTTGGCACTTCAGCAAAATTTCACCTACCCCGGGCTGTCTTTATGCCAAGAGGGTTAGGCTCTGGAACCGCCGGACAATACTACAGGTTCCAAGAATCACTGCTTTCTGAAGTTCTCTTCGTAATTCCAACTCTTCAAGGGAACGTATAAGGGTACGGGGACAAATTTTACGGGCGCCGAGATTGCTACCGGAACTATACGCACATCCTCCAGGTGCCATGCCACATCTGCTTCAACTCCTCCGCCAAATCGTGGTACTTCAGTATCTTGGTCGAGAACGTTGACTGAACATTGCGATTTAACAGTACAGCGATATCGATGAGGGCTACCCGCTTCATCCTTTTATCGTAAACCACAATGTCAGGGCGATTGGCACGAATGTGATCTCGCGATCCCAGTACAGTTTTATGCAACTATTTTCCAGTACCGGGTCTGGCAGGTACTTGTAGTAGGGTACGTACTGGGTGAAGTTGTGCTTCAGTGCAAGTTGCTGGTGCACAATCTTAGCGACATCGTTATGACAACCGAGATACGCTACTTCTGCCAACGCTTGGCAACCAGCAACAACATGTTCGATCGTCTCCCCTACTGCATTGCACTTTCTACACCGGTGTTCTACTTCTTCGTGCAATATGTAGCTACGGTAGTTCTTCGTCGAAATAACCCGATCCTGGATGGCTACCATGAAACCTTCAGTCTCTGAGAAGCGTTCACCTCGCACCAGCCACGTATTGGACACCACTTTGTCGACATGCGCTTCCCAAGTAATAATTCAAGCTGAACAGTAAGATCAGAAGCTGATTATTGGTTGATTTAAGATGTACAAAGCTGATTAACAGCAAGCTGAATATATAGTTGATGTGTAAATTCTTGTCCAACGATCCAGCGATTGCATCACAAGTGGGAGATGAATCAACGGCAGTAGAGAAAGGATATCCAAGCGAAAAAAGTAAGAGGTTGTATCCAAGACACGACCGTAAATTTGACGTAGGATTACGTGCTCGGTATCAATATTCGGTGACTTTGTTAGGGGAACCACTTTTCCCATTACGGAAACGCCTTATTTTCTGATGACCTAATTACGCATTTTCGTGCACAAAACGCACGGAATTTTGATAGGAGGAATTTCTTGCTACAATTTTCAATCATATAAATTCGAGATTTTTTGCTTTTTTCTAACGTCCTGGAGAAAACATTACCATGATTCGAAGTGTTTCTGGTTAATTGACAAGGTCACGTGGTTCTGAAAAGGACCGTTTTGTCGTGAGCTATTAGGGTGTTCAACACAGATGGGGCTGGCGAGCTGTATGTTGTTTGGAACGAGGGTGACGCGCTTGGCCTAGAAGGCCCACAGCGACTCACGAAGAGCTACTGAATGCAATCAGTAGCGGTGCGGCTTCTTCCTCCTTCTTCGGTGAAGGGACGCTCATGTGGGCTGCCGAGCGCTACTTGCGGGCAGTCAACCTTTGCTAATGCTGCTGCTGATGACGACCGACCGGACACCACCACACACGGTGATTGAATATGCACCGTTCGCCGAGACCGAATGGAATTCGATTTTGAAATTTGTGTTAGAGAAAGCGCTTTTTGCAGGCAATCGGTGATAATTTTGATCACCATTGCGATAGTTGGACATTTGTGTAGTTTTCAATAGTGACCTGTTGTTCATTTTAGCAGATTTTTAGGAAAAATTCCAATATATTGGCTTACTTAGAATTGAAATCCATCCGCTATTGACAGAGTTATAAGTGGTCAAAACCTGACCACTTTTCGTAACGCGGTCGATTTTTGTTTTTTGAAATTGCACCCTCAATATGTTGCCGAAAGACGTAATTCTTCGTCAAAAGATGTACGAAACGAGTCAGTACTTACTTGATACTTGATGGGCTACGAATCGCCAGGTTGATTCAACGCCGAACGAAGTACTCTTCTCCATTGGACTCGGTCCTGAACCAATCGCTTCCAGTCGCCATGAACGTTTAGCGACCTGATGTCCTCCTCAACTGCAAATAGCCAACGTGTCCGAGGTCTACCCCGGAGTCGACGACCTCTACCGGGTTCTCTGCTGAATATAATATTTGCTTGTCGTTCTTCCGGCATCCGCACTACATGCCCAGCCCACCGTAGTCTGCCGTGTTTTATAAGCTTCACTATATCCGTACCGTTATACACTTGGTACAACTCGTGATTCATACGACGCCGCCAGATGCCATTCTCCTGTTTACCGCCGAGTATTGTTCGCAGCACCTTACGCTCGAAGACACCAAATGCTCTCCGGTCAGACTCTTTTAACGTCCACGATTCGTGGCCGTAGAGGGCTACCGGAAGTATCAGCGTCTTATACAGAGCGAATTTCGTTTTCGTTTGCAGGCTACGGGACTTCAGCTGGCTATGTAATCCGTAAAAGGCCCTGTTTGCAGCTGCAATACGTCTCTTCACCTCGCGGGTAACATCATTATCGCATGTCACTAGTGTTCCAAGATACACAAATTCTTCCACTACCTCAAATTGTTCACCATCTAACAACACTACACTACCAACACCACTATTGCTCCCTTGCTGTCAACCGGCTACCATGTACTTCGTTTTGGTAGAACTTATCGTGAGCCCAATCCTCGCCGTCTCCCTCTTAAAAGGCACAAAGGCCTCTTCCACTGCTCTACGGTCAATTCCGATGATATCGATGTCGTCCGCAAAGGCAAGGAGCATGTACGATCGTGTGATGATGGTACCGTTCCTCTGCACACCAGCTCTCCTAATCGCTCCTTCAAGAGCAATGTTGAACAGTAAGTTTGAAAGTGCATCACCCTGCTTCAATCCATCTAAGGTCACGAACGAGGTTGAAATCTCATCTGCAACCCTTACACTTGATTTCGATCCATCTAGCGTTGCGCGAATCAGTCTAATTAGTTTCGCCGGAAAACCATGTTCTAGCATAATCTGCCAAAGCTCATTTATCTTCACTGAATCGTATGCTGCTTTGAAATCAATAAACAGATGGTGAGTCTGCAAGCTGTACTCCCGGAATTTATCAAGGATTTGACGCAGGGTAAACATTTGATCCGTCGTTGATCGGCCCTCACGAAAACCAGCCTGGTATTCACCGACGAAGGACTCCTCAAGCGGTCTCAATCTGTTAAACAGAACGCGTGACAGTATTTTGTACGCCGAATTCAGAAGAGTTATTCCTCGATAATTGGCGCACTCGAGTCTGTGCCCTTTTTTGAATAATGGGCAAATGAGGCCATCCAACCAGCTAGCAGGCAGTTCTTCGTCCTCCCATATCTTCGTTAGAATACGGTGGATTGCTTGATGCAGCTGCTCACTTCCGTGTTTGAAAAGTTCGGCCAGGAGCTCGTCCTTCCCAGCAGCCTTATTGTTTTTCAGCTCACGTATTGCCTTTTTAACCTCGTCTAGCGTTGGAGGCTCCACAGCTTGATCGTCGTCTGCGATGTTTACTCTGTTCCTCGATACTCCCTCACTCTCTCCATTCAACAATGTCTCAAAATGTTCTTTCCACCTGGCAGCCACCATTGTTTTATCTGTCAGCAAATTCCCCTCAAGGTCATTGCACATGGCGGGAGATGGCGCTGTTTTACTCCGCACACCATTGACAGTCGCGTAGAACCTTCGCATATCGTTCTGTTCCATACTTTCTTGCGCCTCAGCAATCACGCGTTCTTCGTATTGCCTTTTCTTTCTGCGGTGGGTTCGTTTCTCAGCTGCCCTTGCTACCTTGTACCGCTCTCTGTTCAGCCGGGTACCAGACACTAACATCCGGCTTCTGGCAACGTTCTTCTCATCCGTCAACCTCTGGCACTCCTCATCAAACCAGCCATTACGTGGTCGTCTTTGAGCTGTACCTATCACTTCTTGTGCTGTTGTGTTCACCGCTCCGTGGATTGTGTTCCACAGATTGTTGAGGTCCTCGTTCACGTTGATTTCGCTAATCCGCTCATCAAGCTTCTGGCGGTACTCTGCAGCAACACCTTCTACTGACAAGCGATGGATATTGAAACGCATCGATCTCCGGTTCGTTGAATTCGTAACGGTCGATAGACGCGCCCGAATTTTGCAGACAACAAGATAATGATCTGAGTCAATGTTAGGCCCCCTAAAAGTCCTTACATCAATGACATCTGAGAAGTGCCGGCCATCCACCAACATGTGATCGATCTGGGTGCAAGTTTCGCCATTTGGGTGTCTCCAGGTGTGCTTTCGGATATTCTTGCGTGCAAAGTAGGTGCTACTGATGGCCATACCTCTAGCAGCGGCGAAGTTTATCAGTTTCAGGCCGTTATCATTGGTTACTGTATGTAGGCTCTCTGTACTAATGATTGGACGAAAGAAATCTTCCCTCCCGACCTGCGCATTTGCATCTCCGATTACAATCTTCACGTCGTGTTTTGGGCACTCATCATAAGTTTTATCGAGACTGTCATAAAACGCGTCCTTCACGTCATCGGATTTATCGTTGGTTGGCACATAGATGTTGATCAGGCTGTAGTTGAAGAATTTGCCCCGAATCCTTAATACACAGATGCGGTCGCTTACCGGTCTCCACCACATAACACGCTTCATCTGCTTCCCGATCACTATGAACCCTACTCCATGTTCTACCCTATCGCCACCGCTGTGATAGATATGATACTTGAAGGAAGTGTTGGCGATGGGATCCACCGCCCGGAATTCACGTTCTCCGGATCTAGGCCACCGTACTTCCTGAATAGCAGCTACGCTCACATTCACTTTTTGCAGTTCACGAGCCAAAAGGCCCGCTCGTCCAGGTTCATTTAAGGTTCTGACATTCCAAGTACCGGGTTTCCATTCATTGTCCTTATTTCGTTGCCGGGTCGGTTGCCGAAAATTCCGTTCGTTGTTTTCTCTTTCTTCGTTTTTCTGAGTAATGTTGGGGGTTTCAGTATGCTACCTTACCGGGGTCGCGATACCTACATCATGTTGGTGGGGCTGCCACCTTAGGTGTAGCTGACGTGATACAGCATTTCTTATTCAGCCGCTCGCTCCGAGACAGACGCTGTTTGAGCCGCACCTCCATGGTGAACAGACGCTCGAGGGTCGCACCTCCTCACTTTGCTATCACCACGATCCGGATCCATGTTTTTATCGTGGTGACATTGCCCAGGCTACGCTACCAGCATCTTTTGCTGGCGGTCTTTGTCATCGGCTGACCCGTGGAAGCGTGAGGTAGGAACTTGTGAGGACCAGAGCTGTTGGGACAACACTCCTTCCAGTTTGTCGACTCACCATTTGTAGCCAATACTGAAACGAGTCAGTATTGGGTTTGAAATGGATACCGACCAGTGACACCTTTACCTACACGGTGTCCTTCCGAGATATTTTGATAGTTTGTTAAATGTAGGCATTTTAGTTCTTCTAAATTCACTGCCGATGACGTCGGAAGTATTAACATTTGTATTTTTGTATTTTGACTGCTATATTGCAATGAACTTTCAGGCAGAATTCCAAAAATATAACTCAATTATGGCACTAAAATAGCTTCCACATAACCATCGAAATAAATCGCGCACTTGTGTCCAGATTGTGTTGACTTCGCTTGAAAATGAGAAGAATGTTTTACTGTCCCCAGTTTATAAGTCTGCATTGCTGTAAAATACTCTTCCGGTTGCTGTTATTCAACTTAAATTTGACGTGTTTCAAGTTAATGATCATACCTTTTGCCACAAATATGCTTAAGTGGTCCAGTATGTATGATTGACGTTTGTGAATTAGCGACTGCCGTTTCGAATCCCGAAAAGCAAAGGTAATTTTTAGACTTATAATAACAATATAAATATGTAAATCCAATTATTCAGCACCTTGTAGTCCCATAAAAATATATATGATATGAAGTGGTTACTTTTTTTTCTAAATAAAACTAGAAGGCTGATCAAGTGTTGGAGAAAACTGTTATTAAATGCCTTAAAAAGCTTATAATTTATGGAACTGTTAAGCTTTGGGGTGATTAAAATCACCAGATTTAGATATTTAAAAGCTGAACAAAGGTTAACGTGGTCTATGTACAACAATTATTCAAACTAAGGCTGAATTAAAATCTTTTGAACAACACTTGTTAAGCATCCAATGGCTACCTGGGTTGTTCCAACTGATGGGGATGCGTCTCATGCAGCTCTTTCAGCTTCCACGATGCGACTTTATCTTCGACAGTTTTTAGGTCACATTTCAACTGGTAGTCTTCCTGTGCCAGATGCAGGGTGCTGAACCCGTGGTCTGCCTCACAAACAGCGCGGTAGACTTCGTAACGGTTCTGGCTTTCTACGAAGTAGCTCCGAAACTGCTGAATCTGAGAAACACATAGCGCTTGGATATCAGTGATGCCTCTTCCTCCTTCATTACGCGGCAAGGTGACTCTCTCGACGGCCGACTTTGGGTGATGCATGCGATGCTTAGTGAACGCCACTCGTACTGCTCGTTCTATCGCCTCCAAGTCTGTTCTGGTCCACTTGATCACCCCAAAGCTGTAGGTCAACAGGGGCACGGCAAACGTGTTTATCGTCTTTATGTTGTTGCCGGCCGAAAGGAACGACCTCAGAACACGATTGATTCGATACAAGAACTTTTCCTGCAGCTCCTTCTTGATTGTTGTATGGCGAATCCCTTTAAGTTGCAGGGACTCCAGGTACTTGTAGGTTTCAAATCATCTGTTCGTTGATGCGGAAACTGCCAGTATCCACTTCTTGACCCCGACGGATATTGGCTGTTCGATATTTATCGACTCCAAACTCCATCCGGATTTCATTACTGAACACTGTTACAAGCTGCAAGAGACGGTGCAGCTTCTCCACTGCTTTCGCAAACAGCTTCAAGTCATCCATGTAGAAGGTGTGGGTAACATTTGTGCTTCTTTTCCGGAAGCTGCTGAGGGGGTTCATCGCAAGGCAGAATCATAGTGGACTCCTGCTGAGAGTTCTGGACCATAACACCACTGCTCCGTCAGTAACGTGGAGAGATGTGCTCCACATTCCCATTGCGTGCTGCATAAGCCTGATGACTCCACCGTCCACCTTGTACAACTGCAGTACCTTGAGAAGGTACGAATGCGGTACTGAGTCGTACGCCTTCTTGTAGTCGATGTACGCCATGCTCGGGTTTCTCTTTTTCTGGCTCGCCTGACCGACAATAACTGCATCGATGATGACCTGATCTTTGCAGCCTTGAGTGTTTTGCCGGCAGCCCTTCTGTTCTTCGGCCATAACGTTGTTTACATTGCAATGGTTCTGTTTGTTCCGATTTATTACTGATGAGATCACTTTGTACAGGCTCGAGAGAGCCTGTACTTGACTGGATTAGCCGTGTTTTGGTCCTTGGTCAGAAGATAGGTTACCTCCCTGGTAATGAATTCTGGTAGCTGTTGGGGGTTTTCTAGTACCATATTGAAGCATTCCGCCATCCGTCCATGGATTCAGGTGAACTTTTTATATCAGAAGTTATGCACAAAACCTGGTCCTGGTGCAGCCCAATTCCTGGTATACCGGGTAGCTTCCCGAATATCCTGAGCGGTTACAACGACCGTGGGCATACTTACAATTCCATTACTCCTATCCTCTTCCTCTGCCAACCACATCCCATCACTATTATGTTGAACAGGATTCTCCCACAGATCGGCCCAAAACTGTGTTACTTCGCCAATCTCCGGGAGTAGTCCTTCGCTATAGTCGGTTTTGTTGTTACGGATGTGGTTATAGAACTCCCTTTCGTTAGTGTTGAACATTCGATTTTCCTTCTTCCGCTTCGAGCTTTCTCCATAACGTCGCACAGTGGACACCGTCCATACATATCTCGGACAAAAATCCAAAAGTAGTCTGAATTTGATGGAAAGTTCATATTATAGTGGTTTTAGGATGCTGCGTCCGTTTTTGATGTTTTTACTTTAAGTGACGATCAATAGAGTACGTCACGCTATATTGAGGGAAAATCATCCCTCCTCTCCCCCTTTCAATGCATTTTGCCTAGACTTAATGCATTGTTTGTCACCGATTCTTCATGTCCATGTCATGGTGTGACGTACTTAATGGACGCCCCCATCATCACCTTACTTGAAACCGCTGGAAAAACGGTTTATCGATCAGAAACGCGCAAGTACGGGTATGTCATATACAATACTATGGTTTATACTAATAGACCGAGTGAAGTTTTATTCGAGAAGTTTTTCCTGGAAAAAGCCAGGAAAATTCTTACTAAAAAGTGAGCAGATCAACTTTCGACAAAAGTGAGTAACGTTCGCATGGCCGAAAACAGCTTGTTGCCATCTCATCCGTGCACATTACTGAACCATTTAATCACAGATATGTGAGCACGAAAAATACAGATTAGTGGGTAAACAAAGAATCGATTTATCCCCATGTGCTAGACAGAGAGAGACGATTAAACGTCAAAATGGTCTATGAGGAGTGAGTAGCTTTTACTCACCTGGTGAGTAGCTTTTTTTGTCCGTAAAGAGTAGAGCTCGCGTGCTGCCCTTTTAAAAAATGTGGCGATTCTGATAAGCTTCTTCGAAAATCAAAACATGTATGTTTTCCGGTGTGTTGCATCCGCTGACCGGATTTAGATATAACATTAAAGTATTGATTGAATTTGAAACTACTGAAAATGGATTCCCAAGCAGCAGGTAAAAAGTCATGATTTGAAACTATATTTGAAAACACAATAGTTAAACTCTTTTCATTGTTATATAAATACTAGGCAAGGTTGCAAAGACTCATTTCAGCTAAAATAATGTTTTACGGAATAATAAAACCAAAAGATGGTATGATGGCATGTTTTACTTGTAACTTACAAGAAGAGGTTACAAAGTATGCGTTGGAAACATAAAACCTGTAAATTTTGCTTTCTATGAGTCACAATCAGCGATTTGCTGATCGCTGAGTGAGTGAGTGAGTGAGTGAGTGAGTTTGTGAAAAATCGCTGACTGTGACTCTCATGAAGTGAAATAAACAGGTTTAATATGTCAAACACATTCTTTGCAACCTCTTCTTGTATACTACCAATTCAAAATTTGATCATGGCATCTAATTATTTCATAATTTAGAAAAACATTGTTTTAGCTGAAATGAGTCTTTGCAACTAGGTGGTATTACTAGGTGGTTTACACGTTCTGGGCAGTTGCGAGGAAAAATTCAGATCAATTCGCGAATACATAACGAGACATGTGGAAATAATTTATCAGGATGTCGATGTTACAATCGGCGCTTTGTATCGCGAATACCTATGCCGCTGGAACAATGCAAAATGAATGAATGAACGATTTCTGACAGCAAATGCAGAATGGTTGGATCAATTCATAGACGAGCTTGTAGTTCGAGTGAGTAATTACTTTAATTGGTTATAATTTTGTTTTTTAAAACTAGTCTTTTCTTGAATTTATGGTGAGCTATATTTTCCAACGGAAATGACAATGCGGGCTGAAGGTATGAAATAATTGGCGAACGTTTTGAAATCTGGTACAATTTCGGAAATATCAAATTAACAGGCATTGACAATTTTTACTAATGCTAAGTTTTCAAAACGATAATATAACATCATCCGTGAAATAGCAAAGATCGTGTACACATCGAACAAATCATTATCAGCAGCTAAAAAACTGTGCTACCCTCCTGAAACTTATTTTAATACATCAAAAGTTCACTGTACAGTTGATTTGCAGGAAGTCCTTCATCGCACTGCTTCTAGATTGTCCAAACTTTTCGAAACAGAAATCATTTCTTCGGCTCAAAAGGGTTGCACGCGTTTTCACCTCTATGTGAAATGGGATCTTGACGAACATGCCTGAGTACAATCAGAAATTCGAAGATCCGAAAAGCTCTGATGCTCATGTAGTGTTAACATTAATTGTTCCACTGAGAATATTCGGAGAGGAATGTTTGATTTGGGACAACAATTTTCCTCCACTCGGTATTGCCGTCCAATCGCGATATATTTGGCCAAGAAAACTCCAGAGAATACAACGGAAGAGTATGAGCGCATGATTGGCGCAATCAAACAGCTCAAATTGAAAGTGGGGAAATACGTGATTAGTATCGAATATAAACTCTCAATGACTATGATTGACACTAAAACGAAAACCATTAATGCCATTACGTGGACTTCATGTGCACAGCGATGTTACCTGGGCAAAGCCAAATTTCAATGATATTGAAAACATTGTGAAAAAACCTATTGAAACTGCCTATTTAAAATTCGAAATCATTAGTTTACACTGCTGGATTCGTTGCTTTGAATGTTTATTGCATATCGCCTACAGGCTCAGCTTTTGCAAGTGGGTAAAATCAGGTCATATGTATGAATATAATCGCAACAAGAATCGCATTCAGACAGAGTTCTTCAGTAAACTTGGCCTGCACGTTGATATACCTCGTCCTGGTTTTGGCACAAGCAACACTGGCAACACCGCCAGGCGTTTTTTTTTTTAAATGTGGAAATATCTTCGGCAATCACCCATATCGACTTGAATTTGATAATAAGATTTCGGACCCTGTCAAAAGCTTCTTCAAGTGGAGAATCCATTGATTCTGAAAAGTTTTCGAAATATGCCACAAACACACAAACACGAGCCGTCTGTACGTCCAACTCTATGACTGGAACCACATGCCGACATCGGTCCATAAGTTGCTGATTCACGGACATTCGATAATTCACGAAGCATCAGTACCGATTGGCAAGCTTTCAGAGGAAGCTCAAGAAATTATGAATAAGGAGCTTCGGATAATTCGCAATGACAATGCCTGGAAAGCATCATGAGAAAAAACGCTACGAATTCGTTATAAATTTTTGATGAGAATGAATTCGAGGCCAGCTATGAGAGCGATGACAGTTGAATGACGATGAATGAAGCAAATTAATTTGGTTTGAGAGTAAATATACGTATTTGAGGATAATAACTCTATCTTTTTATCTAAGATATATCTGATTTATCTTGAGGTAATACAAAATTTCCATCGTCAAACATCATCTCTATGAAAAGTGAACTGACAAAAATCAAAGCATCGCACGATGCATCGCAAAATCCTTTTGTGTTAAGAACTACCATGCGTCTCCACTGTTTTTTTTTTTTTTTTTTGAAAAATCGTCTCCAAAGTTTTTTTTTTTTTGAAAAATCATACCTTGGGGCAAAAAGGGGCAAAACAACATGTACATTTCCAAAAAGTTCAATAATTTTCCATCATTGTGAACTACAAGCGATCTTTTCGAACTATTTAAAAAAAAAACTACAAGCTCCTTAAACATTTCTGCATGCCTAATCATTTATTATCGAATGTAGGAAAGAGAAGGAATACTTGTATTGGATAAATCGAATGGCAAACATAAGCTGGATGGAAACCCTTCAAATTAAAAACATTTTGACCCAAATCGGAAATATAGTTGTAAAGATATATTCATATCAATGACATAGGTTTGCTCTGGTTTTTTTATGCAAATTCTCACAGAATTTCCCGACCTCCTCACCTTTGAATAGCTGCTAAAAAAAATAATTTTCTTTATAATGTTGTAATATTGTGGGAAAACTTTATTCAATATGTATATAAAAATAAAAAAATTCAAACCATTGAAAACCATAAAAAAAAATTTGATTAAAGTCCAGCTTGGCGCCATTGTGCGTCGCATCCGTTTAGCAAGAGCACTCAACCGCCGTATATGGGTGTCGAGCACCTCAGTAATATCGGCTTCAGTGAGCTCATGGAGCTCTGCGGGCTTAAAAATTTCAGCAACGTGACGAACTAGCCTCGATGATCGGTTTCCCCTCTTTTACTGTGTCAACCGACCAATCTTAGTCCGAAGTGTGACGATTCGACCCTCCAGGCGTCGCATCCATGCGGGTTTTTGTGCGTTGGGACGTGTACGACTTTCGCCGTCCCCTTGCGGGTTTGTACCACGCCCATAGCTGCACAGTACCTACACTATGAACTGCAGGTCCTCAAGGTTCTCAACGGCTTCCAAGTGCTGTGGCAAAATATCCTCGTTGAGAATGCTTACTGCACTCGTTAGCCGGTAGGAATACTGCAGCCGGGACATGGGGTCCGTCCCTTGGAACTGTGTAGCCGCTGCGTCCATTCGAAAAGCTAGCTCATCCCGTAGTTGCTGGTCTACTACTTGTCCAGGAGCGGTTGGCTCCTCCGTTGACGTGTTTACCGCTGCAATCGACTCACGTCTCTCACTCGCAAGTAATGCATTCAGCCCAACAGAACTCCTTCTTGACGTATCGCTCGATCCATTCCCTTCCCTCCATAGTTCCCTCCGCACTTCCAGCTTGATGCACTCTACCTCGGCCGGTTCGAGCAAGTTGTGTGACATGATTGCTCGCTGCCTAGTATACAACTTGTTCCGGTCAAGCTGGTTGGCAAATCGAGGGAACCGTTCATTGACCATATCCAGCATCCTTGATCTGCCGGACATATCCGTCTCCAAACTCGTGCAAACGTAGTATCAGCGCATCACGTACTGGTTCATCTCCCTCGTCCACATGATCCGCTGTCTTTGGCGGCCTGCTAAAGTGAGCGATTGACTTGGTGTTGTCTATTGCTGCCTGTTCGGTCTCGCGTGTGAGTTACGCGCTGAGCCCGTAGACTGAAGGGCCGCTCTTGCACCTCATTTTCCTCCAGCCGCTGGCCGTTCGCCCTGTCCCCTGTCCCAGAACCAGCTCCAGTAGGGGCTCCCTCCTCGGGCAATTGCATTGGTCTTAATCTTCTTGTTCTCAACTCCATGTTGGCTAACGGCGCCGGTGGTGTAGTGGTAAGCGTGATTACCTCTCACCCCAGCAGGCCTGGGTTCAATCCCAGTCGGCGCCGCCGGGATGTTCTGAGGCATAACATCTCTGATCACGCCTTCCTTCGGATGGGAAGTAAAGCCGTTGGTCCCCGGTTCATGAGTTGATGGGTCGATAAGTAGGGTCCAGGTGTGGGAGCTGCCTTCCTGGCACGTCGGTAGCATTGGTGCTCAGCACGGAAAACAAGATCGACGGAAAAAACAAACCAAAGGAAAAAAAAAAAACTCCATGTTGGTGTTGCTTCTTTCCAGGAAGCTACGGGTTTGTAAATGGCATATCCTCCATTACAGTGCTAAATAGCTAGGTTATCGCTCCCTTCCTTGCCCAATTATAATTATTATTATTAAAATTATTGGATTTTATTAGATCAGAGTTCAAGGTAATTAGTTATTAATTAATTCCGAAGCCGATAACATATTTAATAATACGATTAATCGACTACTTTCAGGGCAACACTGCATATTACATTTATGATATGGTAGCCTTGATATTTTGCCTTATACCCCGTTCACATTACAGCGTATATCACGTGATATACGCTGTCTTGCAATGAGCACTCATACATCTAGTTTTCACTGGAAATCCTATATATGAGTGTTCATTGCAAGACAGCCTATATTACGTGATATAGGCTGTAATGTGAACGGGGTATAAGTCTTCCCGCCAAGCACACCTACAGTACTGGACAAAATAAATCATAAGCTCAACCCAAAAAAGTACATTACATCATATGTTTGCTATTCTGCACGCAATTTCAGCAGTATATTCAGAAAAGTTTAAGTATTTCTCATTGTGCATTCAATTAGCTGAATGAAAATTGTTATAATATTCTGTTATTTTTGTTACAAAGTTGAATAAATATATGCTCACTTAAAATCACTTAGATTTTATTTTTTAGCCATCGAATAAAAACAAAATCTGAAGATTTGGCATCACGGCGTAATATTTGACAGTTCTTGTTCCGAGAAGCGTGCGCATCGCACCATTGTGTTTTGTTTGCGTCATTTGAAAAGTAAAAAATGTCGGGAAAGCAGATTTCGCCCGATGTTTCTTTTCGGAAAATTACCGAAAAGTACTCGATCTCAGTTAGAGCTGTTCAGCGCATATGGAAACACGAGGAATTGTGAGGAATTTATCCGGGCAAGGACGTCATCGTGCGACAATTAATCGTGATGACATCAGAATTGTTCGAATGGCTAAGCAGAATCCGAAGTATTCGTCGATACATATTGTGGAATCGATGGATCTCAATGTAAGTCGACGTATTGTTCGCCGGCAACTTAATGAGAGCGGTTTGAAAAGCTGTTTGGCATCGAAGTGTCCTTTTATCAACAAGCGGAACCAACGGAAGCGACTAGAATTTGCTAAAAAGTGCGCCGGAACGACTGTGGACTTCTGGAAACGAGTTCTGTGGACGGATGAGAGCAAATTTGAGTTATTTGAACAGAAAAGGCGATCAAGGGTTTGGCGAGGTTCCGGTGACGCTCTTAAGGAACCATACATTCAAAACACGGTTAAACACGGAGGCGAAAATATCATGTTATGGGGAGCATTTGCGTGGTCTGGTATTGGAAGCTTGGCTCATATAAAGGGAATAATGACTGCAGATGTGTAGTACATTGACTTGTTAAGTGAAAATCTGGAAGTTTCGCTACTGTAAACTGGCCTGGAATCCAATTACATTTTCTAACAAATGACCCAAAGCACACAGCGGAAGAAAACAACGGCATTTTTCAAATCAAATCGGATCAAAACGCTGGAATGGCCTCCCCAATCTCCCGATCTCAACCCAATTGAGAATTTGTGGTCTTACTTAGACAACAAAGTGGATAAAGCATCGGTTTCCAACAAAAACGTTTATTTTGAAGCACTTGAAGCAGCGTGGGAGAATATCGATTCAGGATATCTAAAAAACCTCGTCGGAAGTATGCCAAGACGGTTGGAAGCATAGGGAAGGGTGGTCATACCAAATACTGAGAGTGTTAAAATGTAAGTTGAAAGTTGAATTATACAAGAATTTTCAATAAGAAACCAGGCGTATGATTTATTTTGTCCAACTCGAAATTCTCCTTTTACAACTTATAAATGATGATTGAGAAAGTCATACAATATATTGAATATTCTATACCTGCACAGTTTTAGCGAAAAACATACAGAAATATTGCAGAACAAACCATTATTGTATGTTTGAATCTACCTGCTATATCGAGCTCCAAAGAAAAATTATATGGGTGTATGAATTATTTTGTCCAGTACTGTATGTTGCTTGCTGAGCTGTTGACGAAGCATGACAGAAGAACATCATCTTCGTAATCAATTAATCACTAATTATCCTGTCGTTAAATCAAAATGTGGATTTCAGCAAAGCTGTAGCTAGGAAGGTTTCACATTAGTAGAGATAAGTACAGATAACAAATTGTTTCTTAGATCATTACAGGACTAGAACGAGGAGATCAAAAAGTTCACTTTCCTCATAGTAATTCCCATATAAGCATGAAAGGGCCATTGCAGTACGAGATCGCATCCAAATGAACTTATATGTTAGTAGAATTGTCAGGACCTGAAATTTGAAATCGATTAGCTTCGAGCAGCAAAAACGATATTGTGAACCACCCTAGTAGATACACTTCTGCTGCGATCCTACTTCACGGCTCTTGTTTAATCGTACTCTGATTCATTAGAATATTGTGTTTCGCAAGTATAGCGTTCCATTAGCGCAAAGCAACACAGCTACAAATCCAGCCACGAGAGACTTCCAGGAGACGTGATAATTAATCTGCAGCTAGGGATGACTTTTCCGATCTGGAGATGCTCGAAAACAGTTATTTGGATCATCTAGGTCTGCAAATGGCTATAATCTGTACAATCCTAGGAACATTAACCCAAAGAAGTTAATTCAAAATTTCACTCTATCTAACGGCTATATAGAATGTCTGCAACTTAAACATTAGTTCAAGACCATTTCGATAATGTAAACAACGTGTTGCTACAGCAATCGATGAATGCAGAAACAAACATCAATCGATATGTGTACCGAACTTGTCCATCCTTCAAACAACGTCATAACGCAAACACCATCCAATTACCGGCTAATAAAGCCATACCGCTGGCTGACTACTGACTGGCCTGGGACGGGCGGTACCCAAAGGAGATCAACCCAGTATAATAAAGCCACTTTTTATGCACCTCACAAAGCCACCAACTTGTCCATAACAATTATAATAATATGCTAACGAGATGTAAAGTACGCCGAACAAGCGTGACAAAAGCACATTCGTCGTGTTACTCTCCGTCGCCGCAGCCACCGCCGCCACCGCCACACTTCTCCAGCGATCGTCGTCGATGGCGATCAAGTAGCTCTATCTGCTATCGCCGGAGATCAACAAAGTGACCGCGTGCAAGTGTATGGGTGGTTAGGAGACGAAGTAGACAGTAGAGGGACAACAACGCAATCAATGCAGTCGGTCGGGTCGGGGCGTGCCTCCCAGCCGGTGGTGCATGTACGCGGTGTGCACCTATAATATACGCTCTCCAGCCGCCGCCGCCGCTGCAGCCGCTAGTCAGGTGCAGGGTGCGATTAATTATTCTGCAATTATTTAAATTGGGGCTAATTTTTCATTTAAAGTTTTACATACATGAATATGGGGAAGGGACTTTTAAACCGCATTAATGGATGACTGATAAGCAACTGTGAATGGGATAGGAAACTTAGTGGAAAAATGAAAGTTCTGGAAGCGTGCCAATTGCCTTTAGGAAGTCATAGGATGAGACGAAGGATTTCTTTCTGGAAAAATTCTTCTTTACCCATCTATTGTGTGGTTCCTCTCGTCATAACCAACTTAGTCATCTCAGTGATGGTACAACACGCAACAACCACCCTACAGCTTTCTCTCTGAGATGACTAAGGTGGTCATGAAGAGAGGAGCAACACAATAGTTGGGTAAAGATTAATTGCATTGTAACACACCATCGACTGAAAATGCTTTCGGCAACGTCGCTAGAACTATTCCATAGCCGCGGACAGTATTTGAGCACAGTCAAGCGCCAACTTTTTGCCTGTAGATTTGAAGACATACTTCAAATCTCCGCATACATCGTACGGGTTAGGCAAAGAGTGTGCTTTTGACTTGCATTGTCACATTAATGGCCCTTCGCTAATTTTCAACTTCTATTCAATTTTCATACTGCCGTACTCTAACGGAACTATCTACCTACTCTCTTCTAAGACCATTATCTAGCTAATAAATTATCACACTAAAGCTTCATGTTAGATAGCATTTCCTACCAACCCTTTTTTTTTTAATTATTACTTTATTTGTACAGGCTCAATCGAATAAGAGCCGAGTTATCCTTTTCGTTATACATTATTACTGTCTTAAATTTAAAGTTAAAGGAACTGGACCGAGTACTCGCAGTTGTCTCGAGGTTAGTGGAGATTTGGATGGGAAAAGGGAAGAAAGAGGTTTGAAATGTGGTTTACGATACAAATATTTAATTAATCCTAAAACATGAAATTATTTCTATTCATCTTGAAAACAAACATTGAGAAAAAAACCCACACGTACAAAATACAAACTGAACACAAGGTTAATCAAACTTAAAACCTATGGTTATTATTCTTAAAGTAAACATAATCCTACCAACTCTGAAAATCACAAAATTTGCATTTGAATGTTGATTTTTATGTATAACATGGTAGAACGACGCACACACTTACCTTGATTCTCTTCAGCAGAAAAAGCAAACGAAGTCGAGTATTGTGAGGAAATAAGCGTTTCTTGTTCGCTTTTAGCCTATTAACATTCCGAAGCATGGAATGAGCAGTGGAGAAGCCACTGGCCACCTTTTATTTTCGTCATTATTAATTTCAAAGTAAGCGCCTTGATACTTTCCCAACGGAGAGTTCTGTGTGTCTTCAGCAAGGGTTGAAATTCATAGGCAGTTCATTCCATAATTCCGCAGCACGTTGTTGAAAAGATCATCGATAAATCTCTGTACGACATCTGTCGAGTGTTACATTTCTTGAGCGAGATGACCTCAAAATTGAAAAGAAACTATACAAATACTCAGGACCTTCATTCAGAATTTTGTACGTTTGGGTACATACTCTCAGCTTCGCGTAGTTTTTATAAGTGCAACCCAAAGATTGATGCATAGCGAGAAATATTGTAAACATAACTTGTAGCAACATTAAACGCTAGTTGTAATTTTTGAGTATTATTGTAGAAAGTAGATGTATATAGAACATCAGCATACACACTTAGAAATACCTAATT
Organism: Ochlerotatus camptorhynchus; assembly: GCF_037179485.1. Classification (NCBI taxonomy): domain Eukaryota; kingdom Metazoa; phylum Arthropoda; class Insecta; order Diptera; family Culicidae; genus Ochlerotatus; species Ochlerotatus camptorhynchus. The sequence goes on from NW_027041234.1 coordinate 351,959, forward strand.
TTACACGTGACGGAATCCATCTTTGACATAAAGGATGAGACGTAAACAAACATGTCATGTAATATTAAGTGCTCCGAGACAGGAAAGTTCGTTACTTGACGAAAGGTACGTTTGATTGAGCTGAATTTCGACTCAATTTTATGTCAAAATTGACGCTCGTATATGTCAGTCTCAGAGCACCTAAATTTACATGATTTTTTCTTAGTGTGTAGTTTAATAGCGGAACTAGAAGGCTATGAGCTAATTTCAATTGAATATGTTTAGGGCTACAGTCTCTCAACAGCACTAATGAATGCAGATCAAAAAATACCTTTTTTGAAACACTGTTTATTTGTGCAGTCCAGTTCAAATGTGAGTCCATTAATATTCCCAAATTCTTAACCACATCTGAATATGCGCAATAGCAATCACCTAGGGGAATTTACGTATTCTCGGCAACCTAAGCAACGACCTTCTTTCTATAGCCTTTTTCTCTAAGGAACGCACACATATGCAGTATTGGTTTGTTTACAATCTTTTGCTGCCAGCTGCTCTAACAATTTCAGTCGAAAGAATCGTCAAAAACTGTTTTGAAACGCATTTACAAAGCTCCAATCTTCTCTAGTGAGAGCGAGTATTGTCGGCAACCAGTTTTTCTTCGGCAACCGTTCCATTTGAACTGCATGTAAATCTGCTGTTCTATTATCGGCAACTCGAAATCAGCTACAATTTGTAGTGCGTGTGTTGCATTTCAAGAAAACCTTGCTTGATTGCTTTTTCTCAGTAGTAAAAGCAATCAAGTTAAATTGAAGCTAAAAGCATAAAGAATCGTTTGCATGCATTCAGCGAAGTGTTTTCGTAAGAAAATCCAGTGAAAATAGTGTTTCAATTTGGGTTGCTGAAAATAGTCTGTCATGCCGAAGCCGTCATTTCCCCTATCATAATGCAAGAAGTATCTGAAATGTTTACTGATCGATTGTTAAATATGATTGCTTGAGTTTTGTTTGCATTAAATTGTACGTCGTTTGTTACACTCCACTCACAAATTTTGGAAATCTGAAAGGTAGGGTAGAGAACTACTTCGGCCTAATCGCCCATTTTGGGCCTATCGAGCAGAAATCTTCAAATAAATCCATGATTTCAGAGTAAACAAGTCAATTTGTGCGTTTGGTACGATACTTTAGTTAATAAGCTACGGAACGAAGTCAATGAGAACGCGTGATATGAAGGTTTGCACCCATTATTCCCAAAAACAAAAGAAGCGCTCCGACCGAATCATGTTTTATCTTCATCCGATAGGCCGAAGTGAATTCATTGGCCTTTGAATGGCGTTTCACGCGATAGGCCGAGTTTAGAATCCGTAGGCGGAGTTTGGCGTCAAGAAGCAGTGTTAGACTTTTGACAATATCTCAACGATTGGTTTCTCTTTATCAAATATTACGGTACGTATGGAAAGGTAAATAAATTTGGAAGTTATTAGTAATAATAACATTCCGTTCGGTGCTAAACTGCGCTAGATTAAGAAAGACTATGTACGGGTTGTGCTTAATAGGCCGGAAATGGGGTAGTTAACTCTATAGCTGAACATCATCAGCATAGAGATGGTTAGCACAATAATCTAAATTACTTGAAAGGTCATTGATGAACATGGAAAATAACAGTGGACCCAGAACAGATCCTTCCCAAGTAACATTGCAAGTTTTATGGAGGTTTTAAAGCATGCTACATTTCTAAATCATGGTCTACAGAATCCTTATAAAACCGAAATTGTTACTTGGGTTGTGGCACACCATTTGTTACATTCAAAAGCACTGATTTTGAATTTTTGAATTCAACATATTGCGTTCGTTCCGTAAGATATGAAGAAAGCAAGTTTACAGAAGTTGTATCGAGATAGAATGAGCTACGTAGTTTATGACTTTATAATTTATAATTGATAGAATCGAAAGCTTGACTAAAATCCAAAAAGAACTAGAACTGTTAGATTACGTTTGTCAAGTGGAAGTTTTATCGTTTTCTATTTAAATTGAAGCTGTTGTAGTACTGTAATGTTTACGATATCCAACTTCAAATTGGTGTATTTCTGTTAAAAATGCATTAAAAAAAAACCTTAAATGCTGCATTGGGAAGTTGAGTGTATATTCAATGATTACTTTGATGAGTTTTCACCGTGTGCTCTCCAGTTTTCAAAATGACGTCCAAGCAAGAGGAGCAGCGTGTCAAAATTTTGTTAGCACAGCAAGAGAATGCGACGTTCTCACACGCCAAGTTGGCAAAATTGCTGGATGTGGCCGAATCGACCGTGACAAACATTTTAAGAGTGTTCGGGGAGCGTCTGTCGACCGTCAGGAAGCCTGGAAGCGGCGGCAATCGCAATCCGGACGTAGCAGCGACGACGAAGAAGGAGGCGGTGAAATATAAGCGGAATCTCCTAACCTCTCCATCCGGGACGTCACTGGCAAGCTCAATGTCTCCCATACTTCTGTGCAGAAGGCCAAGAAACGAGCCGGGTTGTCGACGTTTAAGAAGGTGAAGGTGGCGAACCGAGATTACAAACAAAACACGTCGGCAAATCAGCGGTCCCGAAAGCTGTATACGAATTTGCTCAAAAAGTTCGACTGTGTCCTGATGAATGTGGACGTCTTAGTGGAATACCTGTATAATGAGAGAGAGAAGGATTAGTAATTTCCATTTAATTCCACTACCTTACTTACTTACCCTTGACAGATACGCGTATTTCGTCTACAATGTGCACACTTCTTCAGTGTCTTGTAGTCGAGTATTAGTACAAGACACTAAAGAAGTTTGCACATTGTAGACGAAATACGCGTATCTGTCAAGGATAAGCAAATAAGGTAGTGGAATTAAATGGAAATTACTAATCCTTCTCTCTCTCGACTGTGTCGTCATGGACGACGAAACTTATGTGAAGGCGGATTTCAAGCAGCTTCCGGAACAGGAGTCTTATACCGCATCAGGAAGAGGGAACGTGGCTGAAATTTACAAAGCCGTCAAACTATGGAAGTTCCCGAAAAAATATCTCGTCTGGCAGGCCATATGCACGTGTGGTCTAAAAAGCGGCATTTTCATTACTATGGGAACCATCAATCAAGAGATCTACGCCCAGGAGTGCCTGGAAAAGTGGCTGCTACCATTCCTAAAGCAACATAATAGACCTGTGCTTTTCTGGCCGGACTTGGCGAGCTGCCACTATGGGAAAGAGGCAATAGAGTGGTACGATGCGAATAACGTGGTTGTGGTACCCAAAGACCACAACCCTCCCAACAGCCCAGAACTACGCCATATCAAACGGTATTGGGTATCAGAATTTAAAAAAAAAATAAATCCATGGATAACGAGCAGAAGTTTAAATCTAACTGGCGTTCTGTGGCGAGTAAGGTCAATGAGACCACTGTGCAAAAATTAATGGAAGAGGTTAAGCGGAAGGCACGGCAGTTCGGATTTGGCAAACCAAAAGAATGAACAGACATTTTTTCTTTTAAATATATGAGTTGAACTACCAAAAGAAAAATAAGAAGATTTTTATGATATGAATTTTTACTGAAAGAAACGATTTTTTTGTCGACCAATTTTTGCGCGTTCCAGTCTTAAGTAACGTATTATAAATCAAATAATCGTTTAGTTGTTTAGTCAGAAGACTTTCATTTTTTTTTTAATAACAGGTAGAATGATAATCGGTCTGTAGTCCTTATTGTTCCTGTGTTATCAATTTGCCAATAGGTACAATACGTGTTATCTTACAAAGCTGTGGAAATGTTGAAGTTGTTATTTTGTATAGGTTCATTATAAGCATGACCACAAGAGTTTTTTTTTTCAAAACGCTGAGTGGTAACCGGTCAAAGCCGGTAGAATCACTGGACGCGGATTTAAATTCGGCCAGGACTTCTTTGTTCGTTACATTCCTAAATGAAAAAGAAAATGACGAGGACTTACCAGCCATAAATCGTTCATCGAAAGTAACTGGCACTTGATTTGACATGAAGAACTGATTCAATGATTCGGCAGTGATGTTACACACGTCACCACCACCTGCTCTACTTTGAGTTTTCAAAAGTCCAAAACATTTTATATTCTCCAAAAAGTTTATTGGAAGAAAGAAAAGGGTTAAGGAGACGAGATAAGTAAGTGTACGCGGTTTGACCAATTTCGCAACTTTGCAAAAGTATTCCTTTGGCTGCACAGGATTTATCTATTTTTCATTTATCATAACCTTCAGATCGTTTTTGGAAGAGATTTTGGATGTATGGATTAATCCATTGAGCACTAGGATCAACCATAGTTTTCATCTTCAATAAAGCATATCGTTTAAAGTTTGTAATTTTCCGTCAACTTTGCAAATCGGCTATAAAACTATCGGTGTTTATCTTGTGATATCCTCTTGTCCAATACACAGCTGGAGGTTGATGAGGTGCCTTAACTCTGTAATCAAATCAGATCAATTCATGGTCACTAACGCCTCCTATAGAAAACTGAAAGATGTTGTTAACGTTAGAAGTGCAATTTCCAAGTGCATAATCAATAAAAGATGACCTGCAACCTGATTTATGACAAGTGGGGGAAAGAGGTAAAAAAATAACAGAAAGTGATTTAACCATATCGATTAGCTTGTTTGTAACAGGTGAAGAAGTGTCATACAAATGTACATTGAAATCACGCATGAATACGAAATGAGAATGAACTTATTTAACAAATAGTTTATCAATCTCATCAACAGCATCAGACTTAGCAAGAACCTTATGATTTGTTTTGCTGTTCAGATAGAAAGCAACTTCACCGCCTCGCTTCTTATTTTCTAAAATTCGATCAGAACGAACAATTTTGTAGCCATCAAACTCAACAGATTTATGTCTTATTGAAGACTTTAACCAAGACTCAACAATCCCCAATACAGTTAGTTTTAAGTTCTGAAGGAAGGTTCTGTAATAATCAATATTTCTTACAATGCTGCGATCATTATGGAAGGCAATTTCAATGTAGTTTCTAGCGTGTTTCTCAATACAGTGTTTCATGATCGTATCAGAAATACAACGTGAATTAACTGATTCATAGACGTCATCGGGTCTCACCCCGGAACTGATCATCTTCTCAGCATTTGTAAGGACTGTCGAAGACTCACAAGTCGATTCCCGTAGAAGGAATCGCTAACAATACCAACCAGATCGTCAGATACCGTGACCTTGATGGAGATGCAGGTTAGCTCATAGTAGTAGCATAGTGGCATGAAAGCCCTGAACTATATCACTAAACCAGAATATTACTGAGCTTTCAGTACGTGGACAAGTATGAACAACAAGAAACTTTCAGGATACAATTAATATATTTTTTTTCCTCTGTTCGGGACATAACACCACTGCGACCAGTAATTTGATCTATTGTAGTATATCCCGTGTCCTTAGTTTAGTGCATGTCGTATTACTCCATCACTATTGAGAAATGATGAAGTATTCGGTTTTGATACAGTTGTCATTCTTGCCTTCATCGCAAGGAATCGATTCTAACTGAAAGGTTCCGCTATTTATACCCTTCGGAGTTGGAACACCCTCCAAAGGCGCGCCCCTTTGTCAGTCAAAATTGGATTCCTTAACAACAAAAAAAAGCTATGACACCGATAATGACCATGCATCAGAACCCTAGTCTTAATAACCACTTCAAACTAGGGAACAACGATTAGAAGATTAGGAATCACATAGGTGAAGACTAACTAACTCATTTTTTCCTTGTTTCAAGATCATCCTCGGTCCAGGCAACCCGAGGACTTATCACTATCAACAAGGCATAAAAAGTAACAAGGACTAAGATGTGTTCCTTTGATTACTGAAAAATCCTGTTCCCCTAGTTTGAATAAGTTAGGACTAGGAATCGGTGGTAGATCTTACATCCCGTAACGTACCACGAAAAGGTGATCTACCCACGTTACGGGGCAATTAATATATTACCCAATATATTAAACAATTTGAGCTGATTAAAGGCTGAAAAAGGCATTTCTTAGCTGAAGAGGCATATTTTTATCTAAATAAGCTCCTATTTTACTTCCACTGTTTTTTGGAAAGGCATTTTGAAGAATATTTTGATCAGCTATATCGTTTTCAAAGCTATTGTAGAGTTTCAAATACTAAATTGGCGCTATTTTTTAATCAGATTTAAATATAGTCAAGTAATGTTAAAAACATTAGTGAGAAGCATGTGAATAAGTTAACTCTTCAGTTCATCAAATAGATAATTTCCAGTGAATTTCCAATGAAAATTGTTCTGCTTAAATGCACTTAGCATGTATATTGTATTGCACTTATTTTTCTGAACTAGTCTTAAATTTTCAATAAATTGAAATTAATTATAATAAAATTTCAATGTATTTTATTAAACTCATCGGCGAGGTCGAGGAGTCGGAGTCAGGCTAGGCATTAACATTTACTTGACTTTTAACTCCTAGAGTTATTTCGTCAAGGGTGTCTCCGTGAGGGCACTGGTAATTGGTAATTGTAACGGCAGCTGGTAGAGCTGGAAAGGCACACACGGGATGGCCATGGAAGGTCCTGCTGGTCGTGGCCTAGTTAGTCAGTTTGATGGCCACGTCCTTGACTTTGTGGATTCAGTTTGTGTTTCTGTATGGTGCGCGTGAGTGTTTGCGGTATAAGTAAGGCCCAAGAGATATTGTTTTATTGTGTCCCTGTGTGTGTGTTTGATTTGCTACCGCTTTTGTTGTATATGTTGTTCCTATTTGTGTTTTACATTCTGTGGAAGGTTGCTGTTTCTCTTAGGAAGTTTATTATGTTGTTCTCGTTCTCATGTGAGTTATTGTACATTGATATATCTGAGGTTTGGTGTTTTTCTCTTTCAGCATCATACGCTTTGCATTCTCTTATGACGTGGAATTTGTGTAGGGCTATTGTGAATCCAATGTTGTTTGCCCATTTTACGGTTTTGTTTACTGTGTTTTGTAGTTTAGTTTTTAGTTTCTTTTTAACTATGCCTATTACAATTATGGCAATGTCATCTGCGTATACAAGTATCTTGATATTTTTGTTGTTTTTGACTTGTTCAAAGGCGGAGTTCGTGGCTATAAGGAATAGCGTTACTTATATGGTTGTTCCTTGGGGTATGCCCTTTTCTTGGGTTTTGGTATTTGATCGCGTGTTTTCCACTTCTACTTGGAATGTCCTATCAGTTAGGAATTTCTGTGTGTATTGTGGCCGTGGTCCCCTTTATGTCCTACTCACATAGTTTATCCATTATTGGTCTACACCATGCTCTGGCGTATGCTTTTGAGATGTCCAGAAAGGCACATTCTACATGTTTGCCCTTTCGGATGGATTTAACTAGTGTGTTCTCTAGATCTATGAAGTAGTCATTAGTACTTTTTCCAGGTCGAAAAGCAAATTGGTTGTTGTTTAGTCTGTTATTTTCTTCTAGTTTCGTTAGCAGTCTTCTGTTGTCCATCTTTTCTAGGATTTTGCCAGTATAGCTGAGTAAGGTTATTGGTTTGTAGTTTGATTCTATTTGTTTATTTTCTCCTCTTTTTGGGAATTGCCAGACCAGATTTCCATTCTGATGGTATGGACCCTTCCCGCCAAATTCTGTTGTATTCCTCCGGTAGTATTATTTTAGTTTTCTTAGCATCTCGTAACTTATTTGATCCATGCCAGCTGCTTTACCTTTTGCTTCGCTTAGAGCTTTTTCAAGTTCCTTTATTGAGAAGTTTTTGTTGTATATTTTTGATTGGCCTGGTAGGTTCATATCTACTGGTGTGCTCACGTGTGCAGTTTTTCTCTTTTGAAATTTGCTTGGGTATTTGTCTGTTGTCAATTGGTCATAGAAGTAGTTGGCCAGTTTATCAGCTATTGCCGTTTGGGTTGTTTTGATAGTTTTGTATATGTGGTGTGTTCTGTTTTGTGGTAGTTCTTCGAATTAGCGTCTCTTGGAATTTTTCCCGATTTGCCTGGTTAATTAACCATTTTGGTTTACCAGTGTTGTTGTCTTTCATGTTGTTTGTGCTCAAGATTGGGAATTGGGAATTGATCACTTTCTCTGTTGTCTATATCTGTTTCCCATATGAGGTTGTTATTTTAATCTTCTGACGCTAGGGTTATGTCTACTGCCGATGGGCATGTGTAGTTTTTGCTTATCTTGGTGCTATTTCCATTGTTGAGTAGTTCTTAGTTGTTTTCTTGTATGAGTTCATGTATTGCTTTGCCCCATCTATCATTCTTGAAGCTACCCCATTGTGTACTGTGGGCATTGAAGTCTTCCATGAGTATAAATGGTTTAGGTAGCTGATCGATTAGGTCTTGTAGTTGTTTTTTTCGTTTCTGTGGGTGTTAGTTTTCTTGGTGGTATGTATATAGATGTCTAGACTAACAATTGAAATAGGCGGAACAACCAAACGTAAACAATGGCTTTAAACGCAAATTCCTCGAGAATCAAAGCACATTCAAGCAATCTAACACCGTCATCTGATAGGGCAAACTTCCTTTATCGAATGGCATTGTTAGTTTGTGTGGAAGTGTTTTGATTCTCGAGAATTTTGTGTTTAAAGCCATTGTTTACGTTTGGTTGTTCCGCCTATTTCAATTGTTGGTCTAGATGTGTATGTTGTGGGAGCTTCGCCTTTGGTTCTACATGCTAGCGCTTGTAGGTTGGTTTTGGTGTTATTTCTTCGTGTAGTATAGATTTTTTTTCTGGTTAGTGCTACTTCGTTGCTTGCAAGGTTTAGACCTGGTTTTAGGTATCATTTGTACTTGCTTCCGTTGACTATTTTCACATATTTTTATCATTGAACATTGTCGGGTTTATATTTATTGGTTAGTAGCTGTAGTTCTGGAATTTTGCTTCTGAGCCCGCAGATATTCCATTGGATTACTTTGTTTCTTTACTTTCTGACGTGGTTGTCTTGTTTTGTTTCTTTAGTAATTTTTTCTCTTTCTTTGTTCTAGTGCTTTTCCTTCTGGTTCTTGTCCTGCGTTGTTTAGCTTGATTGGTTTGGTCTTGAATGTTAGGCCCTTTCTGATCCAATCTTACTTTCTTTGGGTGTATGATATCTGTGCTTGATGTGTTTTCATCCTTGTCGTTTTCTTTCTTGGATTGCTCCTTTTTCTATTATTAGGGGTGGGGGTATGTACACTCCTATTAATCATTTACCTGTGGGTATCCATTTAGGTTTTGTTTTCGTTACGGGTTGAAATAGTCCAACTGTCCGTATTATGTGGTAAGGGCAGTTTTACTGTAGGGGGTGCCCTGGTGCCCTACAGGTTCCGTTAAGAACTTCCAATGCCGGTAGTCCGTCGTGCATCCCCTCGGCACGGTTCACCTAACACCTTGGGATTTTGAACGAATTATTGTATCATTGATTGTTATTTCTTCATCCGTTAATACCCGGATGTTGAGCGTTCTATGTAGTTAGTTGTAGTTGCGCTAGCTGAGTTTTGTATTAATTCTGCTGGCGCTCTACTTGTTCAGATTTATTCGTTAATGATCGAATAGTAGGCGTTCTAGTTGAGCACATATGTTGGGGCCATCTGCGTGCTTTTCGTACTCCGTTGTGGTTTTGCTCTTCTCTTTTCATCTGTTAATGCCTAGATGGTTTGCGTTCTATCTTGTGGTCAGTGTTGGAAAACTTCGCGATGTTTCACAAAGTTCACCAAGGGAAAATTTCGCGATTCATAGTGAGTTTTCGCGAACTTTTCCATCACTGCTTGTGGTAGTCGTTGTTTTTGGTCGACTGTTTTCATCCGTTAAGGGGATAGTACACTTTAAACGTCCAAAAAGTAAGGCATTTTCGTTAATTTTTTCAAGCAATAAAACACTCAGGGAGGGCAAATATGTTATAACCCATTTATTAGTCATCCTTCGAACTACAATTTTTTATTTTTTTGAACTCGATTGGCGTCTCCCCGTGGCCGGTGCACCAGGTCGGCGTGGGAAAATACTCCTTTCGATGTGATCCTGGAACATAAATCGAACAAAAATCCTGATAAGTAATGAAATTTGAGTTGGAAATACGTATCCCGATTTTTTTTTAAATTAATTTTTTCAAAAGTTGTGGCCTTAGGAAGAAAAAGTCCATTTTTTCACCCTAAAAATGCTTACAAAATCGTGGATTAAAAATCCATTTTTGATAAAATCGAAAATGTGGATACATATTTCTAAGCAGAATTTAATTCTGACCAAGAAAACCTAGGCGATATCCAAATTTGATGATAACTGGTAAAAGTTATTTCCCACGCCAATTTGAAAAACCCCGTTTCGAGATGAACGCTTCTGAAGATAAAATTGCTCTCTCAGCGCGCCGGTACATGTTTCAAGAAATCGCTTCGTAAAGCGGTAAGGAATATTCTGGCGCACTTGGAGTCTTTTCTGACTTAAAGTATACATCCCAAGGAACATTTTAAGCCAAAAAAAAATGCTTTTTTTTGAAAAATCAAAGTGTACTCCCCCCTTAATATCCGGATGGTGTGCGTTCGATATGAGCATATGCTCTTGTTGTTGGTTGCATTATTTTCTTTGGTGGAGTTAGTCGTTTAGATTCTATCTATATTTTGTTCTTGTGTTATTGTTTTAGGTTGGGTATTCTCTTTATCTTGCTCTGTTGTGGTTCTTCAGTATGCTTTGTCACGTAGTGGGCTGATTGGACCTCCAGAATTTTCTTTTCTTTATTTTATTGTGACCGGCCTCGACCGACCTCATCGTGACATAAAAACCTTCCGATTTGGTGGTTTTTATGGACGTCGGTTTCATGTCTTTTAGGCCTGTTTTCATTGTACGTATTTAAGAGATGAACTAGCCTATGGCTAAAAATCTCTCTAATAAAGAAAAAAAAATTGAACGTATTGTTCACTTGTTTTGTTATAACTTTGTTATTGTTCGTTCTGTTTCGCTCCTTTTACTGTCCGCTGTTTTGAGAAGACAGAGAAAGGTTTTGTGTTAGTTTATATGTATTTATGTTCAGTGTCCCATAGTCTGGGATTGTGCTTTGTGCGAGGTAGCAAACGAATACTTTCCCTTACTCTAAGGGGTAGTACTATGTTCTTGTTGTGCTAGTCCCATAGCAACGCCTACCAAGTATTGATAGTGTTTTTACTACTGTGTATCTTTGCCTAGCCTCCCGCTTGTCCAGATAGTCGCCTCGTACGACAGGGAAGGACGACCCGTGGATCTATTCTTACTCTAGCCGGAGTCCACACGGAGAGGAGTCGGAGTCAGTGATTTTAGAAATCAGAGGAGTTGGAGTTGAAGTCGGAAGCGGTCAATTTGGACTGCACAGCCCAGATTTGATCAAATGAATGAAAAACTGTCCTTAAAAGGAAGCTTAAAAACAGATCTTCCACGTTTTGATTTTTCTAAAAATATAGAAAACCAGTTTTTTCCTTTGATTCCTGAAAAAGTTCACATGTAATTTTTGTTTTCTATCTCATCATGAAACAAAGTTGGACTCTAGAGAAGAAAATTGGAAGGTCACTGAAGTTTAATGTCGAGGACGCAAAAAATATCATTTAAAATAAAAAAAGATGATGACGAAGGCAAAAAAATAGTACCTGAAAGGGAAAGAAAGGCCGTATCAGAAATCTGGATGAAATGACTATCCGGAGATGACGTGTTCACTTATTCCTTCGTCCTCATCCGTAGAATGGGACGATGCGATCCTCATTTTTTCATAAAAAGGAAATCCAGTTTTCTACAACTTTGTCTCAGACGTAAGAGCAGCAAAGTCAGAAAGAAGATGAACAATGTACCAAAATTGTAACAGTAGTAATATTAATAAATTCTGCTTACAGCCCAACATTGACGTTTGGTTTCGAGAGCTGAAAAACCAGTCACGCAATCGTGCAATATTGCTAATTTTTATAGACCATTCACACTTCTTCGGGAATTTTTAAGTGCTTGTATACAAAAGTACGTTTGCCTTTTTCAAGATTAAGAATGCAAAATAATGTTTTGACTTGCCAGACTTCGCAGAACTTTTATGATTATGACCTTCATTCATGGGATCCTAACGATATATTCAAACATACTAGGTAGATTACCATATCTAATTGCATGAAGTAAACATGTTTCAGTGTCTTAATTTGGCTTTCCAGTTTCAAACTCTCCCTTAATGAACTCTGCTAATCCACCATTACATATAAGAACACCCTCATGCCCAAGATCACAACTAAATCAAACCTAATTGTGCTCCATTACAACTAATCATTCCAATCTGTCCACACCTACGACCAGTCGATAGGTTAATTGGCCGTAACGAAAACAAAACAACTCCTAAAACCGACAATCCTCGAGTACTTCAATTACAACTGACACCCAAGAACACCGACCACAGCGGTACGTCATGATTTATCGAACGCCTTCCTTTTCTAACCGGGCGCCATTTCTACCACTTCAAGTCAGTCATTAGACTGGATATCGAATTCTCGTGTGTGCACTTGATTCTCTGTACCTACTTACTCAATATACTAGCATACAGCTTTTGATTTATTTCTTCTAAACCGTCATAAATCTACCAGGTTCTAAGGTTTCCACTTCATGCATATTTGATTCGTTCGCACACAGATCATAATGCCTGTGAATTAGCAATCGTTCAGGGTTCCGATACGCTCCTTGGCGATTTCTCTGACGACCCACTACTAATGACAAATTGATATTAATTAAAATTGGCATGACTTAGGTTTTAACGTTACTTATATGAGGACGCACAGTTCATGTAGCGAGTTCGGTAAAACCGAAAAAAAAGTGTATGAAATTTCGCCTGAATGCAGGCAACCACGTGTACTGTATGCCATAAAATAAGCATTTGGTTGCTCGCTCTCTTCATAGTGCACTATTCTCGCTCTCTCCCGCTTTCAGCTTTGGAATGTACCACGACACAGCGAAGACGGGCTGCGATCACCGGATAGGGCCTATCTTGCACATAATGACGCCCAGTTTCGAGGCGGACACCATGCAGGTGTCGTGGTCCAACTGCAGTCGACGGGATATAACGCATTTCTTGGAGTAAGTATTCGTGCTACTCTTTACATTACTACAAATGCACAGAGACTTATGAAATCCAGCATCCGAATGAAATCTATAAGCCTTCTCTCATAAAACGTCAAATTAAGACAATCCACTCTTCCTTCCCACACAGCCTCGGTCTCGGCAAATGCCTCGAAGATCCGCCCAGTCAACAGGACACCTACAGCTATCCGGATCTTCCGCCGGGGGCGATGTACAACGCCGACTTCCAGTGCCGGCTGCAGTTCAACTCAACCGACGAAGAGATGACCGTGTGCTCCAAGCTGGACGAAATCTGCACTCAACTGTGGTGCCTGGTGGACGAAGTTTGCATGACCATGATGCGACCGGCTGCCCCGGGCACAAACTGCGGTAAACGAAAGTGGTGCCAAAACCAGCAATGCGTGGACGTGGAAGACCCCCCGCCCCCGGTCGATGGAGGCTGGGGTGAGTGGAACAGTTGGAGTGAATGCTCCCGCGAGTGCGGAGGGGGAGTTGCTCGGCAGACGCGGGAATGCGATCACCCTTCGCCAGCGAATGGGGGACTGTTTTGCATCGGAGAGCGCGCTCGGTACAAAACATGCAATACCGATCCTTGCCCGAAGGAGATACCTTCGTTCAGGGCTCAGCAGTGTTCCGAGCATGACAACGACACCGTCAAAGGCGAACAGTATACCTGGTTGCCGTACTTTGACCGAAGTGAGTATTGTTTGGAATTTCTTTCGATTTCAAATTAAATGCAGTCATAGTCAAAAAATAACATTTATTCTAATAACAAGTCAGTTGAAACGAAATAAATAAAGTCAACAGAAATCCTAATTAACAGATGGCATCGTGCCTGTGGAGCTCAGCTCTACCAACGCCAACTCCGGTGGTTATTCTCCTTGTGAGTAACGTGCCTGTAGATCGGAACCGGCACTGGGTATGGCTTGGGTACGGGAACCTCAATCTTCTTCAGCACTTCCACTGGAAAGGGTTTCTCAACTTCCACCGGGTAGGATTTTTCCACCGTATATGGCACGGGCCGTTCAATGATCTTCGGCACTATCCTATAGACCGGCACCTTGATCTGTTGTTGCACGTTGACCTGTACCGGATACGGTTGAGGGACGTTGATCTTCACATACTGTGGAACGGCAACCGGGATCGGATGGGGAACGGGGACACCGATCTTCTGATAGACTGGAACTGCATAGTTTGCCTGCTTTTCCGAATGGGTGACGATCGCATTGTGATGAACCTCGTCGCTTTCGCTTCCCAACGAACTGCTATCCTCTATACTGCTGTAATCATCCTCATATGGCGAGTTATGAATGCTCGAGTAGCTGTAACCCGTGATTAGCGGTGCCGTGGCGATGGCCAAAATGACCAGCGTGAGGAAGTGTGCCTGTTTGAACATAGAAAAAAAGTGTGATTATGTGAATAGCGGAAAATAGGGCAACCTGTCATGTAATCGAACATATTTTTGATCAGCCGGCTTGCGAAAAGTAGTTCACAGTAGTTTGACGATCCTTTCTCTTGGGCGCAAAGAATATTGCATAACGCCGTCACTCCCCGATGGATGCAACTTTGCTGTGAAGTAACGCTTCGGTGCACTCCCTTTTGACGCTAGTTGGATCTTAGTGTTATTTGCATTGTTGCAGCCCAAAAGAGAATGTAGATGAATAGCTGCAGGTAATTCCGATAGCAGAAGGTGAAATGATGATTATTTAGGAAGTGCTGCACTTTGTAGTGCAAGTGTTTACCTCCTAAGTAACATTGTAAGTTTTATCGAGGTTTTAAAGTATGTTACAAGTCTAAATCATGGTCTACACAAACCTCATAAAACCAAAATTGTTACTTGGGCTTAATCATACACAGCAATAAAATAATTTTGATATCACATCAAAGTGGATGCACTTCAAAAAGGGGCTGTACATAAACTACGTAGACAGTGTAGGGGGAAGGGGGGGTTGGCAATTATCCATGACCCATACAAATAAAAAAAATTGTACAAACAATTGTCTACGCAGGGGAAGGGGAGGTCAAGAATACCAAAAATCTGTCTACTTAATTAATGAACAGCTTTTTTTTTTCCTTTGGTTTGTTTTTTCCGTCGATCTTGTTTTCCGTGCTGAGCACCAATGCTACCGACGTGCCAGGAAGGCAGCTCCCACACCTGGACCCTACCTATCGACCCATCAACTCATGAACCGGGGACCAACGGCTTACTTCCCATCCGAAGGAAGACGTGATCAGAGATGTTATGCCTCAGAACATCCCGGCGGCGCCGACTGGTATTGAACCCAGGCCTGCTGGGATGAGAGGTAATCACACTCACCACTACACCACCGGCGCCGTTTAATGAACAGCTTCAAAAGACAAAATCATCATTATTACAGTGCATGAACTGACATTACGCTACTTTTACTGCATTTGTTTATTTTTGTGGCCATAAAAATTACAAGAGATTTTCCATTTGAAGTGCATCCTCTTGGATGTGATATTAAAATTTGGATACGATTTGGAATCGAGCTGAGGGTAAGCCTCCGAAAATCTCGGTGGAAATTGTATTACAACTATTAACAGATTGCTTGAAGGACATAGATTTTTTTAAGTTATTTCAGACTATTATTTATGAGGGTGAGGCTGTAAGTTCTACTGTATTAATTAGATATTCCATTAGGGATGTGAGTTCCATCAAAACCAATTTAAATCAATGCAACATTTTGATAGAAGTATTTTAGGAATCGCAGAAAGATTTCATGTGAATATTCAGTTCGATCTCATGGACTACATCGAGATCAACAGAATTTGACTGAGGGGGCTGGCAACCCTGACCAAATCTTTGGCGTTTGACAGCAGCCAACATCTCGGGCCTTATTCCATTGTCTTTACGTGTTGTGGGCCATATTTTACAGCTGAATGTTAACATCGAAAACATGGTTTGACTCCACTCCTCGTAAAAACAACCAGTCCGGTTTTGTCCGCTCTCTCTCTCTCTCTCTGTAGAGTATTTGTTTTCGTTCGATAGTGTTCGCGTCTCTCTTTCGCGGTGTTAAGCGAAACATCGATTGATCTCAGCCAAGGTTGCAAAGACTCATTTCAGCTAAAACAATGTTTTTCTAAATTATGAAATAATTAGATGCCATGATCAAATTTTGAATTGGTAGGATACAAGAAGAGGTTGCAAAGAATGTGTTTGACATATTAAACCTGTTTATTTCACTTCACAATCAGCGATTTTTCACAAACTCACTCACTCACTCACTCAGCGATCAGCAAATCGCTGATTGTGACTCATAGAAAGCAAAATTTACAGGTTTTATGTTTCCAACGCATACTTTGTAACCTCTTCTTGTAATTTACAAGTAAAACATGCCATCATACCATCTTTTGGTTTTATTATTCCGAAAAACATTATTTTAGCTGAAATGAGTCTTTGCAACCTTGATCTCAGCATGGGAAAATCGCCGCGTGGTCATGAGGTTGCAAGCTCGTCCGGGAAGCGTCCCCTGCAGGAAACCGCCAACGCTCAGTCGGCATCGAAAAAGCTGCTGTCAAACAACTGGTACGCCATTCTCGAAAATGGTGATGAACCGGAAATAAAGAAGGAGAAACTACCACCCTTCTTAGTCAAGGGATTCCCGCCCGGCCTTCAGAAGAACATCAAATTCTACATCGAGCAAAGCTTGAAGTGCACCATGCGCATGTACACTGAAGGCATCAGCAAGGAAGTACTACAACGCCATGGAAGAGCTACTGAAGCGGGAAAAATGGGAATATTTCTCTCACGATGTCGAGGAAGACAAGCCGTTCAAGGTGGTCCTGCGTGGTCTCGTGGATATCGCCATGCTGTCGGATGAGCTGAAGAAGAACGGCCTAAAGCCGTTGCAAGTCTTCAAGATGAATCGGCACGACGTCTCCCGTAAGTACCGTGACCAGTTGTATTTGGTCCACCTCGAGTGAAACACAACGTGTTTCAAGGACCTTCAGTGTGTTCGGGCGCTTTTCCACAACGTTAATTGGGAACGCTAACCTCGGCCCGCAACGTCACCCAATGCTCAAACTGCCTCATGTTTAGGCACGGGACCCAAAATTGCTACATGGCTCATCGCTGCAACGAATGTGGCAAGCAGCACGCACCTGAAGCATGCGACAGGATGGAGAACGCCGATCACAATGCGCCAACTGTGCAGCACATCGAGCTACTAGCAAGTCTTGTCCGAAGCGTACGGAATTCATGGAAATCCGCAAAAGGGCCTCCACGCAGAACGTAGAACCAAGGAACAACACGTGCCGGTATTCGGACAGGTAAGCAATACTCTGAACCTTGATAGAATTACCAAAAATCTCATCAGGCTCCGTAACTCCATGCGAAGGCAATATCAGCGATCTGGTTTGCGTGTCTTGAAGACCCAACCAACCCAGTGGTTCATCTGATAACTCCTGAAGAGAAGGCTGCCGCGATAGGTCAACACTTCGTCGCCTCCCATAATCTCGGACAAAACATCGTCAGCCCTCACGAAGCCGAAGAAAACAACTTGTTACTCAAGGAACAGTTTGGTTTTCGGAAAGGTCGTTCGACCGTCCACCAGCTGACTCGAATAACAAACATTCTCAGACGGAACAAGTCTATGTCGAAAACATCTTCCATGGCGTTGTTGGACGTTGAAAAAGCGTTCGACAATGTCTGGCATGATGGCCTGGTGTTCAAATTGCAGCAGTAAGATCTTCCAATCTTCCTAGTGAAGATAATAAACAACTATCTATCGGACAGGATGTTCCGAGTCTCTCTGAATACCATCACATTGGATGATTTCAACATCGGTGCTGGGGTTCCACAAGGAAGCATCCTTGGCCCCATTCTATTCAACCTGTTCACCTCCAATATGCCGGCTCTCCCTGATGGTGGATCGTTGTCTCTGTTCGCAGATGACACATCCATCGTCTACAAGGATAGGGTCATCGGAGCTCTGACTGCCAAACTTCAGAGAGGCCTGGACGTCCTGTCTGAATATTTCAACAACTGGAAGAACCGCACAGCAAAAAAATAATTTTGATATCACATCAAAGTGGATGCACTTCAATAGTGTCAAGAATATGGTGAAATATTACTTGCCAAAGAGGACAAAATTATCATTAATACAGTGCATGAACTGACAGCACGCTGCTTTTACTGCATTTGTTTATTTTTGTGGTCATAAAAATTGCATGAGATTTTCGACATGATTGAAGTGCATCCTCTTGAATGTAATATTAAAATTTATTTTTTGCTGTGCAACGCGGCATAGACCCAGGTCATCATCTTTCCACACTCTAAATCTCCAAGACTTGTTCCGTCGGAGAATAATAAGATCTGCCTGAACGGCACAGTGGTTGAATGGTCAAAAGAGGAAGTCTACCTAGGCCTAACATTAGACAGCAAGCTGATTTTCAGGGAGAACGTTGACAAAACCACAACCAAGTGCAACATCTTGATAAGATCATTGTATCCACTCATCAACGGATAGAATACGGAATGCCAATCTGGGAGAGTTGCACAAAAAGTCACCATCTCATACAAAGGATCCAGAAAAAGACCCTTAGGAAGATCGTCAATAGTCCATCGCGGACTAGAAACTCTGAGGTCCACCGCCTGGCTGGTCTTCAGACACTGTGGAGTTACGGAGAGCTGACTCCAGCGCTAGGTTCAGAGATTGCTGTAGGCGATCCGATCAACAGATCATCAGGGATCTGGAACGTTAGGTTCACAGCAAAAAAGTAATTTTAATATTACATCCAAGAGGATGCACTTCAATCATGTCGAAAATCTCATGTAATTTTTATGGCCACACAAATAAACAAATGCGCAGTAAAAGCAACGTAATGTCAGGACATGCACTGTATTAATGATAATTTTCCCGTTTTTGGCAAGTAATATTACACCATATTTTCGACACGATTGAAGTGCATCCACTTTGATGCGATATTAAAATTAATTTTTTGCTGTGTTAGGTTATGCTAAGTTAGGTTAACTAGGTAGACTAACAAATTAAAACATTTAAATCAAACATTCTTTACAAGAAAAGAATTGTAAAACATTACAACAGTAAAACACGACATGTACAAACACAAAATCAAAAATTTCACCAAAGATGAAGAGCCCTTCTGGCTAACCTATTGCCTTGTAATAGCAATTGTAAACCACGTAACAAATCACAAATAAAGAAAAAAATTACTACTACTACCCGTAAAAACAAACCACCGATTTTCTTCTTGATTTCTTTATTTAACGTTGGTCTCTGTTCCACACAGGGATGCCATGTCGTCATTTCAAAGATATTTTAAATTCTGCGAAGACGTTTATTTTTCATGGACATTTGGAAATAGGAATATATTTGGAGCACACTGGCTTCATACTATAGAGCTTTTTGCCTTAAAAAAGGAACAGATTAGTGCGAAAGCAAACCGTCAATTTATCCATGTGTGCTAGAAAAAGAAAAACGATTAAACATCAAAAAGATCTATAAGCAGCTTCTTGAAAATGATAATTATTGACAAGGGCGTACCAAAGATTCAAAATAGAGGGGGCAAAATCTCGAATGAAGTAAACAAAATCTACTACAAAAAATCATACGTAGTTTTGGAGTCTTAAAAAAGAGTCCTGCAGTTGTAAATGTGTATAAAATTCGAAATTAATTTAAAAAATCAGATCTTAACAAATTACACACGAAATTCCGATATTTCCTTCCAGCAAAATGGTTTGCTGAAAAAAGTTCAACAATATATTAATTACTGAAATTTCAGTAAACAAAATATTAACTACCCAATAAATCAGAATTATTGCTGGAAACCAGTAAAAGCCTGCCGTCAAATAAACTTGCAATTTTTTCGGTTCATGGTCAGTGTTTCTGCTGTTAGCGATTGTTCTCTCTTTGAAAATTACTGCGGTAAGAAATGGAAATGCTTGTACGAAGAAACATTATCCCTAATGACATAATCTGTATGCCTAGGTTGTTCAAAACATTCATCAAGATCTTCAAGGAAAAATTAAGAAAATATCATGGCTAATGGCTATACTTCTAAATAAATGCTGACTTAAAGTAAATTGGTACGCCCCTCGCGCGCCGCTAGCACGCCTCTAGTGTTGAGAATCGAAAATCTTTGACAGTGGTTTGTTTACACTTCTATAGAGAACAACTGGTGCAAGTTTGATCAAAGTAGTCGATCGCGTTCAGAAATAACGTCAAATGGAACTCGAAAGAAGAAAAAAATATTGTGCACAATACCTGGAAAATACGGAGTGGTCCGGTTCCAACAGCAGTTTATCGAGCGCTCAAAACCTACAAGGAAACCCTGTAGGTGTGGAAAGGAATCAGCGAACCTACGAAAAAACTGGAACAAGGGATCATAAGCTGCACAGCAAGGTGTTGAGGTGTGTTAAAGCCAACCCCGATCTTTCGATTCGAGATGTGGCCAGGGGATACAACGCCAACTTTCAAACGGTGCGAAACATCCTTGCTAGGGAAGAATACAAGTCGAACAAAGCCAGTAAAGATCCGAACCGGCACATGAAGCAGAATTTCGTGGCCAAAAGACATGCAAGGCTCTTGTACGACCGTGTTTTGACGAAACACAAGGGCTGCACTTTGATCGATGACGAAACATACATCATTTTGTGGGGATGTGCCGGAAAGATTCAAGTTCGTGTTAGCCGACAAGTTCGCGAAGAAGGCCATGATTTGGCTAGCGATTTGCAGTGGTGGTCTGAAAACGGAACCATTCGTCACATCCTCAACGATGACATCCCAAGCGTGTATTGCCGTTATTCTGCAAGCATAGGGGCAAAGTCATCTTTTGGCCCGATTTGGTCAGCTGCCACTACTCCAAGGTGGTTCTGGAGTGGCATGCTGCCAACAAGATCGATTTTGTCCCCAAGCTAATGAATCCTCCGAATTTCCCGGAATTTCGACCAACCGAAAAATACTGGGCAATTTCAAGCAGCTACTTCGACGAAGTGGCGCCCCAAGGACATCCAGCAAATGCGGGCAAAATGGAAGAAATGCGCTGATTCCGCGTCCGTTTCCACTGTGCGGGCGCTGATGAGTTCCATCAAGAGGAAGGTTCGAGATTTCGTTTGAAGTGGAGAAATGTAACCATCTAATGCTGTAAATACTGTAAAGTAACCATTAATGGACTTTTTAAACTGCGTGCCAATTTACTTCTAGTCAGGCTTTATTGGCTATTTGGCCTGAACTGCTCAAATTTAAGAAATTTGATTTGGTGAAGTGAAGCCTGGACTGGTAAGAAACGGACTTGGCACAAACCATTTGAATTTGTATGGAAATTATTTACTATGGGAAATCCAAACTTTTTGTTCATTATCTTCT
This sequence comes from Ochlerotatus camptorhynchus, assembly GCF_037179485.1. Classification (NCBI taxonomy): domain Eukaryota; kingdom Metazoa; phylum Arthropoda; class Insecta; order Diptera; family Culicidae; genus Ochlerotatus; species Ochlerotatus camptorhynchus. The sequence continues at coordinate 373,291 of NW_027041234.1, forward strand.
AGCAATTTTCCAATTTCTAGAGCTGAGAAATTTTCTCAGCTACAACTTTGCACAAGATTCATTTTCAGCCAAACGTCAATTTAAATAGTAATTAATTGTTTAAGAGATTAATAATCTTATGGTATGATCAAGCAGTTGTTTTGTGGGCAACACTGTATTCTGCAGTGTGACATAGTAGCCATGATTTTTGTGCTCTATTCTACGCGCCAGAAATACCAATGTTGCCTTCTGAACAGTTGATTGAGCATAGTCATAAAACATCAGTGACTTGAATCATTAATAATATTTGATCCTCACATTTAATCGAAGAGTGGTGTTCAACAAAGCTGTAGCTGAGAAAATTTCCTACAAGCACAGCAAAGCAGAGCAATATGGTGAGTTGTTAGATATATATGAACAACAAATTTGTTTTTCCCATATGGGATGTTTTCCAGATAAACTTCAAATGGTTTGTGCCAAGTCAGTTTCTTACTAAATGAGTCAACCTTTGCAAGGCTAATCAGGACCCAATTTGGAACCGTTTGAGCACTGTGGAAATTTCAAATTTTCTTATAAGGTGACTATTTTGCGGTGTATGGACAACTAATTAAAAATATAGGGATTAAAAGTTACAGTTTTTAAAAATTATGTTTTATCATTAAACAATTTTTCGAGCCTTCCATATAAAGGGTGCACCACATCAAATTGCTTTACGGAATAAAAAACGCTGTAGAAAATTACATATTGGGTATTTTCTCTAGAAATTTGGATAGAAGTAGTTAAGAGTGTATTATTAACACTGTATTTTTATCGCTGTCAGTTTTTCTAAAGTTGGAAAAAATGGCGTCACCCGAAAAACAACGTAGCGAATTGATTTTGCGCAAGCACCTGGAAAATCCTCAACTCTCTCATCGGGACATCGGAAAACAACTCGGAATCGTGCAGTCAACGGTGAGTCGTGTGATTAAACGTTGCTATGAAACTCTGAGCATCGAACGGAAGGAGAAATGCGGTCAGAATTGATGTTCTATTAGTTATGAGGATCATAAGCGTGTCGTGAAATCGTTTAAGCGGAATCCCAATGCTTCGGTCAGGGCTGTGGCCAAAAAGTAAAATCTGTCCAAGTTTTTCGTTCAGAGAGCCAAGGACCAGGAGGGACTGCATACGTACAAAGTGCAGAAGGCTCCAAATCGTGAAGAACGGCAAAATACGGTGGGAAAGTCACGGGCCCGGAAACTGTACACCCAGATGCAGACGAAGTCTCATTGTCTCATCATGGATGCTGAGACTTACGTCAAGGTGGAGTTCCGGCAGCTTCCAGGGCTACTGTTCTTGACCGCCCAGCACAACTTCACCACCCAGCACAACCAGCCTCAAAAAATGAGATCTTTCTCTTCTAAAATTTTATTATCATGAGATTATGATAAAAATGATGAAACAAGACTAAGAAAACCAAAATCATGTTCATGGTTAGCGGGATTTAGAATTAATCAAGATCCTGAACATAGAAAACAAATTAAACGCAGAGGAAAAAACACGCTTATAAGTTTGTTCAGGCTTAGACTAATTTTCAGGAATTCGAAATCAACAAAATTTCAAAGATTCCGAACATGAAACATAATTTAAGACTTAACGACACATTCGGCATAGAGATCCAATCTGCGTTTGGCTTAGTGGCATTCTAGATTTCTATGTTTTTTTTTTAAATCGCTTACACATTTTCATTGCCTTATATTTTTCCAGCACTTTTACCCACTATGATTTTCAACTGCAACAATTTTCAAAACAACTAGCAACTTCAGTTCTTAACATCGCACTATGTCACACAACTACTTACAAAATTCTTCATAGCACTGCAGTTGAATCATAGAAGACCCACAATGTATCGAACAGACAAACAAATTCAAACTCGACCAAGAATCACCAACTAGCACACGCTGCCTCTCGAAGCTCTTCACCAACGGTGCACAAACCAAACAACAATGACGACACCTTTCACCACGCTGGAGGCTTTTATAAAAAGGCATCGTTGCATTCTTCCGCTTTTCCATTTCCATCCACGGTTGGCGCCCACCGATTGATCGCACACCGATAGGCGTTTGCTTGGACGGGCGCATTTGCCGTTGGTTCGTTCGCTCGGAAGCGCTAGGGATGATCGGAAAATTTTTAATGCACCGTAACTATCATGTACTTTAAATTTGTGTATAAACATATTGAGGTAAAAACCAATTGTTTTTAAATCAAGGAATATGACGAATCTAATCAATCGGAGCACCCCTTCCTAGGCTCACTACCAGTATCGGCTTACCAGGAGTTTAAACTAAAGCGCCCAAGTACCATAGACATAATCTAGTGAATTGTTTTACGGAAAATAATGACCACGTACCTACCGATGATGGAGCGCCAAAAGGTAGTATCAAATTCTACCGATTGAGCCGCTGGGTCGTAATCGGATACTGGGACTTTGGTTATTGAGTTTATTTATCATTATTGGCCCTGTAGTTTACCAGCACTGCAAGCGCGATGATTGAAGCCTTCGTGAGACAAAAGTGTAACATAATTACTTAATAGTTTGCACCGCAGTTAACAAAACGTTATATCAGGGCTGGTTTCGTGTTACACGATGCACGATGTAAAGTTATGTTGTGCAAAACAATTTTAAACGAATTAAAATAAAACCAACTTGGCAAACCGTGCATTCTTTCTAGAACATTTTCATACATATATTTGTCATTGAAGTAAATATTCCTTAAATTAATTTGGATTACAACGAGAGTGACATTTCTACCCCCGTCATTCTACCAACTGCATCCATCTAACCGTTCGAACCATCCACTATCGTTTCAGACGAACCCTGCGAACTGTACTGCACCAACTCGGAGGACACCATCATCGTCCCGTTCGGCGACACGGCAGCCGACGGGACGCCGTGCAATCTGGGAACGAACGACATGTGCATCGGCGGTATCTGCCGTCGGGTGGGCTGCGATTGGGTTGTCGACTCCAACACCACCGAGGACCAGTGCGGAGTGTGCGGCGGAATCGGAGACAGCTGCACCGTCATCCGGGGAAACTTCACCAAGAAGGTCAACATGAGCGAGGGCTACTACGATGTGCTGCAAATACCGGCCGGCTCGAGGAACATTCTGGTGGAAGAGATGAACCCGTCGAAGAACTTCATCGGGGTGGGCCGCACCGGAGGCAAAGAGTACTATCTGAATGGGAATCGGTGAGATTTCGGATCGGGTCTTGGAAGAGATCGGAAAATTATTTAAAATAATCGTTCTCCGCATTTCAGGTTCATTCAACTACCGGGCGAGTATGAAATGGCCGGAAGCCTCGGGCTGTACGAAAGGGAAGACGAACAGGAACGGGTCAAGATTCCAGGACCGATCACCGATGATATTACCATATCGGTAAATGTCCTACTCGCTTACTTGATTTTCGTTGTTGTCGCACTCGTAATCGTTTCGGTAAAAGCAATCAATTTCGTTTGAACCAAACCTGTAGGAAATATGGGCCTATATGCTTCTTCTGTTGCGTAGAAGTAGAACATTTAATCGATTGGCAACTTCTATGGAGCTTACTCTGCGTGTAGTCTAGGCGTCTGGTATCGGCGGGTTCTGTTTGTTTACAATCATTTCCATACTCACGACATTTTTCTTAGTCACCTTGTTACTGAAATGTGTTCTTTATCTCTCCTTCCAGGTAATTATGAAAAAGAAGAACAACCACGCCGGCATCCGTTACGAATACACGCTGTCCTCGAATGCCACTCGAAGCCATTCGCCCTACTACTGGAAGCTGACCGATTGGAGTCTCTGTTCGGTGACCTGTGGTGGCGGTAAACAGCATCGCAATTCAGTGTGCTTCCAGCGTGGCGAGGGTTTTATGGATGACAGTTTCTGCGAGCAGAATGCCCACAACAAACGCCACGAACGGCTGGCACGGGACTGCAACGAGGATCCCTGTCCGGCGGACTGGTGGGTTGGTCCATGGCAACTCTGCTCGGTGACGTGCCGCAAACCGGGGGAACCCGGAGCGATCAGAAAGCGATCCATACTGTGCGTAGATTCCAGTATGAATGCTCTGCCGGATAGTCGGTGTGAGGGCAAGACCCGACCTGCCGATTCAGAGCCATGTCCTGGGCGGTTACCTCTGTGCAAGGAACTGATCGATAGCCAGATTCTGGTGGAAGATATTCCACCCGAATACGAAGAGAATAATACTATTTAAACGATGAGCAAGTGCAAAAAGAAAGCTGTTTAACAGTCTACAATATGTTATATTAACATTTATCATACTCTGTATGTAGGTGAGCAATAGGTTGTTAGAAGTTGTGTTTTATTCTACTCAGAACGTACTTACATGCAAGTGAACAAGGAAAGTATTATTTTTACACTCAACGCAACAGTTCATTCTCGTCCCGGGAGGGATGCAGTTGCCAGTACAAAGCTATTTTAAAAAACGGAAGATTTCGCAGTGAAAGCACAAACAGACAGCACAGCAGTGACTCTTTTCGTTATGAATACGACTCTTAAATTTATTATATTTACCCTGTATTTAAAAAAAAAACGATTACTTTAAGGATCAGTAGCAATAGCAAGGATTGAACGATACTTAATATACTTTAAATACTTGTTTCATTATTAATCAAATTCACGTCTCTAGGATGTAAGACACACAAAACAAGATGAATAAAACACAATTTTGTTCGTCATCTACTGGAAGTTTTCATACACTCGAAATTCCAGAACCATAAGACCTTTCAATACTAGTTGCTCAGATGATTTACCTAAGTTTTTGCGAATTTAAATATCATATTTAAAATGTCCAAGGAAAGTGCGGTCCAGTTAGAATCCGGAAGCACGATTTATTGTATAGCACCGCCCCTAAAAATTATAGTGAACTCTCCCTAACTCGATGCAAATCCAGGCTACCTTGATCACATTTTCCATACATATGTTCAAAGTTGGTCCCTAACTAACTCGATATCCTCCCTAACTCAATGGTCCCTTCAATATCGAGTTAAGGAGAGTAGATTGTAGTTTAAAGTTTTCGAAAATGCAAAAATTTTACACCATTAGACTGTAAACCAGTTGCCGAGTTAAATTTAACTTGTGGTTTAAAGTGACATTTCGAAAGTTATTTTCCATATTCGAAAATCCCTGTGCTATCGATCAACCGGTTTACGAGCAGAACTCAACCACGGTTGTCAAAATCTAACTTCTTGTCCGTCAGAAATAACCACGCTCGGATAGCAAGATTAATGATAACTTTCCATCGGTCACTTTTAACAAAGATCACTTTAATAAAACATAACCAAAATTTAACCTCCAGTTGAATTTAACTCGGCAAATTTTCACAGCCTTTCAAATAAATTTGTCGACCACTCCGTGTTCCTGGGTTGGAGAAACACAGTGGCTCGGAAAATAGCACCAGTAGTAGAAACTTCTGTTTCAAATCTCAAAATTTTCCTTTTCTTCCTTTCCAAATGCGCACGATTACACAAGCCAACCGAGTTAACTTGTTAGTCCTTTCTTCACTGCACAAAAACACTTTTTGCAATGCACAAAAAGAACCGAATCACTTTATTGGTGAAAATAAAAAGGTTCACAATTTATTTCAGCACTATCAAAGAATTACTATGGTACGCGTTTATTTGTTCGAAAAACGGCGATCTTTATTGCCTGACGATCTGTTGGCTACTTCTGGCCTGTTGTTTATTATCTGTTGTTTTGTATTGCATGGTTCGTTTCGTTTCCTATACTTGCATGTGGTCTATATACTTCTTTTCTATATGTGTTATCTGTAGTTATCAATGTTATCAGTGTTATAGTGTAGGTGTTGGGATGTTCAAATTGTCAGAGGTGTTTTTATGTATAACAGTTATGCTTAATTAACTTATTCTAGCTTTAATTTTTAATCGTGGAACGCATGTATGTGTTGTTCTATTCCAGTGTCGTATAAATTCAAACTAACATGCTTCAAAATTCAAATTGCATAAAGCAGTTTTCATGTTATGTTAAATGGCAGGATGGCAAGCTCCTATTCAAGAGTTAGATCCAAAGGATGAGATTTTTAGTCCACCCTACGGGGGGTGACCCCGGCTTAGTGTTTAACATCCCCATACCTCTCACGCCAAAGTCACGAGTTCAAATCTCACCCCCAGACAAGTCACGAATGACCCAAGAGTGTTAAAGTGACTATAATAAAAATGAAAGAAAGAAAGTATTGAAGTGATGCTTCAATACCAATCAATTTTAATGAATATCCTTATATAGAAGATCTGTAAAATTTTTGATAGGCATACAATTAAATCGGTCCGGTTTCAGCCAAAATTTAGCAAATATTCTATACAGGGCATCTTTTTTAAAAGCTAATACGTCTTGAATCGTAACCGTCGTAAATGTTTTTCCTAGCGACTGTGTCATTGACATAAAACGATCAAGAATATTTAATGTAATACTCCGTCCTCCATCCACAAGTGTTTGATCCTGCTACCAAGGATGCATACCACCGCTTCATGAACGAGTACCTCGAACTAGGACACATTAAGAAGCTTGATGAACCGATAAATAGACGATGACATTCCTCATTGCTACATCCCACGCTGTCAACGAAGGTCAGGGTCGTATTCGACGCGTCGTGCCAGACGTCGTCAGGATATTCCCTGAACGACACGTTATTGGTTGGTCCAGTCGTTCAGGAAGATCTTCAAGCACTGGTGCTGAGGTTTCACATTCGCTTCGTTGCTATGGCTGCCGACGTGGAGAAAATGTATCGCCAGCGACCGAAGATTCCTACGAATCCACTTCAGAAAGAGCCCCACCGATCCAATTTCCATCTACGAACTGCAGACAGTCACCTACGGTACTGCGTCTGCTCCGTTATTGGCCACGATGACTCTACCACAAATCGCTCTAGATAATGGAGATCAATTTCCAGCTGCTGCAGAAGCGGTCATTCACGATTTCTACGTCGATGATTTTCTGTCTGGTGCCGACGATGTAGAATCTGCCATCCAGCTTCGCAAGCAGGTAATAGAGATGTTTAGTGCTACTGGATTTCCAATTAAGAAGTGGGCATCGAATATTCCTGAGGTTCTCCAGGACGTTCCATCAGAAGATCTGGCGCTCAAACACGACCTACAAGATGAGCCAGCAGTTTCAACTCTCGGTCTCGTCTGGGAACCATCGAACGACGTACTTCGGTTCGAGGTCCAGCTACCACTTCCTGCTGTGATCCTGACGAAGCGTGAGGTGATGTTTTACATCGCTCACATCTTCGACCCACTTGGTCTCGTGGGTCCTACGATCGTTGTCGCCAAACTGTTCAAGCAGCGTTTGTGAGCCTTGAAGCAGAATGGTGAAGATTGCGAATGGGATACTGCACTCCCCCTGCAAGCTGCAAGAAGAATGGAAGGATTTCCATGCTACTCTCCATTTATTGGGTGAAGTTCGTGTTCGACGATTCGTTTCGCTGCCTAACGCTATTAGCATTCAGCTTCACTTCTTCGCCGACGCCTCCAAGGGAGCGCATGGGACCTGCTGTTACGTGCGGGCCGAAACTAGTGACGGTGTTTCAATTCAACTTCCGACGGCCTAATCCAAGGTTGCGCCATTATCCAGTCGGCATTCGATAGCCCAGCTAGAGCTATGCGCTGCACGATTATCAACGCAGCTCTACAAGAAGGTGAATGCTGCCCTGAAGATATCTGCCACTGCTTTCTTCTGGACGGATTCCACCACCGTAAACCAATGGCTACAATCATCGCCTAGCTGTTGGAAGGCATTCGTAGCGAATCGAGTGGCGCAAATCCAGCACGCAAGCGACGTGAACTGCTGGAAACACACTACTGGCATCGAGAACCCTGCTGATGATATCTCGCGGATACTGAATCCAGTGGAACTTCTGCAATGCAAGCGCTGGTGGAACGGTCCTGAGTGGCTGTCACGTGCTCCGGAAGCCTGGCCAAAACCAATTCCATCCGAAGAAGAAACGGGAGCGACTGTTGAAGAAGTTCGTAAGGCACGACTCGTTGCGATGGCCGTCGTTCAGGTGGACTTCTGCGACGATTTGTTTGCTCGCAACTCTGGTTTATCCTAGCTTCGTCGTGTTAGCTGTCTGCTTACGCTACGTTCGTTCTTTACGAGAACGTGCATCGCTGCGCCGTTGTGATCCGGTAAAGTACACTACCCTCAGTTGCCGATTTAGCCAACGGGGAAAGAGTTGCCAAGTCTTCCGCTTTAAAGTGGCTGAGTCCATTTATCGACCAGGATGATATTCTTCGTATCGGTGGCCGGTTACTAAACGCAGCGCTCTCCGACTAGGTCAAACACCTCGTCGTGCTATCTGTCAGACATCCGCTGTCGACTCTGCTGACTAGTTTCTTTCACTTATGGCGGTAAGCTCCAACTCGGATTAACTTTTAATACCGTCCCTGTTTGTATGATCTGAAAAATGTTTGCTCAGAATTATGTTGATTAACTCTGATGTCGACATCAAACCAGCCCGACATTCTTGATCGGGATTTAATCCGAGGATAATACCGGTTGGAGCTTACCACCATTAAAGCTACTGCACGCAGGGCCGCAACTCCTGCTAGCAACCCTCCGCCACAAATTCTGGATTCTGGGTGGTAGAAATCTATCAAAATCTGTCTTCCACCATTGCCACACTTGCTTTCGTAGCAAGCCCACACTTGCACACCCACAATTTTCCTTGCAAGCGGGTGATTTGCCCTTTATTACCTATCTGGGTTGTCCAAGATTCCAGGTTTGTCTCCTGGCAGGATCGCCAGAAATGTGAAAATCCACCGATATTAATTATAGGCAAATCGCCCTCGACGCAGCTAATAAATGATCAACTTACCCGTGCAGCAGCTTGAATCCAAATGATCTTTCACCAACTGTCAGGAAATGTGTATGAATAGTCATGACCTACCTAGTTATTATCCATTTCATAACAAGCAATATCTATTTATTTATTTATCTCTCACAATGTGTTATTACGTTTCAGCGGAGAAAATTTTGGGAATCCCGAGAAATGAATATTATGTTCCTATGAATCGGGAGCCCCGGGAAATCTCATTTTCCAAGAATTCGTTCCCGGGAATACAAAAACTAGCTGCTCTTTTAACGCTAAAGAGAAAATGATTTAGCGTTAGATGCGCTCCGGAAGCCTCTAGATGACATTTGTATTCGAGATAGGGTCTGTCGAGAAATGACCCCCTAAGAACTGTTCAGTTTATAAAACCGACACACTTTCAGACACAACTTCATTATTGACTATTTAGCTTTCTTCGGCAAAATATAAGCCTTACTTATAAGCAACATGTGAAAAATAATAAGCAATGTATTTGAGGCAGTCAATATTTTTTAAGAAATTTTAAATCACATATGCTCTAAAATGCAATTTGCATGCTCATAATAAAGATGATGATGATGATGGTCCCACCTCTTACCCCTACAAAGGTTTGAGCTGGACGATTTATCTTTAAGATAATTGAATATGACATTTTAACCAGGTTGGCAAACAAAATCGAACTGGTTTCAGTTACAGATATAGATTCCCTCTCAAGTTTACAGTTGCTTCACAGCGATATAAATGTGGAAAAGCTCAGGCGTCCACCTCTTAGTTCGCCTTTTTGTCCACCTAAAATATTCATAAGTATTACAAGCAATCAAGAGTTAATGAACAATCAACAAAGCATCCTATTACACTAGTAACCCCGCAATCTGATGCTATCATAATTTTCAGCAATGTCAGGAATGCTCACGAACCCCTAACATTTGCCAGAAAACTTACTACTAACTCAAGGTATCTTTCAAATAAGCTTCAAAATTGCATTTTTTTTTATCAAATGTTAAATTCAGTCCTCTATATCCGTAATACGCGCGCGAGGCTCAAACCTTTGTAGACTACTTTTTTTTTTAATTAATCTACTATAAAATCAAATATTAAAAATCCATCATCACCCTCGTGGCGAACAGAAATAGTTTTTGCAGTGCTACAATAATTATTAAAAAGTCGTTATGACAGCTATCCATATAAAATAATCCGTTAGAGATAACTTCGTCAAGATACATAATTTGTCAATTCATAAAAAAATCACTGGATAACTGTTCAAAAGACAGTTTTAACGTGTGAAATGCAGTGTCTTTTAAATTCTGTAAGTGTTGCTAAACGTTTGATATGTCTAGGCATCGAATTGAAAACATTTATTCCTTTATAATATAATGAATTTTGTGAAGCACAAGTCAAGAAATGTGGTGTTCTTATTTCAACCGCGTTTCTAGTATTATATCTATGAAAGTCACTTCCTCTTTCAATTCGATCACACAAATATCGAGGCAGCAAACCGTTAACTACTTTAAAAATGAACACCATAGTCAAATATACAATTCTTTGCTTCACCGACAACCATTGTAAGGCGTCTAACATCAAAGTTGAGGAAGTGAATCTATTACATCTCAAAATCAAACGCATTATTTTATTCTGCAAGCGCTGTAATCTCGATATTTGTGTTGCATTGGCCAGAAATAAAATGGAAGGGCAAAAGTCAAGATGAGGAGAGATGATTGATTTGTATAGCTGTATTTTACTGGCAATAGTTAAATCGTTTTTCAGTCGACATAGAATTCCATACTTCTTGGCAATTTTCTTGATGACATTGTCAATGTGAGAGTTGAACTTAAGTGTGTCATCAATAATCACGCCAAGATATTTAATCTCCCGAACGCGATCAAGAGTCTCATCATCAATTACGACAGAGACGTTCTCATTTACTCGATTCCGCGAAATTACCATAAATTTAGTTTTACTTGTATTCAATTTTAACTGCTTATACTTCAACCATCTACTTAGAGAACGCAAATCTTCATTCAAGTGTAAAACGGCATCATCTAAATCCTTAGCTGCAATGAATAACACAGTATCATCTGCAAAAAGATTAATGTCGCAAAATCGTAAAACACGTCGCAAGTCATTAATATACATAATAAATAACAGGGGCCCTAATACACTTCCCTGGGGCACTCCAAGGTTATTCCCCACGGGACTGGAAACAGAATCATTAAAAACAGTCCGTTGAGTTCTGTCAGACAAATAGCTTTCAAACCATTTATATGCAGTACTCGTAATTCCAAAGCGCTTGATTGATCTTAACAATAAGGGCCTAGAAATTGTTTCAAAAGCGCGTTTAAGATCCAAAAAAACAGCAACAATCGTATCTTTACACTCCAAGTTATTTTTCCACTTCGCTAATACCAAATTCAACGCGGTTTCACAAGAATGACCTTCCCGATATCCCGATTGTTCTGGTATCAACAAACTATTACTATTTAAATACTCCAACAGCTGACCTTTAACAACAAGTTCTAAAATTTTCTCTAATGTGTGCAACATGTTGATGGGACGAAACTCTTCGGCTTTAATCGTTCCAGCAACTTTTTGAATAGGGACCACTAAGGATTCCTTCCAAATTTGTGGCACATGTCCAGTTTGTAATGATTCATTAATAAGGTCCAGCAAGATGTGGCCAATGACATGAAAGCAATCTTGAATAACTCTAGCATTAACATTATCTACTCCAGCCGATTTTCCTAATGAAAAACAAATAACTCTAAGTTCATCTAATGTGATTGGGTGAAAAACTTCAAATCTACAACTACTATTAACTGGCTGTTTTATTTCGTCGGGTTCATCGACCAATTCAATAGATTGATTAATCAATGAAACGCTATCTACGAAATAATCATTAAACTTAGCTGCAATTACTTGTTCTGACTGTTCTAATGTGCCATTAAAAGTTATGGACCGCGGTTTGCAATTACTAGGTTTTAATAAAGATTTCAAAATTTTCCATAACTCTTTGCTGTTGTTTTGATGCTGATCAATCTTCCTTTGAACATATTCACAACGAGTTTTCTTTATCGATTGTGAATACTTATTACGCGCGATTGTGTACCTAGTCCAATGATTGTCATTATTAGATCTACAAAACTTTTTGTACAATTTGTCCCTTTTCCGTTTAAGACGCAAAAGATCCAAATTGTACCAGCTGTTCGAGTTTTTCAAAGAAACAAACTTTTGCTCAACTAGTTGATTGGTACACGTTTTCAAAGCGTTATTAAGAACAGCTGTAGATTCATCTAAGTTACCGGCCGCGAATGGAAAATCCAGGCTTCTCTCAACAAGATTCGAAACAGCTTGCTTCGAATATTTCCTCCAGCACTTCAATTTTACAAAATTATCGTTATCGTTAACATGGTCTAAGACATTAATCACTAAAGTCTCATGATCGGTTATTTTCAAATCAGTATCCGTAACTGAACAAATGGAATCAAAATTGGAATAAACGTGGTCAATTAAAGTTCTACTGTGCCTGGAAATACGCGTATACTCAATTACCGTTTGCTTTAAATTAAAAAACTCAGCTAAACGCTTCAAATGATTCGAATTATGGTTATCACGCCAATTAATATTAAAATCACCAGCCAATATATTTAATTTACTAGAATCAAGGAATGTCTCAAACCAGTTCTCTAAAACTTCAACAAAACGCTGGTCACTAGAACTGGGAGAATGATACAAAACACCATAATTACCCATCTTCATGCCACGTACAACTGTAATGCCCAAGAACCAGTTGCCATCAATAACTTCGTTGGTACGAAGGTTGAATTGAACTGATTCTTTGACATAAATAGCAACACCGCCAGTGTGTCTAGAATGTGATAAACAAGCAGCAACAATATATCCCGGAATACTATACTGATCAAAAGCTTCAGTTTCTACAATATGAGTTTCAGATAAGAAAACTAAAAGAGGACGTTTTTCCTCAACAATCTGACGTAATGCTACGTAGTTTGTTGACAACCCCGCAATATTCAAGTATAAAAAATCGAATTGATTCACATTCCTGGAACTTGGCTGCTATTTATTGAAACGCAAGCTGCTTTTCTTCTGATCAAAAAGTCTTTTATAGAGCAAACATTCCGAGCTAAATGCGGCATGGTTGACGTCCAAGTTCATTTTTCGTTCTTTATTCGTTTTCAAACAATTAATACATTTCAATACAGTTGACGTACACTCCGACGTTTTGTGTTGTTGGCTGCACCTAGAGCATCTATCACAATTTTTGCAATCCATGCTCTTGTGCCCAAATTCTCCACATTTGAAGCATCTCAACACATTAATCGCGGGAACTATCGAGCACCGATCAAACCCTACATTTACTTTTTTCGCACATAACAAACATTTATAAGTATCGACATCGACTTCAATTACAACACTAAACTTGTTATAAGTGAAGCGTGGATTTTCAAACATGTTCACTACTTTAACATCATTTATAGCGATGTCTTCATTTTGACTTTTTAAGTAGTCAATGAAGACATCGGAGGAAAACTGATCGCTCATGCCCACTATTTTCAATCTTGGCACCGAAGTGGGAACAACAGCACTATATTGTTCACCCAGATTGCTTTCAATACCAGTTTTTACATCATTAAGATTAGCTCCTGTTGCACACTCAACAATAATAGAGCCATCTTTACCATTCCTAAAATTACTGATTTTGTGTGTTTTTGGATCCAACTGAGTTTTCAAAAACTTACGAGTATCTTCGCAAGCTTGTTTGGACTCTTTTGGTTTGATCACAATGACCGGACGAGTCTTACGATTACTCTGTTTGTTACTGTTACTGTTAATGTTACTGTTACTGTTAATGTTACTATTACTGTTACTAATATTTTTACTTTTACTTGCATGACTAGATCTTTTTACAACATCCGCAAAACTCGCATTTTCTTGAAAAACATCATCAGTCGAATCGTTGTCACTATTTTGAAATTTACGTTTTTTGCGTCTGGGATTTCGGTCCGATTCAGAATGAACCGTCCTAGATGCACCATTCGTTGCAGCTAAATTTTTTTCCGTACTAATTTCAAAACATGAACTAGTCATCGTATTCCATTTCTCACTAATTAATTTTTCAAAGCAACTTAAAGAATCGTTCATATTTTGTTGCATTTTTTCCATGCCAATTCTCAACGCGTTGTCTATCTGAGCAGCAACGTTGTTTCGTATACCAGTGATAGAGTCAGCAACAGAAGACAATTGCTTCATTGCTTCCCCCAGCATTTTGGTATCCGAAACCGATACATTCTGCTCGTCACAACTCTGATCTGACAGACAATTACTACACTTGAATAGAACATTTGCATTATCTGTGATAAGTTTTGCCTGAGTCCGCGTGAGTGTAGTGCACTTGCAATGAAATACACGAGCACACTTACCCACACAGATGACCGGCAAATCACTTACCAAAATCCCCAAATTACATATTGCACACTCAGCCATATATATCACCTATACACATAAACTTTACATGCAACACTACAGAGACACAAGTAAAAACGAACGAAAGCAAAAATTTACAATGCACTAGCTTACTAAAAGGGTACCAATTAGCTTGCCGGGCGAAGGAAAATACAAAAAATGAACGAGAACCAGCGGCAACAGCAACCGTTCTCCTACTTATCCAATAAATTATCACTACGGGGCACGCGTAGGATCAGTTCTACCGCGGCACAAGCACAATTTCACACTTAATTAATTGAATATTTATCACAGCACTGCGAAATAAACTATAACGTTCGCCATTACCAATACCAGATGCCAAAATAAGTTAAACACCAAGATAAATTTTTCAATTGTGTCAAGTCAGAGTTTTTATTATTTCAGCTCTTCTAAAAGATGATACACACCAGCTTAAATAAATTTGGATTTCGTACAAACAGATTTTGCTTAATTTTCAGTGTAATTTTTCGTTCAACCTTTACAACTTCAAAAAATTAACAATAATGTCTCTAAAATTCTGATTCTTCCTATAACTGTAAGTTTCAATGGGTAATCAACTCTGCACACTGTTCGAAGCACAGCATGGCACACGTAAAGGCACACATTGACAAGTGCATGTCACACAACAAAATATAATGTAAAATGGCATCACTGTCACTATTTTCTGCACCATGAATCCATTCAATAACAAAATTCAGTCCATCCAATCTAATTCGTAGCGAAAACCCCTGCGGCCTATGATATTGTCCAAAATAGCTTCTACAGTTCTTCCACACCATAGTTGGTCGATAGGGTCTTTTCGATACGGCAGTCAAGAAGGCCGTAACGGATTACCTCAAACGAGGGTTGGTCAAATACGTAGAAAATCTGGTTGTCCAATACGATGGTACGGTTCGAAAGGCGATCGGCAAAATCGTTTGCCTTCGGTGTAAAGAGCTTGGATCATCTCATTTATAACCGGTAGACATTTAACGTCAGTTTAGGCACGTTCACAGTACGTATCTCTATAGTAACGGAACTCCTCTGAGCGGCGACTAAATCTGTTTTCATTGATTTTCGAGCAGACTTACGGAAATAGTGTCTGTAAATAGATTCAAAACCCTTGAAAATAATGCTTTTCGTTGCAGTTAATTTATTACAGGTGCTGGTTCGTGACACAGGTACGCAACACGTACAACAAAACCATAACCGAAACGGGAAAGGCCGGAAGAATATCCTGCTTCCTGCGAGGGTTAAATTTACATTTGGAACGAAGGATACGGCAGAATATTCTCTGAGAGTCGAGCTACATTTATAAGTTTGCTATAAAGAATCTATATATATAAAAAGGAACTTCTGTCTGTCTGTCTGACCCTTATAGACTCGGAAACTACTGAACCGATTGGCGTGAAAATTTGTATACAGGGGTTTTTGGGGCCGTAAAAGGTTCTTATGATGGTTCGAGACCCCTCCATCTTCTGTAAGGGGGGGGGGGCTCCCATACAAATGAAACAGAAATTTCTGCATAACTCGAGAACTAATCAAGCAAATGGAACCAAATTAGGCATGTGGGGGCGAGTGTGGGGGTATAAGGAGATAATCATAGGGGGTAGCCCCTTAGATAATAGGGGGGGGGGCTACGTACAATATAGCATGCTTTTTTTAAATCGGCGCATAAACTCAAGCTATTATTGAATCCCGAGCAAGACCGGGCACACTCAGCTAGTGACTGATAAATGTACGGGGAAAGTAGGTAAAGACGGACACCTTAAGGTTAAGTTGCAAAATCTGTTCAAATAATAATATATTTTTCGCACTTATCGTACAATTCGAGATTTAAGGTCACATTTTGTCATTATACTCACATACACCGGTGATTTTTTAACAAGTTTTCTATTTTCTATGATAATTAAAAAATGTCTCAAAATCGTAGTTTCTACACATGGTCGGGAAAGATGGACATAACGTATGAGTAAGACGGACACTTTGAAGGGTAAGATGGACACTCACAGAAACTGAGTTGTGTGTGCTAAAGTAAGCTTATTTTCAATATTACTTGAATGTTCTTCGATTCTTAATGAATGAATACAACATTTTGATGTGTTTTAAAACTTGTTTATCAACAGAAACTTAACGAAAATTCAATTCATAGTTCAAACAAATCATATTCAAATCAATTCATGTTTCAGTGGCAAAATCAAGTAGCAGGAAGTAGTGAGTTAAGAGCAGTTGTGGCAAACAGTTGTAGCAGCAACGTGGCATCCCGTGTGAAACCAAGAAAAACATTGCAAGCACATTGTCCATCCTATGCCTGCATCCGAATCCGAAAATTGGCAACCGCATTTGTCACACAGATTGTCCGATGAGGTGTCTGCCTTGCATTGCTTTTTCTTGGAGTTCTTCGACGATCTTTGCTTCCGTTCCTTTTTAGGCTCTGAACCATTTGGCGAATTTTTTTAACTTTTGGTTAAAATTTGACAGATGGAAAGTTATCGGTTAACCCTGCTATCCGAGCATGGTTATTTCTGACAGACAAGAAGTTAAATTTTGACAACCGTGGCTCGAATACCGGTCGATCGACAGCACGGGGATTTTCGAACATAAGAAATAACTTTCGAAATGTCACTTTTAACCACGAGTTAAATTTAACTCGGCAAATGGTTCACAGCCTTAATGGATTGTATGTCTTTCGATGCTTTTGCCTTCTTTAAGGTATCGGCATACTGATTAGATGTTACGTCAGCTGCCTTCCCTGCTTGGCGTTGCCTTTTGGTGACCCTCGGGGTTATCATTTTGGGCAATGGCAGTACTTCCGATGGTGATACATCGAACAACGGTGTATTTGCAGCTGTTGAAGAGCTATCAGTTCCAGAGCATTGGGCCATAATGTCTTCGGGGAGCACCTGAACGGCTTTATCTTCACGTAGGAGATGATCTCCATCCGATGGAACTAAAGTGGGTCCAGGATCCGATTGATGCGCTTCTCCTTCGCGAGGTACCTCAGTACCAGCAGGTTGATCAGTCACTAGTGACGGAGCAAAAGCATCCTCGCCAAAAACGTTGCGATTACAAGGCCAGATTCCAGTTTTACAGAACCCGTTCACGGCCACTCTCATAGTGGCTGCTTTGATGAATGCCGTTTTCGTCAGCTCTGCAACGTCGTATTGACCGACTACCTTTCCTGGATTCTGTTGCATGAATCGCTCCACTTCAGATGCGTAATACGATTTGAAAGGTGCCATAAAAGACACATTCAGTGGCTGCATCTTGTTGCTGCAATGGGGTGGCAAGACCAGAACGGTGACGAAGTTAGCTCTAGCTTTCTGTGTGAAAGGTAGGTTCTTCGTATGTGAAGAATGTCCATCAATGATAAGCAGGGCAGCCTTATCTTCAGATGGTTTCACATGTTCCAAAAAATGGTCGAACCAGTCGTTGAAGATTGCCACTGTCATGTAACCCGACGGATTGCATGCGAATTTACTTCCACATGGTGCCCCTTTCTTTAAAGCATCGTGCATCCGCATGCGAGCAAAAATGAAAAACGGTGGAAGGTGCTGGCCGCTTGCTGACATGCACATTACTGCCGTGGTTGTTTCTCCCCGTTCTGCAGATGTTGTCCCAAAAGTATTGCTACACTATATCAAAAGTTGTTCCGTCACTGAAACATTACATGAAACTTTTATTTACGAATTACGGTTAGTGTCCATCTTTCCTGCAGTGTCCATCTTTACCTACTTTCCCCTACATCTGCCTAACGTCCTTCAGCTTAACGTACTTCAGCTTAATGACCCAGCGCGTCGTGAATTTGCAATGGTTTTGTTTGTGAACGATATCGTATTGCATCGGATTGACTCAGAAGAACTGTTATCAAAGCTTACTTTTTACATACCTTGTCGGCAACTGCAAACTCGAACTATATTTACTACAAATCACTATTGCACAAATTATGCCAAATTTGGCCCACTAAATCAAATTATGACTGTCTACAATAAACATAGTGAAACCACAGACAAATAGACGTAACTCTTCATTGTATATCTTCGTTCACACATTTAACGGTTGATTTGAATGTTATCAGTTCCGCGAACTACTCGCCGCAGCGCTGGCATCGAATCACTTTGACGTTTCTATATATTCTATTGAACTTTAATGCAATATTGTTTGTGAGTTAGCGAATAGGCTTGTTTTCCGCGAGAAGCCCGATAGATGTCGTTACTGAGGTCCTATGTTTTAAAATACTATGTTTCCAAGAAAAACTTTTTTAAAGAGTTACGTCTGTTTGTCTGTGGTGAAAATATTGACTTTATAATGAGTAAAACCAGATTAAAGCAGTGCTTTAATTCTATTCGTACTTTTAACACGTGACTTTAACTTTTACAAACTGGTCTACATCTGATTGACGTCAATAAATATTGACACAGAACAGAAGTGGAACTTCGGATCAGAAAGTGACTTCTGTTTTCATTGACAAACACTAGCGCACCTAGCGGTAGAAGGCATCTTCTGCCTGCAGTTAAGGTAGGCATCATGCTATGATAATATGAGTGCGCATAGAAAGCCTGTGCGGAACGCTACCACAACGCATCGCTTGTTGAGCAGAAAAACGTACCACTTTTAGATTCACCGATTTGTTTGCTCTTCCCCTCTGTTCTGTGGTATTGATCTAACTACGTCTAAAGCTACAGTAAGGAGAACACTAACTGGTAGAGTTGTATCTCGTTAAGTTTTAAACATGTTTTATTTCCTAGATGTGTGTATATGTAGTCTGCATTGATTGAACATTTCAAATAAAACGTTTTTTTTTTTAAATAGCATGTAAGGCGACAGCACTTTTGTAAAACGGTCTACACCGATTGACGACAAATAAATAAATAAAGGTGACAATAGTCACCTTGTGTGAGGTGACTCTCCATTTGATTTGCACGGAGAGTCACCTCAATAGTGAGTGACTTTTGTCACCAACTTGTTCATCGCAAGAGGCGCCGGAGCGATGGGTGGCCTACCGATCGGTCAACTGTAAGACCTGAATTTATAAAATTTTATTCGCTGCAGAGTGAGTTCCGGTGTGCTCAGAGGTTCCCGCTTGAGGACTCTAAGCAATTTGCTGTTTAGCAAAAGCCTTACAAGCACTAGCGTGCACAGGAATCTTGTGAAGGAGGGGCAATTGTTTTTTTCTATGGTGCATTTAATCTGGGGATGGGGAGTACTCCAAAGTGCGTGGAAGATGGTGATGTCCACCCATGTTTGCCTACTGTTCAATTTAGATAATTTTATTTATTTTTTACTCCGGTGGTGGTTCATCTTCTTCAATGGAAACTGCTTTCAGACAGCCAATGGAATTGGCAATTTAATCCCATCGACAATGTCGATGATGATCAGTTCGTCAAATGGTTGCAATAGTAGGGCTTTAACTGAAATGATACATGTGCTGCAATGTTGTTGCCTTGGTGGTTAGATTCAGCTGAAGTCACTTCAGATGGTGGTGATAGCACCGACAAACCGACATGAATGACCAATAAGAATCACATTCTCTGTTCGGATTTCCTCAGATTATTCTTTGGAATCACCGTTTGCTAACAGCTGTTAGCAAACGGTGATTCCAAAGAATAATTCCTGAAGAAATCCGATCAAAAATCAAAGAATTTAGTTTCCAATCCGTCTCCCTCTTGCAAATGGATCTCGCTTTACTTTAGTGCAGATCGACAGATCGATTCCTGTAAACTAATCGTGTATCTTCACACTTTATATCTTAGGTTAGGTAACCTAAAGCTGACTGATCGACCGGTACTTGTGCTATAATTATTCTAACTAATTTTCAATAAATTAAGATTTTATTTCACCGTTATATTATTTAGAGGAATTACAATGTTTTAATAAAACCACGCTACCACGTTCGGTGAATAATAATTGTTTTTTGTGTGTTTTGATTACGGTCTTACGTATGCGCTTTCTTGTTCATGCTGCTCCGAGTTGCCAGTATTGCTCCACTTCGACTTTGCTCTTGCTGCTTCAACCAGAACTGAACCTTCTTCTCGAACGACATTTCCTTCTCACACTTCAATTTGTCGCCTTCAGCCGCGCCATATGGTTCAGACAGATTTTCTACGATGACCTTCTTCGCGTCTTGAAACTGCTCGTGCATCTTCTTACGCTCACTAGCGAACTTGGCTTCTTCTTCTAGCTATCTCTGCAGCATCTCCTGTTCCTCCTTCAGTTGTTGCTGTTTCAACTTCCTATCTTGCAGCAGCTTCTTTTCGATGAACTCCTTCTCCTTCTGCCTCCGCTTTTCCAGAAGAACACGTTCTATCTCGAGGCGCTTTTCTCGCAGAATCATTCTCATCCTCCAAAGCCTTCTCCTTTGCGCGCTGTTCTTCCTCCATCTGGCGTATTGCATCGTTCAGACCCATGGTCGAGTCCGAAATAGATGTTCCACCTTCGCTTTTGGACGTCGAGCTCCCTTTTTTGGTTCCGATATTTTTCGGTGCTTTCGGTACTTGGAGTTCATTGCTGCACTTGTCACAGCTCCAATCTGCGTCCTTTATAACGTCCGTCACTCCGACGCAGGAGAAATGAGCCCACAATTGGCAAGTATCGCACTGTACTATGTCGCTTATTTGGTTCGACTTCCTGCATTTCATGCAATCTCCCACGGTCGAGTCCATCCTTTAAAGTAGTAGTAAATTCTTTGATTTTTGTTCGGATTTCTTCAGGAATTATTCTTTGGAATCACCGTTTGCTAATAGCTGTTAGCAAACGGTGATTCCAAAGAATAATTCCTGAAGAAATCCAAACATTCTCCTTTCGCATACACACTGCGTCGACAAGTACAAGGTTCAAGCAGTGCGCATAGCAGTGAACAAACAGTATATTGCTCTTGATCAATCTAATCTTGATCAGTGGTGTTGAGTACTTGGCACTGATGATGTCTGCAAGTAGTAGACAAAATATGCGTATCTGTCAAACGAAAATAAACCGACACACTCAAAGCTCTTCATAAAAGTATATTGCTATTTTCGTCCTTGCACTTGGCTTGTACTCCAGCAGTGCTGCCAGCCATTGGGCTATCGGTACTCTCTTCAAATTTTCCTCAAAATCCCTTTAGAATTTCACTCAAAATTTAATTTTCTCGTATTCTGTTCGGAATTATGTTGGAACTATCTGCAGGATTCACTAGAAATTATTTGCAGAGTTTTCTTGGAATACTCCCCAGAAATCCCTTGGAACTGAACGCAGATTTTTTTAGAACTCTCCTAAGAGCTCTTTTGATATTCTTCTCAGAAGTCCAATTGAATTATGCTTAGATCTCTTCATGATTTTTTCTCAGAACACCTTGGAAGTCAAATTCCTTTAGAGTTTCAGAGTTTTTTCCCGGAATGAGCTAGAAAGTAACCTCGGAATTCGGTTGAAATTTTGTTCCCTCTGAAATTTCACTCAAAATTTGATTTTCTCGGTATTCTTTTCGAAATTATCTTGGAACTATCCGCAGGATGCACTAGAAATTATCCGTAGAATTTTTTTTTGGGATACTTCCCAGAAATATTTTGGAACTGTCCTAAGAATTCAATATCTATGAGGTTCTTCTCGGAATATTTTAGAACATTTTTTTCTCAGAACACTTGGGAGCTGAAATTCTCCTAAAGTTTCAGAAGAATTTCCTCTGTATTCTCCAGAAATTCTTCCCAGAACTAGCTTGAAATTATCCTCGGAAGTCCCTTGAATTTTTTCTCAACATTTCTTTGGAATTTCATTCAAATGTTGATTCTCTCTGTATTCTTTTCGAAATTATCTTGGAACTATCTGCAAGATTCACTAGAAATTATTCGCAGAATTTTCATGAAACTATCCCCAGAAATCTTTTCTTTTGGAACTGTCCTCAGAATTCAATACCCTTTACGTTCTACTCGGAAATCAAGTTTAATTTGTCCGTCCATTCACCAAAACGTTGTAGTTTTTCTATCAGATATGTTTAATAAATCTTGCCCCTCCATTCACCAGAACTGTACAATTTTTAGATCAGGAATTTTTAATTTAGCTTGCCCCTCCATGAAGCAGAATGTTGTAAATCATACACCAGAAATTTTCAATACAAACTTGCCCCCAGAAAATTTTAAACCAGAAAATTTGAATTGACCAGAACGATGTAAATTTTCCAGCCTTGATGTTCAATTAAAATTGCTTCTCCAATCTTCTGATTAGTGCTTATTTCCTTTTTCCATTTCCACCAGACATTTTCAAATAAATCTTGCCCCTATTTTCATATTTTTCATCATAAATGTTCAGTAAAGCAGCTTCCCTCCAATCATCAGAATGGTGCAAATTTTACACCAGAAATTATTATTAAAATTTGTTTCTCTATTCAGCAAATTTAAGGCCAAAAATTTTCAAAAAGCGTGCCCTTCCGTTTACCAGAACAGTGCAGATTTTTCACCAGAAATTTTAAATTAAGCTTAATTTTAAGTAAAGCTTGTGCCTTCATTTACCAGACTAGTGCAAATTTTCCACCAGAAATTTTCTGTTCATTTCATTTATCAAAGCGCACCATTTCGCACCAGAAATTTTCAATAGAGCATGCTCCTCCATTCACCAGAATGGTGCACCAAAAATTGTCAGTGAAGTTTGTTTCACCATGCACCTTTGTGGTGCAATTTTCAGGCTTTGCATCTTCATGCAGAATGGTGCAAATTATCCACCATAAATTTTCAATGAAGCTTGCATTCATCAGAACGATGCAAATTATGCACCAGAAAAAATAATAAACCTTGCTTTTACATTCACCACAGTGTTGCGAACTTTCCACCATAAATTTTCAGTTAAATGTGCACCTCCAAATTTTTAGCGCGATTCAATTTTAGAACCAGAGTTATTCATTTTGATAAGTCCCTCCTTGATGACATTGTTACACCAGAAATATTAAATAAAAAGCTTTTTCTTTGATTTACCACCACGAAGGTGAATTTTTTTAACCTTATATTTACGCTTTTCTTTCAACGCTCCATGAACAACATAGGAAAAAAATTGCACCAGAATTTTTTTGTATTCATGTAGTGCAATTTTTTGGCCAAAAAATTTCATTGAAGTTTGTCCCTTCATGCACCTTAGTGGTGAAATTTTCAGGCACCATCTCAAAGGAATTGGCGCAATAAAAGGGTTTCAATTTTACCTTCAAATCAAGTTATCAATAAATCTAGATTTTTTTATCATAACTTCGAAAATGTGGAAATAAAAATCTTATTTATAAAAGGTGGGGCAGTTGCCCCACCTTGCCCCACCCTGTGCACGCCAGTGCTTACAAGAGCCTATGGTTGTGCAGATGAACGAACTGCAGTCGACCTGCACATGCGAAGCATATCTGAATCGTGCTTTAAATATATGAATATGTTTGCAAATCTGAAACCCTAGCAACATTAACACTAGATTGTTGACCAAATTATGGACAAGATCAGTAATAATTGTGCAACACAGATTTCCGGACTCCAAGCTCATCCAGAGATTACGAACTATCTTCTTCCAGCTATGGCTCTGAGTCCGTACTCGACGCGTCAATTACATGACCGTTGTTCCCGTCCGTTCGAGTTCTTTGTTTGCTTTAGTTGGAGAGAATTTCAGAAGATGCTGGTGACATTTTCTTCCGCCATCGATCAGGCTTCGACTTTGTTTCTGCACACCTGTAAGGAATCAGTAATTCAAATAGACATCCAGTCAGAAACTTGTGGAACGGTCGGATTTGCTTGAACACCACATAGGTTTCATAACTTCCAGTTTCTCTTTCGCCTCCCGATCCGAGAATGAAAATTTAATCACAATCCCAAATTAAATTGATAAAATTGCTTTTCACATAGTCACTGAAACACTTGATCCTCAAAAAAACCTTCGGCAAAATCTCATTCATTTTTTCGTCAATGGCAAAGATTCACCTGGTAACAAAAAGTGTGATGGTGACAATTCAGTGTCACATTACTGTTATCCAAGACGTAGATGCTTGTTCACTTTAACGGCTCCGTGTAATTGTTTTGCTCAAGTTATTTAACTTCGTTACAAATTTAACTATTGTCGCGCTTATGTCGAAGACAACAAATCAAGCGACAGATACAGTAGCGCTGCGCTTGAGCGAAGGTGGAAGCAACGCATAGAAAAATGAGCAATACACAAACCCTTCTTCTGAGGATGTAATCTTTGCTATAAAATTCATTCGAAGCACTTACCTTTGAGCGGCAGATGACGCGATTGCACCTGTCTCATAGCGTTTGTATGAGAAAATGGAAGAGTTGCCAGTCTTCTTGATTTGTTGTCTTCGGTTAAATGCTCATTTGGTGACGGCCGTAGCGCACCGCTCATAAGCGCGATGCTACTCCGCCTATAAGGATTATACACAGGTGTGTAACTTTGATAGTATTTTATAGCAGCGGCTTGAGGAGCAAATCCTGGATAAAGAGCCGCCGTGTGTTAAATCAATGGGCGCAGTCGTACCACCGACAAACCGACATGACACTCAATTTTGACTTATGCCCGAAAATTGTAAACGGTCGATTTAAATGTGCAGTGATCTGAACTGTCAAAACCATAGGGTTTTTTATCTAGATAAAAATAATTTGTCCAGAATAGATCAGACACGAACCAATTCATAACTTTTGCATACGGGCTCATGGCTTAGCTAAATATTTCCCGCGAACCCGGAACCAGATGTCATTAGTGTGCTTTGGTCAGAAATTTTATTGTTTTTGCTATGGTCATTCATGTCGGTTTGTCGGTGGCCGTATGGCCATAAACAGAAAACAGATGGTATAATCCCTTTTTGAGAAATTATCCTGCCACACACAATAATAAAAAATCTGCACATGTTCGTCACTGACAGCTTTGTCACTGACAATTGACATGGTTTGCCTTGACAATGACTGTTAGCTCATATGAGTGACCAAAGCAGAATTGATCAATTTAGAAGCCACAGCATGCTTTTGGCGCTACTGCGTATGGACGATCAAATGTAAAATACACTCCGATGGCAGAAACGTCATCCACCAACATTTTGCTTGAAGCCAAAGTTGTTGGTTCTTTGGCTCGATTATCTGTCAAACTAAGACAGCTGATGCAAACATTACGAAATTATGCTCCGTCCACATAGATGTTTGATTTGTTGCGTATAAAAATAATCGTGATAAATGTTCAACAAGCGCGTACGTGTAGGAATTATATATGTATTATAATATTAATTTTCAAATTAGGCAAGCTAAACATGAAAAATTCAAGTTTCTCTAATGATTATTCACATAAGATTTTCTAACGCATACGACGACACGCACATAAAAACTACAGTACTGACACGACCAATGGTGGTGGCTTCAGCAACCCTCCTTCTTGGCAGAGGATTGGTAGAATACTGATGTTGTTTGTTTGTTTGTTTATTAAGGACATTTTACATCTCCGCGATGCATTCATGTCCGTTCGATTTGATGTTTGGTGTATTGTGTATGGTGTGCAAGTGTTTTTGTTAGTGTAAGTGCTTCTCTCTTCTTTTCTTCTTTGCTTCCAAACAATTACTTTTCTCCTTCGCTTCACTTCATACTACTCTCCTAATTCGCTTTTCTTCACGAATTTTTTCATCTTTCTACCATCTCTACCTGTGTAATTTGTTATTCTACAGTTCTTTTAATTTGTTATTCTAGTCTTCTACTTCGTGTTGCTTAATATTTCTTTCACCTGTGCAATTTGTTATTCTAAAGTTCTTGTAATTTGTTATTCTAGAGTTTTTTGTACAAATCCGTTTTATGTAGGAAATTAAGCATTCGTGTTGTTCTTTCTTCCGTGTTGTCCAGAGCTTCACGTAGACTGGTGCTGATGTCATTTTTCCTTCTCTCTTTGTCGTATTTCCTGCACTCAAGAATGATGTGCTTTACATCCAACACCGTGCCACAACATTCACACACCGGTGGGGCTTCCTTCTTCAGAAGAAACGTGTGGGTTAGTCGCGTATGGCCGATTCTCAGACGTGTAAGCATACGCTGGTCGGCTGAACTTCCTCGTTCTGTCCATCTGTGCGTGTCGAATTTCACCTCCCTCAGCTTCGATTCTGTTGTGCTAAACCACTGCCTATTCCACTGACCACGTATCGCATGTTTCACCGCTTTTATCGCATCCTCGCTTGGAATCGGTACGTCGATGGCTGGTTGTCTTCTAGCCTCATTGGCTAGTCGGTCAGCTTCAGAGTTTCCCCTGAATCCGGCGTGTCCAGGGATCCAGCAGAAATGGATCATTTTGCTTTGCACGATTCTCTCTACTTCCTGCACCCAAGGGTGCCGGGAAGTTCCAGCCTCCAAAGCCAGTAGGAAGCTTGCGGAGTCCGTGAGAATAACCAACTCATTTTGAACATTAGGGATGGTGGCGGCCATTTTAATAGCGTAGGCCTCCGCAGAGAAAACACTACATTCGTTCGGAAGACTGTAGGTCCTAGATAGCCCTTCGTAGAAGAATGCAGCTCCTACCGTGTCTTCACACTTGGAGCCGTCCGTGTAGACGATGGTTGAACTATGGAAGCGAGTCTCCAGTAATTGTCGAAGAACTGGACGAACTTTCTCCGGTGGGTCTCCAGCGCGTATGCTTCTTTTCACATCCCACACTATCGTCGGTTTTCGTGCGTGCAACAAGCGATTGCTCTGCCTCACGAGTGAACCGACAGCAGGAAGCGTTGAACCGGTTAATTCTTGGAGGCGATTTGAAGCGCGTGTAATCAGAGGTAGGGTGCTGCTGTTTGGATTCTTTGTGAGCATTCGGATGGCAATGTGTACTGTGGTCTGTGCTGCTAGCAGTTCGAAGGGTAGAGTCCCAGCTTCGGCCATCACCGAGTTAATCGGGCTCGTCACGAATGCTCCGGAAGCGAAGCGAACCATTTTGTTGTAGGCAGGAGCGAGAGTCTGCAAGGTTGCTGGCCCTCCTCGACTAACAAGTCCAATCCCGTAGAGCAGCTTCGCAGTAACTATGGCTGACCCAACTTGCAGCAGAGAGGTCCGATTACCCGTGGAAGTTTTGCACCGATCATCTGTAAAATCCGTAACCGAGATTCGCATGCTTTCTTAACCATATTGCAGTGAGGTTTGAAGGATAACGTTCGGTCCATGGTTACACCTAAAATCCTCAGCCGGTTGGTCTTTGGCACGGGAGCTCCCTCGATAGAGATATCTCGCACGGGATCCCGTCGTGCGTTCGGACTGCAGTAGAAGACATGTGACTTTGTTGCCGACACAGTGAAACCAACGCTTTTCGTCCATTTGTTGATGGCTTTGACGGCAGCCTGTAATTTTCGGTGTAAGCCTTCAGTTTTAGCACCTCGCACTGCTAAGAGGATATCGTCCGCGTACAAAAGAATGAAGACTCCGTTAGGCACTACTCGGAAGATGGGCTGCATCGCGATGAGGAACTCCGTTTTCCAACGGATACTGGCGAGACATATCCCCCCAACGGATACCTGGATCGTTCGCTCCGAGAGGAAACTTTTCATCATGTTCAGCATCCGACCACGTATTCTCCATGACCTCAGAGTGCGGATTATGCCGCGCTGCCAGGTGGTGTCATAAGCCTTCGACAGGTCCAGGGATTCTATCAGACAGTGCTCGTCTGTGCTTGGAAGCGTTCGCTCGAGCTCGGAAAAGTACGTGTCGGTGCCTCGCCCGGCACGGAAAGCGTGCTGTCGTTTGTCGAGTCGCCCGCTCGACTCTAGCTCGGTGATCAGTCGTCGATTTATGATGCGTTCAAGCAGCTTCGCCATGCAGCTGGTGAGCGAGATTGGACGGAACGCAGCGGGTCCGGTATCGAGGCAGTTTGGCTTCGGAATGGGCACCACGATTGCATTTTGCCAGCTGGTGGGAAACTCTCCATTACGCCAGATCTGGTTGAGCAGCTCTAGCAGTGTCATCTTCACGGACAAAGGTAGAATACTGATGTTGCCACAGTATAGTTCTGTCAAAATCTCAGCAATTCCATTGATCCATGGCGATATTCAAGCCTTGCTAGGCGGGTAATTACAGGTGAGCTGGAACTAACGGTCCGCTAGTGTTGGTGAGTTATTTTCCGTTGCCAAAACAAAACAACATACGAACGGATTTGAATAGATTTGGACCTGTTTCATACAACCGGAAGGTGTATGCTGGTCACAAATGCCTTACCAAATCTTTGATGTGAATTTCATGAATAAACACGACGAGCATTTCTTATAGCAAAACTTGCCATACAAAATGGTCATAGTTCATTTTAGTAAACAAACTAACACTTCTTCCTTGTGTGTCACCATTGTATTACCCACCTATATCGCCGTGTATTGTCGAGATTTTGCAGCACTGACCTCATTAGACTCCTGCACTAAAAATAAGTACACATTAATATTTTCGCACTGGTCTTTGATATAGCGAATTTGTTTATTATTAAGTTCCAAGCTGGATCAGGTATCAAGATTGGATCTGCTTGTTTTCTGACAAACGTCAGTTTGATCGTTTGTTTTTAAAACCTACCTCAGGCTGAGGTTCGCACTGACAAACAGTTTGGTTTCGCACTTCTGAGATTCCCTGACACCAATGGCCTCAGGGTCGGCACGCTTACCGATTGCAATTACGCGGGGCAGGGAAGGATCGCACGTGACACACAGAAAAAACTCCACAAGTACTTCTCTACTCAAGTTCAAAGATGTATTCCAATTTACTGACACAACTTTTATTCTTCCTTGTCCTTGGTCGTCGTACGCTTCCTCTCTACTTCCTCCTTGTTTCTCCTGTCCACGGCGCCATAATTCTCCTTCGCGCGCTTGAAATAGTCGATGTCGAGCACCGGGTTACACGTCCTGGGCCTACGAGTTGGTGACATACTTGGGCCGTCAGTCAGGAACAGTGTAACCTTCCGGTACGTCTACCAGAACTTCACACAGTAGGGTGGATCTGTAATAAATACAGCGAGGTCCCAATGGTTAAACACATTTGGCATTAGGCCCATTTAAACCAAAATCGTACTCTCTCTTCACACTTTTTGCTGTTAGTTGTCGGCTAGTGACCCGAGCCGTAGCGGCTTTTACAAGTTTCGGTGGGTTTGATGGCTGCATTCTACGTTAATGGAGAAAACTGCACAACTATCTCGAACATTACCTGCCACTATTTTGCAACAATTTAACCGAAACTAAAAACCATGATAATCCAAAAAATCCTCGAAACAAAGGCGCTAACACTTACATATTGACATTTTAATATTGCACTTCTTTAAGTTTTCTAGAGCTCGAATCCATTAACGTAGCTTGCCATAACTATTCTAGAGCTGCTACTGCTTTTAAATAAGTCGATTTTCAAGATTTCTGGCCAGAGTTAAAAAAAAAACTGTCCAATTATTTGTTGCACAATTTCCGCTCAATCTACGAAAAGACCTCCTTAAGCTCAGTTGGTAAATGCGCAGCTACAAAGCAAGACCATGCTAGAGGGGCACGACACATCAAAATCTCAATTCTAGATGCTCAACAAATCAGCATCTACTGGCATCGCGCATCATCTTTTTGTAGGAAATCTTTAGAAACGTCACCCTTCTATCTACTCAGCGTGCGCGTAGCTAAGCACAGCAAAATACATTTTTTTTTCCTGCGGTAGATAGAGTCGCTCCTCTCGGAGGCGGTTGGGTTCGATTCCCAGTCCGGACTAGGAATTTTTCGGGTTGGAAAATTTCTCGGCTTCCTTGGGCATAAAGAGTATAATTGTACTTGCCACACAATTATACTAATGCAAAAATGGTACAGGCATCGAATGCTCTCTATTAATAACGGTGGAAGTGCATATAGAACACTAAGTTGAGAGCACGCAATAAGCTAATATGCGATAAGCAATAAGCTTGAAATGTAAACAAGAAGAAGAAGAATTGCCGAAGCCGTCATTTACCCTTTAGAATTTATAAACTTTAACAAGACAAAACTGTATGATTAGGAACAGTGGCCACCGGTATGACCACGATCGCGTGAGTTCTATTGTTCGGTAAGAACGGAATCTAGGCTCGTAATCACGCGAATGTGCAGCTTATTTTATAATAGATGTCTAAGGCGATCGAACATGCATTTTTTGGCTTGGCGCTTAGCACCTGGATGATTGGAGTGAAAGACCGGGGGACTGTTAGGAATGAAGTACAACTAAAAATTAATTTTGAAATCTACATAAATCCAAGAAAATAGTGGACGATTTCGAATAGAAACAAACTACTCTCACTGCAGTAACCTTAAATCTACTCAATTTAATCAGAATTAAAAATATTTTCTTTTACATGAGTACTTGAGTAGTAATCGCAGCGGTATAAACGAAACTTAACATACTTTTAATACTTGCATGATTGCTTGCTACATTCACAGGCACACACTCAAACTCACAGACACGCATGCATAAAACACGATAAATTAAAAACGATTTTTCGTTAACTTTCGACAAGCCTTCCTTCGTTGTGAGCGGATGGAAGAAATTCCTGTTGAGAATATGTTCGTTTTGAGACTACGCAGCCACCGACCACGGATGGTCACCACCCTAGAAGCGCGTATTGTCGGGCATTTTCACAAAGTATGCCACCTTGTTCAGCGGAACGTGGTAGTTGTGAATCCATCGGTTGCCCTTGCGTAGAGATCCATCGATTCCGTCCTTCCAGACGCCTTGTGGGAGGTAAACTGCAATAAGGGAATTTGAAACAATCATTAGAAGAAGCCCCATAAAAACCAGGTATATGAAAACTCACCTTCCCGACTGGTGTCACTCCGGTAGATGATCGGCGCCACAATCATTCCATCTCCGATCGTGAACTCATCGTCAACGAACAGGCAGTTCGGATCGCTGGAATCCATCATCCACAGTGGCCGAATAATCGGTTTCGCCGTATCCAACGCGTCGCTGGTAAATTGCTCCAACATAGGGACCACAGTTTTCTGACGAATCACCGAGAGCTCCTTGGCGATTTCCGTCAACGAGTCGTTCCGATACTCCGATGGAAGATGCGTGAATCGTATCACCGGTAAGAACGTGGCCATCTGCAGCCAGCGGATGTACAGCTCCATTTCCGGCAGTGGAGGAGATCTCATTGGATAGAAGGAAAGCATTTTTGTGTAATTTGAGGACAGCACAAAATCGCCCCCGATCGGTCCTGGCATTATGAGTGGATAGCCAATGATTCCGTAAGAGAGGACAGTTGGAATGATGGTTTGCAGACCACTCCAAGAGCTGTTCACCGGCGGAAGGCTAAGAAACGCCGGAGGATGTGGGATTGAAATACCACTTGAAACTCCAAAAACTTTCAGGTTACCCTTGACCTGATCCATGAAGAATGATTTGTACTGATCCGGATTGTCTAGTGTTTTCGAACATTGATAATATCTCGGCATGTTGTAGGCATTACCGAAATCCAGATAGAACGAGTCTATGCCGATGGTTTCCGTAATTTTCTTCAGCTGATCCTTTAACCAGGGAATGGTTGCGTTATTGGTGATGTCGAGAACTCCAGCGCTAGCTAGGCTTTTGTAGCGCGTCAGAGCGGGAATGCTACGTTCCGAATTACGTTCGTAAATCAGA
This sequence comes from Ochlerotatus camptorhynchus, assembly GCF_037179485.1. Lineage (NCBI taxonomy): Eukaryota > Metazoa > Arthropoda > Insecta > Diptera > Culicidae > Ochlerotatus > Ochlerotatus camptorhynchus. The sequence continues at coordinate 405,171 of NW_027041234.1, forward strand.
AACTTCTTGGCAACTGCTTCCAGGAAGTTGTCACTTTCAGTGCTGATGAAAGGTTGGATTGTAAGGGAGATTCGGAATCCACGCCGGTGCAGTATATTTACGGTATCTTCCAACGTGGGAAAACGGTCAGGGTCAAACATGAAATCGCCGATATGTTTCTGCCAAAATTCATTGATCAAGACATGACCAACATGTAGATATCCGGAAGCGATCACGTGCTCCGTGTAGTTGTAGATTATAGTTTCGGTCAGCTCTTCCTGAGAATAAGCTGGAATGTGCCACACCGGTTCCCGAAGAAGAGATTTGATGATGGTATTGTCGTTTTCTGTCAATCCATCCCACAAGCTCATCCGAGTGAGATTGTCATGGGCAATTATTATGTCCGGACCGGTGCATACCCGATAGTTCAATGCCGAGTAATTGGTAAACTTATTCACAAACGCAAAATCGTCATTCCTGCCTCGCAGACAAATTTGCTGGCTGTCATTCTTGTTAATACTGACATATAGAGGAGTTTTGTCGTCCACCAGAATTGCGATTCCTTTCGAATTCAAAAAGAACCTCTTAACCGCATTACCCCACTGTTTGGTATTGGTATCACCCGTCACAAAAGGTGAAAAATCAAACGAAGCCTTGTTCAGCAGATAGTCCACGCCCTTGGTAAGACCTCCGCCGTACCAGTAAACGCCATCCCCGATATCGAAACAATCCGTTGGATAGAAGTTATTCACCAGCGTTTCCCAACTAAAGCTGTAGCACTTCACTTCACTGTTCGATTCTGCTTTCTCCAAATTCATGTACAATCTTGCCACCGAGTTCCACTCGTAGCAATGGCTCCCGTCGTTCCGCAGATTTTCCGGCAAGCACTTGTATGGCTTTTCGATGTTGAGATCTATTCCCAACTTCCCCGTCAGGAGGTCATATCCCTTCGCATCCAGAATTCGCATCGCTCGTGTCTTCGTGTGCAGCTTGATGCTCTCGAAGTACGATTTGGCCAGCAACTTCTGGTTGTACATGATGTACGCGTAGCCGACCTTCAACCGTTCAAGAGCAATGGATAACACAACAAACACAAACAGCGTTAGTTAGATGGTACGTAACCGAAGCGACTTCTTCTTCTATAGGGAGATTATCTCCCGTAATTGCAAATGTTGATAGTGGGCTGTAGGTATACTTACAAGAAACACGATGATAAGGAACAGCATGCCGACAAAGACGCGCAGTTTGTAGTCTTTGGTTTCACGTTTCTTCTTGCGGATCATGGCCGGAACGTTCTGCAATGGGACGAGAGAGTTGGAAAATTAATCTTACGCTTCGTGGGGGTGTAAATATTGAATCTCGATAAATTGCGAGCATGCAGAATACAAGCTTTAGCGTGCATGCCAAATCTCATTAACTTCAGTTTAGTTTGAACACTGATAAGCGTATTATTATTATTTGCAAAAGCAAGGCGAATAGAAATTAACACGGCGCATCTTCTGAATGTAACAATCCAATTAGGGTTAATGATTAACAGGATCGAACTTTTTAACACCTTTATTATAGCGGAAGCATACACTGCTAGTGGATTTGAAGAATGATGGCACATTTGGCACGATCTGGAACATGTGCAAGCGGTTGAATTGAGTTGTTTCCAATTTTCAATTTGAAACATTCTCCTAATAATTTGGACAAATATTGTTCGAGGCTTACGTTAGCCTGTTAAAGTGTGCTAAGGTCGAACAAATGAGAAACTACGGTGTGAAGAATTTGATTTAAGTAACAACAGAAAATAATCCACCTAACTGCATTGTTGATCAGAAATTCGATCATGTTTTTTTCACCTGCATTATTTACATCCCAATCTCCAATCCAATATACTTCAAGCAATTTCTGTAAGTATTCCTGAAGAGTTTTAAGAATAATGCAATGGCAATTCTGTAGAATATTTAAAGAAAATTCAAAACACAGTTCCAACAGAATCCAAGGGGTATCTGAGGATAATTTTAAGATATTTCCTAGAAGAACTCCAAGGGAGCTCTGAGGAGAATGTCATAGGAATTTTGAGAGCATTACACAGGAATTCATGTCATTTTTGTAAGTATTCCAAGGAAATTATGAAAAGAGCTCCAAGAGAAATCTTTTAAATTTGTCGAACCTCTTAACGGAATCCCTTTATGAAGAGCTTTGAGTGTGTTGGTTTATTTCCTTTAAATTCCGTTATAATTGCTTATCTTTTGACAGATACGCGTATTTCGTCTACTACTTGCAGACTTCATCAGTGCCAAGTACTCAACTTGTACTTGGCACTGATGAAGTCTGCAAGTAGTAGAAGAAATACCTGTCAAAAGATAAGCAATTATAACGGAATTTAAAGAAAATAAACCAACACACTCAAAGCTCTCCAAGAGAAATTTAGAACAATACCAAGTGAATGCTCAGGATAAATCCAATTAATTTTCTAAAGAATTCTGAGGTAATTTTTCAGATTATTCTGGAAAGCTACTGTCGTGACTGGACCGAGGTGTCCAGCCTCGGTAACGGTTCCACGAATCTGCCGCTCAACTGGTGGTCCGATTTACTTACTTATCCTGGTCCGACATCCCTCAGGATTGCACCTGCATCACAATGTTACGAGAATTCACTCGGTCCGTGGCTGCTTGTCTCCAATTTCTTGACCGTCCCACACTTCCAAGATCCTGCTCCACTTGGTCTAGCCACCTTGCTCGCTGTGCTCCTCTTCGTCTTATACCGGCCGGATTCGAGGCAAACACCATTTTTGCGGGATTGTTGTCCGGCATTCTTAAAACGTGTCCCGCCCATAGTACCCGTCCAGCTTTCGCAACTTTCTGGATACAGGGTTCGCCATAGAGTTGCGCCAGCTCGTGGTTCATCCTTCGCCTCCATACACCGTCCTCACATACCCCGCCAAAGATGGAGCATCGTCCACGTCTCGTGCCCGTAGAGAACTACCGGTCTGATCAGCGACTTGTACATGGTACATTTAGTACAGAGGTGAAGTTTACCCGACCTCAGGGTCTTGTGGAATCCACTGCAGTTGTTATCCGACGTCACCAATGATCCGAGGTACACAAATTCATCCACCACCTCGAACTCATCTCCGTCGATTGCCACGCTTCTGCTTATGCGAGCCCTATCCCGCTCGGTTCCTCCAGCTAACAGATACTTTGTCTTCGACGTATTCACCTTTAATCCAATTCTCTGCTTCACGTTTCAGCCTGGTGTACTGCTCCGCCACGGCCTGAAACGTTCTTCCGACAATGCCATGTCGTCAGCGAAGCAGATGAACTGGCTGGACATATTGAAGATCGTGCCCCCCATGTTAAAGCCCGCACGTTTCATAACACCATTTAGCGCAATGTTAAACAGGAGGTAGGAAAGACCATCGCCTTGTCGAAGTCCTTCACGATTTTCAAACGAGTTCGATAACGCACCCGATATCTTCACGCAGCACTGTACACCATCCATCGTAGCCCTGATCAGTCTGGTCAGCTTCCCGGGAAAACCATTCTCGTCCATAATCTTCCATAGACTTTACAGACAATAGTATCATAAGCGGCCTTGAAATCGATGAATAGGTGGTGCGTAGGGACTTGATATTCACGACACTTTTGCAGGATCTGACGCAACGTTGTTGATCGCCCGTCCACAAAACCGGCTTGATAGCTTCCCACAAATCTGCAGGCTAGCGGCGATAAACGGTGAAAGATGATCTGGGAAAGCACTTTGTAGGCCGTGTTAAGAATAGAGATCGCTTGATAGTTCTCACATTCTAGTTTGTCGCCTTTTTTATATACTGGGCATATTACTCCCTCTTTCCACTCCTGCGGTAGTTGTTCTGTATCCTAGATCCTGACTATTAGTCGGTGCAGACAAGTGGCCAACTTATCCGGGCCCATTTTGCTAAGCTCCGCTCCGATACCATCTTTTCCAGCTGCTTTGTTGTTCTTAAGCTGTCGGATAGCATCCTTAACTTCACCTATCGTGGGAGCTGGCATGTCCCCCTCATCCCCTGTACCGACGAAGCCATTCCTTCTGCCACCTTGGTCCTCCACCTCTGCGCCGTTCAGATGTTCATCGTAGTGCTGCTTCTACCTTTCAATCACCTCTTGTTCGTCCGTTAAGATACCCCCTTCCTTATCCCGACAGATTTCTGCTAACGGCACAAAGCCTTGGAGGGATGCGTTGAGTTTCTTGTAGAACTTGCGTGTTTCTTGAAAACGCTGCTCCACTTCTTCGCACTCCAGCTCTTCCAGGCGGCGCTTCTTATTCCGGAAAAGATGGGTTTGCTGTCTTCGCTTCTGTTTATATCGCTCCACATTAAGACGGGTTCCTTGCTGCAGCATCGCCGCCCGCGCTGCGTTCTTTTCGTCCAAAACCGTCTGACACTCTTCGTCGAACCAATCGTTCCGTCGATTCCGCTCCAAGAACCCAACGGCGCCTTCAGCAGCGCTGTTAATGGCTGCTTTCACGTTGCTCCAGCAGTCCTCAAGAGGGGCTTCGGTGAGCTCTCCCTCATCCGGCAACACCGATCTCGGGTCCGATGTAGTAACCGAACCGAGGTTTCCAGCTTCAGTCACGGTTCCACGAATCCTTAGCTCAGTAGGTTAAAGTGGAGCTACAAAGCAAGACCACGCTGGAGGTGGCTGGGTTAAATTTCCGGTTCGGTCTAGGAATTTTTGGGTTGGAAAATTTCTCGACTTCCCTGGGCATAGAGTATGATTGTACTTGTCACACAATTTTACTAATACAAAAATGGTACAGGCAACGAAAGATAACTGATAACTGTTGAAGTGCATCTAGAATGCTAAGTTGAGAGCACGCAATAAGCTAATATGCGATAAGAAATAAGCTTAAAATGCTAAGAAGAAGAAGAAGGAGGAGCAGAAGAATAAGCAATGGCTTATTTCTAGTGGGCTGCCGCCAGATCATGGTCGGCTATTCCTCTAGATTAAACGAATATTTACAACCCGTAACCGCAGACCATATTTGTGAAACTTGGCAGCAGTAAAATTTTCAGTAGCATCGATAAGTCCGACTCGTATATGCAGTTGGAAATGGGTAAAGTAAAGTTTCCCTTTGAATTCACAAGTAATTCGCCGGTATCAACTCTTTTCAGAATTACATTAAAATTCAGAAATTCTAATGCAATTCAGAGTTCTAAAGTAAATCAGACTTCTAAGGTAGCCCAGAATTTCAAGGTACTTAAAACAATGCTAGGAACTACCAGATGCCTTCTAAATTTACCTTAAAACACATTTAGAATTATCCTCAAAAATCTCACGAGCATACAGGGTGATTCAGAATAGTCGTGACCGAAATATGCAATTCTCAATGGATAAAATGGGTATGTGTTCGAGTATTTTTGTTTTAAAGTGTATACCGTATGCGTGATAATGTTTGCAGCATCGTACAAATAAAGTTCCCGTTTCACCTGTGCTTACAATGCCTTGGCTTTCTTTGCATGCACGTAACCTACACGCTAACTTGAAAGTACCCATTAATGGTTGAAAAAGACCCATTTTGAAGTAAAGTGGCTTAACTCATTAAATGAGTAAATTTTTTACCCATTAATGAGTATCTGTTACCCATGATTGAGTAATTGTTAATCATTAATGGGTAACAGATACTCATTAATGGGTCAAATTGTTTAATCATTAATGAGTTAAGCCACTTTTCTTCAAAATGGGTCTTTTTTTTACTCATTAATGAGTACTTTCAAGTTAGCGTGTATAGCTCATACCGTAGCAGGCTGTGTATAAAAGAAAATGATTTACTTAGTTTGACAGTTGCACCATGACGAAGTGGCAGCGTATTCGTGATTTGTCCCACGCGCAAATGTCGTAAAAAGACATTTCAATCGCCGTGGGAGTGTCCCGGTGGACCGTCAAAAGGGTTTTAGACCGGAAAAAGAAAGGTGGCCACATGTCGTCCAAGGTCAGCTCGGGTTCCGATGGTTATCGCTGCTATCAAAAGGAAGATTCGGGTGAATCCAGTGCGTTCAATAAGGAAAATGGCAAAGGAACACAGGATCAGTGACTTTACGGCACGGAAGATCGTAAAGGAAGATTGCGGGGCGATGTCGAGGGCACGGAAAAAAAAACTCACATTATTACCAACCGCATCCGGGAGCTACGAGTCGAACGATGCAAGAAAATCTTGAACTTCCTGAAGCGAAAAAATCCGTTAATCCTGTTTACCGACGAGAGCATGTTTACCGTCGATCCCGTATCAAATTCCAGAACCGACCGGTATATTAGTTCTCTTCCGGTAAAAGACGTGGCCGACGAGCACAAGAACGTGTATCTGACCAAGCATCCTGCTAGCGTTATGGTGTTTGGATTGGTGGCTTCCGATGGCAAAAAATGGACCCGGTGTTCATTCCAGAAGGCGACAAGGTCAAAACGGAGGTCTACATCGGGATTTTAAGTAAGTATGTTCTTCCGTGGATTAAAGAAGAGTACGGTCCGAAGCCAAATGTTGTATTTCGACAAGATGGGGCTCGGTGCCACACCTCGAACCGCACTCAGAAGTGGTTGCAGGAACATCTTCCGTTCTGGGCGAAGGATATGTGGCCGCCATCCAGCCCCGGTCATAATCCACTGGATTACTCAATATGGCGCGTCATGAAGGCCAAGGCCTGTTCTAAACGCCACCCGAGTACAGCAAGCCTCAGACAAACATTGACCCGTACCTGGAGAGAAATGGATCCAGACTACATTATTAGAACCTGTCGTGCATTCCGGAAGCGTGGGGAGGCCGTAATTGCAGCAAGTGGAAACTCGATCGATGATTGACATAGTTTAAGTTTAAGACTTTGAGAAACATCCCCCCTTTGAATAAATAAAAAAAAAAATTGAAAACGAAATTTTGGAGAATTATTTTAATTTTGACATTGCTCAAAGGTGCAAACATTATCACGCATACGGTATATCAGCTTGCATTAATTGTGGGATTTGAAATCTCATTTGTTTTCGATTTCAAGCAGCCGTGGACGTGAAAATGGAGCATGAGAAACTGAAATCTCTTCGAAAGAACGAAACATTTATTTTTTACATCATTATAGAGGTAAAAAGGAACCATGGGTGGAAAATCTGTTTAATACCAGAGCTTAGACGCATCGCCAGGACTCCAAAAGTGCTTCAACAAAAACGTGCATGCCATTTTTGTGGCTGGTTATTAAAGGTATGAATGCGTCATTGGGACGGTACTAATGGATATTTTGGTCACTATTAAAAATTTAGGCGATTGCTGAATTTATGTATGGGCCCAAATTAGGGGCAATTAGGCCGACATTACAACCATTTCCCTTATATCTGGAATATACTGATATCAAAAAAATCATGCAAGCGTTCATGCTCATTGACAGTGACAGTTATTCCGAATCACCCTGTACATCATAATGACGATGTATGGGCCCAAATTAGGGGCAATTAGGCCGACATTACAACCATTTCCCCTATATCTGGAATATACTGATATCAAAAAATCATGCAAGCGTTCATGCTCATTGACAGTGACAGTTATTCCGAATCACCCTGTACATCATAATGACGATATTCAAAGCTTAAAATAATGCATATTGTATCGCACATATGGAAAATTTCCATCGGTAGTAGTCTTATTTTACCATTGTCAACAGATCTGAACGAATTTACAGCTCAAATAACCACACGTAAAAAATCCGGAAGATCATAACCGCAGGGGCATTTTTATGAATCTTAATCTTTCTCATCAAGTATATGTGGAAGCACAAGCCAGATCACTGCAAAATCGATCAGATAACAAAATATTCCACGTGGATGACGATTTCAAGCACCTGCGATGGATAAATTAATGGTCCTCATCACTATTTTTAAGGTTCCTCTATTCACCACCAGAGGCTGAAACGATCGCTTAGTTTCTATTGGATTCGCCTATTACTTATGTTCCCGATTGTTCAATATCTCATGGACGGGATCGCAATAGATCAGACCATGGCGAATGATAAGTGAAAAAGAAAAATAATAAAAGGAAGATCCAGGAGCGGTGTTTGTTGGGAGCTGTCTTAGCTGATGGGCAACGAAGATCCCAGATGATCACGATGTTGTGAATCCAGCAAGCTTATAGTGATACCGAGAGATACCGGACTGTTGCATTTGATGCATCTCTTTCCGAGGGCTGACAACAAGGAGCGGTTTTCCTTAATCAAGATCTAAGAAACTTTTCTGAACTGTATTCGGGAGCATCAAGGATTATTCGGGTGAGATCCTTCATTTTTATTTATTTAGTTCGTAACATTATGTTCCATATTAATTTCACTAATACAGTACTAAGAAAACAAATTGAGCGTTTGCTTACTGTGCATAAACTCGTGCGTTTATTTTCAAATTCTTCAAACAAACAAAAACAATTATATGCTTTTGGTTGTATCGCCTGGTTGAGGCGTATCCTGACCTAATACCGTACCCAATACTCCAACTCCGTAGTACTTATGAGGGTGTCACTAATTCGGTGGCCTCTCTTTGAGTAAGTACTACATCAACATTTCCTTTCCTAGCCCAAGTTACGGTAAATATAGGCGTGGCCGGGAATAGTGACAGTCTTGCTTTGGGTATTCTTGTTTAGATTGGAAATAATGTTGACTTCCTAGCATTATTCCTAAACGCAGTCTGACTAAGAATTTCAAAAAAAACGTGAGTGTCACTAGTATCCGACCGTAGCAACGCAAACGCTAACGCTAATGTGTTGATCGGAATTACATATAAAATCCTTCTCAAGAGCAGTTGTTGTCGACGTCGGTAAGATCATCGCTGGGATCGAACTCTAGTGAGAGCAAGTTGAGCGGGAACTTCATCGTAATTTTTCTGTGATTTAAGGAGCTCGTTGGCCTTGTGATGACCAATTTTGCTAACTGAGCAGAAAATCATGGGTTCGAAAATTTTAGGCCTAATTTTTTCTGTCATTGATTTTTTCATCGCGTTTTAGTCCGAAACAATGTGCCACTCGATAACATAGTTCTAGAAAAGAACTTTAGTGCAAAGCAAGTGCAAGTGATCGGGTAAAATGCATTTCAAAGTGTTTTTTTATCAGCATCCTTTTCGTCAGAACTCTTATTAGGCGATTGGCAAGTTGGCCCGATGATTCTGATTGGATTACAACTTTGTCTCAAACATCATTTGGGAACGAGTGGGTATGGCCAAGTTCCAACATAGATTTGTCAATTGGTTCATTCGGCAAGAGAGTCGGACGAGTGCTTTTTCTGGTTTTAGACGCTTGATATTTTGTACCTTAAAATTCCATTTGCCTGAAGAATTTTTGAACTAGTTTCGCAATAACCCGGAAAAGTCTTGGAACTGCCAGTAGTACAGCAGGACAGTAAGAGTACACAAATAATGAAACTTGCTGAGACCATCTCTTTATTTTCATTTATATGTTTTTAAATTTATAATATATTTTCGTTCTATTGCTCTCTACTGAAATCTAGCTCTTACCTGTTCGTGTTCAGCGTTAGAAAATTTTGCGAGGTTTTATGAAGCTCACAAAAGGAAAAGTTCGCGAGTTATGGTGAGTTTTAGCGAACTTTTCCTGTAGATTGATTAGAGACCCGTTTTTCCAGTTTTTACACAAGGGAAGATAGAACTAGGGTTCCTTCCTCCTTTGTCTTTCTCCTACGGCCTTTTATTCAATATTTTTTTTCGGAAGGCGAGTAATGGCGCTATAACCAGAAGGCATAAGGGGTAAGACGGTAAGACAAGAGCTAGTGCTCATGTCCTAACCACTCGAGGAAAATGGAGCATCATTTAACTTTTTTAGATTAGATGCTTCCAACGACCAATGATTTATAACAACGGAACGTATGGTACGAGATGTCCACTAGACTGATGCAAAATTTGTAATTTTCGCTCCACAGTGCTCAACCGGTTTCAAATTGGGCACTGATTAGCCTCCCAAAATTTGAACTCGTTTAGTAAGAAACTGACTTGACACAAACCATTTGAAGTTTATATGGGAATTACTATGGAGAAACCATAATTTCGGTTCATATCTATCTCAAAATTCACCAGTTCACTCTACTTTAGAAAATGATAGCTGAGTTTGTTGAAAATTTTCTCAGCTACAACTTTGTTCAAGACCACTTTTCGATCAAATTTAAGCTACAAAAATTATTAATGATTCAAGTCACTGATATCTTATGATTATGCTTAATCAACTGTTCAGCAGGCAACATTGGTGTTTATGGCGCGTAGAATAGAGGACAAAAATCATGGCTACTATGTCACACTGCAGAATACAGTGTTGCCCACAATACAGTTGCTTAATCTTGCCATAAGATTATCAATCTCTTAAACAATTAATAACTATTTAATTCCATTTGATTTAAATGATTTTCTGCAAAGTTGTAGCTGATAAAAATTATCATAAGAATAGCAAAATAATTTATTAACAGTACAATATGTAAAAAGGCTAGAAGGCAATGAACAAAAAGTTTTGTTTTCCCATAGTAATTTCCATATAAACTTCAAATGGTTTGTGCCAAGTCAGTTTCTTATCAAATGAGTTTAAACTTTCAGAGGCTAATCAAGACCCGATTTGAAACCGTTTTAACACTGTGGAGCGAAAATTTCAAATTTTACATCAGTCTAATGTCCACGTTTCATCCATTTATCGAATTCTGAAGCATCGTGTTTAAATCTTTGATTTAAACAGGCCCGATGTTTCTGAATCGCCTTGCACAGTAGGCCTGGCCGTTTTGATATATTTTACGCATCTCTGATGTACAAAATATACCAAATAGACAAGTAAAAGGATGGAGGTATATCTATCGTTTTCCAGGATGCTTTCATGAACTGGCTGTGTTGGTGTTAGATTAGATTAGATTAGATTAGATTAGATTAGATTAGATTAGATTAGATTAGATTAGATTAGATTAGATTAGATTAGATTTGCCTATTACTTGTGTTTCTTAAAATTATTCGTTAACTGCCTAATTGAGAATTTTGAAAAATAAATTTAGCCGCCCTGGTATTTTGCCTTAAGTACGCCAACGCCTTTATCAAACTTTGTTGCAAAAATAGTCTGAAATCTGTTTGTATAACCGTGGTTATCAAAAGAGAAAGTCGCTTATGAGAAACAATCAAAGCAGATTAATATGAGTATGAACGCTTTTCGTGTTAAATGTAGTACGTGTAATCTTCAAATCTACATGGGCAAAATGCATTATATATATATATATATATATATATATATATATATATATATATATATATATATATATTTAATACTGTCATAGAAGTCATGAAACTCCGATTGAAAGCATCCATCAAAAGCTAGCTGAACGAAGTCGAGCGCTTTTTCACTCGTCCGCTTCACCGAAGCTTGAAAGGGTAACGAATGATGCGACGAGAGAAAGAGAAAAACGATAGAAAATTTGTTTGCAGCCGCCGACTGAGGTACTAGATTGATGTGAGGTTGCTCGATTGCAACAGAAAAAAAAAACTAGCAGTTTCTTCGTCGCATCGATTTTGTCGATTGAAGCTGATGTTTTGACGCTCTTTACTTGATATAAGATCAGTAGAAATGATTTTTGACAAAATTATGCCACCATTAAATTGATGTTATCATTTATTTTTCAACAATGTTGATGTAAAGAACAAATATTTCAAAAATTTCTAATGATCGACCGAATTGATCTATTGGCCCCTTCGGCCTAATCGCATTCGAGCTACAGGTATACCTCGATATAACGTAACCGTCACCTTTGACCGTCATCGTCGATATCTCTCAAATAAAAATTCAATCATATAAATCAACATTACCAATAGATGGAGATTTGCCTCGACTTTCCGATGGAATCATAACTTTGCTTGATTGAAAGATCGTTTGAGAGAAATCGGCGATGGAAGTCAAAAGTGACAGTTTCGTTATATCGAGGTATACCTGTACTGGATTTTGTTCTAGTGTCATTCGGTATAACCCTTCATCAAACAAATATTGCTGTCTCCTATTTTGAAAGAAGATTTCCTTGTCCTACGTCCTTGTCAGGAACATCATAACAACTCGTCTTCAAAAAACTTCTCCACCATCTACATTGACAAATCAGCGTAGGTATACTTATCTCAATCACACGATCTACATCTCACAGATGCATCGTGTAAAGAATTTTGTTAGACGTTGTCGTATGATATGTAACCGCCATATCAACTTACCGTCAAATGGTTCGGAGCTTTGAACGTGAAATAGTTCTTTTCGTTAGATGAAGGTGGGATGAGCTGAAATGAAGATGAAAATGTGCATGATCATGAAAATGGATTTGATGGATGAAGACTGGTGAAAGTGATGACGGTGACCAAAAGTTAAAGTTTGCTTCTATTCTGAAAATGCAAATCATTATCAACAGCAGTGACAGCTCTCACTCAGCCGGAACGACCATCTGACTCAAGGACAAACAGCACTGTCCTTTGAATACCTAGCGCTTCCGACTGACGCACTTGTCAATACTGCATAGAACCGGTACATACATGTAAATGCATACAGTCACGTGACCGGTTTCACCGCTATTTATCGCGTTGATTTCCTTTCAATCAATGACTCACCGTCGTCGCTGGATATTACCGAACGGTAAAATAAGCGAATCTCAACCTGAGAAAGCCTCATGCATGCGCTATAGGTGACTGATACAGATGCATAGACGGAAAGTCGGTGCCGTCTTGTTGAATAGCAAGATGGATTTAAACCGCGCACTACACGGCACGTCTCGATCGTTGTACCGGTCATTATTCAATTAAGCTCATTTCTCGCACATTTTGTGATGCTCGATGAGGCACTATGGAATTCTGTTCAGGAATCTCACGTTTCTAAAACTTCCCCCTACTGAAAATCGCTACTGTCTGGAGTGGTTTTCTTCGAGTCATTTGTTGATCTGCGATTGAATATTGAAATAAAGTCTTACCTGCATCTTCTCCTTGAGCAAACTGGCCAGCGAGTTGACGCTGGTGATGGAGTTCTGATTGCTCAGCACGCTCTGCGTGTCGAAGTCGTTCGCCATCATTTCCTTATCGTTGAGCCTCAGCGCCGGCAGCGGGGCAATCGATCCACGACGTCTACTACGGAAGAGGTTCCTGTAGATTGCAAATAAAGATCACGCCAAACGACACAGAAAGTCAATTAATGTGATTGTAATTTCAAATCTTCGGTCTTTCTATCGAGTCTAGCTATAAGTACACTACCAGTAGAACGAGCAACACCGACCAGTACCAGTGCAGACCATCAGAATGTAAGAAAACGTAAAAAGTATTTGGACATAAATTAACTTGCAATTATCGGACACTTGCTAGTAAAGCTCATTAAACACACTACCGTCAATTGTTTTAGTGGCATCGGGGTACACTCTCTTGCTTCGTTTGTTTTGCTTCCTCGCCTACGCTCTATCGCATTGCTTTATTATAAACAAAAGCGGTCCACCCTGACTCACGAGGATGGCTAATTGTTATTGTAAATGGCTTGATAACGTTTACAGCTGACGGGAGCCCAAAGAAATTGAAACCGCACACAGAATGTTCAACCAATTCACAAAATAAGCAAATCTCCGGTAAACAGACGTTACGCAGTTTTAACGTTTTATTAAGTGATCAACAAGACTGAGCCAGATAAAAGGTACTCACTTTTTCACGCACGTTCACACACACTCTATAGCACAGTAGGGCTGAAACTTATTCACGGATCAACAGCGAAGATCACATTGGAGATCGGCGAAATTGCCACCACACCGCTAAACGTTATCGCGTCAACTGAATGCGTCCGACCCGTGGAAGGCAAGCAGTTGGCTCGAAGCACCGCGATGAGCCTCTTCCCTAGGTATTAGTGGTGCTTATTCGCTCGCTTAGTTTTTACACCATATCTAGATCGACATTTCAAAAGGTCCTATCTGCATCTCTTCACCGAATTTCAGCTGCATCAACATTTTCTGTTGTGTTTAACGTGTTGGACGCTAAATAAGATCTTTCTTTATCAAACTATGTGGCAAAAATAGCACGAAATCTGCACAGCCTTCGTTATCAAAAGAGCAAGTCGATGACGGGAATAGATCAATGGAGCCTTTTTTTTTATTCAAGTGATTTTCAGCCGAAGACTAAGGCAAATAGGACTTTTTGAAATGTTCATCTAGAATATAGACTCAGTCGTACGCGGTACGCGTGCAGCAGTGGAGACAATTGCACGGCATCAAGTGATCGTGGGATGAAGAATATGGAGCGATTAGAGTTCGTCGTGAATTGGTTTCGTGGTTTAGTTGATAACACCACCGACAAACCGACATGAATGATCGTACAAATTACCATGACATTTCTGATCGAAGCACAAACTTTGCATCTGCCACCGTGTTCGCGGAAAATCTATATCCTAGCCACGAATACGGGTACAAAATGTATGAGTTAGTTCGTGGCTAATCTATTCTGGACAAACTATTTTTATCTAGATACAAATAATTCAATGGTTTTGGCAGATGGATTCCATAGATAAGCGGATGCACAACAAGTGTTTTTGGCAGCCATGAAAAATAAATGCTCTTACTGGCATCCGTCAAAACTTTTCATGCCATCAAAGAGCTCTTCGTTGTGCAGTTTTATTTTGTTTCGAGCGCAAAGGTCAAACTGAACTGCAAAGCAATTCTTTGCAATAATCACTCGAGGATTGGTTTGCGTAATATTTGCTTCTTCCGTTTCTGAGAAATAAATCGGAATGTGGAGTGTGGAAAGCGTTTTGTGGTCTTCCAGCAGATTTCCATCCAACCGGACAGCACCGTAATTGCAGCGTAAGATTGTCGGGTATGAAAATGCATCCTTTCGATTTTTAACTAATTCATTTAATTTATTACAGTTCGTTTGGCTGCATTCAACTTCGCCTCCGCTTATCTATGGAATATATAGTATCTATAGTAGAAACTTAAATATTAGGTCTGTTCCCGTAATTGCTTTTCTGTAAGATTCTGTATAGCAAAAAACAAAAGCATGTTCCCGTACTTGCTGCACCACACACAGATAAAAATTCTGAATTTTAATTGTGATGTAAACATTCATTCACGTAAACTTAAATTTAATTTCACACAACCGAGCAACTTGTAAACAATGTTGTTTACAAAGATGGGCTTTTGTATACAATATTTGCTACATTGCATGAATTGTGCTAGAACTTTACATGATATATAATGTAAACTTATATGATATATGATGCTCCATTTGTGTGCATCATATATCATATAAGTTTACACTTCTTTTCGAACTGTGCAGGGTTGCTTCCACTCACTTGCTGTACAAAATTGTCTTTCGAAATTATGACATCATTAGATATTATGATGATAATTAGAACTGTACTGATAACTTACAAGAAGAGGTAATAAAGTATGTGTTTGACCCAACAAACTTGTCAATATTGCTTTCAGAGCGTCACAATCAGCGATTTAACGATTCGTGAGCGCTCACTCTGAGTGACAGTGTGGACAGTGGATATGCCCAGAAAAAGATTAATCAGCGTCAAAACAACAGCAAAGAGTTTTGAAATCTTTATTATAAGCCAAGGGGGAATCAACTCTGCACACTGTGCCGAAACACAGTATGACACTCTGTTCGGCACGTTAGGGCACACGCTGATACGTATGACACGAACAATATTATATAAAACGGCAACACTGTTGAGCGCTAAAGTTTTTCTAATCGATTTACCCGTTGCTAAGGTTTGTTTACTCCAAATAAAAATATCGGTCAATACTGGTGAAACAGTGATTAATCCTAGAATTATAAAAGGTTATTGAGATGTACCAAGTTTGATGCCGTTTATTGAGATGTACCATGTTTGGTGCCGGAAGAGGCATCGGATGAGGTCAATATTGTCGAAAGTTCTGCTCGATTGAAAAACTATTAAATATAATATACAAATTCAACTTTTAAGCGTACTTTTGGAAACAGTTGGAGCTGGAGTATGGTCAAATAATTCTCCACACCGGGGAAACCGGGAGGGCCTCCACCAGGCAGAGATGTCCAACAGCCGAAAGGAATTTAAAAACAGCAATATGGAAAAAGCCTGGAAGTTAATGAACAAAAAAATGGTTTTCCCGTATTGATTATATGGAAATCTTGAAATGGTTTGTGCCAAGTCAGTTTCTTCCTAAATGAGTTCAAATTTTGGAAGGCTAATCAGGACCCAATTTGGAACCATTTGAGCACCGTGGAGCGAAAATTTCAAAATTTGCAGCATCCTTTAAAAAGCGCATTACTGCTGCCAGTGTGTAGGGATCATCACCCAGCATGTCGCGTATGCTATTTGGTAGCCCGTGGAGATCCCGAAGGTTCTGATACTGAGAGCATATGCATAGAATGTGCTCGATTGAGGCTGGGGTTCTACAACCGACGCAAGTCCTGTGGAACGGTGTTCCACCGAAATTGTGCGAGATCTTGCTGTGACCGGTCCTCAAACGCGACGCTATCTTCTGATCCCACTGGTTAAACGGTTCTGTCCGCTTCATCGTCATCCTTTTGATCCGTCTGATGAAGATAGAGCGGTTTTGGGCCCAAGCTTCCCATAGCTCACGATCCAGCACTTGACATCGTGTAACAGTACTTCGTTGGTATAGCGAGGAGCAGATGGTCCTGCACCAACCAGAAAGTCAGCTTCAGAGTTGCCTGGTATTCCGCAGTGCCCCGGAACCCAGCAGAATACCTTATTTGGTGGCGCGGACTTCATCGTCCCCTGTACCCATGGATGAGTCAGGGCCTCGGATGTTAGGACTTGTTTGACGCTGTGCGAATCCATGGGGACCAGGATCGATCGGTGCGAGGGCGTTGTAGCAGCGAAAAAGATGGCAGTAGCTTCAGCAGTGAAGACAGAACATTGCGACTATAAGCTGCAGCTGGTTGGTGTGATGTTTCCAGCTAGACCGATACCTACCCCGGTCCGTTGCAAATGAAGTTTAAAGGAGATATAAACTATAATAATTATAATCTTCAGGTCGATTAAAATCTTGTCCACTCACATCTATTACTCAACTACACCCTGAAGGCCAAAACCCTAGAGGCAGCATGGTTTTGGGTAACTTTTACACCATTGCTTCAACTGGAGAACTAACCTTATCGAATGATATTCATCGACAAGTAAACATTTGTGCTTACATTTCACTTAAAGAGTCACCGAAAAAAGATTTATTTTTGTCAAGCAACGCCCTAGTCTATTTGCAAACATTATTTACAGAAGATAAATCTTAAACACAGCTAATGTAATTGTGTCTTGTTCAGAAATATATTTCAATAGCAACAACACCATCATCATCAGCATTATCAACATGATCGGTAATAGCCTAACCATCTTTTGAAATTAGGGAGCAAATTTAGGAAAAAATAACATTCGTTTCCGTTTTTCAATGAACCATCCATGAGAGCTTGAAGTTGTAAACAAACAATCTCAAAAGTCATAACTGCAGGGTTGCCAAACTCATACTGAGACCGGCAGTTTGACTGCCACTATGTGGAACGTTCGGCGCAACACTGGGCACAGCTGTCGGCACAGATAACGTACTAGGCACAGGTTGAGATGTACAGAGTTGAGTTCCCCTTGTTATAACCTAGTAATTGCAAACCGCGGTCCATAACTAAGCATCTAAATTTAACGATTATTTGTCGACATTGTTTCATTGATGAATCATCCATTGAATTGGTCGATGAACCTGACGAAAAAACCGGTTAATAGTAGTTGTAGATTTGAAGTAGGCCGCGCTGCGAAAATGACGTGTTTTTGTTTTGCTGCGTCGTTTTCGCTCTTGCAAAAATTAAAATAATAACAATTTTCATCAAGAAGAAGGTAAATTTAATGCACAGAAGTGGTATTAAAAGTGTTTCAAGTGATAATTATCAAATACCACGTGTCTCTAGTGTTTGTCGCAGTGATAAGTTATATGAGCTGAATGTAGAATCAAATCCTTCCTGTGACTACACTTCAGATATCCATTTGATACGTGAATGTGTTCATGTGGGGCTTATTGTATATGAAGCTGACCTCAGAATGTAAGTGTATGAACAGGCATTCTTGAAATGGATCATTGGATTTACAGTAGAGCTATCACCTTTCATCTCCAGGGCTAAAAATGTTTGCATCTATCGGTTAAAAATGTTTTATCAACAAATAGGTGCAGGCAGGTTTCTTCCAAAAAAGCACTGCCGGTCAGAGGGAGATGGATTGTATCCACACACACAAACACACACATTAGATAAACTTAGAGCTATTTGCTTTTCATTAGGAAAATCGGATGGAATAGATGATGTTAATGCTAGAGATATTCCAGATTGCTATCATGTCATTGGTCACATCTTGCCATGGGGCAAGACAGCTCCTTATCATGAGTAATTTCAGAGTTGCTTTTGAGGAACCTCGAGTAGCTCATATTGCTCAGTGAGCAAGATCACTGTCATTTGTTTTATCACTTATCGCATCACAGCAACATATGGAGGTGCGAAGCCGAAAAGCTGCTGTCAAGCAAAACAACAAGAGAAATCGAGGCCTTCCGGCCTGCAACTTCAGGCGAGTATGATTGCGATTCGGTACCTAAATTTCCTTCGGGTTCCAGCTCCCGGGAGCGCCCCTCGAATGGCCTCCGGATTTATTATCAAAACGTGCGTGGGCTGAGAACTAAAATCGTCTCGTTTTTCTTGGCTGTTGTGGAGGTTGAATATGATTTGATCGTACTGATGGAAACGCAAATGGATGACCGGATCTATTCATCGCAACTTTTCGGATCCCTTTATTCCGTTTTCAGAACCCACCGATCTCCCCTGAACATTAAAAAATCCAGCCACCAGCTTCGGCAGTCTACTAGAATAGTTCTGGATTGTCGTGGAGTTTCAACAAAACATTCTGTCTACCTGCCTCCGGACTGAAAAAAAAAATCGACTGCACGATCATTAGTGGTGAGCATGTGGAATCGTTAGGCTCGATTTCATATCGATTGAGTCCCCAAGCCACTTTACCGACAGGGCACACCATTCATTGTCCCACTGCTATCGCATATGCCGGTGGCATGCTGTGCTCTTTAGGACAGATTTAACTTACACGGGTTTACCCAAGTAAACACTTTTCCGAACCGAAACGGACGTTTGGTAGATCTTGTCCTGGCAAATGATTCCGCATTACCGGCCACTTCTACTTCTTCGCCGGGTGAGCCACTAGTCGGTCTAGATGCTGACTGCTTCGTGTCATTTAGGTTGCCTACTCCGATTTCAAATAGACCAATCTACATTGATCGATTCTCTTCATAGGCTCACTCTATCATAAATAACACGGCTACAAAAACCATTTCCTGTCGTCTTTGTTGTATTAGACGCTAGATTGTTGCCTCTTCCATCGATCTGTGTGTTGAAAATATCCGGGAAAATGTTAACACTGGCGTGGCGATCCAAATATAATGCCGATGAAGAGAATCGATCAATGTAGCTAGGACCTATTGAAAAGTGACACGAGAATTCTATTTTGTTTATAAACAAGACTGACGCCTAATATGTGAAGGCAGTAAACGGAGTAAGCCGAGAAGTAAGCAGATGAAGTCCGATTAAATTTTGAGGTACATTGAGTTACTCGCTGCAAAAAAGCAACTTAGAGTAAAGTTTTCTCACTCCTTGCATCTTGCTGGACCTTATTAATGAATCATTGCAGACTGGACATGTGGCACAAATTTGGAAGGAATCCTTGGTGGTCCCTATTCAAAAATTTGCTGGAACGATTTAAGGCGAATAGTTTCGTCCCATCAACATGTTGTACACATTAGAGAATACTTTACACAGCAAAAAAATAATTTTGATATCACGTCAAAGTGGATGCACTACAATCATGTCGAAAATATGGTGTAATATTACTTACTAAAAAGGACAAAATTATCATTAATACAATGCATGAACTGACATTACGCTGCTTTTACTGCATTTGTTTATTTATGTGGTCATAAAAATTACATGAAATTTTCGACATGATTGTAGTGCATACACTTTGATGTGATATCAAAATTATTTTTTTGCTGTGTAGCCAGCTGTTGAAGTATTTGAATAGCAACTCTTTGTTGATACCAGAACAATAAGCATATCGGGAAGGTCATTATTGCTTTGATTTTGGTGTTAGCTAAATGGAAAGACAACTTGGAGCGTAAAGATACGATGGTTGCTATTTTTTTTTAATCTGAAAAGCGCTTTTGAAACAATTTCTAGGCTCTTATTGTTAAGGTTCAATTTACTTTGATGGTTTTTGGAAAATTTCAAAAGCAGTTTTTTCCGGCGCATTATTCGATTCCTTTTGATATTTTACACAAAATGACGCGAGCTTTTTGCAATCTAAACTAATGCGCCAAAAAAAACTGCTTTTGATTTTTTTAAAAATGCATCAAGGTAAATTGAACCTTAAGTGCAATCAAGCGCAATGGAATTATGACTACTGCATATGAATGCTTTGAAAGCTATTTAACAGAACTCAACGGACCGTTTTTAATGATTCTATTTCCAGTCCCGTGAGGAATAACCTTGGAGCGCCCCAGGGAAGAGTATTAGGTGCCCTTTTATGTATAATGTATATTATCGACTTGCGACATGTTTTACGATTTTGCGACACTAATAATTTTGCAGATGATATTGTGTTATTCATTGCAGTTAAGGATTTATAAGATGCTTTCTCGCACTTGAATGAATATTTGCAATACTAAGTAGATGGTTGAAGTGTAAGCAGTTAAAATTGAATACAAGTAAAACGAAATTCATGGTAATTTACGGAATCGTGTAAATGATAACACCTCGGATGTAATTGATATTGAGACTATTGATTGCGTTAAGGAGATTAAATATCTTGGCGTGATTATTGATGGCAAACTTAAGTTCAACTCTCACATAGACAATGTCAACAAGAAAATTTCCAAGAAGTATGGAATTCTATGTCGATGGAAAAATGATTCAATTATTTCCAGTAAAATACAGCTATGCAAATCAATCATCTCCCCTCATCTAGACTTTTGCCCTTCCTTTTATTTCTGGCCAATGAAAGACAAATATCGAGATTACAGCACTTGCAGAATTAAATAATGCGTTTAATTTTGCGATGTAATAGATTAACTTCCTCAACTTTGATGCTGGACGGTTTACAATGGTTGTCAGTGAAGCAAAGAATAGTATATTTGACTATGGTGTTGATTTTTAAAGTAGTTAACGGTTTACTGTTTCGATATGTGGTTGATGAAAAAGAAAGAGGAAGTGATTTTCATATATATTATACTGGAACTGTTGAGATGGCTTCTATATTTATTCGCCTTTCCATACGTACCGGTGAATTTGATAAAGAGCCACAAGTTGTTGAAATAATGTTGAATATCTAACACTGCTTCATGATTCCAATTCCGTCCAGGTCTGTTGTGGTTTGAACTCCAAGAGCAACCAGCTCTGAGAACCGATATGTTGTTTTTTCTTTTATAAAAACTAACTGGGCAAAACCATTAGAGAGTATCCAAAATATTAAGAGAATTTTCAAAAACTTCAAAGAGTCTCCGAAGCACATAGAAGTTCTGATCTTTGGGGAAGATTAGATTTATGTAAGGCTAAGTTGTGAGAACATCAGGGCAGTTCCATGAACTTCAAGAAAATTTCGAGTACTTCATGATAATTCCATTTACGTTTAGAACATTTCTACATTTTGTGAGTACTTTTTTTATCTAAAGGTTGAACACGAAAAAACCGGACACGAAAATCTGGTTGAGGTTTAAAAATACGTTTAACTTTTCATAGTTCAATGTAAGAGCTATAAATTAGTAGGTATTGGGACTTATTACGGATGTCACTTCACGGTGAAAACTTGTCACTTGTCGTCACGGTGAAGTGATTCTCATTTGATTTTTACGGCAATCACGGTTCTTATTATGAGTATCACTTCCTTATCACCGTGTAGTGACACCCGTAATAAGGCCCATTATGCTGATTGTAAGACCATTGTTTCAGTCTTCCTTCTTACCATAGGCCATTGCTCGAATTTTTCTTCGTACACGGCCCATCATCGAGTCCTGCCAAATTCCATTTCCGCTTGAAATCTTTCAATTACAGTTCCACCCTTTTTCTTCAGTATGTACTTCACAATTGACCAGTATTCCTCAATTTACCTTAGTTCTGGAGTATTGTCCGGATTCATCTCCGTGGGAACCAGTGTGACGCCATTTTTGCTGTACCACCGTTTGGTGGAACTTGAGTAGTGGCAGCTTGCCAAGTCCGGCCAGAATAGGCATTCCACCTCATGCTGCTCCAAAAAAGACAGTAGTCTCTTCCGTTGGCACTCCTCTTTGTAAATTTGCTGGTTCATGGTCCCAGAAGTAACGAAAGTTTCGCTTTTCAGTCCACAACTGCAGATTGCTTGCCAGACAAGGAGCTTTTTGGGAATTTCGTCAACCGAGGTATAAAATTACTGCCCAGGAAATTGATCGAAAACTGCCAAGAGCGGATAGACCAGGATTTTTGTTTCCAGCGTGCAGGATCGAATCGTGACGTGCTTGTTCCGGTAAAGCCATGATGTAAACAAATGACCTGATAACCAATGCCTACTGTGATTCTATACACTCTTAGCTTGATTAAGTGAAATTTTGAAAAAAAAAGTTCTCAAAAAATGCCTTCGTGGCAGAGTTTTTAATGTGTCCGGATATTAACATGTTTAATCTTTGGAAGGCTCAATCGCATTAGCTTTACGGAGCCGATAATTTATTGTTGATTGTCTTTATAAAAATTCACTTATTTCTATGTCTAGTAGGAGTTGGGCTGACTGCTCGTGGCTTAGTCGAGGTTATAGCGGTACATTGTTGAAGGATAGGATCAGGGGAGAAGGTTGGGGGTGGGGATTCATTGTCTCATCAGAGCATTGTCGCCAGTATGAACGATAGGACGGTTCTAGAATCGTTTCGGGAATACTTCTGGTAAGTTTAAAGATCTTTAAAAAGGGAAACATCAGAGCAGTTCCATGAACATTCGAAAAATTGTTGGGACTTAGGGATATTCCAAAAACGTCAGGAACATTTCGATTAACTTAAATAAAAAACTTCAAGGCAGTTGAGAGTGCCATGAACATCAGGAAAAATATGGGATCTTTAGTGAAGTTGTAAGAATTTCCGGAAAATTTTGGGAGCTGTTTTGTTAGTTCCATTAACATCAGAAACATATCGGGAATTTTTGAGAAGTTTAGAGAATTTCATGTAAATTTCAAGGAAGTTCTGAAAACTTCAAGGTAGTTCTGATCGCCTTCATGTTCTGACAGCCTCAAATAGATTTCGAGAATTTGGGGACGGCTTATTCAGCCATTAACCAGCTCTAAATTTGTTTGTTGGACATTCATGGCTCTTACACTGAAGGTTACGAATTCAAAGTTCATATCCGAACAAGCCATGACTGACCTAAAATGTGTTAAGGGCTTCAAGATTTTGACAACGCATGATTTGTATCTTCTTTACTTCCACGAAAATCCATCTAACGCTTCATTCCATCTGTGATATAACTAAATCACTGTTTAGGGAGTAGATATCATAATTACCTTGAAGTTATCCTCTAAACTCTTAAGAAAAATCACTTGGAATTCTCCTCAGCATAGTCTGAAAATTATTCTCGAGATGCCATTGGAATGGATCACATCATTCAAGCCGTTTATGACGTATCTTACCATTCTAACTATGTCTTTTACATTATTTTTAGATTTCTCTCCTAGAACCTAAAATTGATGCTCTCCCTAAAATATTAGCTATGAGCTATGATTAAAGTAAAATCTCGCCGACTCAAAACTGCTCGACTCTGCTATACATTCTCTTAAAACTCTTCTGAGATCTCCTTTGGAAATGTTCGCTCAGTATTCGCTTCCTTTGATGATTTTCGTGGACCCTGGCACCCTAAACACAATCGTCATGGAATTTTCCAGAGAACTTCTTAACAATTCTTCTCTGAATTCACACAACTGCCTTCGAGTTCTAGTTGAAACTCTCTTATGACGGTAAGCTCCATCTCGGATCAAATGTTAATACCGTCCCTGTTTGGATCATCTGCAAAATGTTTCCTTATAGTCGTGTTCTTTAACTGTGATGTAGACATCAAAGCAACCGGACATTCTTTGTAGGGATTTAATCCGAGGATAATACCGGTTGGAGCTTACCACCATTAGAGTTCTTCCCAAAACTCTCCTGGAAATTCCCTCTGAGCTACCTCAATTAATTTCGAAATCTTCTCTAAATCCCTTTAAACTTGTCATCAAAATTCTCTTAAAAGTTCTTCAAAGTGATTAATTTAACCTGAAAATCTAGTCCAGTTCAAGGGTCTCTATATTTTTATAAGGTCCAGAATTTTCATTTCACCTCATTTTTCATTGAAATTCACATGCTTCTAGGTGATCTCGAATTTCCAGCATTTTCACGTTTTTTCTCGATTTCCCGTGTAACTCTTCAAGCATAGTTGTCTAAAGCCATAGTATAAATCCGGCTCAGAAAGGAAGAGGAATGAAATTTCCCATGAAAATACATACTTTTATAAATTTTAACCGCTTTTCTAATAATTATTCTGAACTAAATAAATGATCGTATTTTAGTAAAAATTTTATGAAATTATTTTCAAAATAAATTCTAAATTAATTAAGGGGGGTTAAAAGAAAGTGTATTTGTGTCGTCACAGTTTTTGGATGGTTCTGCACTATCTTTTGTTATCTGTTATCTGTGTGTTATGAAGTGTCGAAATTTTAAAGGGGTTGATCGAGAAATTGTGACCGTACGAGACAAAGGGGAGAGGGGGCTCCCTAAGACCTTAGACAAAGCTTTTCATGATCTTGGTGGAGTTCATATTTATCACCCACGAAGGCCTCCGTTATGGTTTATGGTGTCAGATCCGATGTGTTTGATAGGCTATCGGATGTTTAACAGGAAAGGCATTTAGGACCGCTCATTATCGTTTTATTAATTAACGACATATGTGACCACTAAGCTGTTGTTATATGCAGACGATTTAAAAACTGATATTTAGCAGCTAGTCGGAGCGGAAATCAATGCAAAGTCATGACCTTTGTCCATGGTCAGTTTACCGATCTGGTTTGATTACCACATGAATCACTCATCACGTAAATGTATTTGTTCTAAGTTGCCGAATTAACAATTGTATTTTTGTCTGACTTATGCAAAACCAACTGAAAAATTGTATTTAGGATTGGAACTCGAGGTGACGCAAGCTGTCATGTTAAAATATTTTACAAAATATCGAAGAACAAAAAGGGGGTGCAAAACTCCAATCACAATTGAAAATGAAATTTAAGAAACTGCTTTGGCAAAATAAAAATTATTCATACAGCAAATTTAAATGTGGGTTGTTGAACAAGTCCAGTACGGGTACAAAGTCTACAGCTGGCGTGCTTGGAACTAAGTTATAGGTATGAAAAAAAAAACTTACTACACAAATTCACAAACCTTTTTTGTATCAAAAATACCCAAAGTATGAATAAGACTTTACTAATACATACAAAATCAAAACGAGTAACACTTCACGCTGTTTCTAACGGATTTCCTTTAAAATCATCCCGTGTCACACTTATATCAGCTCCCGGCGGAATTTTATCGACTTCTGTAGAATCCAATTCTAATCCGCAAAATCCAGAGCAGGTGATTTATTAGCAGCGCGGATTATATCACCAAATCATACCGTGACCCAAACCTTATCGCAGATGCCGGATGGCGGAACTGGTGAGTGAACGAAATTCCCACCAGCTTACCACCCACACTCATCGTTTGCGTATGTTTTGACGGGATTTATCGAATGGATTTAGATACCGGTGCGACATCACTGCCTTCTTATCACTGACTGACCGGTAGCTTGCACTAGTAATATAATGGAAATAGAATGCACTCACCTAGTAGGACTCTTTGGAAGGTCATCTTCGGTGTCGCTGTCGAAGTGAAGCATCGGCTTCAGGCTTTGTGGAGTGCTCGGTGTTTCCGGCGAGGCGGTTGACTCGGTGCTGATGCTTCGTTTTCCCACGGCCTGGAAGTTAAATTAAAAAAATGGGTAGATTTTGATTCTTAAATGAAGACTTCCTAGTGATGAATTTTAATGGTAAAAAATATTGAATTTTAACTACTAAGCACGTGGGCGAGCTATGCGAGTAATCCAATCGGCAATATATTGCCGCCGTAGTTGCATACCGATAGGCGCATTAAACTCACAGTGTGTTCAACAACCGGTTGACTATTATCAATATATAAATGGCAAAACTGTTCTGTTCAGGGCCATGTGATTAGCTTCTTCTTTTATATCAACGAGCAAGCAAAACTAGCGTGATTACCTTCGTCAGGCAGTAAAGTATTGTTCAGCTAATGATAATGAAAATCGTTGAATGAGGCGACCAATTTTCATAATGGGATTTGCAGTCATTCTGTCGGACGACCGGCTATTCTAGCACACAAATTAGTGTCTTGTTGAATGCTGAGTACTTTTTTTAAAACTACACACTCAGGAATTTACATTTTTACCGAACTTTCAACTGCTGAACAATCGGTAAAATGTTGACTGTCATTTTAAAAATCAAGTTTGATCAAAACACTACCAGCCTTCCTAAATTATTCAATTTTTTGCCATTGTGGTGGAATATTCGTTGTTTTAGATCTATCTTCATCCCGGCTTTGATGCTCTTACACGAGGATTGTTCTTTGAAGCACTTTCACAGTTGTAAATTGACAGCTTTATGTGGCAAGCACAATAATACTCTATGCAATTGATGGGCAAAACGGTTCATTACAGTGAGCGGCTCAGAACCATGTGTTCAATTTGATGAACCGACTCATCTGAATGGCTCACTGGCTCTAAATGTTATATTCGGATCGTGTAATAAAGGAAGAGGCAATTAAGATACAGTTTAAATCAGTATTTAATTAAACTAAAAACTGCAGATCTGTCACTGCAGATCTGTCCCGTTTTTGAAAAAAATTCTTTCACAACGAACCGAAGTGGCCGAAATGCACAGCCTTTTCAAACCCATTTGGTAGTTGGATTTCCTTTCTTCCCACCATAACAGTGGGTCGCTTATCTTCAGCAAGTGTGGTTCGGCTAGGTACTTATCCACCCCCACGATTGCAGCTACTGATGGATCATGCGCGGCTTGTAGGTAGTTTCCCGATCAGCTCGTCAAACTCATCCCACACAGATGACTGGGCTTCATCACTAGTGGTTTTATCTATAGCCGCTATATTCATTGTCTGGCGGATAGAATCTCGGAAACCAATCGAGCTGTCAAATAGCGGGACCTATCGAACAAATCACGACCAACAACAGAAAAGAGCACATCAGCTATTGCGAACAAAACTTCCGAAACCCCTTTCTCGTGACTCAAGGCTCGCCTACGCTAACCAACACCATCTTTGGGTTGGAGAAAGTTTCCCCTATCCGATGATGCTGGACATTTGCGTTCAATTGGCGAGGAAATAATAATCAACGTTTTGTTTATAAAATTGAATAGTACCTTTTCAATTGGTGGTCTAAATTGGTTCCGATTTTTGATAGATCGAAGTTCTATCCGCCAGACTATAAATATAGCGACTATAGTTTTATCTGGTTGTTCCAAAGACGTTGGTTCTACGGCTGTCATGCTTAAATTCGCTATCAACGACTTGTATGCATAGTTGTATTTGCCGTCATCACCGAACCCCTGCCTTTTGAAGCGAGGATCTAGTAGTATCGATCAAGCTTCCAGCTCGTTTGACTCTAGACCGGAAAATCGACAGATCAGGTTAGAGGACAGGTTAGAACTCAAAAGTGCAGGACAGGTTAGACTCCAAAAGTACCAAAGCAGACACGAAAGCATCCCTATTGAGTATGATTCGATCCAACATATCGTTAGTGGCATTCCAACGAGCTAGAACGTCTTATTTCAACCTAAATTGCGGCTTAATTATAGCAAATTCGTTTATTATTCAGTTCCAACCTGGATCGGGTATCAAGATTGGGCCAGCTTGGTATATGACAAACGTCAGTTTGATCGTTTGTTTTTAAAACCCAGCTCAGGTTGAGGTTCGCACTGACAAAAAGTTCGGTTTCGCACCGATAGTAAACGAATTCGCTATTAGTGTCTGCTGCAAGAGCATAGCTACTTTGTTTGAAGTATTACACGCTTGCTTTGCTTTTGTCAACGTCAGCTGTCATACACACTTAGAAATACCTAATCTTACACGTAACGGAATCCATCTTTGACATAAAGGATGAGACGTAAACAAACATGTCATGTAAAATTAAGTGCTCCGAGACTGAAAAATTCGAAAGCACGTTTTATTGAACTGAATTTCACATCTATTATGACTAAATGTTATGTCAATATTGACACTCGTATGTGTCAGCCTCAGAGCACCTAAATTTACATTAATTTTTCTAAGTGTGTAGAGCATGGAAATCGGAAGTGGTTACCACAATAGGGGGAATCTTCTCCTTTTTAACATTAAGCCGGGAATATTTAGTAGAATTTTGCCTGTATGACGGATCATTCTCATCATCCGTAAGCATATCAAATTAATTGCTCAATTTAATTTCATCAGAAGGGCGATCAAGAGACAGCCCCTTTCTTTCACACTTAAGCGCCATGTTTCTCCAAATTGACTTCCAAACAGATTACTATAAGAATCCAATGGATCTAAGAGGAATTTTCCTAATTGATATCAAAACATGTTCAACCTTGTTTAAATGATCAAATCTTGTCATTTTAGTGGAGATTTAGCTTCAAAGTAACGGAAATTAATTGGATTGCATACATTTTACCGAACATTTCGGTAAACATTACCGAAGTCGACGATAATTTCTAATTGTGTGAAGACTATCATTTCCTACGTCAAGCAACATACTTGGTGAATCTTCTCGTGTTATTTAATACTTCGTTGGACTTTGTTCACGTGGGAACTCTATATTATCATTAACATTATTATAATCCTTCTATTATAATCACCAAAGTGTTCCGATTGCCAATTGGTGAATAATAGCCGACGTAAATCGAGTGCTGGGAGGCGACTTGAGCACCTGGGAACCTATAAAGCTCACATTTGCTTTTTTAATTCTTTGTTCTCCACGAAGTGTTCCCAATTGTTGTATTTTTATTTTATTTCAATATGAGCATTTTAACCCGAACAATGCATAAGGTCCTATCTATGTTGATTGATTCTCATAATTGACTTCTCTTTCGTTAATAACTCGGCTACAAAAATCGCATCTGGCTATGTTTGTCTTATTAGTTGCTAAAGAATAGCTTCTTTTATCGAACTGTTACGAAAATCATTAAGGGGCCAACATGGGCAAAACGGTATCGCATACTTCCGTACTTCCAACCCATCAAGAGAAAATCGTCCGGAAGAACGCTGAAGTAAAAGCTCGTTACAATGATCACACAGCGCTACTATCGGAAGATAAACAAACTTTGATGCTTAACTTTTTGCAGGCAACTTTGCCTCCATAAATGCTGCCAAAAGCCAAATGCCTTTGGGTAAATACAATTCAGTCTGCAAGATTTCTTCATAAAAGTCATGAATTTGTTAGTGATTTCATGAAGGCCCATTTTCACAAATGATCCATGAAAATCAGCTTTTGTGCAACCGCCATAGTAAAATTATTTGTTTTCTACAATCTATACTTTCATCTTCTCATCTATCATACAAAAAAACATGACCATTTTAAGTCTGTTATTTGAAACATAGCATCTTCAACTATATACAATCTACGGTTTTAATATGTTCGGTTCTTTGGATTTAACTTTATTTTGAAAAATTTAGCAATAGGCAAATATTAAAAATGAGAAAACCATTAAAAATATTTCAGCTGAGATTAATGATCGATCTGAAGAATAATTATAATTAATTTATTTCTCAATTTAAAAAAATAGTAAAATCGACGGTTTTCTAGGGTGAACTTATTTGTTCAATATGGCACCTAAAACTAGGGCACTTTATGAGAACTATTTTAATAATATTGAAAATTCAACAGTATTTTTATTTGTATTATTTTGATAAGATCAGATGGTATTTATGAATCTTTTTCTATGATGTTTTTTTTTCTACAGGATTTTGCAAGCAGCTAGGAGGAGTAGGCTGTGCGTGTGATCGAACCTAACGTTTGTTTTTTTTCGTTGAG
The DNA here is from genome assembly GCF_037179485.1 of Ochlerotatus camptorhynchus. Lineage (NCBI taxonomy): Eukaryota > Metazoa > Arthropoda > Insecta > Diptera > Culicidae > Ochlerotatus > Ochlerotatus camptorhynchus. Next base: position 435,317 of record NW_027041234.1, read on the forward strand.
TTTTTTTTTATATCTATAATCGGTTGCTGATCTGGCCAAAAGCAGGCTCAAAAGACAAATTCTAGTTCCTTAGTGAGTTCACTAAGACAGAAGAAGCCCTGTGAGAGATGCAGCTCGTTGTATCTAGTTCTACGTCCCTGTTATTTCCCGTTGAGAAGCTGTTCCGAAGACAAGTATAACCTCCATGAGGCGTTCCATCATTCGTCCCAACATTAGTTCCATCATTCGTTGAGTCGCAGCGTTGAACCTGACTATTGGCCACGAAAAGGCTCGCCAATGCACATCAAAAATCGACTACATACATCCGAACATTTGTTTATCTCAAATCAACGGAAGACATTCCACGCAACTACCATAAACCGGACTAGTTCATGTTGAACTTCGTCAAGCTTCGTCTACAATTTGGACTCCTACATCAACACATGTCAAGGAGCCTTCAGATTCAATTGGCTAAACTTGGTGAGTTCGTTCCATTTTGTAAATTTTTATCTTTTCAAACCAGTAACGTTGGGAGATCACCTTTTTGTGGTGCGTTGCTGTTATAAGATCTACCACCGAACCCAAGTCGTGACAACTTCAAACTAGGGAATCACGATTTTCCAGTAATCAAATGATCACATATTAGTCCTTGTTACTTTTTATGACTTGATAATAGTGACAAGACTCGGGTAGTGACCACCGCCGTTATGCATTTCTATATTGTATATTTCAAAACAAAAATATTGTTTATGTTCATAGAGTTACATACTTCTTTTCCCTTTGTCCTCCTTTTCCTTGCCCTCTTCTCTTTTCAGAAAGCGAGTAACGGCGCTATAGCCATAAGTCATAAAAGGCTAGGACAAGAGTTAGTGCTCATGTCCCAACCGGCAGAAGAAAATGGAGTATCACTTAACCTTTCTAGCTTTGATGCTTCCAACGATCAACCAATCATATAATTACCAAAATCGGAACGTACGGTACGAGATGTCCACGTTTCATCCATTTATTGGATTCTGAAGCATCGTGTTTAAATCTTCTTGCCCCTTAAATGCTGCACAGTAGGCCGTTTTGATATGTGTGACGCATTTTCGATGTGAAACATATATCAAATAGACAAGAAAAATGATGGAGGTATGTATATCATTTTCCAGGAACTTTTTCCAACTTTTTTTTAACAATTTGTTTGGCTCAAAACCAGCCAGTCCGCTCCCCTCTTATACTAGACCCTCTCTAGTAGCGATAACTTTCTCCAGGATGGGCCACCTAGACAGATTCTAGTCTTAATGAGGTTTTGGTGGATGCATAAATGGCAAAACAGCCTTAACCAGGGCTTATGAATGTTGATTTATTGAAGCAACAACAAATAAAAATAAAAGTGCGAACGACTCTCTACTTAGGGGTTTCTAGAATCTCTTAAATTGTGTCTATTTAGTGACAGAACAGCCCCTTATGGAACATGATAAATTTGTAAATACGTTTTAAAATGTATGATGTATGTATTTTCAAGAACTATAACGAAAAACATCATAAATCGTGCTCATATTATGTCAACACCATAATTTGAAACATTGAACTTAAGTAGGTCGTTACACTCAAATTATCCCTAAATTACAAAACAAAACTGTGTAGCTTTGTAGAACAAGAAGTGTAAACTAGTTTATCAGTAAAATTACACTTAGGTAATCGTTTTACGCCAAACATTATTTCATTTCAAATTGGATACATTTCGAAGATTTTTCCCAAATTAACTGTTAGTAAAATTTTGAAAGCCAAAAAATTATATGATTCAGTCAGAAATTTTTTTGTTCTGTGTGTGTGTCTATCAATACTAATTTGTTTATATTTCTTAATGATTTACATATTTAGTTTATCAGTCCATAGTTAATTAATGATGTTCTTAAACAATGGCTCAAAACGATCTTGGACGATAATTTGCTAAAGGACTCGCAACTTATCCAAAGTATTGGAAAGCACTGTGACAACAAAGCGCAAATAGGGGCGACCCTGGCGTAGCGGAAGCGGTTAACATCCATACCTCTCACGTCAAAGTCGCGAGTTCAAATCTCACCCCCGGACAAGTCACGAATGACCCAAGAGTGTTAAAGTGACTATAATAATAAAGAAAACAAAGCGCAAATGAAAATCTACAATTATTATCAAGATTTTTTTTCATATGAAACGTAATCATCTGGTCAATATTCAACTCTAATCTGGTCAATCTTCAAAGAACGATTGATTGATTGACATGTATGTCTATGTTTTATGACCTATAACAGATAATCTAGATTATGATACACAAACAAAAAACCCAGAACACCAAAGTCAATAACAAGCCGACCTTCACGCTAAAGACAAGGTAATATTCCACGGCAGAGCAAAGCAGCACGTGAGGCCACCTGTTGCTGCCCCATAGAATAATCAATCACCTTGCTTCAGAAGCTAATTGAGTTTATTTTACCCCTTACCCCTTCCGGCTTACAATCAGAACTGCGTCAGACTTACTCGTACACACGAACCCCGTTCCTTTCATCTTACCACATCACATGGTCACCGAGACGCACACGGTAGCCTTTGCTCGCATCGAAGAAAATCCAAACAAAGCTCTCAATATCTTATCACACAAGACGGGGGCAACCTACGTAATTAAGCAAATGCCTATTTTCGCACTCCCACACATGGGTACCGGAATCATGCTAGATAAGAGTTGTTATTTCTATAATTAAACACTCACCAAAGGCTCTGCACTTTCTTCCTCTTCTATCCTGGGTTGTCGCAGCGCGTCCAAATCCTCCACCGCCAGAGTTGGTAGAGAAATAGAATTTCTCCGCAACCCGATGGCTCTTTCCTGGACGGTTTTAAGCTCCATTGGCACATCCTTGGCTTCCTCATTGAGGTCACTACAAATACAAAACAATCACTAATCGCGAACTATCACACCATCATGTTAACTCACTGCCCGATCGGTTGAGGTTTCCTCTCATGCTCGATCGTAACCGTTAGCTTCTCCTGGTTCCGTCGTTCCGCTAGCGAGGGCACCCTGTACCGATTGATATAGGCCATCGCCAGATTTTCCTGACTTTCGGTCATGGTGTCGTCTTCGTTGTCGGACGCGTTGCCACTACTGTTTCCTCTAGCATCATCGTTGTCGTCTTCATCCTCGGAATCGACAAATGGTATCTTGTCCCCTTCCTCCAGCAAGTGTTGATCAACCTCGTCGAAGTGAACTACCCCGCTAGCCTTTCCCCTGCCGGCAGGCTTCGGCTGATAGTCGTTCGGCTTAAGCTTATTACTCATGTCAACGCCGTCGTATGGTAGTTTCTACCCTTTTTGCCGCTCGCCTCAGGTCGCTCCAATCTACGCCTAAATGGGTGCCAATACAAAATAAATTATTACACATGAGTTAAACGAGCTAACCCGAGCGACGGGAGAGTATCAGGGCTAATTTGCTTGCAAACAAATAAACAACATTGCCGATTCGGGCCGCGATTTCAAACCGTGCCGGTGGATCTTCGTGCGGTAATCCGATCGGAAAGGTGCTAGTGTTGCCACCGCGAATGCGCCACACACGAGTGACTTCAAATACATGTGCACATATTCCATTCCAGGCGGTATTTCGTCGTCGAGGTGATCGCCGAAGGAGCGTGAGCGCGGGATTTGAATATCAATATGGAGGTAGAATTGTGACGATCGTTTTGAAGGATGGGCTTGGACGTGCATATCACGTGTTTAGTTACTGAAAGCAATAGTTGGGATGAGATACTAACTTATTAGCATACAAGCTATTACGACAGTGTCGATTGAGTTCGGCAGGAATGGATCGCTTTTCTGGGACTTTTTAGCTACTTTTTAATATAGAATGCTTACGTTAAATCCAGTTCAGTTAACTCGTCTTAAAATAGATAGTTTAGTGCTACCAAGTGCTCCCTTTCAAAATTCAAAATTTTCACGCCTCAGAGCCACACTCTGTGTTTTCACCGAGCGCTCTCAATTGCACCTTTAATGAAAACACAGAGTGTGGCTCTACGGTGCGGAAATTTTGCATTTTGTTAGAGAGATTAATAGCATTAAACCCATCCTAAAGGGTTGACTAAAATCCAGCTAGATTTTACGTAAGCATTCTATAATAAAAAGTAGTGAAACAACCCTAAAAGAGCGATCCATCACTGGCGTCCAGCCTGAAATACCACGCGCTTCCATGAAAATAATAGATTCCCTGCAGGTCAGTATTATGACTCAACTTTAGCCAAATCATTAATCAATTTCATCGTGATGATATTCAATATGAACGCATCGTAAAAACGACTTCCTGTGGAAAGAATTCAAACAAACAACTTAAAAGTTCTACAACGAACATAAAAGAGGAAGTTCGTGTTGATACCACAGACAAACTGATCTTTCTTCTTCTTCTTCGCATTTCAAGCTTATTGCATATCGCATATTAGCTTATTGCGTGCTCTCAACTTAATGTTCTAGATGCACTTCCACAGTTATTAATTGAGAGCTTTCGATGCTTGTACCATTTTTGCATTGGTATAATTGTGTGACAAGTCCAATCATACTTCTATGCCCAGGGAAGTCGAGAAATTTTCCAACCCGAAAAATTCCTAGACCGGACCGGGAATTGAACCCAGCCACCTCCAGCATGGTCTCGCTTTGTAGCTGCGCCCTTACCGACTGAGCTAAGGGAGGCCCCACAGACAAACTGATGCCATCTTTTAAATAGGAAGGTAAATAGAAACTCCAACCAGCGAGATAACGAAATTAACACATTTTTTAAAACGTGCAGAGCATGAGGGCGTACGGGGTTTGATGGGGGCACCACTTTTGATTTCTAGGGTACGTTAACCAATGTTGGTTAAGGATCGTTCGACATTGTTTATGTTATTTGAGCGCAAAAATAATAAATTTAATTCATAAACATAACTAATTTTACTCTTGATTTGATCAATTTTCGACATTAAGAATGAGACGCAAACAAACAAGCCATGAAAATTAAGTGCTCCAAGACTAAAAAGATCCTTACTCGACGAAAAGTACGTTTGATTGAGCTAAATTTCTCGTCTGTTTCGACTCAATGTTATGTCAACATTGACACTCGCAAAGTGTGTAGATATTAGAATGACTAGCGTTAAACGACTCAAGCAAAGCACTAATCATTCAAAGTATGGCGGATGTTTTTATTCAGTGTACCTTTGCAGGAAAACTATGTATTCGTGCCCTTTGTTGGCTAACCTTTCGGACGCTTGGGAAAAATAAGTTTTTACACAAGATCAAACACTGCGCGAAACCTAACTACACTGACTGATTATTACTGTAACCGAATAATGCACTTCACAACACCGAAAGATGGTCTTCCGCTCCGGTTTAGTACGAATCATACCTAGGTATTCTTATTTACTAATTTGCCTGCATCTGCTTACAGCTGACGGACGATCGACAACCGTCGATTGTTGGTAGTGTTGGTTAATATGAAGTGTATTAGAAAGAAGTGACGAAGGGAATGTCTCCTGTTATCAGTTTTCTGTATAGGGATGCACAAGCAAATTTAGATGAACATTTCGCAAGTAACAATTTGGGATTTATCATAATCTTTTAGCTCGTGATTAAAGACTTGAAGAGTGCTTTAAAATCTCGATAAAATATGGGTTGTTGCTTGGGTTAACAATTTTCTTTTTCCTTTTTTTTTTACTGAAGGAGAAGATTAATGGGATCCTTCCACTACGCATTTTCAGGAGCACTAAACTCAACGATGACGAATATCGAAATTCAACTCACGCAACACTGCAGGACAATCTATGTATGATTGAACAATTTCCGATATGAAAGAAGCCTTAAACCTTACGAACCTCTAGAAGGTCAAGGTCAATTAGTTTACAACGATCTTCATATCTACACAGTTCGAAAAAGTAGTGTAAATTTCTGTTCAATATGATGCACATATACGTTTACATTATATATCATGTAAAGTTCTGACACATTTCATGCAATGTAGCAAATATTGTATACAAAAGCCCATCTTTGTAAACAACATTGTTTGCAAGTTGCTCGGTTGCGTGAAATGAAATACAAGTTTACGAGAATGAAAGTTTACATCACAATTAATATTCAGAATTTTTATCTGTGTAGGGAGATTTTATGCATCATTCCAAGGCAAACGCCGAAGAGCAAAGCGAATAATCAACTTATGTTGGATAGCTTCTACTTGCTGTAGGCTGTTCTGATATTAAGGAGTCCAGACCATAACTGCATACTCCAAAGTAGAGCGAATTAAGGAACAATACAGGGTCTTCAAACAGTGAATATCCGAGAATTTTATTGCAGCGCTAAAAAAATGAAGCCCAGGTCTGAAACCTCTCGTTTATCGCCCTTTTTGTACACGGGAAAAAAGAATGATAGGGGAAATGTAACGACACGTTCATTTAGATACAATTGATAAATCTGGAGTGATTTGAGATTTGATCGTAATTGCATTTGTAAACAAACACGTCAATCACCGATTTCTCGCGAATAAAAGCTCAATCTCGAAAAGTAATAACACTATGAGGTAGAGGAATTATTCCTCTATCATTTAGTATGATTTGTTTGTGAGATTGAGCTTTTATTCAAAAGAAATCAGTAATTGACGTGTTTGTTTACAAAAGCAATTACGCCCAAATCTCAAATCACTCCGGAAATAGAAGATTTTTAGAGATGAGCCCAATCTAAGATCCATAGGCCAACATTAGAGCCATTTCCCCTATCTTCCATGTTTTAGGAAAAGATTTGGATGAGGGCGAGCGGTTGAAAGTAGTACATTACACTTCTTCAGATGATAGATGGTATACCGCTTTGACCGGGGTTTGATGAACACTTCCTACCTACGTCGATTATGGAGAGGCGATAATTATCAATTGATTTCATTTCGGACATTAAAAACTAGATATGCTTTCGTACGAAATGATTTCGTTGTCTTTTGTTCTATATTCGTACAATGCATGCATTTTCAACTTTGGGATCAAATCCCACCGGTTGCCGTAGATTTTTCCGCTGATTTTCTCATACACATGTGTCCTTCATACATATGTGTGCTTTGTTTATCAGTATCTTCTAATTTTTCAATCAAATATAAAATTTTAATATTCACTAAACTGCCGCTATTCGCATAACAGTCCCATGTCCTATGGATATCCTATCTACATAGGACTGTTATGCGAATAGCGGCAATAAACGAAAGGCTAGATACCAGCTTTGCTAAGATTTCAGGGACTATTGGGATATTGAATATGTTACAGATATGACGACTGACACTTTTGACTACCATCGTTTAATTCTCACAAACAACTCAATCAAAAAAAAATCAACATTACCATTAGATGGGGATTATCTCATTTGTTCGATGGTGTTGTTACTGTCCGTAATTAAATGGTCGTTTGCGATAAATCGTCAATCGAAGTGAAAAGTTACAGTTACTTTCAGGGCTGGAAAGCACCTCAGAGCGTTAGCAAAGCAACTTTGTGCATGCATCTCACAACACTCGACAAAGAGTGTTTGGTTCTCCCATTTACTTCACACACTCTTTTCTTAATAATCTGTGAGACAGTGACCCACACAATGAGCGGTACATTCCGTGCGGCGCAGGGAGCGAATATAATACAACAAGCGCTAATGTCTTCTTTGAATTATTTGCAAACTTTGCTAACCACGACCAGTGGTGGCACGAGTCTTGGAGTTTAACATTTTTTCCTTAACATTTGATACTTTTTGCGATAACCATTGTGACGACACACAAAAACAAACTGGCAAGTGGCAAAAATGTCATGACATTTCTAAACTGTTTTCTGCCAGCGACAGAACATTTTCGCACAAAGAAGCAGACAAGACCGGCGGCACGCGCGACATAAATTTATGTCGTGTAGAATTTTGCTGATTTATGTCGTGTAGAATTTTGCTGATTTTGCTGAAAGCGAACTTTTTGTCAGTGCGAACCTCAGCCTGAGGTAGGTTTTAAAAACAAACGATCGAACTGACGTTTGTCGGAAAACAAGCAGAGCCGATCTTGATACCCGACCCAGGTTGGAACTGAATAATAAACAAATTCGCTATTTGTGTTTGCTTGATTCTCACTTTGTTTATTTCAGAAAATCAGTTTGCGCTCATTGAGTGATCAGATGACATCCCTTGTAACGTTATATCGAGATATACCTCTATTACAAAATAAAAAAAGCGGAATTGCAAATCTGGACCGTATCAAAATCGGACACAATTTTAACAGGTCCCAATTGACCCCAGCATTCCCTCTTACAGTACGTAATACGCATGCATCTTGTATTTGTATCACAGTTAAACTATAATTATCCACCCAAGGTGCCAGATATTGAGCTTACCTGTGAATTTTACAATTGCCACTTGTTCGCATTAACACAGCCAGCTAGTACAAACAGCATATGAGTGAAGCAGTATTCAGGGATTGACAAAATCTCGTCTCTTAGGTTGTGCTTACCACAGTACTAAATAATTTAACAATTTAATTCTAAATAAAGAATTAAACAGAGGATAATTTTCGGTGTCCTAATAAAATACCCTCATTAGTGTTCGTTCATTAAAGAGGATAAAAGAGACGACATTCATTTTAAAGGATGTCTGCTCGATTGGACTGAAATTTCCTAAGACTTTGACCAATAATCAATTGATACTATTTGATAATGAGGCGACTCTAAAGTTAATGATCAGTCCATGAAATCAGATCTACGTGGTCTTATATGATAAATCTTATTTGTTAACTGCAGCAGGAGCTTGTGTTTTGTGTAGGAATAAGAATTTGAGCGGGGTTCTCTCTGTTTATACTCTTTAGTATGACGCGGTTGACATAGATGGCCCACATCGACTCACGAAAAGCTACTGATTCCGATCAACAGCGGTGCGGCTTCTTCCTCCTTCTATAGATGCTCATTTGGGCTGCAGCTTGCTGCTTGCAGGCAGCCTTTCGTTGTGTACAGGAGAACACCACCACTCATCACGAGGTGATTGAATAAACACCGTTTGGTGAGACCGGATGGAATTCAACTTTGAAATCTGTGTTAGGGAAATCGCTTTCCGCAGGCAATCGGTGATAATTTTAACTATCGTAGAAACAGTTGCACATTCGTGCAATTTTCAATAGTGACATTTTCAAAAATGATAAAGTCTTAATTTTAACAGAATCGTAGAATAAATCCTAATGATTGGCGTATTAAGAATTAAAATCCATCATCTCTGGATCAAAATAAGACCACTTTCATGCCGCGACTGACTTTGTTGCCTTCAAGAACATGGTATGTTAGATTTAAACATATCTAGATAGAGCTGGAATTAGCCGTAACAGCTTTTGTAAACTAATTCCAGATATATCTTGATATGGGAAATGACATCCGATTGATGACCTTGACAAATACTCTTTTACAAATTTATGGTGGTCCTCAAAAGGACCGTTTTGTCGTGATGTTTGAGTAATGCTGAGCTATTAGGGTGTTAAACACATATGAGGTTGGTGAGATGTATGTTGTTTGGAATGAGGGTGACGCACTTGGCATAGATGGCCCACAGCGACTCACGAAGAGCTACTGATTTCGATCAATAGCAGTGCGGCTTCTTCCTCCTTCTATGGATGCACATGTGGGCTGCAGCTCACTGCTTGCAGGAAGTCTTTAGTTTTGTACTGTAGAACACCACCACTCACCACGCGGTGTTTGAATTAACACCGTTTGATGAGACCGGATGGGATTCAACTTTGAAATCTGTGTTAGGGAAATCGCTTTTTGCAGGCAATCGGTTATAATTTTAATTACCTTAGCAACAGCTGCAGATTCGTGCAACTTTCAATGTTGACATTTTAAAAAAATGATAATTTCATAGATGCCTAGAATTTGAAATTGGTCCAGGGGCAGGTGAGTTATTAACGTTCAAAATCTTTCATAATTTTGTTACATGTTCCACTCTCGGTTTTCACAAAGTGTACCCCCATATAGAAATCATAGACGTAGTCCAACGTCAAAATGAACTTCATAGCTACGGCAATGGTGGTTTTCTATGGGACTATTCCGCTATAACTCGATCAGTCATGGCATAATCATTAGCAAAGTGATTCTACAAGCTCCTTGGGTATAGCGAGACTATTCACAACGTGTGAAGTTGAAGCTGAGAGTTGAATTGACGCAAAAATGATTCCGTTGCTCCTCATTTTCTTGGAAAGAGAAGGTATAATAATGCTACCCTTTTTCCTCAACGACAGACACGAAGCGACTGCTGCCACCCGTTATGGCAGTTTCGGCGAGGGGCACGCAATAACCTTTAACTCCTACGCAAGCCTTTTTTAAGTACAATAATTACAGTTAACTACATGATTAATTACTTTAATTACGAGCGTCGGAATTTTTTTGATTTAATTACTTTTAAGTACGAATTTCAGTTTTAATTACAAGTTGCATAAATTAAGTACATTAACTCCATTAATGTACAACGAGAAATGTACTTAAATTTCCCCCAGCGTACCGTTAGACCCTTTCGTTATTGGCCCGTGAAACAAAAATTTCACAGGCCCTTTTGCTACGTTAAGGATAATGTCAGCTCTGATAGATTGTATCGCTACCGCTGTTATTACTTCAGAATAGACCCTATAAACATACATCTCCCGCGACCTACGAGGAAATCTACGTTGGTGATTGGTGCCAATTCACATGCAACGATCGGTTCGTGATTGGAAATGTAGTCGGATTTTAATACTGCCGAGGTGTGAACTATATTCTGGATCACGCCCTTGTCAAAGCACCGGAGAATGCGACAATAAAAGGAATGTTTGTTTGTGCTACCTGGTTCAATCTAAGAAATAACGAATTTAATTTGGTGGATGTGAACGAAAACAGAATTACAATAGAAAACTATGTTAACCTTTGCGTGCCTAACGTCTAAATTTGCATAAATTTCCAAATTCAATTAGCTCTAAAAACATAATTTCTCAATATTTTTCTTTACAACAAATTGCATTTTGTCGGGAATTTATTGAAATTTCTGAATACATCTGAAAATATTTTGATCAAAACATGGTTCCGGAGTTATTTTGGTTCCCGTTGGGGTCACTTTTGGTCGGCATTCGGCTTTATTGTTCTGTAATAAGTATACACAAGATGAACATTATGCTTTTTCTCTCAAACGATGTAATTGGACCAGTGGCAGCTATTCCAACGGTTCACAATCATATTGGGCATCCCGGAGATGTTCCGGTGCCCCCGAGGAAGTGGCCAATTCTCAACAAGAACAAAACCCATCGTGCGACATATCGAACTTCATGATTTTACAAATCTTGGCGAGTAATGGTCTTATTGCGAGTCCATGGTCATACTAGTTCTCCCAGACATGTTCCGGTGCCCCCGGAGAAGTTGCCAATTCTCAACAAGAACCAAAAACCCATCGGACGACATATCAAAATTCATGATTTTCCAAATTTTGGCTGGCAATGGCCTTAATGAGACTCGACGGTCACACTAGCCCTCTCGGGCATGTTGCTGTGTCCCCGGGCAAGTGACCGATTCTCAACAAGGACCAAAACACGTCATGCGACATATCAAACTTTATGATTCTGCTGAAATCGGCCAGTGATGGTCTTTTTGAGAGCCCACGATCCCATTGGCCCTCCCTGGCATGTTCCGGTGTTCCCGGGTATATTTTCAATTATCGACAAGAACCAACATCCTTCGTGCGACATATCAAACTTCATGATTCTGCACGGCTAATAATGGTCTTAAACAGTCAGGCCCATTAAATTATCCCCCTCCCCCCCCGGGTTAATATCCAACTCCCAATAAGAACCAGAACCCCTCGTGTGACATATCAAACTTCATTATTTTACGAAACTCCGTCCGTAATGACCATATTAAGAGTTCAAATCCCAGACACGATCCGATATTCCCAGGAATTCTGTTACACCTAAAGTAAATTATCGAATTAAGACAGTATTTCATTTCATCCCTATGCTGATTCAATAGAATTAAGAAGTTGTACTAGACATGTTTTAATTATTATGATTTTAACTGTTTTTCTTATTCAACAGTGTACGCAAGCCCAACAGCTATTACAAAAATAGTACCCCTTTTCTTCCGATTTATGTTTCTTACATGTAGCTTTAAGACATACATGACACAATGATTTTACCTTTTCATCATTGGTACTAGAACAAATCGAACACCTCTTTCGTCCAGAACCACATTTATAGTCTTGAAGCAAAGATTTTGGTTGATGTAGGTTGTTGCAAGAATGGCATAAGTTACTAATGGATATTTTTGGTTGCTATTGAAAATTTAGTCGATTGCTGAATTTGTGTATGGGCCCAAATTAGGGACACTTAGGCTGACATTACCTGCATTTCCCCTATCATTTGTCAATCCTTTTCTTTCTATTCGTTCTTTGACGTGTTCAAGTGCCAACTCCTTTGCCAGCCAGTCTAAAAATTTCCGCTTTCGGCTCTTGTCATTCGGTAGGTAATGTGGATATGCTATTGTAAATAGGAAATACGCATTATTGGAGCACATATCCGTAAGGTTCATGAAAACAGCAAACGAACATCTGTTCGTTCGCCATTTGCAAGTGTATCCCGTGGTCGCTTTATCTAGTGTATCCACTCCTCCTTTCAATCTGTTGTACAACTGTACTATTTTCGGTTTGATTAAATTTTTCTTCAATTGGTCCTAAATAAAAAAAAAAAAATACAGTAAAATCACAATGTAGATATTTAGTTTTATGATTGATATTTTTTTCCTTGGATTTGTTTTCCTTCGGTCTTGTTTTCCGTGCTGAGCACCAATGCTACCAACGTCAGGTACCTGATCAAGCAGGAACGGTAACAAAGGCGCAGAAGGCGGTAGTTCTTTCGCTGACCATTTCGCAGGATTAGAAGTTTTTTTTTAGGCCGATAAGGGGATGTTCATAAACTACATATACATTTTTTGGATTATTGTCCCCCTCCCCCTGCGTAGACAATTGTCCATACAAAATTTTTAAAATTTGTATGGTCCGTGCATATTTGTCAACCCCCCTAAAAGAAAGAGCTGAACGGACACTGGAGCTGGTGAATACTTTGGACATTCACACGCTGCGCTATTTCCGGGAAAAAATCGCAGCTAGTATGCAATTGTCTTCCCAGCACGGATAACTTGAGTGTGTCAAGTTGATCGGTAACGAATATTTCGTGTCCTGTGCACATGGGACTCATCGTTTCCTATCGGTTTGGAGTTCTGCCCATAGTATTGTTCAGTTGACCCATGGAAAGACGAACAATGGGGAGGCGAATTTCATAAGTGCTATCGCGTCAATTCTGAATATGGATGTGATCATATGATGGCGATAATACAAATAAAAGCACACAATTGGTTTGAATCATCTTAGTGTCTGCAACCAAAACCTGATTATATTTTTTTGTTGTTAATGAACTCTGCCTTAAATCTGTTAATTATTATTAGTATATATTAAGTTTGAAAGATATATTGAAATAATCGAAGAATTCACGCGTAACATCAGAAAATTAATGCAAATGCAAATACATCTTCCATTGAATCTGTTAATTCAGGTGCAAGCTAATATCATCATCTGTCGAACTGTGCTGCGAGCATAGCTTAAAATTCGAACATTTTTTGATCGGGAGGAAATTTGCTTGAGGAATTTCTTGAATTTAAAGAAATGTAAAATTTGAAGACTTGTCGTCACAACTAAGTGATTCCCATTTCATTTGTATGGCAATCACGGCCCTCATTATGAGTATCACTCCCTTTTCACTGTATATTCACCCATATTCTTGTTTTCGTTCGAAACGTATTTTCCATGCAAAACACTTTTTTTTTTTGTATGGAAAATACGGTTTGAACGAAAACAAGAATTGGGGTGATTGTCGCTAGAGTTGTAAACCGATATAATCCACTCGTGACAATCGATTTTATTCTAGTTCTGCATTAAAGCGCATTATTCAACGAATACAGTGCACTAGATACGACATTATGTTGAACGTACAAAACGAAAGTGAAATCGATTGTCGCGAGTGGATTATTTCAGTTTCCAACTCTAGCATGGTGCTCTAAGAAATTTAGTATAAGTATTCGCAGAATTGGTCATGTTTGTAGTCTAGTAAACATTAATATGCGTATTTCAGGGTGTAAGAAGAGTCTTTGAATAAATTGATTCAATCGAGTATGTATTAAGGGTTTTCTTCAATTTTTTTTTAAATAGTTCAAGAATAAGGATTTGGGTACGTTTTTAATTACATTTGTGTAGCTTTAATTACATTGATTATAGAAAATTAATTTTTAATTACAATAATTACGTAATCAAATTGAAGTACGTGTTTTAATTACAGTAATTACATTGGCACTGCTTTAATTACATGAAATACTTAATTTTCATTTTTAATTACTTAATTACATAGTTGAACACCTTGTACTTTAAATCCAACGCAGTCAAAAAGGCTATTGCGTGCCCCTCGAGTTTCGGTTGCGTTCGGATGCAAAGCAAAAATCACGAAACTCAATCTCACCACAGTTTGGTGAGATTTGCAGCTGCTGATATCACAGCTTGCAATATCAACCGCAGTAGTTTGTTTGTTAATTTTTGTCTACAAAAATCAGGGGTGATCTTGTTATTTAATGAGATTTGATTTTTTTAAATTTCCCCAACACTGAACTCGATAATTCTTTAACTCGATAGTCCCTTCAATACCGAATTGTGGAGAGTTCACTGTATTATCATTATTCTGACCATAAAGTGGTAATGTTTAGTATAAATTAATCAGCTTCACAAAACAAATATTTGAGTGCAATATTCTTTATTCACCTAAATATGTATATATTAAAATTTGTGAAACAATCGCTAATTGACTAGTTCATAAGTACTGCCCATTATAAATGGGTTAACAACGGGATTTTTTTTTGTTAATACAAAATAGACCGGAGGGTCTCTGAATTTTATGAAATGTTGCCCATAGGTAGAGTTTATGGATGCATGGACAAAAAAGTTTTTGGATTTTCCTGGACATCACGTACTTTGAAAATTCAAAGAAGATGAACCCCATTCTAGTCAAGTCTAGTCTAGTACTACACTATGTTTGTTTTGATTTGCTATGAAAGTTTGACGGATAAAATGAGGGGTTCGTGGATTTTCCTATGTTTCGAGGGGTGCATCGATTAGCTTGGGACCGATGATAGTACTAGAGCTGTGCCAAAAAGTTGAGCTCGTTTCTTCGGGACCTACTAGTCTTAGAGTTACCTCTATGCGCACATTAATGCGATTTCAGCAAGGGTTAATCA
Source organism: Ochlerotatus camptorhynchus (assembly GCF_037179485.1). Taxonomy (NCBI): domain Eukaryota; kingdom Metazoa; phylum Arthropoda; class Insecta; order Diptera; family Culicidae; genus Ochlerotatus; species Ochlerotatus camptorhynchus. Next base: position 450,595 of record NW_027041234.1, read on the forward strand.
ATTCTGCACACCTCAATATGTGCCGAATGTTATAGCTGTGCCGAAAGCTGTTCCAATGCGTGCCAATCAAGAATACCATGAGATTGACAACCCTGAAGTTTAAATGACGTTTGGGATTGTAATAATATGTATTGAACGAATCCTGATTATTCAAATAGGGTGAGCAAACGGTGGCACCACATATCGCTCATTCAGGAGGAAGATGCCTGATTTGTATGACGTTATGTATCTGGCCACCGCTTAGTGCCTGTGGAATTGACCAATGTGAACCGTGATTACCTGGGGGCAAGACAGCTATCGATCATGAGTAAAACCGGAGTTAATTTTGAGTAACTCTGAGCAGGCATGAGAAATAATTTACATTAATTTCATGCATTCATTTACATTCATTTGCCTCTAACTTTTTTCATCAACAGCATTCCGCATAATTATGTATAGAGCTTTAGTAGGTTTTGTTATTACCTACAACTTTTGACCTTAACTCAAATTTGTTTCCCTAATGCATCACTTATTAGAGCGGGCAGAACTTCTTACTGTTTTTCAGTTAATGTAAAATACATTAATTGAAAACCAGTAGCGGCTTCTGTTCTCTCTGGTTCGTCATGCATAATAGATACGGTTTTGAATTGTTATTAAAAGTTAAGCTAATAACAAAACCTAAAAAAGCCCATACATTATTTTGCGGAATACTGTTGATGAAAAAAGTTAGGTGCAAATGAATGCAAATGATTTTCCATGCCTGACTCTGAGTAACTCACGCTGCTCAATGTCTTATATACACATAAAAACCGGATTGTTATATTAAAAATAATGTTGAAACCGGCGCTGTCAAGCAAAGGGACTTTTGGGATGGTTCGATAGGTCCGGATTAGGCTAAAATAATTCAATAAATTCAATTCTTATAGCAATATAGTTTGTGGCACTGCTACCATCTCTCTTGTTAGTGTTGAATTTAATCTTCTGTATTTTTTTTAATTGGACCGCTAAAATACTAAACGACTAAAATTGTCGTTTTCTTTAAATTTATTCAGTTTTTTTTTTTATATTTATACACCATTACATACATCCAGTCAAACTCCGCTGGCGAAGCTGGCCAGAGCTGACCTAATCTGGCCTAGAATCAGCAGCTACATAATATACCACAATCAGCAGTCAAGGACCAATTCTATTGACCACGAAGGAAGTTTAAAGCTCAGGTTGTACCTCAGGTAACCGAAAAGGAGCATTCCCTTTTTGGAATGGGTCACTCCCGTCACTCCTGTATCGTATGCTTCAAATGAAATATGCTGTCAGACGATATTTCTTTGATCAGAAAATCGAAACTACTTTGATCATTTTTGAGTAAATATGAGTAACTCAAATTTACTCGCTGCAAATATATTTACTCTGAGTACAGCTGTCTTTCCAGAATGAGCTGAAAAAACCTGAAATCGTGCTCGACCATCTTCGATTTGGATGATACTTTGCCCATATTTTCAGTATGATAGACCAAGTATTTTCCGCAGGAGAGGAGACCCTTTTGACTCAAGGATAATTTTTGAAAAGGGCCTATGTGTTTTTGCACACATACTTTAAAAAAAAATGTAGGTCGAATACAGTTGGTTGCGGATTTCCTTTTTTTTTTATTTTTTACAAAAAATATTAAAAATAAACCTCAAAATTCAATAGTATATATATATATATGATTATAAAAATCATTTCAAACGATAGTGCTCATATCGACAAACTTCCTAAATATAACCGTTTTCGAGATATTTCAAATTTACTTTCATCAAAATCATTTTTTTTTTTGTAGAAAATAAGCCATTTTCATAAGTTAATCGTGATTCTCCATCAGCATTCATAAGTTTAGTAAGATACACATATATTTACCTTCTATTTGTACTTTGACGATTGAACGATCAGACAACCCGTTTAGAATTTACAGGGGAAATGAAAACACTATTATTTTAAATATAGAAACCAACACAAGTTAAGTTGCACTTATTTTCATTATCAAGCGTAGTTTCATCCTATTTAAGTTGGTAATATTGATGTACCTATCCATCTTATTATTTTTGGTACATTATAATGTCTTCCATGCATGGCATTCCAAAAAAGCTTCTCTGTTAGAGTAGCTTCAATACCAAAACAATATTTATACCTGAATATCCAAATGGTACCTACGTTTGTATATAAGCATGACCATCCTTTTGAAAACAGACATCACTAAAAAAATCTTTTTGAGTGAACAAGTATAATTTGAATATGGAATTCAAGAAGGTCGAGTGTTGCAAGCCGTTTCCTAATAAACGGTGTTCGTCAAAGCTTCGTAAATTATCCGAAAATTTGATTGAAAAACATAAGTTCCTAGAGTGGAAATTTAATTTGGATACATCTCTATCAATCTGTGATACGTGTCGCTTGAATTTAAATAGATTCGAACCATGTGCTGACAATCTGGAACTAGAAGTGCAACCGTCAGTCATGGACATCGCGGAGCCGCAGCCATCTACATCTCGACATGGCCTCGAAGAAATACCATCAACTACGTCAATAACAACAGCATCATCTCAGGATAGTGGAGAGCAACAATTTTCCAGGACGCATAATATTGAGCTATTCAACAAGGGCATAGCTGGTATCAACGTATCGCCAATATCGACAAAAAAATTCCAGAATGTTAACTATCCCCGGAGAAAGTATATGGACATTACCAATGGCATTAAGAAACACATCTTCGGTTTTCAAGCGGAAGAAGATGACCTGGAGCAACTAAAATTGAAAGCTGCGGAACACAATGAGATGATCGGACAACTGAAGGAGAGATTTGCTGATCCAGGTTCATCGAGAGACGATCAAATAAGGATTCTGACGATTTTGCCGAAATCTTGGTCATCGCAAACGGTAATGGACGAGTTTGAAACAAATAAATACATTGTATTGCAAGCTCGATGCTTGGCAAACGGGAAAGGAGTATTGGCCACCCCCAACGAAAGGTTAGGACACGGTTTGGATCCCGAAATTAAAAACGAGGTATTGCAGTTCTTCGAAAGCGACCAGATAAGCAAAGCCACGCCAGGACTAAACGATTACGTTTCAGTGAAGAAGGAAGGTAAGAAGATTCATATTCAAAAGCGACTTTTAGTTTGTACATTGCGAAAAGCTTTTATTAAATTTCAAGAAGTTAGTAAAAATAGCATTGGATTTAGTTCATTTGCAGCACTAAAACCAAAGCATTGCAAATTACTTTGTATTTCAGGTTCTCACAATATTTGTGTTTGTACCATCCATGAACATATTAATTAAATGCTTCATTGTCTTAGAAAATATTCATTCGAAAAAGATTTCAACCATTATTTTGAAGAAATATTATGCAGCTCATCATCCAGAACTAAACATTGTTATCTCCGCGAATACGAACGTTGCCCAGGTCTCTCAGATTTTGAAAGAAGTTTTTCAGAAAAATTCGAGGAACAGGGTATGTCTGAAATATGTTTTGAACAATGGGTTTCAACTGATCGATGTAGTTTAGAGAAACTTGTAAAACCAGTAGATGGATTTGTTCCTTATTTTTGCGAAAAGTTCGATAAACTGGTATCCCATGATTATATTAAAACTCAGCAGTCTAGTTTCTTGAGAAAAACAAAAAATACTCTTAAAAATGGAGAAGTTGTCATAATTTGTGATTTTTCCGAAAATTATTCATTTGTTCTTCAAGATGGCAGAATTTTCGGTGTTTTTTTGACTCACTGGTATTTTGTCAAGCTTGTCAAGTTCGATGTTACAATTTAACAGCAAATAATCAAAATGGACCACAAACAACATTTTTTTAAAGTTCTTTATGTTGACTACTTTTCTTATAATCTGGACTAGAAGAAACAATTTTGAGAAACTATATTATATCGATATTTAATCGATGGCATAATAAGACGTCTTGTGGCAATACAAATTATCAATGAGCCTAGGGATTTTTCTTTAACTTCTGGGAACTTCGTAAACCTTCAAGGAATTCTAAGAAACATCGTAGAAATTGAGGATACTTATTATAAATACTGGGAACACGTCATAACAAGGAAATTGGAAAAGTTCTGAAAAATGCGCAGAAGTGGAACATTTATTTATGTTTGAGGAGCTTCGTAGAAGTTAAGGGCACATTATTTTACTTCAGGGAAGTTCATTATTGATCGGGAACCTCTATTTAATTTCAGTGCACTTTTTTGAAGCCTCGTGGGCTTGGAATAGTTGTGGAAATTACGTACAAATTCAAGTAGAATCAACAAGAAACGAAGAAGTGCAGCAAACTTTGTAGAAGTTTTGCGAATTTCATAGCATTTTGATGAGCTGCGTTAAACTTATAGGTGTAACGAATTGTGAAAAAGTTCAGGGAATTTTGTAGAAGATCTAAAAATAGTTCAATAAACTTCTAAGAGTTTCAGGGATCCTTGATTGAGGTTAGCGAACTTCGTTGCTGTTTGTCAGAGATCTAACTTCAAAAAAGCTTCATGATCTTCTGGTTAGAGAGCATTTCCAACCAACTTTGTATTTTTTATTAAATAAATTAAAAAAAAAAACACTGAAAAAGCTCTTACCCGTATACAGTACGTGTAAATAATAAAATTGGTACCGAATGGGCTTAACTAAAACTAACTCCATTTAAAATTTAAAAAAAAAACCCAAATATATTCAATTAGTATCTATTTACAAACAGGGACACAATTATTCAAGTTTCAACTATTTTCCTTTCGGTTGGAATTCATGGAATAACCTAACTCTGCTTGTTCAAAATCAGTAAGCTTTTCTTCTGGGGAGCCCCCAATTGAGGTCTCAATCGTTGTTATGAAATAAATATAGTCAAATTTATTGTTTCACCATAAAAGTAATAGTAAGCCTCAATACCAAATTGAAATTGAAAAAAAATGACTTAAAAAGCAAGTTGCTTTGACGCAATTTGATTGAAAAGGATCTTCACGAGCTTTTATTTACCCGTAGTTAAGCAAAATAAAATAAAAATGCCACAGGCCCCCCTTAGGCCCCCTCCAGATAAATTTTCTAGCTACGCCAATGTTCAGCGCATTTTTAAAAATACCAAATTTCGAATATAGGGAAATGGCTCTAATGTTGGCCTATGGATCTAAGATTGGGCCCATCGCTAAAAAATCTGCTATTTATCAATTGTATCTAGATGAACGCGTCATTGAGACGGTACTAATGGATATTTTTGGTTGCTATTGAAAATTTAGTCGATTGCTGAATTTATGTATGGGCCCAAATTAGGGACACTTAGGCCGACATTACATACATTTCCCCTACTTCGGAAAATGCGAAGTGGCATCTGAGCAAGGGCTTCCAGATCGTATCACCTTAAATAACAGCAATATATCAGCTAGCTCATGCTGGTCGCAGATGCACTGCATTTCGGGTGTTTGTTTATTACCCATCAGTTTACCATATGACACATCTAGTTTGACGATAAATTGCAGAACAAATTTGCTGCCCACTTTGATGCTCCAATTTAATTTAATGTACCATTTCACACACCCGCGCGAATCGCCAACTAAGGTGAGAAAATGACGTGGTAAGAAGATAGGTACTCATCCAAGTCAACACACTCCTACAGCAGGATGGCAGGGGTGAGTTGTTTTTTATTTCTTCTCTATAATTGAATTGACAGGCTCTGAGAAGCCAGGACACGTGTATGTAAGAAAATTTGCGAAAAAATGTACAGCAACCGGTGAGTTCTTCTTTAAAATATTTACGATTTCATCACGGACGCTCGTGAGTAGTAACAGCGGTATTGACTAGAATCATAGCATGCATAGCGTTTTAGGTGCATTTTTTACCTGCCATCCGTTGTTATTGTTATTGTCGACGAAGTGATAAGTCCCATTGCAATGAGCCATACAAATGGGGTTTGTCTTCTATACATATGTACGTTCAGCAGTGATGGGCATTCATCAGACACACAAATGCACTTTCTAAAAAATGACCACCTCTGGTTGCGTAAAAAAAAAGTTCACATGCTCTTGTTATTATTCATACAAACACAAATCAAACAACTGATAACAGTGGGTAAACGGAGTCGGTCACAAGCGAATGACCAACGATATCTTATAGGGATTACCGTATCGCATATTGACACTAATCCGTCGTTTCGGTAAGGGGCGTAGGTGTGGGAATATCAATTATGTTGCTTGTATGGTATCAGTGTAGAAGGAAAATAATCAAGCTGAAGAAAATTGTGTGGGTGACTGATTTTTATGATATTTCAGCACGCAATGAAGTCCACAGTCCAGCCAATGAAAGCGTTGTAGATCTGGTATAGGTAAGCGGTACACACTTAGAAATGCCTAATCTTACACGTGACGGAATCCATCTTTGACATGAAGGATGAGACGTAAACAAACATGTCATGTAATATTAAGTGCTCCGAGACTGAAAAGTTCGAAAGTACGTTTGATTGAGCTGAATTTCGCGTCTTTTATGACTCAATTTTATGTCAATCGTATCGTATATGTCAGTCTCAGAGCACCTAAATTTACATCAGTTTTACCAAGTGTGTATGTAATCTCTATCATAAAATCCAAGAATTATAATTTCTTGGAATAGTACCGCGTGGTTTTTCGTTGCTATCCCATTAAATGGGATAGCAACGAAAATCCTAGGAAAATGGGATAGCAAGGCTTGTAGTAGAAGCAAGACGGGACATTGAACAATTAATTTGATAAGTTTGACAATGTTTTGTGATAGAATTTCTATTATACACTAATATCATTTGACTTCATTTGTTGTTGACTTGCCATCTTCGCGAGTAATGTTTGGCATGTGCTTTTTTGACATTTTTTTTTTTTTTTTTTTTTTTTTTCTTTATTAGAGAGATTTTTAGCCTAAGGCTAGTTCATCTCTTAAACTTTTTTTTTTTTTTTTTTTGACATTTGCTTCCAAAAGCAAAACTTATCAAATCCAATGGATAAAAACAGTGGTGCCAATTCAAATGATAATCATTTTGATTTAAAGGTGTTATACAGTAAATATTTTTAAACGATAAATCACTTTGTCTCTAAACGCAAATCAGTTGAAAATCAATGATAAATCATTTCGATTCGTAGTGCCGCATGACAGACTAAGTCAAGTGCAAGAGCATTTGGGTTAGATATGATAACATTTTACCGTGTATCTGCAATTATTTTTTACGACTGCAAGACGGTTGAATCCGGCTGATAAAGCGCAATTTTCGATCACAAGCAGGGCTCTACATTTTCGAAGCTCTAAAATGAACTAGAATTTTGTTTCTCTCATTCATTTCTATAACGCCAAGCTAGACTATCAGCAAGAAATTATAATGAAAAAGAAGCACGTTTAGAAGGAAACGCTGGATCTTCTCGTCGTTGCTTTGCTCATGGCTTTCAATGTAAGTAACGTCGATTTTCTAGTTAAACGAAACATCATTATGGCTTTCAATCCCCTTTCACGAACACTCTATCACCGCTCTTTCAATTTGTTTAATATGCGTTGTGTCCCGTTTTCGTTAATTTTTTTTTTTTTAGATAAATATGTGGATGGTAGATAAATTAAACATATTACGTGTAATCTTCAAGCCGACTGAGGTTCTAGAATGCAGCGAAGCTGTTCGACTTTAACAGAAAAAGAAAGCCAGCAGTCTCTTCGTCGCATCGATTTGGTCGGTTGAAGCTGATATTGTGACGCCCTGGCACCAATACATTATGGATGCTAATATTTATCTGATAATATATTCAGAAACCTTCAATTGAGCAATAGTATTGAATGAGTTTCAAGACGACTTTCCTTAAATCTCGATTACTTTTTCAAAGGGACGTATTAGCTTTTGTAAACAATGCCTTTGATCGTCGATTTGGCGTAACTGGTAGCTCGCACACGCTGGCTAACACCACCAACAGGTAGGGGAAAATTTTCCCTATCTGATGGTAGCATTAGCATGCGTGGGCGAGCTTAAAGTTACGCCAAATCGACGATCAAATGCATGTTTTACAAAAGCTGATACGTCCCTTTGAAAAATTTATCGAGAAATATAGATTGATCGAAGCTTTAGAATAGGTGCTCCAGTAATAGTGGTTTACCTACATGGAAAGCAATATTAGGCCACATCGTGCTAAAGACTGGAACGCGCAAAAATTGGTCGACAAAAAAATCGTTTCTTTCAGTCAAAATTCATATCACAAAAATCTTCTTATTTTTTTTTGTAGTTCAATTCATATATTTAAAGGGAAAAATGTTCGTTTATTCTTTTGGTTTGCCAAATCTGAACTACCGCTTAACCTCTTCCATTAAATTTTGCACAGTGGTCTTATCGACCTTATTCGCCGCCGAACGCCAGTTAGATTTAAACTGCTGCTCGTTTTCCATGGATTTATTAGTTTTTTTTTAGATTCTGTTTGATCAATGTCCAATACCGTTCGATATGGCGTAGTTCGGGGCTGTTGGGAGGGTTGTGGTCTTTGGGTACCACAACCACGTTATTCGCATCGTACCACTCTATTGCCTCTTTCCCATAGTGGCAGCTCGCCAATTCCGGCCAGAACAGCACAGGTCTATTATGTTGCTTTAGGAAGGGTAGCAGCCGCTTTTCCAGGCACTCCTGGACGTTGATCTCTTGATTGATTGTTCCCGTAGTAATGAAAATGCCGCTTTTTAGACCACACGTGCACACAGACGAGATATTTTTCGAGAACTTCGATAGTTTGTCCGCCTTCACATAAGTTTCGTCGTCCATGACGACATAGTCGAACTTTGTGAGCAGATTCGTATACAGCTTTCGGGACAGCTGCGTTGCCGACGTGTTTTGTTTGTAATCTCGGTTCGCCACCTTCACCTTCTTAAACGTCGATAACCCGGCTCGTTTCTTGGCCCACTGCACAGTAGTATGGGAGACATTGAGCTTGCCAGCGACGTCCCGAATGGAGAGGTTAGGATTCCGCTTATATTTCACCGCCTCCTTCTTCGTCGTCGCTGCCACGTCCGGATTACGATTGCCGCCGCTTCCAGACTTCCTGGCGGTCGACAGACGCTCCCCGAACATTTTTTAAAACGTTTGTCACGATCGGCCACTTCCAGCAATTTTGCCAACTTCGCGTGTGAGAACGTCGGATTATCTTGCTGCGCGAGCAAAATTTTGGCACGCTGCTCCTCTTGCTTGGACGGCATTTTGAAAACTGGAGAGCAAACGGTGAAAACTCATCATAGCAACCATTGTATATACATTGAACTTTCAAATGCACCATTTCAAGTTATTTTATGCATTTTAACAGAAATTCACCAATTTGAAGTTGACCAATTTTTGCTCGTTCCAGACTTTTCAATATGAACCTAATATTCCATAAAGACGGAAATCATAGGTCTGACTTTTGATATCAAGATAGCCTATACTATATGATATCAGATATAGTTTTAACGTACTATAAGAAAGAACCAATTGCGTTGGAGAAATAATTGTGATGTTTTGCGTGTCGAATTATTTGAAGCACTTACCGGAAATTGACGAGCTTCTTGAAAATGGCCAACTAATTAGCACATTTATAATTCGAAATTTCCACAGACGTTGATAAAGTTCAATCCTCCATGGCTCATAATTGGCAACAAATTCTTAAGTTAATTTTTTATAAACTTTATAATGTTTTAAATAGCTAGTAAATCCATAAAAAAAAAACAAGAAGTTAAAATAGGGGAAATGGCTCTAATGTTGGTCTATGGATCTAACATTGGGCCCACCGCTAAAAATCAGCTATTTATAAATTATATCTAGATGAACGCGTCATTGCCCAAGTAACAATCCAGTACCCATTTAGCATCCACTCTGATTTATTATGATGTTATAACGGCAATGAACAATCTATTTAGTTTAAATATAGCATTTAAAAGTGTAAATCATTGCTGCAAAATAATTCAGCTTTTTGTTGTTTTAAAAACCTTTTTTAGTCTGGCAAGAAATTCAAAACCTGTCTTGTTTTAAAAATAGATTTAAAACAGTTCTCAATCCTTCCTTAAAACTGTTCTGTAATTCAATCATAAACGTCATTAGCAATTGTTTATAAATGTCTTGATAAAACACTTTATAAACGTGTCCTATCATTATAAAAGCAATAATAAAACCATTAGGTTTTGCATTAGAGCAAAAAGCATTTATTGTTGCTTTTTAGGCTTTTTAAAGTGCATAATAAACTTCCCAATCACTCTGTTTACAAATTGAGCTTAAAAAATTGTTCCTCATATCCTGATGAATGTGGGCGTCTTAGTGGAATACCTGTATAATGAGAGAGAGAAGGATTAGTATTTTCCATTTAATTCCACTACTTTATTTGCTTATCCTTGACAGATACGCGTATTTCGTCTACAATGTGCAGACTTCTTCAGTGTCTTGTACTAATACTCGACTCAGAAGTCTGCACATTGTAGACGAAATACGCGTATCTGTCAAGGATAAGCAAATAAAGTAGTGGAATTAAATGGAAAATACTAATCCTTCTCTCTCTCTCATTGTTCCTCATAGTTAATAAAAACCAGATTAACGACAAGGAAATTTCGAAAGATAGACGAAGTAGGATGAAAAATTTTCAGCAAATTTTACTTCTTTAGAAGAACTAACACACCATCAACCACTGACCGTCTGGCGGAGAAGAGTAAACTGAGCGGGGTCCTGGAATTCATAAAACATTGTCGAAAGTTGAAAAACATACCAGCTCCAGATCTTGCGAATAGATGACAATCGAAATAACAACCGACAGTAAACCACTGAAACTGTTAGTTAGCGGAGGTTAGCAGGTTTCCGATCCATAGCCGCGATTTTATTCGACGAAAAAATCAACACTTCGAAAATTTTATTCAAGCGTACATCCCTGCATCGTTGCATGGTGCACTTCTGTAACCATCCGGAATAAGAGGATCTGTTACAAGATTTACTAAATTTGATTCGCGAAATCCACGATTTTTCAAAAGAAATCCGCGACTTCAAATACTAATCCACGACAAAAAAAAACTGTTTTTATTGCCTAAAAATACCACTTCTATACTACTAAATGGCATTTCAAGCTTATTGCTTATAGCATGTTAGATTTTTGCCTGCTCTCAACTTAGCGTTCTTTGAAGTACCTTCACATTTTAATTGAGAGCTTTCTATGCCTGTAGCATCCTATGCCCAAAGAAGTAGAGAAATTTTCCAACCCGAAAAATTAATAGACCGGACGGGAATCAAACTCAGTCGCCTCCAGCATGAACTTGATTTGTAGCTGCGTCTTTACCGACTGAGCTAAAGCAGTATCGTTTGTTACCTTTGATTTTTTTTAATAACATTGTATCACCTTCAGTTATTTATTTATAGTATAAATTCTGAGTAATAAGTGAACATAATGAAACACCCTTACATTATGAGATTCTATTGAATAATACCGGCCTAGATTTGATGAAACATTGTTTAAAAAAAATGCATTTTCATTTGAAATGCAAATTTTCTTGAAAATTAACCTTTGCGTTTCTGATTTCTGCTGTATTTTGCTGTCCTAAATGTTGTAGTTAATTTGGCTCTAGTTTTCTCTTTTTTTTTATCGATTCAAACCAAACACCCTGTACATAATCGAGAAATTACCAGACTTTCATAAATCACACTTGTTGGTCACGTCGCGGTTCTGGTGAGACATTTTCATGATATTTTTATTTTTTTTATTTTTAATATGAAGCTTTTCGTTGTCAAATCATAACCGAATCGTTACTTTGTGGATCATGCACGATTTATTACTATGTATATTGGAAAATATAGGTTTTCCAAATCATCCAAGACATTAGTTGATTTGTTCTACTAGATCAACCAAGACTGCAAAAATGTCTGTAGTATCGAAAAATGTCCAATCAGGTTCAAAATGTCTATGTGGATCACGCATGATCTATTTCTGAGTAATCCAGATATTCAAGGTTCTTCAAATCGTCTTGGAGTTCAGGTAATTTGATCTACTAGATCAACCGAGATTGGGATAAAGTCTGTAGGATCGAAATATGTTCAAACAGACTCATAGTGTCTATATGGATAATGTTTATTTATTTCCACGTATACCAGATGATCAAGGTTCTCCAAATCGTCCTGCAGTTCAGATGATTTGTTTTACTAGATCAACAAAGACTAGGATAATATTTGTAGTATCGAAATATTGATTTGGAAATCCTAGAACATTTGGGATACACGGAAATACGTTGGCATGATCCACATAGACACTGCAAATTTGTTTGTGCATATTTCGATACGACAGATATAGAATTAGTATTGGGTGATCTAGTAGAAAAATAATCTGATCTCCAGAATTATTTCAGAAACTATAACATATTGTATACGTAGCAATAGATCGGGTATAATCCACATAGATACTTTGCATCTGTTTGGACATATTTCGATACTAAAGACATTATTGCAGTCTTGGTTGATATAGTAGAGCTCGTCAACTGAACTCAAGGACGATTTGGAGAACCTAGAATTCCGGTATACATGGCATATATACGATTATTTTATGATTTGACAACGAAAAATGCTATGTTAATATTGGAAAAAAGGAAAATGTCTCACATTGGACAGACCTCAGGGAATTTCCGTGTAAATCCTGTGTGACTTATGGAATTGAGATCATTTCAAATGAACAACAAAATTGAAAACAGCAAAATAATTCGGGACGGAAAGGTTAAAATGAAGTTCAGGGACTGCCTTCGCGAATTTCGTGACATTATTTAATGTTTCTGCGATTTTCGCGACTGAAAGTTCAAATCCACGACAAATCCGCGAAATTCGCGAAATCCGCATCTGATGTAACTGCCCTGGGGTTCGGTTGCCCATGATTTAGACTTGTAGAATGCTTTAAGAACTCGACTTGCAATGTTACTTGGGAGTTCATTATACATCAACGAATGCGTTTGTTGATATTAACCACTGCTTGAGTATCCAACCCAAAATTGTCAAGATCAGAAGCTATCCTCAAAAGCAAAATAATCAAATTCATGTTCGACAAAATGATTACTTTGAATATTGTCGATTCCAGAGCCTAAAACCTCGATATTATCATCAATTCAGCTGTATATGTGAAGGAACGATTTTTATCAGCACTGGTCCTGATACGGTATTTGATGAAGATTGGCTTAATTTAAGGCACTACCCCAAACCCATCGGATTCAACTGGACGGAAGGTCGCAGTGGTCTTCATCTTCATCTTCATCTCCATCAGGTGGACCCCCGGTGCATTTTTAATTTGCACTCTTAGTAACCCTATCAGCATCAGAATTCCATGCTTCTGGTAATTTTTAGTTTACACGGCGTGTAGATTAGCGGGGTTCAAATTACAAAGTGTACAGTATAAAACGGTCAGATCACCGGGGGTCAAAGGCAGGGGTTGAGACTGTTGACGTTTTTTACGACACTCGCTTCGTTGCGCGACAGTCTGTTTTCATTCGTACTTTCATTAGAGTGATGCAAAATTTGAAATTTTCACTCCACAATACTTAAACGATTCCAAATCGGATTATGACTAACCTCTCCAAATTTGAACCCATTTGGTGAGAAACTGAGATGGCACAAACCATTTGAAGTTTGTATGGGAATTACTATGGTAAAACCAAGATTTTTGTTCATGTCTATCTAATAATTCACCATATCGGTCTACTTCAAAAGCTTTCAACTTTACTTGTAGAAAATTTTCCCAGCTACAACTTTGCTGAAGACTACTTTTTGATTAAATGCTAGGATCGAAAGTTATTGATGGTTCAATGCACTGATGTCTTATGATCATGCTCAATCAACTGCTCAGCAGGCAACATTGGTGCTTCTGGGGCGTTGAATAGGACACAAAAATCATGGCTACTATGTCACACTGCAAAATACAGTGTTGCCTACAGAGCAGCTGCTTGATCATGTCATAAGTTTACCAATCTCTTAAATAATTAATAACTATTTCCTGTCTCGTTTTACATAGAAACAATCTTCAACAAAGTTGTAGCTGAGAAAATTTTCTATAAGAATAGCTATCGAGCTGTTTTGCAACTCAATATGGAAAAAGACTAGAAGGCAATGAACAAAAAGTTGAGATTTCCCATAGTAATTTACATGTAAACTTCAAATGGTTTGTGCAAAGTCTGTTTCTAACCAAATGAGTTGTAACTTTTGGAGGCTAATCACGACCCGATTTGAAACCATTTAAGCACTGTGGAGCGAAAAAGTCAAATTTTGCATCAGTCTAACTCTCATGCTCTACCGTCGTCTCTCTTACACAACGCAAACGGTAGAACAACATTCGAGCAAAAAGAAAATTTTCAAATAACTATCATATGACATGTGTAATTTTTGTTCTAATGCCTCAATTTGGTGTAAATTAAACTATTTCTGATCAGAAATGTTATTACGAGGACATCGTTGCTTGCTATTTTCAGAATTCATACAAGAACAACATCAGCAGCTCTTATCATGAAAAAAACTAAAATACATACATTCGTGACGGTCTTCAGCAACAGTGTCGTATGACAGAGCCTGTCATATGATATTTTAGTTTGGTACTGTAATTTTATAGCTTGTTTTGCAAGTGTCGAAAGCAAAGGCAGTCGATTATCACAGAAAATATGTCCACTACGGTGACCACTTACAAGACTGGTCAAAGGTACCATTTGTCCCTTTACAGATATTGCTTTAGGTTTCGTATTTTCCAATGTGAAAACACAGGGATAAACAAAAACTGCTGCTGCTACGAACAGGGGAGGATTCCATATGTACAAAAAAGTGGATAGATCATAATTTAATAAAACGAGCTCAAGACTGCCCTCTGGATCATTCAAAAACATTCACTCACGAGCCACATCAGCGCCAAATCATATAAAACCAATATTTTTAGCTGTTCAATCTACGGAAATTTGAATATGGTATTGAGTAATAAACTTCACTGAAACTATTTTTTTGAAATTTCATAAATTATGAGATTAATTTATTTCAAAATCTTTGTGATTTCATTGCACCAACGGAAGACTGCTCCGTTGAAATAACCACTACGGTCGAAAACTGTATCACCCCTACGGCCAATAAAGGAACAACTGATGCCAAAACTAACGATGGAGCTTGAAGTTTAAAATCAAATATTATGATTATTGTGATGCCAAATTGATAGATTTCACACCGTTTCATCATTCAGAATACATTGATCATCAATTGAATGGTATCAGTGCCCGAGCAAAGCTGGAGATCACATTGAAACCAAAATTTGCTCTTATGATGTAACTTATTTTGAATGCTCCAGTTGATCTCATTTTGGTTAAAATAACGGTTAGCACCGCAAATAAGACAGCCACATTTTACACTAAAATTACCTTAAAATCAAATAAATTTTTTAGGCATAAAATCTCTGACCACGCCTTCCATCGGAATGAAAAAAAAAGCCGTTGGTGCCCGGTCCATGAGTTGATGAGTCGGCAGGTAGGGTCCAGGTGTGGGAGCTGCCTCCCTGGCGTCGGTAGCATTGGTAGCACAAGATCGAAGGAAAACAAATCAAAGAAAAAAACTGAATTTACTGGCGTAAATGATTAGCATCCATGCTTCTCATGCTGAAAGCCTTGAGTTCAAATCTCACCCGGACAAGTCACGAATGACCTAAAATGTGTTAAACGAAACAAATACCAAAACAATAATCGTTAGTTCAACGACAGATGAAATTAATTTAAGTTTTCAACCAAACGTTAACAGCAAACGTTGCTTTCATTTTAACTTTTGACTGCTTAGTATGATATCAGACTTATGTCGCGATAGGAACAGCAAACTAATATTGATTTGCTTTCATTTTGTGAACTGACTTTGCTCGGGTTGTCACACAACAAGGTGGGTTCTATTTTATAAAATGTGAAAACTAAAAATGCTTACTAACTAGTGACAAAACTGGCTCACCTACCCTAGTTTATATATGATCTAAAAAACACTTTATCGAGGGTAGTAATAAAATCCACTATTTCAACTCGTTGAAAAAAAACAAGAAATAAGCGTGCAATCAGCGTATTGACACGCGCTGAGGAATAACCCATCTTCACGGTAATAATTGATAACCACTTAAGATACACACTGATATACATATTCAGGCCTCGCTGAAAGAATTAACAGCTTTAATGCATTGGTAAATATTTGCGTTCGAGTGAAACATTTAACAAACTGTTTTGTAAAAGAAAATCCCATCGTTCATAGTAGCCTTCCATTACAAAATCGCTAACTAATCCAACATTTCTTCAAAGTAACACTGAAACCAATGTCTTCAGAACACATCCATCACAATTCATCACATTTCACATTTCCAGTCCAATCAAATAAATATCCCATCAATCTCAACCGACGATCCCAAATCATCCTCCATAGCACTCCAACAACAGTCGAAATCGCGTCACAAATCGATCTTGCTCAAAATGACCCTTAATGGCAAAATAGCTCACTAATCACAACAACTGCTCCGAACGGAAATGTCACTCTTTGTCGTTCTTTATTTGTCGATAGTTTCCTATAACTTCTTCCACTAACTGTGATGTTGTCGTCGTAGGAACACTTCGTAGGGCTAACAGTGCACGCACGCACGCGAACGCTCATCGATAGGGTAAGCGACGTTCTGCGATTTCAAAGCACAACTGATGATGATGAACCAAGCAACCGGATAGGACTGCCAGCACGAGCCCCACAGTATCAATCGGATATCGGAGATAAACCAGCGGCGACGACGACGACGACGACCACCGAGACAATTGAGAGACGTTTGACAAGGAGATTGAGTGACCCACACAGAAGTGACTTTACTTAGCCAATACCTGTGCGGGTGGGTGGTTTGGTGGCGCGCGCGTGAGCTCCTTACCTTCGGGAGCAATAGCTATCTGCCAATATCGGTAGATAACAAGTGAGGGCGCGGGCATTGGGAGGACTGTGCACCTACACCGCAAGTGTAGTTGGCAGTTGACAGCGTGTGCAGTTGTGCAGCTTAGCCGCAGTTCTTGGGTTTCAAATGTCATTGGGGGGAATGCGCACGTTGTGGTTTCTGCAGGGACTTGTCGGGAACCTTGTTGATAGTGATTTAAATGGTTTGGCTCCGGTGGGTTTATTTAGTAATAATTGTCTGGGCTGTTTAATTCCTTACCAACTTTAGATCATTTGAACTCAATCTGGCAGGTGCTGGGCAATGTAGGGTTCTGTATACATATTTGAGTGCTTGCTATCAGTTGCAGTTACGTACGTCAGAAGACTTCGATTGTATTGTTGCGAAGATTATAATTAAAAAAAAATCTAATCAATCACCACAAAATATGGCAGTCAAGTCATATCGATACTGCGCTTTACGTTCTATTAGGTGAAAGTTGATAGAATCCACAAATGGCCGCCATTATGGTTATTTGACCATGCTACTTAGAATTTTCAATGGCACGAATCTCAGAAACTATAAAGATAACGTGTGCGAAATTATAATCACTCTTTTGCTGCACTGACTGTAGCATACGTGTGGTTACATTTTCCTGCACGAAATCTTAATAATTTCTGAGATTCGTTCGTTCCATCAAAAATGTGCGGTGACAGCCAGAATAAGCAGCAACCATTTGTGAATTCTATCAGCTTTCACCTTAATAAGGGTATACGATAATCGATTAGGCTTCGTGCACAATTTACGTAACGCCTCGAGGGGGGAAGGGGTTGAAGTTTTTGAGATATGTTACGTAACAGATTGACCAAAATGATAAAAAAATAGCAAATGAAAAAACGAATTGCTGGTAAATAATTAATTAATTAATTTAGCTTTATTTAGGAGGCTTTCAGCCTTAGGCTGGTTCGCCTCCAACGCTGGTAAATAAATCCAAGCAACCCTTGTGTCAATTACGATTTTTATTTAATCTAGAAAAAAGGAAGGGAGGTGAGTGAGTTAACGTAACGTAATTTTAGGGAAGGGGAGTCTTGTCAAGCGTTATTTATTGTTACATAGGGAAAGAGGGTCCACAATCCAGATTTTTTGCGTTACGTAATTTGTGTACCACGCCGTATACCGTTGCGATACGTTAGAAGCGTTAGGTTCCAATAGTTGTGTATGTTGAAGCGTTTCAATTCCGAGCAACCTACAGCAATCTTTATAAAAGGTGTCCTTGATGTTGGAAAAAACGCTGTAGAAAATTACCTATTTGATCGACCCTTTTCAAACTTTCAGACAATAAAATATAACCCATTAGTAAGCTTTTGGCATATTTATTTCATTTAACTTCAATACCATAACCGAACGCTCGCACCTTACGCTTAACTCCACTTAGGTTCTGTAACATCTTGTTGCAGCTTCTTTTGTACGGAAACCCACTTTTTCTTCATGTCTTCCTCAGATTTGACCTCCTTCCGATGCTTCCGTAGTGCCTGCTTCATAATAGCCCAGTATTTTTCGATGGGCCTTAGTTCCGGTGCGTTGGGGGGGTTCATGTCCTTGGGTACGAAAGCCAGAAGATCGTAGGACCGTTTTGTAGCTGCAACAGAGGAAGCAGACGCTTCTGTAGGCACCCCTTGAGGTAGATCTCCCCGTTTACAGTCCCGGTAGTCACAAACGGCGCACTCCGTTTGCCACATGAGTAGATCGCTTGCCAAATCATGTATTTCTTGGCAAACTTTGAAAGTTTCTGCTTTCTAACTTCCTCCGGAACATCAAACAGAACATTAGCCCGGAAGCTTCCAGAAGTCCGCCTTGACGTAATTCTCATCATCCATGATGAGGCAATGAGGCTTCGTCAGCATCTGGGTGTACAGTTTCCGGGCCCGTGACTTTCCCACCGTATTTTGCTGTTCATCACGATTTGGAGCCTTCTGCACTTTGTACGTATGCAGTCCCTCCCGGTCCTTGTCTCTCTGAACGAAAGACTTGGACAGATTCAACTTTTTGGCCACATACCTGACCGAAGCATTGGGATTCCACTTAAACGCTTTCACGACACGTTTATGATCCTCATCACTAATAGAACATCAATTCTGACCGCATTTCTCCTTCCGTTCGATGATCAGAGTTTCGTAGTAATGTTTAATCACACGATTCACCGTTGACTGCACGATTCCGAGTTGTTTTCCGATGTCCCGATGAGAGAGTTGAGGATTTTCCAGGTGCATGCGCAAAATCAGTTCGCGACGTTGCTTTTCGGGTGACGCCATTTTTTACAACTTTCGAAAAACTGGCAGTGATAAAAATACAGTGTAAACAAAACACTCTAAACTACTTCTCGCCAAATTTTCAAGAGGAAATACCCAATGGGTAATTTTCTACAGTGTTTTCTCCGTGATGCAATTTGATGTGGGACACCCTTTACGGCGGTAAGCAGGCACGGAAGATATCTCAGTGCAAATTTAATAAACCGGGATTGGATTGCTTCAATCCTGTTGATCCAGGAGTGCGCATACGGGCTCCATACGATTGTAGCAGCTTCCAGAACCGAACGACCTAGAGCGTAATACCAACAATCAATACGAAACTATCGATTTGAAATTGGCTCACCACTTTAGTAGCCTATTGGTCCCAAGCAAACGATTAACGTACCCTATTCTAGTTGAAATTCTATTACTACACTATGTTTGTTTTGATTCGCTATGAAAGTTTGACAGATAACATCAGGGGTGTGTGGATTCATGCAGAACATGCAGGGGTGAGTGAAATAGATTGGGACTGCTTGGGACCGTTGTTCTGGTACTGAGTGAGCCAAAAATAATAATGATTTTCTTCGGGACCCAGTGGTCTTAGAGTTACCTCTATGGTAATACCAACAATCAATACGAAACTATCGATTTGAAATTGGCTCACTACTTGACTAGCCTATTGGTCCCAAGCAAATCAAATAACGTACCCCATTCTAGTCAAAATTCTAGTACTACGCTGTGTTTGTTTTGATTTGCTATGAAAGTTTGACAGATAAAATGAGGGGTTCGTGGATTTTCCTATGTTTCGAGGGGTGCATCGATTAGCTTGGGACCGAAGATTGTACCAGAGCTGAGCTAAAAAGTTGAGCACGTTTCTTCGGGACCTACTAGGCTTAGAGTTACCTCTATGGTAATACCAACCGGTGGAAACTAACGATTTTAAATTGGCTCACTACTTGACTAGCCTATTGGTCCCAAGCAAACGATTAACGTTGTAACTCTTACCCGCTCCTGTGAGATTTTTGACCATTGACCACTAAATGCGCTTCCTGTCTCGATAACGAGTGGCTTAAGCGCCACCTCCGAAGAGGACCACTCGGCTAGGTTTAGTTTGCCCGGTAAGAAACCCAACCTCAGGGTGGGTTTATGTATAAAAGAGACCGAAATTAAGGTTAGGACAATCCAATAGACTGAAATCCCAAGAGGGATTGAGATCCTCACAGATAGAGGCCGCGTCAAACGGTCTTAAGCGAAAGTTGGTGCTTACCGTCGTTCTACCGAAACACAACAACCCCACTCACGTTTATCATCACTGGAGGAACTTCCCTTTCAAATTTCCTCTACCGATCCTGACCCGTGAGTGCGGAGACTGTTTTCCCAGGCAGTCGAACCTGGAGTAAATTCAGCTACAAAATAAAAATTACAACTAAAAACGCAAAAATAGAACGACGGCAAATGTGAACAATCTAGACAACCAAAATTAACATTACGGGGAAAGCTTTAATTTCACGAAACAACATTTATGTCAGTGCCAAATAACGGAAATGATTCTCTAATTTATTAGTGTTTCTAAACCTAGGTTTATTCACAGTACTTGTTCCTTTCCCATTTATTGTTTTGCTTGATAGATCTCCCTAATTGTGTGTGCGGTTGCCTAAACTAGTTCTAGCGATTGCTAGCCTATCCTGGTCTTGTCTTCGTGCTCATGTGTTTGTGTGTGAGGAGATTTGCATGCGTTTGTTTACTCACGGTACCATCGATGTCACCGCTGCTTTACCTGCGTTGGCAAAGTGAGGTCGGCAAAGAAGCACTCTATTGCAGCTAGCCACAGCAAAACACAATATTTCCTGCATCGTAGATAGAGTCGTCCCCCTCGGTTGGTACTGAAGTAGCGCCGATTGCCGGTGGCGCAGATATCGACGAGGGGTTCGTTGTCGATGAATACAGCACGTGGGGAGCACAAACATACTGTAGTACTAGAATTTAGACTAGAATGGGATACGTTAATCGTTTGCTTGGGACCAATAGGCTAGTGAAGTAGTGAGCCAATTTAAAATCGTTAGTTTCAACCGGTTGGTAATACCATGATTACTAGTGACATCACGCTTGTCCTTTTGTTGTGGATAGGGAACATTATAGATTCTTTCCACAGTTCTGGAAACTTTGCATGTGATAGTGAATTATGTACAATAATTGTCAACGGAGCACCAATCGAGTTAGCACATCTCATCAGTACAATTGAAGGAATTCCATCAGGTCCAGCAGCTGGGGAAGATTTCAGTTTCTGAATAGCATCAAGGACGTTCTGTTCCATCAAAGCTAAGTTTATATCTGGGGGGACGTGCTGTCAAATCAGCATACTGATCATTCTTGTATGAAATTGGTTCCAAACGTAAACAAATCCTGTAGGTTTCTTATGGCTTGTTTACGTTTAGAACCAGTTATGCGAGGCAGGCGACGATTGTTCGTATTTAACAGCCACCTTCCCCCATTGGTTCATATTGGACAATCGTTAAGCGGAACCTCAATAAAACTCAGTTGTAAATGAGAAACAGTTCAAAACAGGCATTGTTGATTCGCTAAAAATTATGTCATTTGAAAATATTTCTAAATCTAAGCCACCTAATATCACAGAGAAGGGACTATTCATTAACTACGTAGACAGTTTTTTGGGATTCTTGACCCCCCTTCCCCTGCGTAGACAATTGTCCTGCGTATATTAAATTCTGGTTATAATTATGCTTATATTCTCCTCAAAATTTCTTTGAAATCTTCATCGAGTATAAATATTCTTTAAAATGTCAGAACCAAGAACATTAGTCTATGTTCAAGACGATCTGGAAATATTGAAGTCTGACATCTTAAATATTTACCTTAGCTGCAGAATCTAACAATAAAGGCTGACTAAAGGTTAATTGTCCTGTAATTCGTAATTCAATAAGTTTGAAAAGTCCATTAATGGTTGCTTTACTTTGTAAAAATGGTTGCTTTGTATTAAAACTTCAAAGTCACAGCATTAGATGGTTATATATTTCTCCAGTTCAAACGAAATCTCCAACCTTCATCTTGATGGACTCCATTAACGCCCGCACGGTGGAAACGGACACGGAATCAGCGCTTTTTTCCATTTAGCCTGCATTTGTTGGATGTCCTTCGTCGAAGTCACTGCTTTGAAATTGCCCAGTATTTTTCGATTGGTTGAAATTCCGGGCGATTCGGAGGATTTATTAGCTTGGGGACAAAATCGGTCTTGTTGGCAGCATACCACTTCAGAACCACTTTGGAGTAGTTGCAGCTGGCCAAATCGGGCCAAAAGATGACTTTGCCCATATGATGAACGGCAATACACGCTTTTTCAGGCATTCTTCGATGTAAACTTGAAAGTGGTTGGCAACACTAGTTGACGTTGTACCTTATGGCCACATCTCGGATCGAAAGACCGGGGTTGGCTTTAACGCACCTCAACACCTTGCTGCGCAGCTGACGATCCCTGTTTCCAGTTTTTTCGTAGGTCCGCTGATTTTTTTCCACACTCAGGGTTTCCTTGTAGGTTTTGAGCACTCGACAAACTGTTATTTTTTCATCTTCAACACTTTAGCCAGCTTGGAACCGGACCACTCCGGATTCTCCAGGTGGTTGTGCACAATATTTTTTCTTCTTTCGAGTTCCATTTGATGTTATTTCTGAACGCGATCGACTACTTTGATCAATTTGCACCAGTTGTTCTCTACACGGTAACCGCAAAATACCCAATAATGACTAAAAAGTAAGCATTTTCGAGGGAAACTGGGACCACCCATTAAATAAGTAAAATTTTACCCATTTATGAGTAATTACAACTACAAAAACAAGTAGTAAGTATTCATTTTTGAATAACAAATACTCGTAAATGGGTAATATTTTTACTCCGGTTACCTTTTTGACGTTTAATCGTCTTTCTCTATCTACACGCAGAAAAAATTACCGTCGAAACAAAAATATTTGAGGTAAATTTAAACGTAAATTCAGTTTGTTCTGGCCACAAACATAAACTAGGTTGATTTCAAACGTATTCTACGTTTGAATCCATTGATAATAATGTTTAAAACAAAAATAATGTTACGTTTATTTTAAAAATATTCGTGTTGAAAATAAACGTGAATATTTTTGATTTATTTGAAAACTATATGCAATCAAAAATTAATATGTTTATTTTAAACATGCTTTTCATGTTTAAAATAAACAAACATATTTTGAAATTATTTTAGCATTTGAATGCTGAATAAATCAAAATAAAATGGATAGCAAATTAATGGAAATTCCTGCGATTATGGAAAGTCTGTGGATGTTTGGATCCGGGGGGCCGTCGGGGTGGGTGTCCGATCCGATCCAGTTCAGTAAAACTGGTGAAACTTTGTGATATTAGCGTCATTTTGTCGTTTATGACGCTGGTCCTCATACCGGCCTCTTTCTACGTTTAGTGTTCGGGGATGATCTGTTTTTCTTTCGACGTCGGGTGGGGGGTGAGGATGATATGGGGATCGGTATCAGAAACGACGGATTGCCGTTAATATTGTGATGTTCCACCGGTTTTGTCGAGCTTGGAACATTGCGTGGGTTTCCGGACCCTCTACTTCGGTTTCGCCGCTTGCAGGCCGTTTTCGGTTAAGTTTGCCGAATGTAAACAAGAAGGAAAAAAGGACACGCTAAAAATTGATTACCCAGGTTATGTATTGTTGAAATAAACATGCTTTTGAATTTATTCTAAACATACATATTTTTGTTGAGAACATGTTTGTAATTTACTTTGAACTATTCATATTTTTATTTAATAAACATATATATTTTTAACTTAAATGAACAAAATTTGGTTCCGTGTAGCACACATGGATGAATGAACGGTTTGTTTCCCACTAATCTGTTTCCCTCTTGCTCGCACTCGTTCGATTTAAATGGTGCATTAGTGTGCGCCGATTAAACGTCAAAAAGCTCTATAGAAGTGTAAACAAACCACTGTAAAAGATTTTTGATTCCCATCATTAGAGGCGCGTACCAATTTACTTTTAGGCAGCCTTTAACAATACTTCAAATTTGAAATATGTTGTTTATGTAATGGAAGATTTTCTAAGTCTTGAAATTTGTTCCAATAAGTCGAAAATCTTAAGCTTATTGTTTCAAGCTTCAGAATTTGAAAAATTGCCTGAAGTCTTAAGATCATATACTGCCTATATCGCAATATAACAAAACATGCCAGCTTCATGGCAACTAATTTCAACTTGACAAAATCATCGATAAATTTAATATGATTTTTTTTAAATATTTACATGGAAATAGCACTTCTTAACTGCCATTTTTTCAATTCCTTCTTTTTCCATATGGGACTGATATGGGATCAGTGTTGGAAAAGTTCGCGATACTTCACGAAATTCACCAAGGGAAAAGTTCGCGAGTCATAGTGAGTTTTCGCGAACTTTTCCATCACTGTATGGGATTATAGGCAGTATAGACAACCGGTCAGCACTCGTGTTTATTTCAGTTTCCGTGGGGACATAATTTATGATTAGCCCGGTCCCTTTCAAATTGTATCATTATTTATGTACGGCCTTATATTTGAAATGCAGATTCACATTCATCTAGTGATGGCCGATTTTTATTCGCATAATCGATTAATCGATTAACGAACCGAAAAGTAAAGTATTTGTAATCGGTTATATCATGCCGATATAAACATTAACTTCTCCACATGATCATCACCCATCGTTTCAAACATGTGCTGCACTCTCATTGGTGGAAAAATGACAGCACAGCGAACAAAAAATAATCGATTAGTTGTTAATCGATTAATTAAAAAATGGGACATCTCTGATTTTGGTGTGATTGTTTTGATCAAAAAGAGCGCACAATGTCATCTCTACACTGAAACAAATCGACATGCACCGTTTATTGGATCCATCTTCTAACATAGCAATGTCAGCAGATTTATTCATTCTCCCCCCTATTCTGCGAGTCACGTGACTCTCTCTCACCGGTGAGGTGACAATAGTCACCTCGTGTGAGGTGACTCTCCATTTGATTTGCACGGAGAGTCACCTCACACGAGGTGACCATTGTCACCTCACCGGTGACAGAGAGTCACGTGACTCGCAGAATTAGGGGGTCTATGTGATGATTGATAGATTCCCTTGGATTATCAGTTAAAAACTATGACTGCGATATGGAATGATTTCTATCGTAATTTCACATACTCAGTACTTGATAATACTTTGCTTCGAGCGTGGTTAGCGATAGATAAGATGTATATGAATATTGTCTGATATATTTCATGGTGAAAAACTGGTGATATGTAATGGGTGGGAACAGACATCTAGAAACTAATGGAAAATCATATACGTTTGCACTATGAGAAAATTCAGTAAAATATACCTGTTTTCATGATGAATATTGCTCACCAAAAGATATATCTTATAAGATAATTATGTTTATTTTATTGGACTTGCTTTTAACGATTTTTGACGTTCGTTGATATGTCGCGAGTAAACAGACATGTAGAAACTATTGGACAGTCATTTAACTTTGCAGTATAGGAAAACATGTACATCTCATTGTAATAGCTTTCTTTGATTTTTAACGTTTAAAGATTGTAAACAGATCTATCCCAATCATTATATAGTCATATAGATTTGCCTTTTAAGAAATCCAACAGCAAATATTTTTTTTTGCATGGTTTTCTGGGATGAATATTGCTCCCAATAAAATACATCTCACATGATTGTTTTTGATAAATTTTCAACGATGTTATCGTACACTCATTAAAATGATTAGTCGAACTAAATATAGCTAACAACAATGATACTGTATTGAATAATCCTTGTTTGTTAATGTTCCATAAGATAAGGGGTTCCGGAAAAGAATGTATTGAGATTGAAAAAAAAATGATTCTACTGCAATATTTACTTTGCTAAGATTCTAATTGTAAGCCTTCTACACACACTTAGAAATTATCGCCGACTTCGGTATTTTTTACCGAAATCTGAACAGCTGAACTGTTCGGTAAAAGCTACTTTGATACTAAATCTCTACTAAAATGACAAGATTTGATCATTTAAACAAGGTTGAACATGTTATGAAACTATTTTCAAATTCAATTGCCTTTAAAATGAAGGTCAAAGTTGTACCGAATGTTCAGTTGTTCTGATTTCGGTAAAATTTACCGAACACGGATGATGTTTGCAGCATATCTTTGATATGACACGAACATCAAACCGGCTAGACCTTCTGCGTTACATTTGCCGCAAAGATGATTCTGTGAAATGATTCGAGTTATAAATCTATTTAAACAGCGATGCATTTTGTGAATCTACAGGTGTGGAAAGATGCGTGGACATACCATCAAACGCTCCGACTTATGTATGAATGAATGTAACAATAATATGTGACGAAATTAATGATTTATATAATATAGTATAATGGAAAGATCTCACCAACTGCCTCCAATGTTAGCCAAATTTCTAATTTATAGATAAATATAGAATGATCGCACCAAAACTGGTTAACTTTCCCGGTCTCTTCAAAACTGCTATGAAATGAAACAAATGGAGACCTCCTTCGGTCGTTTCTTCTTGATGTAACTGCATCGGACGATTGGAGGTTTAATGGAGATTTCTTTTTTCGCAACTACCACTTGATCGGGGATCCAGCGGTTATTTTAGGGCGGCAACCCAATTTTTCTGTACATTACGTAGTATTCCGTGGATCCATTTGTCTAGGATATAACACCTTTGCCCGGCACCACCACTGGATCTTCATGACCGCTATCTGTCACTGTTTGCAAAAATATTTAATAGCAATTACCTTTGTTTTAACGAAAACAAATTTTCTTGCATGTTCATGGTCATCTGGGAGGAGGTTCGCGTCTTGTGCTTTTCCCAGGAACTGTTCGCGGCTACCAGCTACCGCCCGCCCAGTCTGGGGCGCATCCAACGAGGCATCCTTCAGATTGCTCGCATTCGACACAGGCGAAAGACCAGCAGCTGAGCACTTTTGCAAGCGGAAAACTACCTAGTTCACGGCAACGTCGGCTACCGAATCACCACCAAAACGCGTGACGGACACACCGGACACGGACCGGGTTGGAACTCGCCCACGGTGACGAGACTCTCGATAGAACTGCACCCCGAAAGTTTGGCATCAGAATTCAGAAAGCCCGGGAGGGCTCTATAGTACAATTTCATGAACACTTTAAACTCAATTACAGCACAAACAAAATATGATGTTTAAAGCAAAAAATTCCAAATCCTCGGAAGAAAAACACGCAGCAAAAATAAGCACGTCAGATTTCAAACGCGGCTTACTTAGATTGCCTGTAAATTAATGATTACCAATTCGCGATATATTCCACGTAATGATGACCAACAATATAAAACCATCCATGAACCTTACTGACTATCATAACCCTTACCATTAAAATTCTCAAACCATAAGTAAAAAGGTTTAATATAATTCCTTCTCCATAAAATGTACGGACAAAACAAGAATTTTGAATGGTAAAGGTTCTTAACAACTCATCGTTTGTAAGATTCACTTTAAAAAAACATAATACATAAGGTTAAAACTTTATCATACAAACGTCCATGTAAAGTTCCATAACCATTTCAGTTAAAGTTTAGCAGGGATTTTAAACAATTTTGAACCATTTTCGGTAAGGTCAAGTTGTGGTTTGCGTTTATGCGGGTTGCTCAATTGATTCAAAATGTAAAACATACGTTTTATTAAGCCTGCTGCCATCAAACCATGGTATTAGAAACCAAAAAGTACGGTGGTGCCCTAAATCCGTGGTTTTAATGCTTACAATATTTTGTTTTGTACGTGTGTGTAAACAGTTGTCAAATTTGTTATGCATTCGTAAAGATACCATACCAACGTTTGCGGTAATTATTTAGAAAAAAAAAATATTCAAGTTTATTCCAACTGCCCAGCTGCTGCGGGGAATTAGTACAGGTCACGGTATACAGTAGGTTCCTACCAACTAACAATTTTACCTGCCGATAAGCTTATACAGCCAAAATTAACCTTATGCAGCTAATTTTTGCTTGTATAAGCTGGTCGGCAGCTAAAATTGTTTATTTGGTAACTACTTAACTATCATGTTAAATTAAGATATACCATATATGATTCAAGGAA
This sequence comes from Ochlerotatus camptorhynchus, assembly GCF_037179485.1. Classification (NCBI taxonomy): domain Eukaryota; kingdom Metazoa; phylum Arthropoda; class Insecta; order Diptera; family Culicidae; genus Ochlerotatus; species Ochlerotatus camptorhynchus. The sequence goes on from NW_027041234.1 coordinate 478,889, forward strand.
TTTCGGAATTCATAAACACTTACTTATGTCACACTGTAACTGCTTACCATTCTGTTCCATAATGTATTACTACTTTGTTTTTATTAATAATCACTTTGCAGTATGCGTTTAAATAATACCTAAATGAGTGATGGTTTCCTTGCTACTGAATATGATCTTTATACCCTTTGTGTTCCTAACGATAACGATTTTTTTTCTTTTAACTGTTACTTGACTGGTACCTAGCATTATGCGTATGAATCGCCACCTTCATCTTCAATTTCAAATTGTTGCTTCCTAAGTTTTAAACTGCCTTTATAGTGTACTCCAAATGTACTTCAGTGATTCAATTTCATACTGCTCAATTTTAGGTTTTGTTTTTTTTTCAGATTTAAAACTATTTCATATTGATAGATTTCAACCATGTGCTTAAACTTTATTCAAATTCTGTAAAGATGATTTCGCTTTTTAGTTTTTCTTTCTGTTTTTTTTTTCCACTAACACGATTTGTTAAAACTATGTTTTAGCTTTAATTTTTCCTTTTATTCATTGATAGTGAGATGATATAGTTTTTATAACAAGGTGCATTCATTCGTGTTTGTAATTGAAATCTGTTCCTTAACGTTAGAGGCTCAATATCTATGTTTGAGGGAAAGAAACATCATTTGAGTGTACTCTTTAAAAGGATGGATGTTCTACTCTGGTGATAGAATAATTATATACAATTTTCGATTGTAGCTGTAGAGTTTCCTACTAACTGGAAAGGAAACAACTCTCGAAATAAATGGAAGGTAATTTAGCGTGCGACTAGTCTCTTTTCAGAACAAACGATGGCCTGGTTTAAGTAAAACAATTGAAATCACAATCATCTGATGTCTACTCATCAAATCGGAAAAGATTCAACTGCTTAAAGCTTGTTCGTATTGATATTTATGCGCCTAATTTACACATGTTGCTACACCGAAAACTACCACTTTGTTTGGAGTTACTAATTTGTATGTTAAAGCTACGAAATAGGTTGATTCGCGCTAGTCGGTGAGGTTAGAATCTCGGCAACTTTGGATCAAACAGCATCCAATGAGCTTTGACCAAAGGAAAGAAACAAAACGAGACTGCTCTACAGTTTTGCAAAAGATGGAATGTTGTAGTAAAATAATGCGAAGAAATGTATGGAGTTCTAATTAAATTGATCGAACAACCGTTTGCGATAGAGATGAGTTCGGGTTCGAAAGTAACAATCAGCCCATTGTCTCCTTCGAGATTATCTTTTTCTAAAATATTAGATAAATGCGATCGAGAGTGCTTACTATATCTAAACACGGTTCGGGTCCCAAGACCTAACAGAAGAAAATGCCTTCCAAATCGTGTTGAAGAGGAAATGATTTGATTGTTACTTCAACAAACATTCACCGTTTTCCGTGAGTTTAAGCTACTGTTGATAGATTAAGCTTCAATACTTTTTTTTTAGCGGCAGACTGCAACTTGAGCAGTTGTTAGTAGTAGAATAAAAACAAATATGTCGATGGGTGGGTATAACTGGACTAAAATAAGTACCATCTACTCTACAACCGGATGGACAATTTTGCATAGATTACAAACTTATCTTAGTAAAATTTCGATTATCTTACACGAACTAATAATCACATGAATCTTAACTAAAAATGAACTAATATGGATACTTTTTGATTGATAAAATCACATATACTTTCCTCGTTGGGACGCAAATATTTTAAAATAATATGTGTTAGTTAATTGGCAAAACCATTCGGACACTTGATAACTTTACTTTTTCTGAAAAAGTTTTGGCAAAAAAACGTAATCTGTGCTCTTGACATCCAATTCAGATAGCATTAAATCAATCTTAGTGTAACAGAAAATGCCGCCAGTTTTTATTCACCATTTTTTACGTCCTGCACGATGTTACTGAATTGTTCTCGTTTTGTCTAGAGGACCTTCTCATCATTTTACAAATAAATTATATTAAGAGATATAATTTGTCTAATTGCTATACTATTGCGCTCCATTCATCGGTTTGTCTGGTGGAGCTACACAATTGGATACCACCTGTCAAGTAGATTACTCCCCGGTGTCATCCCAGGATCGTTCTTCCATTATCCTATCAAAACAATCGGCCAGGAACGCATGCTGAAATGATACAAATGAGAAGCTCAAACCGGATAACCCACCTTCAAATATCGAACGCTATCAACTTACATATGGCGTGAATACCTTCACCCATCGTGGTGGTTTGTCAGATCTACTGTACTGGAAGCAGAATGCCATCGATTCTTCGTCGCTCTCCCAGCGCGAAATCGTGTTCCACTGCAGTTCGACGGTCTGTGCTTCGAGGGCACCGTCCTCGCGGCAAGCGTGCAACCGGAAGCTTTTCATACCAACAGCCGGCACGACATGGCCTTCCTTGCGACTGTCGCAAGCGCAATGTGGAAACACTAGGTCACCGTAGCCGGGAAGGGTCCGCGCCAGCGAGAGATACTCGTCCGCTTTCTTCGAATCCTGTAGGGCTTTGAGCTCGTACAGGCGCCCGTCGGCGCGGATGTTACCCCGGTTCACTTCGTCCACGGCCTGAAAAATGGAAGCGCAAAATAAAATGGATTTAATCGTGCTAAATTTAGCTCTGGTCTAAGTATGATTATGAGTATGATAATGTTCATCAATAAGAAAGTTGAGTTGTATCGCATTAAGGTAGATATACCTATATATATATATATATATATATCTTCATCGACTCTCTTTGACGACGGCATGGCAAACACGTTTCGTGCTATAACGGCAAAATATGGTGGGAAAGTCACGGGCCCAGATGCTGACGAAGCCCCAATGTCTCATCATGGATGATGAGACTTACTTCAAGGCGGACTTTCGGCAGCTTCCGGGGCTACTTTTCTTCACCGCCCAGCACAAGTTTAATCCGGAGGAAGGAAGGAAGCAGAAACTTTCAAAGTTTGTAAAGAAATGCATGATTTGGCAAGCGATCCGTTCATGTGGAAAAAACGGATTGCGCCGTTCGTGACTACCGGGACTGAAAACGGGAAGATCTACTTCAAGGAGTGTCTACAGAAGCGTCTGCTTCCTCTGTTGAAACAACACGAGGGCCCTACGATCTTCTGGCCGGATCTAGCTTCGTGCCACTATTCAAATGTTGTCATGGAGTGGTACGAAGCCAACGGGGTCACTTTTGTACCCAAGGTCATGAACCCCCCCCAACGCACCGGAACTAAGGCCCATCGAAAGAAACTGGGTTATTATGAAGCATCCCAAGGAGGTCAAATCTGAGGAAGACATGAAGAAACAGTGGGTTTCCGTACAAAAGAAGCTGCAGCCAGATGTTGTACAGAACCTAATGAGTGGAGTTAAGCGTAAGGTGCGAGCGTACGGTTATGGTATTGAAGTTTAATGAAATAAATATGCCAAAAGCCTCAGTTAATGGGACTGCAATGAAGATATATAATCTTTCATAAAGTAAATTACGAACTTGAAATAAATCATTTTCCTTAATTCAGGCACTTTGAAAATTCTACATATCTTGATCTTGTACTTGGAATACGAAACTGCTGTCGGCTTTCCTCATTCCCTTGAATTCCACAGTGACCAGGAACCCAAAATAGGTTCACTTGGTTTTGGCAGGCCAATTTTTGGAGTGACATTGCACATTCCCATACAAGTTTAGAATTACATGTTGCTGATTTTAAAGCATTTAGTGCTGCTTGGCTATTAGACATAATGCAGATATTCGAATGTCTATAATTTCTTCGCAAGCAAATTTAAGAACATTCAAGAATTGCTTGGGCTCCTGCTTGGAACACGGTAGGCCAGTAGCCCATAGATATTGAGATATTTATTTCTGGACCTGTTACCCCTGCTCCTACACGATTATCCAATCTAGAGCCGTCTGTATAAAAGACAATTGACCTTGGACGAATGTTTGGTCCCCATTATCCAAATAGCGATCCGCATCTGCTACATTGTAAAGACGATCGAAGTGATATTTTTTCCATCCAATCTTCATTTTGTATCGCAGGAGAATCAATATTGAACATTTTTAGGATGCTCTTGTGTCCTCTAAGATCACCTTCAAGGAAGTGCTGTGACCGGCGGATCCTTAATGCACTCCTTTCGGCTTCTAATTGAATAAATTGATGCAACGGAAGCAGATAAAGTAGAGCATCTAGTGCCATACTTGGTGTGCTGCTCATTGCGCCAGTTATTGAGAGAGTGGCTAGTCTTTGCAGCCTCCCCAGCTTCTCCTGAGCTGATTTTTCATTGGTTTTAGACCACCAAACCAATGATTCATAGGTTATTCTGGGTCTTACAATCGTCAAATAAATCCAGTGGGTCATTTTAGGTTTTAGTCTCCATTTCCTACCAAAAGTTTTTTTTTACTTATCCAAAGAGCATTTATTGCCTTACTTTTTTTTTTTTATTATAGTCACTTTAACACTCTTGGGTCATTCGTGACTTGTCCGGGGTGAGATTTGAACTCGTGACTTTGGCGTGAGAGGTATGGATGTCAACCACTAAGCTGGAGTCGCCCCATATTGCCTTACTAATGACTTGCTCTAGATGCGAATTCCAATTTTGTTTGCTGTCAAGAGTAACTCCCAGATAATTGACTGTGGTTGAAAGTTCTAAAATTATTCCTTTCAGTTTAATACTATTTAAGAACATTTTTTTGACGTAGGACTACGTCTTTGATTTCTATATGAGGGTACACTTTGTGAAAACCAAAAATAGAACATGTAACAAATTAAGAAAGATTTTGAACGTTAATAACTCAGCTGCCCCTGGTCCAATTTCAATAATTTTATCACCAATCGATCACCAATAATGGCTACGCATCGATAACAATGCTTCCGAATGTTGATTTTCAACTAGACACTATTTAAAAACTAGTAAATGTCCAGTATTGTCCAAAAGCGTCGAATTAACTAACAAATCCACAAATTACCTACATGCATATGCTGCTTCCCCAGCACAGTCGTCAGAGAGTAGTAAGTAGACGAAACAAGTCGAAGTGCGTGTTGTGGAATTGCGTAATATTTTGCACACTCATCGCCATATTCAGAACCAAACGCAAATTCTTCGAGATAACCGCCATCCGTCGTCTGGCTCACCGTGGCGGTGTCTGACGTATCTCCGGTCTGATTTCCGAGGTGCGCTGAAGATGTTCCTGAAAAATAAGATCCGTGATGCTGTCACCTACACTAAACACGCCAAGCGTAAGCGGCCATGGATGTAATCTACGTTTTGAAGTGACAGCACTCTGTTTGGTTTCGGAGGTTAAATCATCACCAACTTTGGCAACAAAACGGCTCTTTTCAGGGCCACCAAGCTACAAATTATTTTGATCAACTTTGAATCGCCACGGCCGGATATTTTCGATGGAAGAAACAACAATCTAGCATCTAATTCGACGAAGACGGCAGGAAACATTTGTGAAGCCGAGTTATTTACGAAAGAGAGTGTCGATGAAGAGAATCGATCAATGTAGATAGCACCTATTGAAAAGTGACGCGAGATTTGTTTTCCGTACTGAGCGCCAATGCTACCGACGACAGGGAGCCAGATCCCACACCTGGACCCTACAAATCGACCCATCAACTCAACCGGGGACCAACGGCTTTACTTCCCGAAGGAAGGCGTGATCAGAGATGTTACGCCTTAGAACATGCCGGTGGCGCCGACTGAGAACCAGGCCTGCTGGAGTGAGAGGTAATCACGCTAACCACCCGTGCCGATATCTTTCAAGGTGATATCACGGCGAATGAGATAGACCCAAATTTGAGTTTAGTTATTAGTTATCTCAGAAATAAGAAATAAAGTGCAGGAACTCCGCGATGAGTAAATTTGCCTCATGTTTTCCCAGGATTTTCCAGGGAAAAATTCCCGAATTTGTGAAAAGTAAAGATTGGATTTACTCAGTCTATTGGTACTACTCCGAGACTGAATAAAATTTTCGTCAATTTCCTCATTTTAGGTTTTCCACAGGAAACCATGAGACAAATTTACTCATCGCTGAGTTCCTGCACTTTTGGCGATTATGAGTGAACTAAACTCAAATTTGGGTCGTTCTCATTCGCCGTCTACGCAAAAGGAAAAGAGCCAGTGTCGCTACTTGATAGCAAACTACTCATAATGGGAGGAACCTTTGTAGCTTTTATACCACTTGGTTGCACATCATTCTGCTTTAACCTGAAATGATATAAAAGAGCGCTGCTGTTTGGCATTAGCTAATTTTCGCTTCGGACGGCGTGGTGAACAGCAATAGCAGCAGTAGGAAGGTGGTGGCTAGTCCACTCCTTCACACCTAACAAGCAACAATTGACTGGTCGTGGCAAATGAGGAAAAGGTCTGGTAAAGGAGGCGCCAAGCATCATCGCAAAGTTCTTCGAGATAACCGCCATCGGTCGTCTGGCTCGCCGTGGTGGTGTCAAACGTATCTCCGGTCTGATCTACAAGGTGTTCTGTAGGTGTTCCTGGAAAATGAGGTCCGTGATGCTGTCACCTACACTAAACACGCCAAGCGTAAGTGGCCATCAAGCTTACATCAGTAAAGAGTTGGAATAGAATTTATCTGTGCTTGTTTGTCCATATTCAGAACCACAAGCCCCCAACGACCACACTAAATGCTCTCCAGATTTGTAATCTTGTAACCAAACATGGAAGCAGGGGTGCAAGTAATTTTGATTGATTCTCTTAATCAACTTTCTCTTTGAAAAAAAAATACTACAAATTTGGTACGCCTACAATTCAAAAACGGAAAGAGTTGAGATAATAGATAATTGATCAATTAAAAGAACTAAATGCTCTTCACATTTATTCCGTCCACTAGCGGTCCTACGTCAGCTTCCGTTCGTGCCCCTAGGCACAGACCCTTCTACTTTTTTTTCTTCGTGTGAATGGTACAACAGTTGTTTTAGATGGATTAATATTTAATCCTTCGCTAGTGCACCACGATGAAACATAATTTAAAGCAATTTGCATTCTACTTGAAATGACATAGGGTTTTTGATCTTATTTCCGTCCGCGTACTTTACCTCTCTTTCCTGAACGAGTTTAAACTAAAAATGGAGTATTTCTGTCATTGATGACTTCTAAATTTATTCACCTTTCCATACCGTTGGATTTGATAAAAAGCCACAAATTGTTGAGATATTGTTTAAAATCTAATACTGCTTCTTGATTCTAAATTCGTGCTACGAGTTTCAATTCCGTCCTAACGCATTGAAACGCCATTAAATTTCTTCGTCCTACGGATAAGCGTAGAAAAAGGGGATTCGCAGGGAGCGCTTCTTTTGTTTTGAGAACAATGAGCGTAAATATTCATACAATGCGCTCTAACAGGGTTTATGTTGTAGCTAATGAACTAACGCATCGGAACAAACATATTATTGATTTGTGCACGGTAAAATCATTGATATTATTGATCTTTTCTGATCGATAGAACGGAAATGGGCGATTACGACGAAGTAGCGCTCTACCCTAGTCATATTTTCTACGTACTAATATGACTATATCATCTGCGAAGCCAATAATCTCAAAGCCCTGTGCTGAGAAGATCATCAACTATTAAAGATCACAGTAGAGGTGAAAGAACACCTTCTTGAGGACACCCTTTTACAGCTCTCATTGTTATGGATGACCTTCCAAAGGTTTGCTGAGATTTCTCTTTTGCTAAGCATTTCGTTTATCCAATTAACTATGCTTTTATGGAACTTTTGTTTCATCATAGCGTTTTTCATTGAGTGATAAGATGCATTATCAAATGCTCCTTCAATATCAATGAACGCTGCTAGGGAAATTTCTTTTGATTCAAAAGATTTTTCTAGTTTTGTAACCAGCGTATCCAGAGCTGTTACTGTTGATTTACCAGTTTGATATGCAAACTGATATTTATTTAAAAGAATATTGTAACCAAGTACTTTGACTTTAAATACTCATCTTTTATTTTTACTATTATCTTCAGCATAATGGAAGAAAGGCTAATCAATAGGCTTAGGAAGCCCTAATTTAACAGTTGTGGAAGAACTCTTCAAAAATCTACATCTGATCTATTTCACAGTGTTACAAACAAATTAAAATTAATTGAACTTTTCAAGTGAATTATTCTAAATTTAAAGTTATTGTTAAAAAATCAATTATGGGTTAGTGATCACATAATTTTTGATTTTTAAACGGTTTTGGAAAGCAAAAAGTCAGAGCTTTTGAAATACACACTTATGGTGATTTTACTGAAATTCGTTGAGATTTTTTTAATTAAATTGATTTTTATACAAAAAAAAATCGCATTTATCTAACTTTAGAGCCATTAAGGTGACTAAACCATCCTATCCCAACCAACCTCTTCCCTCGCCATAATATCATTTGTTTGTTCTGCAATCTTGTAGCTTTGGTCAAAATTTGAACCAAATCGGTCATTATTTACCTATTTGAAGCTATATTTCTGAGTATAAATTGTATAAACACAATTTTCAAAGTGTTGTCACTAGGTGGCGTTGCAAACGTCCCCAAACTTGATAACATATTAGAAAATTATATGCTTAACAACTTTGTCGAAGACTAGAAGACGATCCGAGTTGATCCTGAAAAGTTATTGAGTTTAAATAAATTGAGTGATTAAAATCGAGGTTGTTTGTATTTTGTTATATATGTCATATATGATTATATGATTTGACATTGATATGACTTTTCAATGTCTCGGCATAAACTAAAACAATATTTTAACTCCATACGGAATCATAACTCGTAAGAAGTAAAAATAGAATAGCAGACAATATTTTTTTTTTATATTGTTAAGAAAAACAAATTTGTATAGGGGAAACGCTCCTATAGTTGCGGTACGTTAGAAGCGTTAGGTTCCTATAGTTGTGTATGGAGTCTCCATACACAACTATAGGAACCTAACGCTTCTAACGTACCGCAACTATAGGAGCGTTTACCCTACCTATGTATTTGTACTAGTCTACATCGATTGATGAAAATAAATAAATATACCGACGAGATACCTGCGATGGGTCGAAGAAAGTCCACGAAGAGACCAGTTGCTGTTGGTACAGCTCCACTTGGTTATTTGGGTGAGATCATGCCTTTTTATTTATTTATACAGCAACCCTTCCCTATCGTTAAGACATCAATTCAGTTTATCGTTTACCAAAACGAACCCTGCTGCAAACCCTACCCTCTTATCCAACATCCCAGTGATTCCTCGTGGAAGTGCAGAGGATTTCTCGGCTTCCATCAAAGCGAGTGTCACGTCAACACATTCCTACCCATTCCTTTCTTGACCTGTGTTCGGGCGCGGCCGGAGCCTAGTTTGAGATCAACAGTTTTTACATATTGAGGATGATTGCTAGTCCCAAGCATCGTCTATTGGTTCTTTGTGTAATTACACTGATCTGGCAATAACAGAGTACCAACCGTGGGCGGTCAATCATGCTCATGCTCAAAAGTTATTATCATTTTATTGAAACGATGTCTGGGAACATATTTTTTTTATTTGGTTAATGTGTTTAGTGATGTTTGGAACGTTAAAAACGCCACCTTACGACAAGCCTTTGAAAAAGGTGTTTTTATATAGGGGAAAAAGGCTCTAATGTTGGCCTATGGATCTAAGCTTGGGCCCATCGCTAAAAATCTGCTATTTATCAATTTTATCTAGATGAACGCGTCATTGGGACGGTACTAATGGATATTTCTGTTCGCTATTGAAAATTTAGTCGATTGCTAAATTTATGTATGGGCCCAAATTGGGGGCATTTAGACCGACATTACATCCATTTCCCCTACATTTAAAATTTCAACTCGGGAAAAGTAGCTTCAATTTGGTAAATGTTGACTGATTTAAGTAAATTTTTTAACAAAGCCTCAGAATTGCAAGTGGTATTACGGCGAGACGGAAGGGTCATGTTTAGGTCATCCTAATGGCGTCTAAAGTTAGAAAAATTCCACTTGTTTGTATAAAAATCATATTTAATTAGAAAAATCTCAACGAATTTCAGTAGAATCGCCATCAATGTGCGTGTATTCCAAAAGCTCAGACTTTTGCTTTCCAAAGCTGTTTAAAAATCAAAAATCGATTGAATTTGGTACTCATGATAATATGTGTTACCAATATGCTGTATCCCTCAACCCTCACTCACCTGGTAGAAAATGTACTTGGCAGCTTGCTCCCCGGTGGGCAGCGTCATTTCCCGCTCGATCGAAAACAGCCACCGGCGCACGCACAGGCAGGTGCTCGAGGCCGTACTGTAGTTCTGCACGTACAGCTGATGGGGAATCTCGTGCGGTTGCAGCTTCCGCTCGAAGTTATACTCGACAATCTCAAACAGGTAAAAATATTGCTGTGTGTACGAGGTCAAACTCGCTCGTTGTACCAATTGTTCCCAGACCAGCTGTGCGTTGGCCGATTTGCGTACCGATACGGTCACAACACTGTGGTCCGGTAACATAATCTTGATGTCCACCGGGGAGGCCGCGATGTCGTCCTCCGAATCGGTGAGAAACTCCTGCACCGCATCGCTTTCGGCAATCACCCGTACGGCACATACTTTTTCCAGATACTGCTCCAAGCCACGCCGCCGAGCGTCCAGTTGCTGTTCGCTCAGCTGGAAAGGCCACTTGCCGGGCAGCTTGGGAAAATTGAAGCCGGTGAATTCCTTCTTGAGAACTTGGTGTAGGTTGGAAAACTCTCGATACCGGCGGGAGCACAACTGCCGCCCTGCCATGTGAATGTTGAACACAACAAAGCGCTCGTTACCCCGGTGTATGATGTTGTAGTCGGGAATGCTGATCGGTAGGCTGCGTTTTTCCGAGTAGTCGATGTAAGAGTATCCACCGGGATCATCCGTTGGTTCAAGACGTTCGGCTTCCTAAAATGGAAATGGAAATTAATTGAAAGCGGTACTGAGCGATTGTGTGAACGTCGAAAAATAACCTGTTGAGTCACCGATATCACCGTCAATGTTAACGTATCTCCTCCAGATTTGATGAGATCAACCACCTGTTTGTGAGTCGCACCCTCGACGTTGACGTGATTTCTGCAATAAAGGTAAAAAAAAAGAATCAAACCATTAGTGTATTTCTGCGTTGACATAATAATTTCTCAATCTAGGCAATTTGCTCAACCACAAAAACGGTCGCGCAAAAATGCAACCAACAATAATTTATCACCATAGAATCATAAAGCACTGACGACGACGACAACCGCGATGAAAAGAACCTGATAATGAATCGGATTTGAATTATATAACCTCCGGAGGCTGCCTCTGCCATAGACATTTGCAGTGTCATTGCGTTTCGCGTGGACCATTGTTCTTTAATACGCATTTACCTACACTAACTACACTCTCGCAATGGGACCGAATTAAGGAGAAAACTAACCCATGCCTTTCTGCAGCAGCTACTTTGGCACTGATGGTGGGAATCGGTTCCGACAGCGGTTGACCCGTGGTCGCTCGGGAAAAAATGTCCACATCTTCATCGCCATCCGTTTCATCACTATCATCCACCAGATCACCGGTGCTGGGATGGAAAATCGTTTTGTTTTTCGACAGTACATATGACGAGAAGAGACTTCGTTGCATTGTACGGAACGTGATCCGACCAGGTGGGCGGGCAAAACTTGTAGTTACACGAGAAGCACGGAGCAGCTCACTGCCTAATGGTTAGCAACGCAAATCTACGGAGCTTTTATCTCGATGGAGATTCAAATGAGAACTGAAGTCGGAAAACTGCTACTGGATGCCACCGCTTGGTACCGGGGGAAACCGAGAATGGGGTTGGGTGGTGTTAAATTAAGCACAAATTGGCGCAACTCGTTGGGTAAAGATGTTCAAAACAATTTACAAATGGACACCCTTCAATGATTGCAAAGGAAAAATTTGGATATTGATTTTAATTTGATTCGTAATAAAATCACCTTCTCTGACCCTATTCGGCACCAAACGCCTTCGTGTATGATGAGATTTATTGGGTGATTTATGCTTTTATTGCAAAGCTCTAAGCTCTAGAAATCCCTCCGGATATAATGAGAAGATAAATTATCTCAATTTCGAAATGAAAAAGGCTACAGTACCCAATCCTAACGTGTAATTTTACCTCTACTGCTTTCATAATTGACGACTCAGACTCCATGCTTCGTTCAGCTAGACCGAAAACATGATGGGGAGAATGAAAGGTCAACATTGAAGGTGAAGGGACCTTTAGGATGTTCCACGCCATAGGATTATCTCCTACACCTGTACTGCCGATGGAAGCATAATTTCCCATGTGTATATGAAACTCAATAGGACATGGGACAATTATGCGTCCACTGCGTCTACAGTGTGGGTTCGATAATTTTAACACGTATTGAATGTCTTTAATTTCCTCGTGCTTGGTATTTAAGCTTGCGGTGTTTCAGTCGTTGTAACCCTTTTCTAATATTTTTCTAGACTTTCCGGATAATTGTTAAGCTTGGAGATGCTCAGAAAATCAGGTAGGCTAAATGATGGCTTCGGCACCCCTTGACTGCTTTCGGCAACCAAAATATGAACGTTAATTTCGCTGTATTTTCACACCAAAACACTTCGCTGGATGTATTTAAACGATTCCTTTGTCTTTCAGCTACAATCTGATTACATTTTTATGACTGAGCAAACCTGTTATGCCAGGTTTTTCATCAAATGAAACATACGCACTACGAAATGCGGCTGATTTAGAGTTGCCGATAATAGAACAGCTGGCTAACACGTAGTTCAAATGAAAAGGTTGCCGAAGAAAAAGAGGCTGCCGAAAATAGTCAGACTCATCTGAGATGGTTGGAACGTTGTAAAAACGGTTTTAACCCGTTTAGGACAATTTGGTCGATTGGAATGGATAGAATAGCAAGCAGCAGTGATGCAAAATATCATGACACTCACGTGACACTCGCCTTCGCATCAACCGACTATCGCTGACAGAACGTTTTGTCACGCAGTGAGAGTTAGAGCCATGGCAAACAACAATCACCAGTAATGGTCGCTGCTCACAAGCAAAACGTTACACTCGCTGCTGATGATGAAACGCACAACGAAAACAGTGAAGACTTCTGCAGTACGATGATGAGAAATAGCGAAACGACAGAAAAAAAAATGAAAACAATGCCTACGCATTCCAAGTTCGTCTCGGCAGGCACGACTGTGTGAGTTACAAACAAAGCAGGCAACATTAAACGGAAGAGGTTGGGCTCACTCACCAGCACACTCACATATGCAAGCAAAATAGCAACTGCTTCAAAACGAGCACATATGAGTGTCGTGATTATCGGAAATGACCAGATCGGTGATGGGTCACAACCGAAGACGACATTCACCAGTTGCTTTTTACTTCTTTCGTCAACTTGAGGGATGGTCATGGAGAGCTCTTCGACGAGCACATTGATAGGCGAAGCCTGTATGAAGTTAGAGCAATTTTAGGAAAACGTTCGATTTTCAACAATTTTTGTAGTGGACGGCTCTTAGTATAATTAGCGGCACCTTTATTATTACTACAAATGAGCAAAATTTCAAATAAATTTAATGCATTCTATTTAAAAAAAAAAGTTGATTTTTCAGAAAAAGGCGTTTTAAGATACTCAACCAAATAAACCCAATACTATACTGATGACCGATAAATGTTTGATGAACCAGCAGCCAGAAATCTATGCAGGGTGTCCATTCAAATCCCGGTTTTTTTTCCCGGTTATTTAAAAAAAAACTATACCTTAAACAAAAAAGGCATTCAAAAATAACCATTCGGAGATAATAATATTATTTTGACAGCAGAATTGCGTCTACTTTGCAGGGTTGGTAGTGGGTATTTTATACAATAGTAGTGACTTTATTGACTAAAATAACGAAAAATTGACCAAATAGTGACTTTAAAACAATACAAAGATATGGATCCAATCTGTCGTTGAATGCAACCCGCTTTGAGAAATATTATAAACACACAAACCACCCCACAAGCATTTTTCAAGCTTCTTAAAATAAAACAAATGGTTGAAGGATTCCATAAATTTGTCATCGTAAAATCAGTATTAATTGGTGTTTTAATTTTTGGAAACCAACCATTTTAAAGTTGAATTGAGATTCAGATAACGAATTGGTTATTAGAACGAATTTCGGGATGGGAAAGATTGAACATAGAAATTAATTAGGAAATCTTGAAATTGAGAAAAATTTAGGTGCATAGAAAAATGTTCAAAGTCTAGGACAAAAATTTAAATTTTAAGATAAGTAATTTTAAAGATCTCGACTATAGAAACTTCTGCAAAAGTTCAAACATAGACAGATCATAGTCTAAGAAAAGTTATCATTATTCTGGAACGAAAAAGACAATCTTACATGAGCGGTGATGAATTCTATAAAATGCAATTTGATGGACTTGGAATAGAATTTCTGAAAAAAAGAAGATTCTACTTCATGATTTTTCGATGTTTGGACAGATACTAATTCTTTAATTTAATGAGAGAAATGTCTAAGTATATTATATAAGTATTTAGTTACATACTTCAAATTATATTTTTCGTATGCAAACTAAACTGGTTTGAAAAAAAAAACAGAAGTAAAATAATTATTCCATTACGTATATTCAACGTTCGCTGAGTTGTGTCGACTTTTCACCAACCAAAGAACAATCGCTAACTAAAATGCATATCATGTGTCAAACCTGCTAATAAAAAAATATTTAACAGATAAATATCCATTAACGGAGTACACTGGATTCGCTTTTTACACGGGTGATACGTCCCGCGTAAAAAAAAACCGCGTAAATTCTGGAATCCGCGTAAAAAACCGCGTAAAAAAAAACGTGTAAAAAAAACCGCGTAATAAGCGACTCTAGTATATAACGATAAATTGCGTAAATTCTAAAATCCGCGTAAAAAAAAAATCCAAAATCCGCGTAAAAAAAAAACCGTGTAAATTCCGAAATCCGCGTAAAAAAAAACGGTGTAAAAAAAAACCGCCTAAAAAGCGACTCCAGTGTATTTGTTTCAGTCCAAGGTTTCCCACTTAGCTAACGTTTACTGTAATCAAGTGGCTTAAGGTCAATTTCTTGACCTCCACTCAAGCCTTAATCCTGGTTTAACTAAATGGGTACATTGGTCCTTATTGGCGATAGTGTCATTTATATGTCATTAACACTCTGAACCCAAAGCCTCGGTAAAATTTGTAACGGCAAACTTGAAATGTTTGAAAAATCATAGCTCAGCCATTTATTGACAAATTTCAAATTTATTGGCACCATCTGAAACTAGATACTTTAAACATTTATGGTATCAATAGATTTAAAATCTATAGATAAATTGTAGAGCAATGATTTTTCAAACATTGCCAATTTTCTGCTACACATTTTACCGGAGGCATCGTGTTCGGAGTGGTAAAAGAAGGGGTACAGTTTCCATTCAACTCGCACTTTCTCTTGTCAATCACGTATCCAGCACCGAAAGCAAGATTTGTGATAGATCAGTGCACGTAGATGTCAAATTTGACAAT
Organism: Ochlerotatus camptorhynchus; assembly: GCF_037179485.1. Taxonomy (NCBI): domain Eukaryota; kingdom Metazoa; phylum Arthropoda; class Insecta; order Diptera; family Culicidae; genus Ochlerotatus; species Ochlerotatus camptorhynchus. The sequence continues at coordinate 494,380 of NW_027041234.1, forward strand.
TTTAAGTGGTTTGCCTTCACTTTTACTCTGGTGTTAAATGAAAGGGATACAACAAGACCAAATTGTGAGGTTAGGGACCGTGCACTGATCTATATGAGCTTTCATCGTGTTTGTACTGAGTCTGTGTTCCATTTGGTGAATTTTCACTTAAATTTTACAGATGGAAAATTTTCAAATAAACTTGCTATTGAACCAGACTTATTTTTGAACAGACCAAAAATCAATTTTGACAAACACCTTCTCGAAAATAGGAAGGTCAACAACAGAGGGATTTTCGAACATCTTAATTTATTTTCGAAGTGTCAAAAGAAATCCGCGACTTCAATTACTAATCCGCGACAAAAAAAAAATGTTTTCATTACCTAAAAATACCATTCGTATACTACTACATGGCATTTCAAGCTTATTGCATATAGCATATTAGATTTTGCCTGCTCTGAACTTAGTGTTATTTGAAGTACCTTCACATTGATTTGAGAGCTTTCTATGCCTGTACCATTCTATGCCCAAGGAAGTAGAGAAATTTGCCAACCCGAAAAAATAATAGACCGAACGGGAATCGAACTCAGTCGCCTCCAGCATGACCTCGCTTTGTAGCTGCGCCTTTACCGACTAAGCTAAAGGAGTATTGTTTGTATCCATTGGAAAAAAAATCAGTTGTTTATGAATGTTTTTTTTAATTATTATGGTCACTTTAACACTCTTGAGTCATTCGTGACTTGTCCGGAGGTGAGATTTGAACTCGTGACTTTGGCGTGAGAGGTATGGATGTTATTCACTACGCCGGGGTCGCCCCCTAGTTTATGTATGTTTCTATTGAATGCTTCTATTGATGAAGCATAATTTAAAAAAATGCATTTTCATTTGAAATGCAAATTTTCTTGAAAGTTAACCTTTGCGTCTCTGACGTATTTTGCTGTCCTAAATGTTGTAGTTAATTTGGCGCTAGTTTTCTCAATTTTTAACCGATTCAAACCAAACACCCTGCACATAATCGAGAAATTACCAGAGTTTCATAAGTCACACTTGTTGGTCACGTCGCGGTTCTGTATTTACACAGATATTCCTTGGGGTCTGTCCAATGGTGAGACATTGTATTTTCGTTGGCAAATCATAACCGAATCATATGTGACTTTGTGGATCATGCACGACTTATTACTATGTGTACTGGAAATTATAGGTTTTACAAATTTGATTTTTTCTACTAGATCAACCAAAACTGCAATAATGTCTGTAGTATCAAAAAATGTCCAATCAGTTTCAAAGTGTCTATGTGGATCATGCATGATCTATTTCCGAGTAATCCACATGTAAATTCTTCAAATCGTCCTGGAGTTCAGATAATTTGATCTACTAGATCAACCGAGATTGGGACAATGTCTTTAATATCGAAATATTTCCAGACAGATGCACAGTGTCTATGTGAATCATGCATAAACTAGTGCCATGTATACCAGATGTTTTAAATTCTCCAAATCGTTCTGGAGTTCAGATGATTTATTCTACTAGATCAACCATGACTGGGATACAGTCTGTAGTATCGAATTATGTCCAAACAGATTCGTAGTGGCTATATGGATAATGTTTAATTATTTCCACGTATACCAGATGATCTATGATCTGTAGTATCGAAATATCGATATGAAAATCCTTAGGAAATATTTGGCATACACGAATATAGGTTGGCATGATCCACATAGACACTGCAAATTTATTTGGACATATTTCGATACTACAGATATTGAATTAGGCTTGGGTGATTTAGTAGAAACATAATCTGATCTCCAGAGTGATTTCAGAACCTATAACATCTTGTATACGTAGCAATAGGTCGGGCACAATCCACATAGACACTTTGAATCTGTTTGGACATATTTCGATACTACAGACATTATTGCAGTCTTGGTTGATATAGTTGAACAAATCAACTGAACTCCAGGACGATTTGGAGAACCTATAATATCCGGTATACATGGTAATTACCCGCATATATACGATTCGTTTATGATTTGACATCGAAAAATGCTATGTTCATATTGGAAATAAATAAAAACATGAAAATGTCTCTCATTGGACAGACCTCACGGAATTTCCGTGTAAATCCGGTGTGACTTATGGAATTGAGATCATTTCTCGATTATTTGTAGGGTGTTTGGTTTGAACCGGTAAAAAATTGAGAGCCAAATGAACAACAAAATTGATGACTGTAAAATAATCCGAGACGGAAAAAGTTACATTGAATTCCACAATTTTTGTGACAGCACATCAGTCCCTTCGCGATTTTCGCGACATCATTTAATGTTTCCGCGATTTTCGCGACTGAAAGTTCAAATTCGCGACAAATCCGCGAAAATCGCGAAATCCGCGCCTGTTGTAACACCCTGAATTTATGTGAAAATTCACCAATTGGAACACAGCCTGAGAACATAAAGCAAAGTTGCGTTGTCATGACAGCAGCGACGAAGGCTCTGATGCTTTTCTGCTCGATTATTAAAGTGTATTGAATATTGCTGATTCACATATATCTTATGTCGTTTTCGTTTTTGCGGTGTAGCTACACCGGTGCTACACTGCCGTACACCGAAATATTTTAGGGTGTAGATATAGGATGCACCTTTGTTTATAAACAAATGATGTTGAGCTGTCAAAGACTCGCGCTTATTCCTGCTTACACTACACCAGTGCTACACCGCAAAAACAAAAACGACATTAGCATCCATGCATCGTTATTTCACAAATAAGAAAAAGCAACATCCGCAGCTGTCAAACATAAACACAACCGGATAATAACTATCATTCTTCGAAGCCTCGGTTGAAGACAGATCGATCCCTCTTGATGCAATCGACCCGATCCGCTGGATTATCAATTATATCGATCAGGCTACACTGGAACCACATGTAACCCTAGAATCTACTAAATAATTGTGGAGACGGTGTCCTCATGAAATGAAATAGTGTAGTAGTCCATAGGTTGGTTGGAGTATCTTCTTTTACCAATGCGCTAAAAAGCAGTTTTAATTTATTTTTCAATTCAAATATTTCAAGATTTCTTCAATTTATTGTGCGAACTTCCATCTGAATTGTTGTTTTGAATGTTTCCTTTTACATTTTATGAGTTGTCATGCGAATAAGGTCTTCAAGGAATGATTTTGGTTCAGTGTTCGAAAATCCCAAAAGCAGCTGTCAGTGACGATTGTCAATTTCGGTTGTCAGATCTGACGCCAAATGCTAATTTTACTCTGAACTGGCAATATACAGATATATTATTTTGCACGCATCACACGTAAATAGTAGCGTCATCAATTCAAACCGACATGTATCTGTAAATTATTATTTTCCTGGTCTTGCTTAAAAATTCCCGGTTTTCCCGGTTTTTCCTGGTAAAACAAAATTCCCGACATTTTCCTGCATTTCCTGGTTCACTAGCAACCCTGTGTATAGCAACAATAGACAATTACCGATTTTCTTATTTGGTATAATATATTTAAGGGGCTGTCCCCAATTTACGTGGACAACTTTTGATAGATCATACACAGGGGCTGCTTCCCTCTCTTCCTGCTTGGACAATCATACTTACAAATTTTTAAAAAGTTATATGAACCGTGGACGTTCGCCACAACATTTTTGACTGCTTCAAAAGTTATAAAATCCCTTAAAGTGAATTCACTCCCGAATGTTAAGTTTAACTGCTCACGATTCTCTCATTGAAAGTGGTTTGCTTTTCCACGACGTAATATATGCGAAAAGTAAATTTCATCACATATTATCATTCGATTCCTCCAGGATATTTTTACTAGAATTGATGAAAGTTTTTTGACTGTATCGACCAATTCAGGCAAAGACCATTCAGTGACGAAAGAGCAACTTCAATTAATATAGCAACACACCCAACATCTACATGAAAATCTATACTAGTGTTCACAGTCGTGTTCGCAAGCGGAAAGGGATCGTCAGAATGGCATCAATCTGGCTGCCGTTTAAAACTTTCTCTTCCAGTTAGGTAACGAAACTTCTATGATAAAATTGAATAATGAAAGTTATGAACTGTGTTGTTAGTGGAATATTTGTTTTCCTCTGTTCGGGACCTAACACTACTGCGACCAGCAATTTCATCTATTGTAGTATATCCCATGTCCTTAGTTTAGTGCATATCGCATTACTCCATCACTATTGAGAAATGAGTATTCGATTTTTTTACAGTTTTCATTCTTGCATTCATCGCAAGGATCTGACTCTAATTGAAAGGTCCCGCTATTTATACCCTTTGGAGTGTTGAAACACCCTCCAAAGGCGCGCCCATTTGTCAGTTAAAATCGGATTCCTCAGCAACAAAATTTAGGAATGACACCGATAATGATCATGCATCAGAACCCTAGTCTTAACCACTTCAGACTAGGGAACAACGAATAGAAGATTAGGAATCACATAGATGAAGACTAGCTAACTCATTTATTCCTTGTTTTAAGATCATCTTTGGTGGACAAAGCCGAGTCTTGTCACTATCAACAAGGCATAAAAAGTAACAAACCGGTTCTAACAGTAGTAAAATATTAAGTAGTCAAAAATCTTCGACAGCAACAATGCCACATGCTTCGGGTTGGCAGTATAGGACCAAGATTGTGCAAACATACTAAAATTCATACAGAAGGCGGTGCTTAAAAACAGGACGTGTTAAGTCAGCGTGGACAGCGAATTTTCATTTAGAAATTTCCAGTTTTCTCCCGCTTTTCCTGGATCAAATCTTTAAAATATCCCGGTTGTTAATATGCAACAAAATATGAAATTGAACACATTTTTTAACACGACGAACTGTACGTTTTTGGTAGATATAAGCAAAAGTAGTTTTTAAAGCTGAAAGAATAATTTAACTCTATGAGATAGTGTTTTTTGAGTCGAGAATACTTAAAACGAGGCACTCCGGATGTTAATATAAATGCATAAATAAGGGTACCGACAACTTTTTCAGTGCAGGTACTCTATTATGAAGTCTGTGAGAGGGGAGGGAAATCACAAATCGAGTGTCATCAAAATGCATGGCATGTTAAGAGATTAAGCTCGCACAGCAAAAAAATAATTTTAATATCTCATCATAGTGGATGCACTTCAATCGTGTCGAAAATATGGTGTAATATTACTTGCCAAAAAGAGCAAAATAATCATTAATACAGTGCATGAGCTGACATTACGTTGCTTTTACTGCATTTGTTTATTTGTGTGGCCATAAAAAATACATGAGATTTATTATTTTTTATTAGAATATTAAAATTTATTTTTTGCTGTGCGTAAGAGAATTTTCTCTCAAATTTGATATTTTTGGCTCTCTGAAGACTGGTGTCCGTTAAAAAATGTATGGGAGAAAACATTGATGCTTGTTTAACAATGATTTCAGGAAAGAAAAAAAAACGGAACGGCAAAGTTCATGGATGAATTCATGAACGACAACACTGTTTTGACATGAATATCCGTCAAAAGCGTATGATTTCCACTTTGACAAATCTCTATATTGATCCTACCAATGGAACAGCGCCATCTGTTTGAAAAACAACCTTGACTAAATGGTTAATTAACGTTAATGTGTTGACAAGATTTTACCAAATATGCTAGTTCCCATGTTAACTCGGGAACCTATTTCTAGATCCCGGTATTCTTGGATTTGGAAGATTTTCCTGATACCTCTAGAGATTTTTTTCCCCTAGGTTGTATAACAATAAAAAATAAACAATTAGTTAGCGATTTTTTTCCAACTCCATATTGCTGGCATGCTTTGATAGTCAAGTAAATTTTACCTAGTGCAGGACCAGGTTAACAGAAGGAATAAAGTAGTAAGTAAATAATTAATGATATCAAGCCAATAGCCATCAAGCCAAAATTATGCCATACGTTCTCTTCCGTGATCCCACGTTTCAATGTTGTAACATATGTTACGCATAGACCCACAATATGACTGAATATCATATAATAATAATATGATCTCCGTAACAATGCAAAGTGAACGAACGATGAATAGAACACACATACGGGGAAACACCGTCTCGCGAGGACAAGCAGTTCATTCTGGGCAAAATTTAAGGCAGTTATGCCGGTAATTTGATTATGAAGCCTGCCGCAACCACCATCTAACTTGTTGTAGCAGTTATTGCTTTTGGGGCGACGACGGCGTCGTTGTCGTCGTCTTCGTCGCCCATGCTGTCGCCGCCAGTCTCGTCAATTTCTTTTATTAAACAGCACTGTCGTGGTGGGAGCGAGAGGGAATGCCAGGTCAAATTTTCCTCCTAATGCCCACTAAACAGCCTACACTTCCTATGCCATGTGGGTCGTGATAGTGATAAAACTGGTACGGACAGGAATGGAACAAAAGCAAAATTCGTGTAAAGTTGATAACATACAATTATGAAGACTACATGAGTGATTTTTTGCAGACCACAGTGCCTAGCGTAACATATGTTCCACCCATGCCACTATGTACATACATCGAGCTACATCGAATAAGCATCAATCAACGCGAGTTTATTATAGTGTACATTCTGTCGCAGTGCCACATTGTCGTCTTCTTGCAAAGTCGCGAAACGTGAGAAGGCCACGTGGTTCTCCCTTCCTCCAGCAAAGAATCTCAAACGACTACACCGCTACGACCGCCGCCGCCGGCGGTTTGGTGAATGGTTTACTCTCTGGTTAGGTTCTTTCCTTAACTATTCAGCTACCGGTCGGAGCAGTGAGCAAGGTTGTGTACGGCACTGCTGCCATGCGAAAATGCATAAATACACGATGTGAATAATAACCACTTAGTAATCAATGCTGCATAATATAAATGCTACATTCAAGATCACAGATACGAACAGACCTTTAAAACTCTGGGCGAGTGGGCAGACTTTAAACCATTCACTGAAAGTAGGAAAAGCGATTCCAATTCCAGCTAATTGAGCACGAGCAGTACCTAATAAAAAGAAAACCCTCACACACACACATTCACAAATTGCACATCGTTGCACCATATGGTCCGAAGCTGGGTGCTGCACGAGACGAGCGAGCGATCAAAACGAACGGCTTAATCAAATTAGACATGATTTAATTTAATCTCCTGCCAGAAGTGGAATTGGGAGGGAGGGGGTACAGTGCATATGGGGAAGATTCAATTTCAACTCATAAAACGAAACGGATTACGGATGTCCAGTAGTGGTTGCAATTAATCATATTCTCGAGCAGTTTTTGCGATTTTAAGAAAATGGAGCAATAAATTTCAGATTTTTCAAGCTGAGCACAAATAGGACCCTATTTTCTCGAGTTGTTCCACGGCATAGTTCGAGTGGTAGGAAACGTCATGTTAGACTGATTTTGGTTTTGCAAATCTGCGATTTCCCTCGAATCTGTCAAATTGGTGTGGTGACTATTTTTGGTTAACGTGAAATCTCGCAAGCTTCACCGGATGGTTTTTGCTTGTGGAATAATTGTGCAAAGAGGAACTCGTCGGTCATACCAACGTGTGGCTCGCATTAAGCTGCGAACAATCATCGTAATTAAAAGCCAACACCCAACGGAACCCACTTGCGATTCGTCATGTCCCATAGAGAGTTTCCCCTTTCGGGAATTAGCCATTCAAGCATGAAACGAAACCACCAGATTGGATCGCAAAGCTCAATAGCACAATGCATTACGGTCACCGGTCGAATCAATGTCCAATTGGTTGCCTGGATTCAAGTTGCCGCTCTAAATAGGAGAAAATATGTCATAAATGTCACTTCACTACACGTATTTAGAGTGCGCTTTGTGCACCCACACCACTCGCGGGGGGGTACAAAGCGATCCAATCGCTAATTAATTGACTTGTTGTTTGTGTGATGGAGTTAATACATAATACGGGCAAGTAATTAACAAGCTGTGACTAACAAAGTGAGTTGATATTTTTCGCTTGATCTGATAAAAACGAGCACATAGCTATTTACGGACGATGTACTTCTATTTAAGGGTTCGGGAATTTGATCTTGAACGATTTGCGATCATCTCGATCATTTGGAAAATCCATTCGTTTCCGCTTGAAGCTTCCTTGTCGAGGCCACATCAATATTTTGATAGCTTCACTAGTTTACTTTACTTCTTCTGCTCATACGTTTTTCAATAGCAAGTCCTAGCCACCCTAGCTCGCTGTGCTCCTCTGCGTATTATGCCGGCCGGATTAGAAGGCTACGCTTCACGATTCAGACAGGTGTACTGCTCTTCAACTGTCTCATACGTTCTTTCGGCAATGCCTATCGTCAGATTATGTGATTCAAACTGACTGAAGATCGAATGTCCAACATTTTAAAGCCCGCACACCGTCTAGTTCCATGATCGCCTTGTCAAAGTCCTTCGTGTGATTCAAACGAGTCTTATAAACGCACCCGATATCTTTACACTGAATTCAGATCACCGAAGTCGGTTAAATTTAACCGGGGTTTTGAACAGCTGGAAAAGTCGGTAAAATTTCAAATTACTGTTACAAGTAAGAAATCAACAAAATTGACAAATTCTATTTTTTATCTTTAAATGGGGGATTAACTGAACGAAGTCTGAACAAGCTAAACATTTTTTTTGAATTTTTCATTGATTTTTAAACTATTACTGAACAGTTTCGTAGTTTAAAAATTACCGTTCACACAGCACTGTATACTATTCGTTGTAGCTTTGATAAGGCTGATCAATTTTTCGGGAAAACCTTGTCGATAATCTTATATACAGGGTGTGCAAATAATTTAAGGGGCGATAGAAGATCATATTTGAAGTAAAAAATTGTTCTACACATATGATTAAATCTCAAAGATTACTGAGTTATTGAACTTTTTCTGTTTTGGTCTTTGCTTGCCACAAATTGGCTCTAACTCGAAAAATATGCCATTGAGCACAAAACTCCATTGGACAGCTTGGTAAATTTCCTACTTAATAGTGTCATTTCTACTTTAAGTAAGCTGCATCTAGACACATTTTAGGGATAAACGTGTCTAAAACTTGTGTTTTCCTCTAAGATGCGCTCTACAACTCTCTCTTCGACACCAATTTTCTATCTTGTTTAGTTTTGTCGCAATTTCTTACTAAACACATCATGTTGGGTTGTTAATTATTAACGGTTGCGTAAAACACGAATTCAACCCCATCGTGCGTTGCTGGTGACGTCTGTTTGCAGCGCGCATAGAACACTTGATCGCTACGCGGATTGACAGTATGAAAAGTGTGACAAGAAAAACAATTCTGCGGACGGTTCAATGATATTTCAAACATTGCCAATTCACCGTTACACATTTTACCGGAGGCATCGTGTTCGGAGAGCAGGGCCCAACAAAGTCACTTTCAATTGAAAACCGTCAAGCGACGACGAAGCTGTCAACCATCACTTTCAATTGAAAGTCATTCTGTCTTCTCTTCAACATCAACAGAACCACTTTCGATCAGCTTTCATGCTGTTTGTTTTGGTTTGACTCTTGTTCAATTCGTCTTCCATTGTCAAATGAGCTTACTTTCGTATTGAAGCGAAGCTATTCGATCCAAATTCACGCTGTTTTCCTGACTTCTGTTGATTGTTCACTCGGTTCATTCAAGCGCATGCGCAAAAGATCAGCGCACGGGGATGTCTAATTTATCATTGTCGGGTGGTTTGTTTACTCTTCAATATGGGGATTTTTTCGAATCGGGGTGACGTCAAGAGTCCAGAAAACGATATGTGACGCCATTTTAAAATTCAATACGGCGGCTTCCAGTTAAAAAAAAATGGGAAATACTGATGCCGACCCATCAACATGGGTATTTGTGGAATCGGGATGAAGTCTAGGGATCGAACATTTATTTCCGACACCATTTTGAAATTCAAGATGGTGGTTTCCGATTTCAGAAAAAATGGGAAATAGTGTCAAATACCTATCAATATACGTATTTTTGGAATCGGCATGTCATCTAGATATTGGAAATAACTATGCGACACCATTTTGAAATCCAAGATGGTGGCTTCTGGTTCGAGAAAATGCCGAAAATACTGTCAAATACCCGTCAATATGGGTATTTTTGGAATCGGCATGACGTCTAGAGAATAAAAATCGATATCCGTCAGCATTTTGAAATCCAAGATGGCAGCTTCCAATTTCAGAAAAAAAAAAGTTGGAAATACTGTCAAATACCCATCCACATGGGTTTTTTTTTTAATCGGGGTGACGTCTGGAGGCTGAAAATCGATATCTTACGTCATTTTGAAATCTAAGCTGGCGGCTTTCGATTTCAGAAAAAGTGGAAAATTCTGATGCCGACCCATCAATATCGGTATTGACGTCTAGAGATTGAAAATTGATATTGGACGTCATTTTTAAATCCAATATGGCGGCTTCCAGTTTAAGGAAAAGTGGGAAATACTGTCAAATACCCATCAATGTGGATATTTTCGATATCCCACTACCGTCTAGAGGCCAGAAACCAATGTTTGACGCCATTTCTAAATCTAACATGGAGAGATTGGTTCAGAAAAAGTGTGAAATACTGTCAATCGGGGGACATCTAGAGGCCGGAAATCGATGTTCAACGCCATCTTGAAATTCAAGATGGTGGCTTCCGATTTCAGTGTCAAATACCCTAAAAATGGCGTTGAATATTGAATTTCAGCTGAAAATACCCAGATCTTAGTGTTTTTGACACTTTTTCTGTAACCCGATGGCCGCCATCTTGGATTATAAAATGGCGTCGAATTTCGATTTTTGGCATCGACACTTTGTCCCGTTCCGCAAACCCTGCGCTTCGGTCAGAGAGCGTATAGGGCGTCGTTGTGCCAATTTGGTCGTGGCACATTTCGAGTATGAGAGAGTAATTGCAGTTAGATCAAAAGTGCCTGAGAAAAATGCAAATACTTTCGCAGATTACCCGAAGTTGCGATATTGAAGGTATGATCACAGACAAGCAGACATAACACTCTTAAAACCTTCATAGAAATCGTTTTTAACGGTCAATTTAAATGTTTCTTAGTTGGTAGTACCGCCACTTGTGGTGCATATAAACAATTCCCTAGCGTTTGACATTTACATACTACAACCATCTGTTGAGTGTATTGTCCATTAAAGTATATACGACAGATGGCGGTAGGGTTTACAATGATAAATGATCAATGTGTTGTGTCTGCTTGTCTGTGAAATAACATGGAGGTTACTTTAGGATAAAATCAAAACATTGAGAAATATAACGTATCACTTTCAGAAATATTTCACTTCGCAACCGATGAACCATTCTGACGGCCATATGAGTACCCAAGTAACCATATAGTCGCAATATAGCTTGTATATTCTTACTTTGCTTGACTATGGTTAGTTGGGGAATCTGATGAAACTGTCCCTTCTTGAAACTGATCCCTTTCGAATTTCTTTCATTCTCTTTTCGCACACGGAGCGCTCGGTGGAACAGCGACTTTGGACGTGAGCCTCGTCCCAGATCACCATGGCAATTCATTTCAATTCAATGAAACTGACCAAAAAAGGCGGAATCATATTAGAACCAATCAAGGACGATCTACGGAAGGAAATTGCCGGTGAAGCACGGAATGAAATACGAAGCGTTAGAGAAAAAGTCTAAGGGATTCCAAAAGAAGTAATCAACGACGGCGGAAAAGCAGAATATGGTGAGAGCTTTCCAATTATTAAAAAAAAATATATCAAAATTAAACTAAATACATGCCAGGTTTGAAAAAAAAATATATTTTCGAACCTGGAAGCGTGTATGTAATACCAATATCCATTTGATAACGGTGATGCATACATGCGGGGCTTATTGTAAGTGAAAGTAACCTCGGAATGGGCGTGACTCTCCAGACATTCTGAAATGGGTTGCTGGATCTGCAATAGAGCTATCACCTTCTAACTCCCGGACTAAAGCTGTCTACAATGACCATAAATGCGACATTGTAGAGAGAGAGTTCTTCCATAATAACACTGCCGGCCAGTGGGGGTTAGATTGAACACACACACACACACACACACACACGTCGTCCCGTTCCGCAAATACCCGTATCTTAGGGTTTTTGATACTTTTTCTGAGCCCGATGGCCGCCATATTGGATTCCAAAATGGCATCGGACATCGATTTTCTGCACCTTCGCGTCGTCCCCGTTCCGAAAATACCGATATTGTAGTGCATTTGAGACTTTTCCTGAGCCTGATGGCAGCCATCTTGGACTCCAGAACATCCGGACTACATATAATTCGCAGTGGCGTCGCCCTAACCTCAATCTACCTGTTCAACAACTCTCAAAACGCAAACAAACAAAACAATATTGGTTCAAATTGATACAAATCAGTCAAACTAGAGGACCCTGTGTCCTTTGAAATTGATTTGAATGGAAACATGACCCTAATAACGTTTTCAAAGTTGTTGAACAGGTAAAAAGTGAGGTTACGCGACGCCACTGATAATTCGGATGCCATCCCTATCGACACGGATACTATATTTTGATGCCTGAAGACGCGACGCTTGACAAATCGAATGAGCCCCGAATTGAAGTGGAGAAAACGAAGGAAGCAGTTTTCAAGTCATTCATTGCGTCAATTGAAACAAGTATTTGCTGATGAACTGATGCACTTGACGAACGAAACAAGCCATAGTCAAGTCATGTTAGACAGGAAGAATGTTCATAATGACTCGATAACAAGAAACACAATGACTTACACGAAAATGATATTGCTCGAAATGAAACGATTCTGCGGAGAGTAAATTTTCTCGACTTTGTTTCGAAAATGCAGAGCCCTGGTTCGGAGTGTTGAACGCACCCTGGTATAGTCGGTTGGACCTTATACGAAAAATCATGTTTGTTTCGCACAATCGGATAAAATCATTAGGCTTGTAAAACTGAACTGTTTATTACACAATAAATCGTACATGATATAAAATAAAATCGTCTGTAAAAAATACTCGATTTGGCCCGTATATGACCGTCACTTTTGTGCGTACAAACCATTTATCCACTTTTAATTTTTGTGTATTGTGTATAAACTTCCCATATCTCTTCCATTTTTTGTTCAATTTTAGTTTTCTTTAGAGTATTTGAAAGGCTATGAATGGATCGTTGATATGTAGTTCATCATATTTTCCCATATATTTCTACTAATATTTCAAGTAAACTAACAAAACTTGGGGTGACCCCAAACTTTTGATCGACTTGACTTGAATAACTATTTTATTGATTTAAAGCACATGCTAAATTTTCCAACCAATCTATCGCAAACGTATCTCAATGGGTATAGAATAAGGGTTCTTCTTCCGCTTTAATTTCGAAACAATCGGTCATGAATATTTAGTGTGAAAAATGCGGTAACTTTAATAGACGTATTAGTATACAAAAATTGTAAAATATATTAAACCAGTTACATATGAACTAAATTTCAGTCATTACCGTCCAAATGACCAATAAAGATCAAAAATCGGTGCTAAAATGATAGAGATATGAGCACAAAACATTTACATATTTTTTAAAAGGTGACCCAAAACTTATGATCGAGACCTTATAAGATTCGTTTGTCAGTTTATATGTCACTATATTACAGAAAATATTCTCATTTATATGCAATGTGTAAATCCTAAATCGAACTTTCAACGGCTTGTATGACCTTTAAATGATAAGAGTTTGAAATTTACTCGAAAAAATTTTTTTCTTGTAGAATAACTTGACTCCTAAAGTGTCCCAATACTGTTTTCAAAAAGTCATAGGACGTCAAAATCGTATATGTTTATCCAGATAGAGCTGGAATTAGGGTGTGACAGCTTTTGTAAACAATGACTTCTATCGATAATTCGCAGACCACCCTAACCATCGGATAGGGGAAGTCTTTCCCTACCCGATGAGAATGTTGGTTTGCGTGGGCGAGCCTTGCATTTCTAGAAATCATCAAGAGAAGTCATTGTTTACAAAAGCTGTTAGGCCCTAATTCCAGCTCTATCTAGATATATACTACCCGCGATCAAAACAATTATTCCAACGGGCACCTGTGGAAAATGTAAAGCTTACAGCACATTGTCCGTTAACATCACTTTGATCGCATTTACAACCCTTTCGCCTCAGCTATCATCCGCTTCTAGCTTTGATAAATAAAACAGCTTCCATCTCTGTTTGCGAATCATCGTCATTATCCTCATGCACATCTGGTACTGACACTGACACTCGAGCTTATGTACGTACTTACAATCAGAGCAAGAGTAAGCAAAGAAAAAAAAACGCCCATTTGTTTCGCAATTCCTGAGGCGAATTTATTTATAACATCAAATTTGTTTTTCCTAGGCTATGCCATCCCACATTGTTGTTTATATTTGCTGAGATGACTCTTGACTGACATTGCTGGGTATGTCGTTTCTTGGAGCATTGCATTGATCTGCTGAAGCCTCTTACCACCATCATTACAAATATTGGCTCGGTTGGCTCCTTGGTTTACGGTATTAGCAATGCTAAAAATAATCACCCGGAGAAAATAAATAACACCACCTCACAACATTCAAGGGGCTGTCCATATAGCACGTGGTACGTTTTGGAGGAGATTTAGACTCACCCGATTATTTTAAAAATTATATGGATCGTGGGCATTTGCCAACTCCCCTCCCCCCTATCAACTGCCCACGTGGTATATGGGCAGCCCCCAACGACGGCGGTGTGCCAAAGCGAAACGAAGCCGGGTGGTATGATTCATTTGTTTTCCTTTCATCCTTCCTCTGTTTGCCCGTCCCGTCCATTTCGTTATAGCCCCGGCTAACATGACGATACCATATGACTTTCGTCGTGTTGGCTTTCGGCTTCCTCGACGCGCGCGCGTGTGTGCAAGGTATCTCGGGCTGGGTGGTGCATCCCTCGCTGGGCTCTCTCACTCCGGTAACGACATAAACGTCAATCAATCGAATTTATTGAATTACAACAATTTAGATTGAGATGGTGGGTTGTGGTTTGGGAGGGACGGGTAAAGCTTTTCGTTGCGGTTCTTCTTGTTCTCCTTCGCATTTCAAGCTTATTGCTTATCGCACATTAGCTTATTGCGTGCTCACAAATTAGTGTTCTAGATGCACTTCCCACAGTTATTAATTGAGAGCTTTCCATTTTTGGTTTAGTATAATTGTGTGTCAAGGGAAGTCGAGAAATTTTCCGACCCGAAAAATTCCTAGACCGAACCGGGAATCGAATCCAGTCACCGCCAGCATGGTCTTGATTTGTAGCTGCGCATTTACCGTCTGAACTAAGGGACGCCCGTTGCAGTCATGGTCGCCAATTTGTGTTTGCATTCTGCAACGTTTGAAATAGATGTCAGTCGTATTTGCTAAAAAGAAATTCTCCAAAAAGAGTCACTATCGTTGATTAAAAATTAAACGGCTTTCGATTATGCTGTTTCAGTTATGATCCTCCGGCTATATGCTTCCAACCCGGAAAATGTTGCAGCCTCTAGCGTAGTCTTACTTCATATGTTCTACTTTACCGACTGAGCTAAGAAAGACCCCTCCGGATTTATTCTTACATATGCTGAACTTTCTATCTAAAACCGCTGAACGTTTCTTCCAAGCTGCCGAGAGCTGATCAATTTAAATTTTCAGAGAATTTTTTTGAGTCAGCTGTCATTCCAATTTTTGATCAGCAGGTCCAAATTCTCCTGTCCTAATAAGCCCGTTTACTTTTTTGTCAGTCTGAATTTCTACGCAAACTTTTGCAAATTTTGACTTCGCTCGTATCGCTCAACAAGTCCATTGTTTCTGATTTGCCATCCACATCCACCCACGGAAGGCGTCGTGTCAGAAGAACTAGTCTGCCACAAGACGTTCACCAATTGTAATTGTGCTGCTCGCATAAACTTAGTCACCATGCTTATCGCATGCTCGTCATCGTAGTCGACTTAATAATAACTGCACCCTCCCAGTCAGCAAACTCTATGTATCTGCTGCTGGTCAAGATTCGAAATGAAGGCCAGACCGTCGTCATCGGTACGAGCTTCGGGGCTACCCACTGTGGCCCAGAGGGTAGAACCAAAGTAAACATACTTCTGGGATGATCTGTGCGTCGGATGTGCAAAAGTGCGAGTTTCTTGGCTGGTGTGTAGAGATGCGACGTTGTGGTCCGTTTTGGGTTGTGTTTACCCAGAGCTTAGTATGGCTTAATTGAGTGAACGGAGTGTGAGTAGCTGTAGCGTCTGATTGACTGGTGGGTGGGCAGTGAACTTTACACATGGGAGGACTTTTACGGCCTTGTTGATATTGCGATAAACAGGTTTTGCTCAAACGAAAATGCAATCTTTGCAGCATTTCTGAATTGGGGTTCATATTTTTGGTCACGTTACTATGTGTGTTCTATTTTTCGCTCAACGTTATCTACAACAAGACAACTGTTTCAGAGCAGAGCACATTATTTATTAGATCATGCCATATGCCATCACAGAATGGTTGACCTTTCCGTGAATCATCAGATCACGAAGCAAAACGCACTCCAGAAAGGCAACAGCAAATGAACGGGATTACTGACCAGCACCGTGCACTGCAAATTGCTACTCCGGCTGTTTACTGCTACGTGCCATGAATACTAATGTTAGCTCCAATTTACCGTCATTAGCGACACTTTCACGACCTCAGGATCTGATGAGGGCAATAGGTATGTATAGTACTTCCATGTGTCTGAAATGGGACAAATTATCGCGCGATAGAAGAACGGTTTAAGAACGAACCGAACGTGCCCTTCTATTTACTAGCTATCGCAAGCAATTCGTCAAGAATGATGACGATGACCAAGCGTGCAGATAAACAGAATAATCAAATTACCTTCCCGGCACGTAAGCGTGCTCTTCAAGCTCGAAGTTCGGTTCGGTGGCTTAGAACAATACTGCATAGCATAGACTGAAAGTGATCTCGTCGAACGAAAGGAGAAATATATCGACGTGTGAGATTTAGTCGATATTGGAGTTCTTCTTCAAAGCTTTTTACAACTCAACTGGAACTAGTCTACTGATATTCAAATCAAAAACATCTTTCTCATTATTAAATAGTGGAAGATTGTGATAATCGCAGCTGTGAGGTGCCCGCAAGTTCATAGAAAGTAAGAATTGTGGAAACATCGGACAGGAGCGTGGATATGGATGTTCTGAAGCACTCTACAGAAATCCAAATGAGCCAAAAATGAGCAAACAGCCGCTGTTGAACAACTTGACAAATGGATAAAATTTGCAGTCCAATAACTTCGTATGGAAACAATGCTTCGGGATTCAACCATGACCGTCGTACTGCAAAACTGACGCAACGTTTTTTGTGAACAGTAGCGCATACGGAGCCCAAATTTATACTCCAGATTCAATCACGTTACGGACTAGAGGACAGTACAATGACTTCAGGTAGTGGCAGTGTGACATAATAGTAGTGACTTTGAAATAATAATTAGTTATTAATAGAAGTTACCAATAGTGACATTGAAACGGTGACTCAGGGAATTCCAATAAGGTATTATATTGAAATAAACACACCTTTTAGTCAGAGGCGTCGCGTGCCTCATTTGTTTACCTGTGCACCAAACTTTGTTCGTTATTGTTTACCACCACATATTAGTTTTTGTTTTATTTTTCAAAGCTCCATTAATTCGAGGGACATATTCTCAATTACTATATCAATTACTACCTAACGTAACATTTGAGGAGGCCTATCATCTTGTGCAAACAAAACTTGTGTGGCCCTTTTCGCGCTAACCGAAGTAGGAGGAATTGCAAAACTTAACTAGTTCTCGTTTTCATCACAAGGCTAACTCTTTCGACTAAAGTGTAATATCCGTCAAACACTTCCGAAAACATTTTTTGATATAAGCCAGTGTCAAAATCTAGAGAAAATACATAGTCCCCTGGGTAGCAAACTTGAATTAATGAACTCTTTATTCATCACTACACTGAGGCAAATAGACTTACGAATTTCATAAGGCACGACTTATGGACAACACATATGAATTTCATAAGCCGGTAACACGAGGTAGACGAATGGTCAACACACGGGCCACTTAATCTCAACGTCCATGGTTCGGTTCCAGTCTGCTCCGCTTTATTATTTTTTTGTCAACATAGTTTTTCATAAGGTAAATCAGTAACATTCATACTGATGACTGGTAAACGGCTGAACAATGCGTATCATTGATACTTCGCGTATCTGCAGGTATAAAATAGACCCCACTAGCGGTCCTTAGCCTCTTGTCCAGTAACTCCTATCCCTACCTCCCCACGGTGCCGGCTGGGGTACGAGTAACCATAGGGAAGATCGGGTAACCAACCCCGGTGGGACCTTGGTCGTATACTGACAAGGAAGGGGGAGGGACTCCTCTCTCCGGAGAGTGCAGTCTCCGAGCGTCTGTTCACCACGGAGGTGCGGCTCAAAACGGCGTCTGTTCTCCATGTTAGGATCGGCTGATCAACGTCCTGGTGCCAGCATGGGACTCTAAACAGTGCTGTGCACGATGGTCCACCGGCGAGACATTGGGGGTTGCTGCAGGCCCTACAAGCCATCCGTAAAAAAAAAACAAAAGTACAGGAAGCAAGCAATGTAAATACGGACCGGAACAATCGGCATAGACCCAAGCAACGGAAACGGACTAACGATTGGAAACTCGGAACATGGAACTGCAAGTCTCTCAATTTCTTGGGAAGTACCCACATTCTTTCCGATTTATTGAGGGTCCGCAAGTTCGACATCATAGCGCTGCAGGAGTTTTGCTGGAAAGGATCGTCGGTATATACGTATAGGGATGGTTATACCATCTAGCAGAGCTGCGGCAATAACATGATCGTGATGGGCCAAATGCAGAAGTACGTGATTGGGTGGTGGCCAATCGATAGCAGAATGTGCAAATTGAGGATCAAAGGCCGTTTCTTCCATGTCAGCATAATCAACGGGAATACGACAGCTGCCGAAGCCATAACGTCAAAATCGTCATCCGAGATCTTAACGCTCAGGTCGGCCAGGAGGTGGAATGCAGACCGGTTATGGGAAAATTCAGCGCTCACCAGATAACGCCGCCTCTAAGAACATGGCCATACGTAGTACCTACTTCCAGCATAGCCTCCCATATCGGTACACCTGGAGATCACCGCAGCAGACAGAATCGCAAATCGACCACGTTTTGATCGACGGAAGGCACTTCTCGGACATTATCGACGTCAGGACCTATCTCGGTGCCAGTGCTGTAAATTCTCAAAATCATTTGAACATTTTTGATGAAAATGAGAAAAGTAGCTATTCGCTATCAAAGGAGACCTCCTCCGAATGGATGATATCAGTTGCTTAGTCATTTGACGAAGGCATGGATCATTCTCATTTGAGAAACGCTATATATCATTCAATTGAGTGTAACCTACACACAAACGGAGCTCTGGTCGACATATCGGAGAAAAAGCTATTTCAAGCCGACACCAACCTGACTTCTATCAAACCCCAACCCGATGTTGACCCGACATTGACCCGACATAAACCCAAAATTGACCCGACAACAACACGACATTGGGTCGACATCGACCTTAAATTAGCCTTACATTGATCCGACATCGGGTCGACTTGTCTGTTCGGGACCATTTTACTGTATTCCTTCCATACTCTACTGTCGTATATCAAATGATACTGAGTGACTCAATTGACAGTGACAATGAGCTTCGAATGAGAAAGGGGCTCTTCAAATTATGGTCATGTGAGAATTCGTTTACACAGAATTGATTGAATGGTTGTATTGGTTCATCTTCAATCGAATGATATGAAAATTTACAGCACTGCGCGGTGCAAATATCGATTTGGACCACTACCTTCTAATGGTCAAGGTGCGCCAAAAACTTTCCGTTGCCAACAACATTCGGTACCGACGCCCGCCACGGTACAATCTGGAGCGACTGAAGCTGCCCGAAGTCGCAACTGAGTACGTGCAATGCCTCGACGCAGCGTTGCCGGATGAGGGAGAGCTCACCGAAGCCCCTCTTGAGGACTGCTGGAGCAATGTGAAAGCAGCCATTAACAAAAAAAAAAGCGGCTCGACGGAACGATTGGTTCGACGAAGAGTGTCCGGCGGTTTTGGACGAGAAGAACGCAGCGCGGGCGGCGATGCTACAGCAAGGAACCCGTCATAATGTGGAGCGATATAAACAAAAGCG
This sequence comes from Ochlerotatus camptorhynchus, assembly GCF_037179485.1. Classification (NCBI taxonomy): domain Eukaryota; kingdom Metazoa; phylum Arthropoda; class Insecta; order Diptera; family Culicidae; genus Ochlerotatus; species Ochlerotatus camptorhynchus. The sequence goes on from NW_027041234.1 coordinate 514,494, forward strand.
AAGACAGCAAACCCATCTTTTCCGGGATAAGAAGTGCCGCCTGGAAGAGCTGGAGTGCGAAGAAATGGAGCAGCTGTATCGTTCTCCAGAAACACTGCAAGTTCTACAAGATACACTGGAGTCGCTTTTTACGCGGGTGATACGTCCCGCGTAAAAAAAACCGCGTAAAAAAAAACCGCGTAAATTCCGGAATCCGCGTAAAAAAAACCGCGTAAATTCCGAAATCCGCGTAAAAAAAAACCGAGTAAAAAAAGACCGTGTAAGAAAAAACCGCGTAAAAAGCGATATACCGCGTAAATTCTGAAATCCGCGTAAAAAAAAACCAAAATCCGCGTAAAAAAAAACCGCGTAAATTCCGGAATCCGCGTAAAAAAAAACCGCGTAAAAAAAAACCATGTAAAAAAAAACCGCGTAAAAAGCGACTCCAGTGTACTCAACGCATCCCGCCAAGGCTTTGTGCCGCGAGCCGAAATGTGTCGGGATAAGGAAGGGGGTATCTTAACGGACGAACGTGAGGTGATTGAAAGGTGGAAGCAGCACTACGATGGACATCTGCACGGCGCAGAGGTGGAGGACCAAGACGGTACAGCGGATGAGGGGGGCATGCCAGCTCCCACGATAGGTGAAGTTAAGCATGCTATCCGACAGCTTAAGAACAACAAAGCAGCTGGGAAAGATGGTATCAGCATAAGGCATGAGCATGATTGACCGCCCACGGTTGCAACTCTGTTACTGCCAGATCAGCTGTACTTACACATAGATCCAATAGACGATGCTTGGGACTAGCAATCATCCTCAATGTGTAAAAACTGGTGATCTCAAACTAGGCAATACCAGCGCCAGCCGCGCTCGAACGCAGGTCAAGAACTGAATCGATTTCAAAGGCCGTTTATGATACTATTGACCGTGAAGAGCTTTGAAAGATTATGGACGAGAACGGTTTTCCCGGGAAGCTAACCAGACTGATCAGGGCTACGATGGATGGTGTACAGTGCTGCGTGAAGATATCGGGTGCGTTATCGGACTCGTTTGAAACTCGCAAAGGACTGCGACAAGGCGATGGTCTTTCCTGCCTCCTGTTCAACATTGCGCTAGAAGGTGTTATGAAACGTGCGGGCTTTAACATGCGGGGCACGATCTTCAATAAGTCCCGCCAGTTCATCTGCTTCGCTGACGACGTGGACATTGTCGGAAGAACGTTTCAGGCCGTGGTGGAGCAGTACACCAGGCTGAAACGTGAAGCATAAGAAGGTTGGATTAAAGGTGAATACGTCGAACACAAAGTATCTGTTAGCTGGAGGAACCGAGCGGGATAGGGCTCGCATAGGCAGAAGCGTGACAATCGACGGAGATGAGTTCGAGGTGGTGGATGAATTTGTGTACCTCGGAACTTGGTGACGTCGGATAACAACTGCAGCAGAGAAATTCGTCGGCGTATTTTTGCCGGAAGTCGTGCTTACTACGGACTCCACAAGACCCTGAGGTCGGGTAAACTTCACCTCCGTACTAAATGTACCATGTACAAGACGCTGATAAGACCGGTAGTTCTCTACGGGCACGAGACGTGGACGGTGTTCGAGGAGGACCTGCAAGCACTGGGTGTTTTCGAACGACGAGTGCTTAGGACCATCTTTGGTGGGGTATGTGAGAACGGTGTATGGAGACGAAAGATGAACCACGAGCGGGCGCAACTCTATGGCGAACCCTGTATCCAGAAAGTTGCGAAAGCTGGACGGATACGATGGACGGGACATGGCAAAAATGGTGTTTGCCTCGAATCCGGCCGGTACAAGACCAAGAGGAGCACAGCGCGCAAGGTGGTTAGACCAAGTGGAGCAGGATCTTGGAAGTGTGGGATGGTTAAGCAATGGGAGACAAGCAGCCACCGACCGAGTGAATTGGCGTAACATTGTGATGCAGGTGCAATCCTGAGGGATGTCGGACCAGGATAAGTAAGTAAGTAAGCATACCGATTTCTTGCGACTAAAATTCAAAAGTGTTTCTTATGGACGTTAGTTTGCCTCAGTGTATCAGAATGAACCAGGAGAAGCTCATAAGTGTTGACAGGCGCACCGGCGCAATCATCGGTAATAGAGTTCTCCAGATTCACATAAGAGTGCGTGAGACCGCGCGCTACCTTTTTAAGTAGTTGTGATATCGCGATACCTTTTGGTTCTTCTTCTTCTTTATTTTTATATATGGATTTGGGATTTAAGTGTTCGTGAGATTGCGCTTGGAAATCTCTATTGAGAGATTTACAACTGACTCTTTTTGTCTGCAATCAGATATCCAAGTGCACAGCGAGAAATGCACGCTTTAGGCACCCATACATCGCAAATGTTCTTCTAACTTAAACTCACACATTCAAACCGGTCTGCAAGTATGATACATGTCCAAAGTGTACCAGACTGCTGTTCCGTGTTGCTCCCATTCAATGTCTTCTAATGTGTGGGCTGGTTAGATTAGAATACGTAGATGTCCTGTCTAAGTAGATTGTAAGGATTTCAAGATATAGCTTATAAATACAGTAAGTTTACATGTACACTAGCGCCACGTAGTGAGAGTATTTCAAAATTACTTGTGCACCATCACCATTTGTAATGCCTTGATAATCGTACTTATAATGCCGGAAACAGAAGCTTCTGAACTTATAGTAGTTTTTTCGAATATTCCGGACTTTCTGGTGGATCCTCCGGGGTCTCCATATCACGAATTTATACTGATGACAGATTTACAAATGATTTCGTTAAAAGCCTGATAAATTTCAGAAACGAAATATTGTTATTAACTGCATTCAGTTTCAACCTTAAGGCATAACAACACATCCCAAACAAAAGTGGCCGGAGATTTGAACTCAAGTTTTTCAGCGTGAGAAGCATGGATGCTAACCATTTAAGCCCGTATTCAGTTGAATATTATGGATGCAAATCCAGTAATTAAATTGATTTCAGTGAAAGCAGGGCTAGATTTCCGTTTGATTCAACAGTGTAAAATTTGACTCGCATTTTTGCTAACGTTAAACCAACCAAAATGAATAAGTTACATCATAACAACAAATTTTGATTTCAATTTGATCTCCAGCTTTGCTCGGGCAGCCAGCAGCAAGAGTGAGTGCTATTCAGAGGTTAGTAGAAATACTCAGAGGGAGAGATAGGTGGAGAAAACAAAATACAATTCGGCAGCAGGGATTTGTTCCTAAATTATCTTGCAACCCTTGCTAGAAGCTAGCATTTCAAATGACTTTTATTTTTGATTCGATTTACGTGCAAAATAATAATTGATTGCATCGCAATATTTTGCACATTTCTTGGTGCCATTCATTAACCAACGAAGATCAATTAATCAATAGAGTTAGAATATTGTTTTTGGTTCCAAAAACTAGTTGAATTTGAGAAGCACACAAAACACAACGGTGATTGAATTTCTGTTCGATTGCAATACTCTCAAATTTATTCCAGTAAGAATAAGAAATCCTCGGAAAATTCTAATTGGACTGTTCGATTGGCTCAGATTTTGACAGTTCATTTGGCTCAAAACATTCTCTCCACCCATCTCTCCCTCTGAGTATTTCTAGAGATTAGCTACGCACCCAAGAAATCGTGAGAATGGAGGCCGAGATGATGATAAACGTGAGCGAAGGATGAGTGCTGATCGTGGTTCGCATTACAATGCATTCTCACCTAGTCATTTACAGTATGGTGGAAAGAATAGTAAACAACAAATGTTGTGTAGCTACTGTGTAAGAAAGAAGGCCATATCCGTCGTTTCTGTTACAAATTGAAAAACAGCCGTAATTCTGTTCAGTTTTTGGATGATTCTATGGATGCGCCAACGGATAAGAAGTTTTTTGAAAGCCTGGGGGAAGAAGACTACATAATGCGTCGGAATCCGATGGAGATGACGCCGACTATCGTTGTATGTTGTTTGAATCCAATTTCATGTTTAGTAAACTGCTTTGTGAATGGAGGAGGATTGACCTTGGAAGTTGATACCGGTTCTGCAGTAGGTATCAGTTATTGGTAAAAGCGATTTTTGTAAGCAATTCATGGAACTGTTTTTAAAACGATGCGATCGTCGTTTGGCCGTTGGTGATGGGGAAAAGTTACAATTACTAGGCAAGGTAATTAGTATTGCTCAGCTAAATGGTATGGAAGCAGATTGTGATTTACATGTGTTGTACACTCAACATGATTCTATTCCAATGATGGGTCGAAAGGGGATTAATATATTTGTTGATGGACGGAGGAATTTTTCCTCCTTCCTGGGCTACACCCAACCGGTGGATGTAAGATTCGCTTACAATTATGTGGGATTCATCATCAGAGGATGTTAGTGGAGACCGCATGAACCGAGGATGCGATATACCTAGCTGCGGTCCGATGCAAGAAAATTGGAGACCGAAAAATGTAGAGTGTATTAGTGAGGTAAATTAGTTATGTCGAAAAAAATATGAATCCGATTACCAACTGGACTCGAACCACGAACGCTTCGATTATCAGACCTGTGCTTTCTCCACTGCTCTCTCCATGCTCCTGAATATGGATAGCCTAAAAGCAAACATGAAGCACTCATTTTCTCGCATACTCGACTTCGTATGCTTTTTCTGCTGGAGAGATTCGAGGCAAGTGTGTGCGTCGTTTTACAATGTTCTACAATGTGCGTCGTTCTACAAGCTTACTGGTATATTCGAAAGCGTAGATAGAACACGAAATGAAAAAGACAAAAAACCATTACATCGCCTGTAAGGTCAACTTCTAACATTCGCTGCGATGTTCATGAACAGAGGATGATAGGAAACGGAACTAACATTCAATGTAATAGATTTTTGGTTTGCGTGTACTCAAAGATAAATGCAACTAATTTTAACAGTAACAACAGTGGCATCGCGTAACCTCACTTTTTACCTGTACACCAATAAAATCTAGCAATAATTACATTCAAATCGATTGCAAAATGCACAGAACCTTCTAGTTTTACTTATGTTTATAAATTACAGACAGCTGGTGCACAGGTAGATTGAGGTTAGGGCGACGCCCCTGAGTGACAATAACAGCGATGGAATTATAAGTGATATTCAATCAAAATGTGCTTCTACATTCGATAATGATTTCTTCAGATAAGGAGCTGATATTATATTGAAAGATGGTCCACCAATATTTTAAAAAAGCTTTTTCTGTACCACTTCGGCTGCGGGAAGAGGTATGTGATCATGTGGATTTACTAGAAAGAGACGGAATAATAACACCAAAAAAACCAGCGAATGGACATCGCCAGTTCTGGCAGAGATAAAACGTGATGTTGATATTCGTCCTGTAATCGATGGTAAAATATTGATTAATCAGCATAGTATAATTCAAGATGTCTATTCATTACCTTTAGCTTAAGATATGTTTGCTACCCTGGCTGCTAGCAAAGTGTTTTGCTCGTTGCAATTAACACAGCGCTCGATGACGATGACTATGACGTTTATGACGATAAATACGGTTAAAGGTTTGTATACTTATAACAAGGGGTAGCTTCCTCCACAGCCATTTTTACAACAATAATGGACTAAGTTCTAAAAGGTATTAAAGAGGTTAACCGCTAATCGCATGTGAACCTATTGAAGATTGGGTAAAAATCTTTGTATCATGTGAACAGTTCCACGCCAAATGAAATTGAAAAAACTCGACCTTCTCTTCAACCTGGGCAATCATTCGCATTTTTACAAAATTTCGGCCATTTTGGATGTTGTAATTTTGCAATATCGCAAGTATGGCTATCGAATTTACAACCGTTTTCTATACAAGAAGTACTCAAGACGTATGCAGACCAATCTCCCGCGTAATCCTAAGCTATTCTGGACGTTTGTGCAGACAAAAAGGAAAGAGGATGTTGCGATTCATCTAAGCGATAAAAATGCCACTTCTTTAGAAAAATTTAACCCTGGCAGAGCATTTTGAAGAGTGTTTTCAACGACTCGACGGCATCGTTAAGCCAAGTTGCTGAAGGGATCAGAGATACTTCCAGAGACGCGTTCAGTTTTGATATGTTCACGGTCACATTGGACCTCGTCGACTCTGCCATCCAGAAGCTGAAATTCTCGAACGCTGTTGGGCCTAACGGCATTCTATCGTGCACACTCAAAAGATGCTCAACAGAGCTATCCTATCCGCTTTCAAAGGTGTTCAATATTTCATTAGAACAAGGTGTATTTTCTTCTCGTTGGAAATCTTGCAGCTGAGTTATTGACGAAAGAGAAATTCGATGAAGAGAATCGATCAATTCAGATAGGACCTTTTGAAATGTTTATCTAGATTTGTCAGCTGTAGAAACAACATTTCTTCTGACCAACATGGTTTCCGCTCCAAATGTTCGGTCTCATCAAACCTCGCTCCTTTAATTTCCCTATGCCTACGGAATATGGAGGCCGGAGCACATGTGGACGTCGTATACACGGATCTCAAGGCTGCTTTCGACCGGGTTGATCATGCCATTCTACTTGCCATACTCGAGAAGCTCGGTGTCTCTCAAGAACTCACTCGTTCGTTTGAATCGTATCTTACCAATCGAGAGCTTTGTGGGAAAATCGACTCTGTTCGACTCAGGCGTTCATTAACGAAATCGGCTTGATAATTCCAACTAGCTGCCGATCATTCTATGTAGACGATGGCAAGATGTACGTGGTTGTGCAATGCTTGCAGCACCTGATCGATAGTATCGAAGAGTGGTGCTCTAGGAATCTTCTCATGTTGAGTGTTCAAAATGCAATATCATCACTTTCCATCGTAAAACCTATTGCATTCAATTACACGATCGATAACCAACCTCTGCAGCGTGTGGACAACGTTCATGATCTAGGAATTACACTTGATTCTACTTTGACATTTAAGCTACATTACACGGATATCATAGCCAAAGCGGCTAACAGGCAACTCGGATTCATCTTTAAGATCTCTGATGAGTTTCGGGATCCTACCTACCTGACAGCTCTATACTGTTCTCTAGTGCTATCGATCTTGGAATTTGTATTTGTATTTTTTGTATAAATCCATCTGACATAAAACTTAACTAAAAAAAAGCTTTAACACGTTGTACAGAAAAAAACAAAATCATTCTGGTCGATTCCGTAGGCGGTTTCGAAAGACGTTGGTAGAGATATTGAAGTCAAACAAGCTGTAATTGTCTTGGAGTCTTCGACTTGTCGAATCGATGGGATTGTTGGATCCGTACTGTGTTCGTCTCGTTGGCTGGCGCAATAGCTGTCTAGATCGCAGCACTCGTTGAGGGGCGTAGATGTTGAGCTGACTCAGCAATTCAGGGCAGTCTATTTCGGAGCGTAAAATTTTGTTTCCTAAGATAGCTTGGCTGAACTTGCGTCTATCCACTAGCGGTTCAATACCAAGTACGCGTAGGGTGGTGTAGTCGTAATGAGTTGGTCCATGGCAAGCCTCGTAGAGCACATCTCACAAATTTCCGCTGCACTGATTCGATTCGTGAAATCCACACAGCATCGTACGGAGACCAGGCGGCTGAAGCAAATTCAAGAATTGATCTAACTAGCGAGCAATACAGAGATCGCAAACACAGAGGGTCGTCAAATTCGTTCGCTATCTTGAGAATAAATCCAAGTTGACGATTTGCTTTATCAACTATTTCCGAATAGTGCATTTTGAATGTGAGTTGATAATCCAGTACCACACCCAAGTCTTTAACATGATCAACCCGATTCAGTACAGTGCCATTGATAGTATAGTCATGTAGGATAGGATTTCTCGTTCTTCGAAAAGATATGATACAGCATTTGGACACACTGACTGCTAGATGATTCAGTGCACACCAACTGACAAACAAATCTAGCTGTTGTTGCAATTGACGGCAATCATTGGTGCTCCTAACAACCAGGTAGATTTTCAAATCGTCTGCGTAGAACATTAGGCAGCAATTCAGAAGAACGTGGGACACATCATTGAAGAACAACGCGAATAACAGCGGCCCCAAGTTGCTCCCTTGCGGCACCGGAATTGACGGCCAGTCAAATATGATCTCAGCCAACTACAAATTCTCGAAGATGCTCCTAGTCGCTCTAGTTTAGCCAACAGAATATCGTGATTAACTGAGTCGAACGCAGCCTTTATGTCAGTGTATATGCTGTCGATTTGACCGCCTTGCTCCATTTTGTTGATGCAAAAGACGTGTATTCACACAGATTAGTGATGACTGAGATGTTGAAATGTACGTTTTACAGGCCTGGAACATAACATCATTGAGAATTATCTCAAAGCATTTGGATCCGGCAGACATGGACACATCCACTTTACTGCCTTTCTTGAAGATAGGCTGCATGTATGACATCTTCCAAGCAATTGGAAACTGCTGGCTTCGAAGAGAGAGGTTGCATATAGCTTGCAGAGGTTTAATCAACATACCACTACATTTTTTCAATATGCACGCAGGAATACCGTCCGGTCCAGGTGATACAGATGATTTCAGCTTCTTCAGTGCATTCTCCACCATCGTTTGATTAACATCGAAAATATCAATGTCGAATGCGTCCACGGGCAGGGACCTTGTTGCAGTTTCAACATCCGATGGAGACGCAGTTGATGCCTGAAAAACACTCACAAATCGTGCAGCAAATAGTTCGCATTTGGCTTTTGCGGTGGAGGCAGATTGATCTTCCATGCGCATGGTAGATGGAAGGCCGCTTTCATTTCGCTTAGTGTTTACAAAATTCCAGAACTGTTTAGGATTTCTTCGCAGATTGTCCTGAACACGTCTTACGTATCTGCCGTACAAGTAACGGTTATAGCTCCGATAGTGAATTATTAGATCGAATACGTCGAAGGTACTGTAAGCGAGAATTGGACCAAGCAGGTTTTCTCCGAGGTCTTGACAACGCAACACAGAATGTGAAGCAATCGCGCAGTATACTGTTGAAGCAACTAACAGCATCATCTACGTTGCTACACCGACAAACAGTAGACCAATCAACTTGAGAAAGCATAGAGTTGAGTGCGTCATAATCAACTTTACTAAAGTCACGATTATGTTCATCGACGTTCTCAACAAATGGAAAGATTGCTGAACAATACACCGTGAAAACAAGAGCTGGATGATGAGGATCGATATCCACTACCGACTCCGGGGCCTCATCAACTGAACTGCAATCTGTCATGCAAAAATGTTCGAAAATGACAAATCAAGCGTTCTGTCCAAGTGATTGCGTATCATATTTCGTTGTCTAAACCCTCCAAAACCAAGGCTGTCCAGAAGAATGCGGCAAGCTTGAGAAAAATTTGATGCAAGAGGATCAGCAAATGCGTAGATGTTGTTCACTGATTTCCAGACGATTCGAGGCTGATTGAAATCCCCGAAAAAGATGATCCCATCATCGCTACCCATCATTCCATTAATTTCCAAAACAATGTCAGCGTGGATGCACTCGCAATCAGCGGACTTCTCTGGTGGTAACGAAGAGACCTTGTTTCGGATGAGATCTTTACCCATATGTTCTCCATGCTTGCACCCGAAGAGGTTTGCACTAAAGCTGCTTCGAGTTTGTTAGAAACAGCTATTAAAACACCTCCACCACGTGTCCTGGTACTGTTCAAAGCAGAACGATCGGTTCGATAAACGCTGAATTTGGTGTAGTAGTATGCCGCCGCTTTTCGCATGTCGGTCCCATAGCAGTTTTTGTCAAAACTTTGTTTTTCAATGCAAATGGTAGCTAATCACCCGTATTTTCAGAATACAGGATGAACATAAGAAGTAATGGTACGAATATCAAGCTTAAAATGCGATTTTTTCGGCTTGCTGATTTTCGTCATGGGATAGAAATGCGAAGAGCGGCAGTATGGTGTCCGTATGAAACAGTTTGGATAGCGAGGATCGAGTCTATTAAGAGGAAATTCGTTCGATACGCTCTTCGCCACCTTCCTTGGAATGATGCAACGAACCTTCCACCATACGAAGATTGTTGCCAACTCATGTGTATTGAAACTCTTGAACGTAGACGGAATCCTTCTGGAACGCAGCCTCCCCTCAGGATATGTGCCACATCTAAAAATAATTCCAGTGTGTTCGGTGATGTGAGAGTGAATGACGACCAATTGATGTCAACGTTAACATAATCTATCTCTAAGGTCATGGAGCAACTCAAATCGTCCTTCAACCCGGGAAAGAACCGGTTGCCGAATTTATTTCGCAGAATGTGTCTTATGTCACAATTTCATATCGCTGTTCTTCATGTGTGGGATACTTAGTATCCTCTCCCAAAAACTATAAATAACAGCTATAGTTGGCTTACCAACTCCTCCTCATCATCTATTTCGTATATCCCCACCCTCTTCTGAGGCATATTTCCATCCTGCTGCGAATTTGCACACATTTTTCCTGTTCACATAAAGGGAAGCAAACGAGCCGTGCATAACTATCGTCGAATTGCATCTTTGAGTGCTGTTTGGAAATATTATTATGGAACCGTTCCTTTCGCTTTGCAATCCGTATCTAAGTGCCTATCAGCACGGGTTTAATGGCGGTCGCCATTAATCACCAATCTGCTGTGCCTCACATCGTACATTACCGATAGTTTGGCTGAAAGGGTTCGGACGGAAATTATTTAAACCGACTTCCATAAGCGAAATCATTGATGCAAGCGGTAATCTTCTCAGAAGATTCTTCTAAAATGGTTCCATTGGTATCTTCAATGGTCGCCAATTTATGATTGTCATAGGAAATTGCAGAACAGCTAGCTTCTGCACCGACAGACCGACCATAAACTTAAACTAGAAAATCAATAACGGTCGATCCAAATGAGCAGCTATCCGATCTGTCAAAACCATAGTATTTTTTAACTAGATAAAAATAATTTGTCCCGAATAGATCAGACACGAACCAACTCATAAATTTTGTAAGCGTGTGCGTGGCTAAACGTTTTCCGCGATCATGGGAACAGATGTCAACAGTGTATTTCAAGCTCAACATTGCATTAGGTCCTAAGTAACATTGACAGATTCGCTTCGTCGAGTTTCTCTTTGTATCGCCACGGCCATGTAAAGGTATTGCCAGTACGGAGATCGATAAAAGAAATTTTTATCTAGCATCTAATATGACAAACACATCAAGAACTGGTTATGTGCTCAAGTTATTAACGAAAGAAAAAGTCGACGAAGAGAATCGTTCAATGTTACTTAGGACCTATTGCAATGTTCAGCTTGATTTTGATCAGAAAATTCATGGTAATTTCAAGCTGAACATTGCAATAGGTCCTAAGTAACATTGAACGATTCTCTTCGTCGACTTTCTCTTTCGTTAATAACTTGAGCACATAACAAGGCTGTCCACGAGACAGTTGCGATCAGCTGACTTTTTTGTTTACCAAGAACTTTTGACAGATCACAGTAGAACTGACAGTTCATTCTCATATGAATTCAGCACCATTAACACCAGATCACTCACACACTCTTGATTTCTAGCTGTCAGTTCCACTGAGAAACGTCTCTTGGATCACCTTATCGTTTCTTGTTGTGTTTGTCATATTAGATGCTACATAAAAGCTTATTTTATCGATCTGTGTGCTGAAAATACCTGGGAATGTTTTTACATGGCCATGGGGATACAAAGAGAAACTCGACGAAGAGAATCTGTCAATGTTACTCAGGACCTAATGCAATGTTCAGGTTGATTTCAATGCTCATTCATGTCGGTTTGTCGTTGGATTGTGTGCAACATCAGGTATATCATAGTGAAGCCACCTGGGACTGGTCTGATCATCATCTGATTTCTTATATGTAGAAATGACCTGCTTTTCACGGCATTCGAGTGACTGAAGTGAAAGATCTGGGTGTTGTTTTTGCAACGCAACAATTATTGAAGCAACACATTTTTGTCGTTGAAAAGGCGTCGAGGATTCATTTTGAAGATAGCTAAGAATTTCTCCGATATTCACTGTTTAAAATCTCTTTGCCTCTTTCATCAGGGAGCAGTGCGATCGGCGCTTGAGTATTGTTCTGTGGTTTGTAATGCGAAATACAATAAATGCGCCAAAAAAATCCAATAGCCTACTTTGGACAGATTCGCTTCGACTGCCTTGCTAATACAATACAGATAGTTTTGGTGAAGCTTGACACTTCTCGAAGTCAATATGAAGGGCGTTGATGTAACTCATCAAATTGGAGATATGTATACATAATAGTAGAGCGCCTTTTCATGGATCCATGCTAGAACTCAACGTGTCATGCAGAAGGCTAGAACTTTGGTTACAAAATTCAGGGTCGACAGGTTGGTAATTATGCTCGCTGTGAATATGCTGCACAGTTCTTGATGAACGTTGGTGGAATACGATGTGGTCCTTGTCCTTCCGGTTAGTTAACTAAAAAGATGGATTTGCAAATAGCGTCATGTCCAAAGTTGAACTATTGCAGACCAATGCCATACTTTGGTTGGTAAATGCTCGATGTACTGCAGCGGGGGTGCAGTTTGATCGGATTTATAAATGGTTCGGAAGAAGTTGGCTAAGATGTTTGCATAAGTAACAGCGATGGTTGATGTTTAATAATTGACGTCCACCGGACAAGCAGAGCAGAGCAGAGCCTTTCCAAGGTTGATCGAAATTTCTGAAAAATACCTTCATTCGTTTGAGTTGATAATTGATTTAATTTATATACGCTATACTGCTGTTATACGCATAACTACCCATATTCTATGCATTCCTAGTGAACCGTAGAACTCTTATGCGTATTACAGCAGTGTACATGTAGAATATTTAAGTCACGAGTTCAAATCTCACCCCGGAAAAGTCACGAATGACCCAAGAGTCTCGCGAATGAAAACAGATCCACACAATCTAACACCAGCATCTTGTAGAGCAAACTTCCTTTATTGAATAGCATTCTTAGTTTGCATGGGTATGATTTGATTCTCGAGAAATTTGCATCTAAAGCGTTTGGTTTTTTCGCCAATTTCAATTGTTGGTCTAGCTTTAACCTAAAATCTGGACTGACAAAGGGTTGATTTATGTAGCGGATTCATACCACTGATGTAGTAGAGCTGCAGGCAAAACATTGACTCATCTAATATCTAAAAAGATCGAAAACAAAAACGTAGTTTGTAATGCTTAAAACAGCTAAGTTTTCAAAAACAACACGGCTGCGACTTGTCACTTCGAATGAGAAATGCCGCGTGGATTTCTATGTTATAGCGGCAGTATTCTCAGGGCAAGTCCAAAGTCCTTTCAGATTAGTAGTCGGTAGAAGCAACCGTCCCACGGGGTATCGAAACGTTTATCGAACTTGCATTTTTCGTCGAAAGTTGGGCAATAGGATTAGAAACAAGATGCAGAAGGCTTGAAAATATTTCATCGGTTAAAATTGAAAATTACGCGTTTCAATCTGAGACTTAGGCTTTTAATTTATTGTATTCTATTCTTAGGTAAAATAGGTAAAATATTAAAAACACCTTCTATCTTTCTGCATCTTTTTTCCAATCCTATTGACATCTCAATAATAAGCGCTGAATGTAAGATATCAAAGAAAGCAATTCACAAGACACTCATGTCTATGCGACGCAGAATCGCATTGCTTCCGAAGCAATGATGTTTGGTAATGTTTTTCATCTAGAACCATTCCAACTATCCTCTTTTTTCCCAGCCTATTCTCCGGTTAGTGACTTTGCAATATAATGCAAAAAAGAAAACCTGCTGCTCCGAAGCAAAACCTGCTCAAGGCAGAAAATATACACAAACGAACGTAACAAAGAATAAAACACAACCAGATTCGCCTAATGGGGTGGTCAGAATCAGGTTCTCTCTCCTTCGTCAGCCGGAGGAGAATGGCAAATTGGCAAGCTAGCACGGCAAGCAAAAGCCAGTAGGTAGTACCCACATACCATGTCGATCGTCGTCGACGTGCTCTATCTGGCCGAACGATACCCGTAATCTAATTTGCGGTACAACTACTAGTGCTACTTACACTTCCAGAATTCGGTCACCCTTCTTGATACCGGCCAGCTCGGCCGCTCCATTATCCAATACGGCACTGACGTGCTGCAGCGGAGCGTACAGCTCACCATTGATCGACCGCAGCTGGCCACCCTCGCTAACCTGGCCGCGGACATTGAATCCGAAGCCCGTTTCCGTCTTGTGGATCGTCACCACTCGGGGCCCATTCGCATCCCTGATGCCGTTTCGAGTTGTGACACCCGGTCCGGTGGTGGCCATACTATATCCTAAATGCCAATCAGGTTTTTTTTTCCCCTTAGCACTTCACACAAGCACTGATTAAGATTTTTTTCTCCGAAACTCAAATTCAACTTTTTCTCTAGTAAAATTTGCAACACACTAAATCACTCTCACGCTCCAGAAAGGGGAGCTCCGCACATCGAACGGGTAACTTTTTCTTCACTCTTCGCCGTTATTGATTGGCGATTTTTTCTTCCTTTCTCCTCGCACCTTTTCCAAGTCGATTCCGACCATCAGTAATGCGAAGAAGTTGTACGGCACACACACAAAATCCCCTATTCACACATAGACACTTTCTTCCAGGATGCAGAATCCCTGGCAGCTTATTCTTCAAGATTTTTTTTTTATGAATCAAACTGCAGCAGCTGCGGAAGCGGAACACTGTGTAGCAAATTTTGAATTAAAAAACTCCAGCTGCTCCATGCACTTCAACCGACCCGTAACCGAACAGGAACAGGAATCCTCCTGAAGCACTTCACGACGGTTGTCCCTACCGGGGCTCTCTTGCTTCCGATGGTGGCGAATGGACTGCCCGAAAAAATTATCGAAGAAACAAAAAGAAGCTTGCAAGTGGAGATAGGTGACAGATCGTTTGAAGCAAAAAAACTGTTGTTTTCGTCTAATTTAATTTAGACGAGTGTATGCGCAGTAAACTCGTCTAAAAATAGATTGCTGTCAAATTGCAATGTCAAAACTAAGCCCATGTGGCGGATTGTCTACATTTAATTTTCCGTGCACTCAAAAATATTACTAAACTAAACTATTTCAAATTTATACTAACACCGAATTACGGAGGGGAATTTTTTCGTTGGTATTACTTTTGATAGACTTGCAGACGAAAACTGCTCGGAGGTCATCGGCGTGGTTTTGCGTGAAATCTTACGGTGCGGTGGGTTTTGCTAGTGAAATTCCCGTGAATTCATAGCATTAACAAGTTTCCCGGTCTTTACTGGACTATATTAAGAAGAAAGTTTTCAATGAAAAAGATGCTGATAAAAATCATACTGAAGAAGTGGTGTGACGGTGACGCACGAAGGGCTCGGATATACCTCGCAGATGAAACGAACTCGTCAACCTGGGTGAATAACAGCGTTGCCAGATATACCAATTTATCGGTATTTATACCGATTTTCAAATTTGATACCGATATACAGATAAACTTTCTCAGAATACAAATTTTTGAGTTTCAATACCGATTAATACCGATTTTTTATTAATAATCAAAATTATTACTGCCTGCCCGCACTGAATTGTCAGAGAAAACTATTGTGAGAGACTTTTATCTCTTGAAAATTAAAATTTTTGAGCCTACTCTAAAAAAAAATCATTTTGAAAAATGTCTTATGCATGACCCAACAAACAATTTGAGTTGATCAACAGCTGAATAAGCTATTTTTTAGCTGAAGAAGCTTGATTTTGCCTGAATAAGCTCTTATCCAACATTCAATGTTTGTTGGGGATACTCTTTCGACTAATGCTTCCATTTCCTCGGTGTTTGTGGCTACCAAGGAGTTGAGAAACAGCTGATGGCTCATCTCAGTAATCTCTGGAAATCGGGAAATACTTTTATTCAGTGGAAAAAATAGGTCCAAAAAACGTTAATTTTTGAACTTCCTGAAATTTTTTTAATCTTCCCTTCGAAGTTTCTTCCAACTTTCCCTAAGCATTTCCGTCCACCTTACGCTATAAAATAATTTACCGATTCCTTCCGGAAAGCTATTTCGACTTCCCTTGGAAGCTTCTTCTGGCTTCACTCGAAAGGTTATTCCGTCTCCTCCTGTCAATTTTTTCAACTTCCCCGGGACTTCAGAATTGCTTCCAGAGTTTTATTGCGGTTCCATTAGTTTCAGGAAAATTTCAGGAACTTTTCAGAAGTTCTGAAACTTCAGAACAGTTAACTTTTGGGTAGGTTCCGATAAATTAAAGACAGTTTCATCTACTACTGTTGAAATTCGAGAACCCGGGAATCTCAAGAAAGCCCAGAGAACTCCAATGAACTTAAGGAAACTGCAATATTTTGAAAACTTCACAAGCCCAAAGAATTTTAAAGAAATTTAATGGTTTTCAGGAAAGTTCCATTTGTTTCAGGAAAATTGAGATAACTTTAGGGAAGCATTAGGACATATAAATTCAAGGAAATTTCTGAACCTTTAAATGAGTTACGAGAAACTCAGGGAATTTCCGAAAACTTCAGTTAAGATCCGAGAGGTTCATGAAAATTTTGGAAACGTAAGGGAAGTTACATGAACGTTAGAAAATTGTGAGAACATTTTAAGGGAACTTCTGTGTTTTTTATCAGCAGTTTCGATATCTTTAAAAAACATAAAAAATCGGGAAGATCAGGTTTAATGCTGATGTTCATTAATTAAAAACCTACAAAGGCTCAATGGGGTTGTACGCAATGGTGATGTAGGACTACGTGGTCTTATATAATAAATCTTATTTGTTAACTAGAGTAGGAGCTTCTGTTTTGTGTAGGAATATGAATTTGAGCGGGGTTCTCTCCGTATGACGCGCTTGACATTGATGGCCCACAGCGACTCACGAAGAGCTACTGATTCCGATCAATAGCGGTGCGGCTTCTTCCTCCTTCTATGGATACTCATGTGAGCTGCAGCTTGCTGCTTGCAGGCAGCCTTTCGTTGTGTACTGGAGAACACCACCACTCACCACGCGGTGGTTGAATAAACACCGTTTGGTGAGATCGTATGGGATTCAACTTTGAAATCTGTGTTAGGGAAATCGCTTTTTGCAGGCAATCGGTGATAATTTTAATTTTCATAGCAACAGTTACACACTCGTGTAATTTTCAAAAGTGACATTTTGAAAAAAAATGATAAAGTCTTAATTTTAGCAGAAACGTAGAATTAAAATCCATCATCTCAGGATCAAAATAAGAACACTTTCATGCCGCAACCGACTTTGGTTTTTGAAATTGAACCCCAATGTTGCCTTCAAGAACATGGTATGTTAGATTTAAACCCAAGAGAGAGGCGCCAGCTAGCTTTGAAGCCGATCGCGTAAACGTCAATGCGAACCAGTCCTGATCTGTCACTGCGAACCGAAATTTTGATTCAATAAAGTCGGGGAAGTATTGTTAATCGGAAAAAAATCTGCGTATTGTTTTTTTTTCAAGATAGTTGTTTTGAAATGGCAGTTAATGACGGTGCTGAATACAAATGTTTTTGGACGTTCGGCGTTTCTGTTACTTATTGTGAAACAGGGAGAGGGTGTTATTAGTAGTTTTCACGCAAAGGATTTATTTTACATTGAAATAGAGACAACTTGTAGGGATTGAAGTGAACAATCGTTACGTCCGTGGCGATAATGATTTCTTGATCCGCGTTTTCAATGTCATCAAATTGAAAATCCGGCGGGATTGCTTTGAAATCAGCGTATGTGTGATCCAGAAGCGACGGGCAGGAATAGGTAAGGATGTCGATAGGATCACTGGGTACCCGTCGTCTTCGTCGTTTGTCCCGTCATCGTCATTGATCAAATAAGCACACAATGTAGGGATTGCAGTTTTGCTCAATCTGGTGCTTTTGCCAGCCTTAGCATAACCGATCGCATCAAAATGCATCTGCAAAAAGGTAAATCATTTCTAATTTTTCACGTTTCATGATTATTTGCATATGTATTCTTTACGTACGTTGCATACTCTCATTGCATCTGTGACGCTAAAATCAGCTCCTACATTACAAAACTCAACCCACCGTGCTTGAAGCAATGGATCGTTTGGACCGGTGAAACAACACATCTGGGTGAGTTTTCTTGTTCCAGCCGCAACGCTTCACTTGACAATGCATTTTACCTGCTGTGTATCACTTTTAACCTCCTCCTAATCACCAGAATTCACAAAATCAAACCCGTTTAATACGAACCCGATAGCTCTAAGCAATATGCAGTAAGATACTTTCTCACAACATACAGTTCACGACAAGTTTGAACACTCCGACGGCAAAACTATATCAACAAACCGAGTGACAAACGCACATCCTCGCTTGAATGATTCTTTCCATCAACAATTTTTTCAACAAAAAGGAAGAAGAAGAAGACAACCAAAACAAAGCATCTGTCATTTGAGCTGGCTCCTCTCTCTTGGATTTAAACATATCTAGATAGAGCTGAATTTAGGCGAAACAGCTTTTGTAAACAATGACTTCTCTGGATGAACTTTAGGAATTTAAGGCACGCCCGAGTAGGGAAAGTCTTACCCTACCTAATGGTGATGTTGATTTACGTGGGGGAGCTTTGACTTTCTAGACATCATCGAAAGAAGTCATTGTGCACAAAAGCTGTTACGCCCTAATTCCAGCTATATCTTGATATGGCAAATGATATCCGTGATGGTTGAGTAATGCTGAGCTATTAGGGTATTAAACACATATGAGGCTGGTGAGCTTTATGTTGTTTGGATTGAGGGTGATGCGGGGTGACGCCAAAGATGTGGACTGTAGCTCTGCTGCTTGCAGGTAGCATTTCGTTGTGTGCTAGAGAACAATGTTCAACGCCACGCGCCGAAAGCACTGCCGCTGCTGATGCCGACGACCGGACACCACCACACACGGTGATTGAACTGAATCCGATGAGCGGTTGAGGGCAGCCTTGACAGCTATTTGCTTGCGGGGAGCCTTTCGTTGTGTTCTGGAGAACACCACCACTCATCACGCGGTGATTGAATAAACACCGTTTGATGAGACCGGATGGAATTCAACTTTGAAATATGTGTTAGGGAAATCGCTTTTCCCAGGCAATCGGTGATAATTTTAATTATCATAGCAACAATTTCAACGTGGGTAGATCACCTTTTCGTGGTACGTTACGGGATGTAAAGGGTGATACGGTCAAAATTTGGTCAAGGGAAAACGCGTGTAAATCGGTGAAATCGTTTATTTAAAAAATCAAATTAAATTTCTTTTTCAAGTTCAATTAGTATAAAATTCAGGAAAAATATTCAGTTAGGCTTCCGCTTTTCCAAATCCGAATTGCCGGGCCTTATGCTTGACCCCTGCCATCAGATTTTGTACAGCCACCTTGTCCACCTTCTTCGCCGCAGAAACCGCCGGCCAAAACAGTACGGAACAACCGTGTTTCTTCAGGAAAGGCAGCAGACGTTTATTCAAACACTCTTTCACGTAAATTTCTTGGTTGACAGTCCCGGAAGCTATGAAAATGCGGCTTTTCAAGCCACAGGTACAGATGGCTTGCCAAACCAGATATTTCTTTGCGAACTTTGACAGTTTCATGTGCTTGAAAACATCTGCTACCTTTCCCCTTCCTTTTGCCGTATAAAACTCCTGTCCCGGAAGCTGCTTGTAGTCGGCTTTGACGTAGGTTCCGTCGTCCATTACCACGCAGTCAAACTTCGTCAGCATCGTCGTGTACAGCCTCCGGGATCGCGCTTTGGCCGTCGTATTTTGTTTATCATCGCGATTTGGAGTCACTACCTTCTTGTAAGTCGATAGTCCGGCTCGTTTTTTGGCTCGATGCACGGTTGTAGACGATACACCCAGCTTATTTGCGGCATCTCGGAGAGAGAGGTTAGGGTTTCGCTTGAAACTACCGGCAACTCTCTTTGTCGTCTCAGCGGCTTCCGGTTTTCGATTTCCCCCCGATCCAGACTTCCTGGCTGTCGACAAACGTTCCCCAAACACTTTAATTACATTTGTAACGGTTGATTTGGCAACTTTTAGCGATTTTGCCAACTTTGCGTGCGAGTAGCTCGGATTTTCGCGATGCGCGAGCAAAATTTTGATACGCTGCTCTTCTTGCTTGGACGGCATTTTGACAACTGAAGAGTGAATTCCAAAATCAAAATAGGAGCAACATTCTACACACACACACCTTCAAAATGAGGGGTGTTCAGGTTTTTTAAATGCAAAATTGAAAGAAATACGTCAAGTTGATATTGACCAAATTTTGACCGTATCACCCTTTAAGATCTACCACCGATTCCTAGTCCTGACTACTTCAAACTAGGGGAACAGGATTTTTCAGTAATCAAAGGAACACATCTTAGTCCTTGTTACTTTGTATGCCTTGTTGATAGTGACAAGACTCGGCTTTGTCTACCGAGAATGATCTTGAAACAAGAAAAAAAATTAGTTAGTTGTCTTCATCTATGTGATTCCTAATCTTATTTTTAATATTCGTTGTTCCCTAGTTTGAAGTGGTTAAGACTAGGGTTCTGATGCATGATCATTATCGGTGTCATTCCTTAATTTTGTTGCTAACCCTAATAAAAATTGTATGGTTAATTTGCTTACCGACGTGTTCTGGGTATCATCCAAACCATTTGTGGAATAGTTCAATGATTTGGGTTATCGTTCGTTTATGGTTATTTTTTATTAGGGAAGGAATCTAATTTTGACTAACAAAGGGGCGCGCCTTTGGAGGGTGTTTCAACACTCCGAAGGATATAAATAGCGGGACCTTTCAATTAGAGTCGGATCCTTGCGATAAATGCAAGAGTGGTAACTGTAAAAAAATCGAATAATACTTCATCATTTCTCAATAGTGATGGAGTAATACGACATGCACTAAACTAAAGACACGGGATATATTACAATAGATCAATTTACTGGTCGCAGTACCCAACAAACAATTTTAGCTGCAGATTAGCTTATACTGCCAAAATTTGCCTTATGCAGCTAATTTTTGCCTGTATAAGCTGAGCTGCAGCTAAAATTGTTAGTTGGGTAATGTTAGGTCCCAAACAGAGGGAAAAAAAATTTCACATAATTACAATTTTCAATAGTGACATTTTGAAAAATGATAAAGTCTTTAATTTAACAGATGCGTAGAAACATTTTTAATCCATTGCTGATAAAATGATTGAAATTGGTCCAGGGGCAGCTGAGTTATTAACGTTCTAAATATTTCATAATTTTGTTATGTTCCAATTTTGGTTTTCACAAAGTGTACCCCTATATTAAAATCACAGACGTAGTCCTACGTAAAAAAAATGAGAGCGCTAAAGAAAATTCAGGGACTTTTAAAGAAGATAAGCGATTTTCTGGTAGTTGCATAATAACCAGGAAAGTTACGAGTTCTTTGAGAATGAGCAGAGAACTTCAAAACAGCCCCATTAACTTTAGGAAAATTGTAAGAACTTTCAAGGAGTTCCGAAGATTTATGGAATATTTAGAAGTATAATTCAGGAATATTCCGAAAACTTCAGGAACATTGTGGGATTTTTAGGGATGTTTTATGAATATTAGGAAAATTGCTGGATCAATAGAGCATGCGACGAACTTCAGGGAATATTGTGCTAACATCCCCCAGAAATCTATTTCTTCTAGATATTTTCCCATCTTCTCCTTGAAGTATCTTTCAACTGTTCCGTAAGCCCTCTGGCGTCCGACTTTTTCCAGAAGCTTCTTCCAATCTACCTTAAGAAGTTTTTCCAAGTGTCTCTTGGAAATTTCTTCCGTCTTCTTCAAAAAGTTCAATTAATGTTCTACCGGATGTATCTATCGAGTTTTCCCCGGAGTTTGTTTCGTCTTCCTCTGGCAGTTTCTCCATAAGTCACTCTCCGTAGTTTTTTTTTCCGATTTATTGGAAGGTTTTTCCGAGCTTTTCCTAACTTCCCGTGGAAATGGCTACTCCGGGATTTGCTTCCGATTTCCAAACTTTTCTGGCTTCTGGATTTGATCCGAAAGTTTCTAAAAAGTTTAGCCAGAATTGTCGCAATACCGATTTTTAAATCATTTTATACCGATAATCATGAAAACAGTCTGGCAACGCTGGTGAATAATCCGGTGCTCGATGACAGATAAGAATTCGATCTGATTAGCCGTAAGTATTAGGTAGAGTCGGTGTATAATGAGTCACGCCAAGAGAAAAACAGTTGAACTCGCATCACGGTTTTCGAAAGATTCCAATTCTTTTCACTTGGCAACAGAGGACTTCTACATCAACTTCAAATGACTTCTAGCGAGAGAAAAAATACTGCGGCTGTAGTAAATCATTATATCAGTGATTTTGTCAAATTATCTTAACAAAAAATAGTAGAAATTCTCATTACTAATCATTACCGAGCGTATTCCATGACAATTTAACGCTCACTGCGTGTTTATGCTCATTTCTTCGATTATATTTTATATTTTATTGCAATACCTTTCGTGAACCTTTCATAGCATCGTAATGTTTATTTACTTTGCACGATAGGTAGCCGCTTTGACAGTTCAATAGGTAGACTTGGCTTCACTCTTGGCGTGACTCATTATTCACCGACTCTAGTATTAGGTACTGCATCGTGACGTCATAAATGAACTCAGTGTTAATCGGCTGAACCTTTTTGACAGTTCAGTGGTACTGTTTACAAGCACTTAGTCGTTTTTTCGAAAAAAAATAATTCTAAAATTTCCGATTTTTAACTTAAAAATTGCAAAGGAACAGCGCGTTGAAAGGATTTTGCTCGCGGACATTGCAGAAGTGTGGTTTACATCTCACTCAGGTATGAAAAATTATCGAGAAAATCCACCCAAGCAAAAATCGACTAAGTCCACGTAAACAGTACCACTGAACTGTCATCAGATTGAGGTTAACCCCCACGGTGCAAAACCTAATTGTTGGGAATATGGAAGAGTTATGTATTTACTACGATTCCATCTGAACCAGATCGTACCACTTCCAAGCGGAGGACGGAGTCGATCAGAAGGCGTGGATATCGGTGCTGATGAACCGTAAGGAAAAGGCACTGTATTTGTTGGTATTCTTACACTCAACACCACAGATGAGTCCTAGTCTTATCAAGCTACAGAAGACGGTGACATCCAGAACCTGCAACTTGTGGACGAAAAAGCTTCTGATCACCTGGTCCAACGTAAACAACAGTCATGGTAGGTATTGGGAAACCAATACCGGTTAGTTCGATGTATGATCGCCAGGCAGTATGTGATACGAGCCTGCGCCGATGGTCCGGCAAAAATACTGCCCTCCTCCAATGCACACTGCACGATCGACGATAGTGCATTGTTACAGCTGTGATCCGTCTGTGATTACTGATTACGAGGTATCACCGATATATACGGATATTCTCAGTCAATTTACATTTTTATTATTCCTTTTTGTGGTATATAATTCTTTATTTTATTGGTATATTATTATTTATTATTTTATTATTATTAAAATATAACTTAATCATTACGGAATCCTTTGTTTACTTTTTATCAATAAATCACTTGACAGCAGTCACTTAACGCAATTTGACCAATAAATGAACTTTATACATTCTAGGAATATCGCAAGTTTATACAAGGCAGTAAATAAATCATTTTTATACTACACAGAAAAAAAAGTTGTTGAATATTACATCCAAACTGCTGCAACCAGGTCAATCCATCGGTTGTGTAATATAACGTTGTACGATGTACATCGATTTTACGAACAAAATTACATCCATTGATGTAATATTGTATCTGATTTTTGCTATTACATCATTATTTCATACATCAGCTTGAATTACATTGATCGATATTACATTTTTTTTTGCTGTGTAAGTTTGCATTCTCTCCCATTATACGAATCTATGCGTCAGGCAGGAGAGTTGCCATTTAGCGTAGTTTTTAATCTATATAGATTTGAATATTTTTTGAGTGTAGAATAGCAGGTTTATTTGAAAGTTATACATCTGTCAAATGTACAGTACTGGACAAAATAAATCATACGCTCAACCCAAAAAAGTACATTACATCATACTTTTTTTCTATTTTGCACGCAATTTCAGCAGTATATTCAGAAAAGTTCAAGTATTTCTCATAGTGCATTCAATTAGCTGAATGAAAATTGTTATAATATTCTACTATTTTTGTTACAAAGTTAAATAAATATATGCTCACTTTTGTGTTTGAACAAAATAAATCATACACTCCTAAAATTTTATTTTTTAGCCATCGAATAAAAACAAAATCTGAAGATTTGGCATCATGGCGCAATATTTGACAGTTCTTATTCCGGGAAGCGTGCGCCTCGCACCATTGTGTTTTGTTTGCGTCATTTGAAAAGTGAAAAATTTCGGGAAAGCAGATTTCGCTCGATGTTAGAAATTTGGTGATTCGCGATCGTCAAAAAGGAATTTATTTTCGTAAAATTGCCGAAAAGTACTTGATCTCAGTTGGAGCTGTTCAGCACATATGGAAAAAGTACGAAACACGAGGAATTGTGAGGAATTTATCCGGACAAGGACGTCATCGTGCGACAAGTAATCGTGATGACATCATAATTGTTCGAATGGCTAAGCAGAATCCGAAGTATTCGTCGAGGCATATTGTGGAACCGATGGATCTCAATGTAAGTCGACATACTGTGCCCCGGCGACTTAATGAGAGCGGTTTGAAAAGCTGTTTGGCATCGAAACGTCCTTTTATCAACAAGCGGAACCAACGGAAGCGACTGGAATTTGCTAAAAATTACGCCGGAATGACTGTGGACGGATGAGAGCAAATTTGAGTTATTTGGACAGAAAAGGCGACCAAGGGTTTGGCGAGGTTCCGGTGACGCTCTTAAGGAACCACACATTCAAAAGACGGAGGCGGAAATATCATGGCATGGGGAGCATTTGCGTGGTCTGGTGTTGGAAGCTCGGCTCATATAAAGGGAACTGCAGATGTGTACATTGACTTGTTAAGTGAAAATCTGGAAGTTTCGCTACAGAAAACTGGCCTGGAATCCAATTACATTTTCCAAAAAGATAATGACCCATAGCACACTGCGAAGAAAACAACGGCATTTTTCAAATCAAATCGGATCAAAACGCTGGAATGGTCTCCCCAATCTTCCGATCTCAACCCAATTGAGAATTTGTGGTCTTACTTGGACAACAAAGTGGATAAAGCATCTATTTTCCAACAAAAACGTTTATTTTGAAGCACTTGAAGCAGCGTGGGAGAATATCGATTCAGGATATCTACAAAACCTCGTCGAAAGTATGCCAAGACTGTTGGAAGCAGTGTTGAAAGCAAAATGTGGTCATACCAAATACTGAGAGTAAGTTGAAAGTTGAATTAAACAAGAATTTTCAATAAGAAATCAGGCGTATGATTTATTTTGTCCAACTCGAAATTCTCCTTTTACAACTTATAAATGATGATTGAGAAAGTCATACAATATATTGAATATTCTAACCTGCACAGTTTTAGCGAAAAACATACAGAAGTATTGCAGAACAAACCATTATTGTATATTTGAATCTAGCTGATATATCGAGCTCCAAAGAAAAATTATATGGGTGTATGATTTATTTTGTCCAGTACTGTAAGTTAAAATTCATCAAATGGACCGTAGCCTAAATAATGGGAGGGGGGGGGGGCGGTTTGACAGCTGTAGTATATTCCTAGTCCCACCATCGAATGGCATTTTCTTGATAAGATGAGGCAGTGATCAGGCATGGAAAATCATTTGCATTCATTTACATTCATTTGCCCCTAACTTTTTTTCATCAACAGAATTCCGCAAAATGATGTATGGAGCTTTTGTAGGTTATTAGCTACAACTAATGTTAACAACTAGAATCCGTATCTCTTATGTACGACGAACCAGAGCGAACAAAAGCCACTACTGTTTTTCAGTGAATGTATGTATTTTACATTCACTGAAAACCAGTAACAAGTTCTGCCCGGTCTAATTCGTGATGCATACAGATTTGAGTTATGGGCAAAAGTTGTAGCTAATAACAAAACCTACTAAAGCTCTACACATCATTTTGCGGATTGCTTTTGATGAAAAAAGTTAGAGGCAAATGAATGTAAATGATTGCATGAAATGAATGTAGGGGAAATGACGGCTTCGGCATGACAGACTATTTTCGGCAACCCAAATTGAAACACTATTTTCACTGGATTTTCTTACGAAAACACTTCGCTGAATGCATGCAAACGATTCTTTATGCTATCAGCTTCAATTTGCCTATATTTTTACCACTGAGAAAAAGCAATCTAGCAGGGTTTTCTTGAAATGAAACACACGCACTACAAATTGTAGCTGATTTCGAGTTGCCGATAATAGAACAGCAGATTTACATGCAGTTCAAATGGAACGGTTGCCGAAGAAAAACTGGTTGCCGACAATACTCGCTCTCACTAGAGAAGATTGGAGCTTTGTAAAAGCGTTTCAAAACAGTTTTTGACAATTCTTTAGACTGAAATTGTTAGAGCAGCTGGCAGCAAAAGATTGTAAACAAACCAATACTGCATATGTGTTCGTTCCATAGAGAAAAAGGCTATAGCAAGAAGGTCGCTGCTTAGGTTGCCGAGAATACGTAAATTCCCCTAAATGATTTTCCATGCCTGGCTGTGATATAATTAAACAAATAAGCACTGCAAACAACGCTCTTTGAAAACAATTTTATGAATATTTTACTTGAAAAAATGCAAGGATTAAAAAGGACCCTAATAAAAATGTTATGGTTAATTTGCTCAACGACGTGTTCGGGATATCATTCAAACCATTTGTGCAATAGTTCAATCATTTGGGTTATCGTTCGGTTATGGTATTTTTTTTATTAGGAGAGGACATTTTCGGGCAAAAGGAGGATGTAGAAAAATTATTGAAAAAGGAGTACATGCCCTCCTTTAGGATACCATATGGTAACCTTAGTCCCAGCTGTATTTTTATCAATTCTCGATGAAAATTTCAAAAGGACCTATCTGCTTTGATCGATTCTCTTCATCGATTTAATATGATCGCCAATGGCATTGAATTCTCATGTGATTTGAAGTGTCGCATGAAGGATCATGCCCGGGTGTAGCCAACATGGTGCTGGTTACTCATCTTGACTCTTATTGATCTTCTTTTTGAATTCTCATGTTAATTGATTTATCGCATGGTGGGTTTGGCACGTCTTTATTATTTTTTTTGTTTCAAGACCCATACTTGCCGGAATATGTTCCAGCCATAGCTCCGGAACCAGCATAACCATTCCAAAAACATTCAATAACGTTCTATAGGGCCATGGTATCTTTGTACTGTTCAATACTGTGCTAAACTAATACATCATCATCGACTGACTTGCGGTTATTTATCTAATTGACATTAAATGTAATCGCAAGTCAGCCGTACTCTGATTTTGGTCATAAAATAAAAATTTAACGATATGCCCCCTAATTTGGGCCCATTCATAAATTCAGCAATCGACTAAATTTTCAATATCGACCAAAAATATCCATTAGTACCGTCCCAATGACGCGTTCATCTGGATAAAATTGATAAATAGCAGATTTTTAGCGATGGGCCCATTCTTAGATCCACAGGCCAACATTAGAGCCATTTCCCCTATATTCAATATTTGTTACGAAACATAGATGCATTCTATCACATTACATGTTTATTTTCAAAATTATCTACAAAATAAGTTTTAAATTCGAAAACTTGTAAAATCGTTGAACACCGTTTTCTCAATTGCAGTTTTTTACAGATGGGACTGACTTGTTATGGGCAGTTAACAAAAATTACAATTTTGGCTCAAATATAAAAATAACAAATAAATGTGCATATTGTCAAACATGCTAAAATTACAACTTAATCCGATAGTTGAAAAACATTCAAGCATCTTTGCCGGTATGTTCTACGCGAACAGGGCTAGAAAAAATATCTAAAAGTCTTTCAGTTTCAGTACGAAATTTTACGGAAGTCATCACGGAACAATACAACTGACACCCCCACAGTTCCTTCATCTTTTCAAATAGATTATATTTCATTTTTCGCACAGTTTTTGTTTTTTCCATTATTTAGTTCTATTATGTTCTTCTTGTCCTTCTTGCTTTCGCTATGACAACAAATCTAGCAATGTGTTACCTCTGACGTTCTGACTTTCTTCCTCCGGTTTTGCTTTCGATACTCGCCTTTCTACTACAAACTAGCATTCGCATTCATAGGTTCATCTATTTGTGCCCGATCGTGACTCGATGGTCATTTGTTCCTTTCTAATGTTTGAAAAGGATCAGGCGCACGTCGGCGCCACTGACATCACACAATCCGACAGTATCCAATAAATAAACAGCTAAACTATATTATGTAGATCACTTAATCATGCGATTTGTGTTGGACTTGTGTTTGCGTGAGTATGTGGATGCGTAATGTGTCACATTTTGAGTCACAGTGGATATTGATTTCTGAGTCTGGTGAAAAAACGACTACGTTTGTTTTTAATCTTCTTAATGCTCGGTGATTTTTTTTTTAATGTTTATATGACTTGCATTGCCGCTGATGAAAAGATAACGTTTTCTGTTTGCACATGGCAATGCCTTATTTTGTTTTATTGTTTATGTACGTTTGGGTTTTTTTTTTATTATTATTTCTTCATTTGCCATTCAATTAATATAGATTACACTTCTTTTCCATAATATCAGTTACTTGGTTTTTGATCCTTGTTAAGGTTTTACAATTTCACTAAAAATTATCCGCTTGCATCGTTATTTTTTAAATATTTTCTTGTTGTATTTGAAATATGTTTAAATTGTTTGTATTGTAAAAGGATGGTAAAAGTACTTTCTCCTTCCGTTTTCGGTGCAGACACTGATCAGCTGCGGCTGCTTCATCCAAGATTATCTCCACTACCGATGTTCTACTGTTATTTCCCTTATTACTAGGTAATGAATAACATCTCGATATCTGAATCGGTTCGAAATGGTTGAGTCAATTATTGTTGTTTCTGTTTCCTTAGTTTCACTATCAACCAGATCTGATTCGGAGCTACTAAGTTTCTAGTAAAAATAAATAGACAAAATAAATGATCCTTCCTATGTTCTGATTTCTGTTATCCTTTACTCACATTTCACTGGACTGTTTCGGTTAGTTTTTGTTTCTTTTCTTTTGCAAAATATATAGCGTTTCATTCAAGCGAGAATAGTAATCCGTGTTCCTTCTTTCTTAACAATTTTCTGTTTTTTTTTTATCCTTCCTAGCACAATTTTTTTCTGTTGAAATTTCCTATGACTCGTCGGTTTCACAATGTGCTTATATGCGGATGAACTACTACTGAAGATGAAATCTTATTGTTTATTTCTGAAGTGCAATAACTGAAATGAGGACAGGTGTTTCCTGGAATAACAGACACATCCGCGTGGCAAAAAAAAACATGGGTGAAATTGAAAATGTTCTATTCGTATTAAACACCATGCGTTGCAGACCGACTCAAAATTCAGCAGTGGAGACGCATGGTTGTTTATCTGCCTAGTTTGTAATGCGTCGAGCCAAGCGTCGTGCCCGTTTATTCACAACACCAAATGAAAAACCATTGAAACGGGATCAAGCGAAGTACGGTCTTACGGACTATAATAAAAGGATTCATATATAATTGTTTCTGATTTTTATGTTCGTCCTATGAGTAATAGAATCGGTAAAGTGTTAGCTAATCGAATAATATGTACAACCTCTCTGCGGAAAAATCGAGAGAATATGGTAGCAAACCGTAGTGGATCGCATTCGCCAAACTGTAGGAGGATATTGGGGTGCGATACCACTGTTTGTATAAGGTAGGTATAGGTAGAGGGGAATAGCAAAAAACAGACTAAATATTTGTTAGCAGTATTGCTGCAGGTTGGCATTTAAATAAACGGATTTGGAAACACTGAAAACGAAAAATAGGATAGTTTGATTCTTGTTTCAGATTTGTAACTTCTAAACAATGTTTCTATATAGAGTTTAAAATATTTTCCATCTCTCACTATCTTTTATCTAAAGATTTTAAAATATGTATTCTCCAGACGCACATATCCTTTCTTGCTTACACAATATGTATCTCGCACATCCTTCTAATTAAAGTCTACACAAAAAAGATAATAATTGAAACAAAAACCTCACATAGCCTATACACCACGTGCTCACACCCTAATCGGAGTCTTCATCCCGGTCGTCGAACCCGGACAAGTCCGCCGACTGCAGCATCGAGCGGGACAGGGCGTACTCGATCAGCGCCAGATGGCAAAATACGTATTGATCCGGCATCTGAATCGAGTACGCTCGCTGCGAACGGATTTTCTCCACCGTTCCCTTGATATCGGCCGTTCCAACATCCTCCAGCCGCGATATGCAAATGTCCAACGTTATGAACGTCCCCGTCCGGCCGATTCCGGCGCTACAGTGTACCACAATTGGAGGCCCTCGCGGATGACCAGCCCACAAATCACCGAGCGACTTTACCATTTCGGCTTGCTTCTCGCGGGCACGCTGCAAGAAGTTCAACATAGCACGAGCCGATGCTGGTACCCCATAGTCGGGCCAGCTGGTAAACTGCCAATGGGACACACAGCGCACTTCATCAGTCTATAAAAAAAAACAAGATACCAATCAAATCACCGCTTTTAATCCAGCCTTGCCGCCAGAGAGAAAATAACCTACCTTAATATTCTTCAGTTCCAACTCGGCCACCGTATAGTCCTCGTTGGCTTCCACCGAGAGAGTTCGCACCTGGTAGCATCCGTACTCCACCACGCTACCATCGGCCGGTTCCCAGTACTGGCCACATTTCACTCGGCCCCGTTCCATAACCCGTGTTGTCATTACTATCACCAGACAGTGCTGCTCCCACACCATCCGCCAGAAATCGTAGGACGTCTTCGGGAGGGGTCCTTGCGTCGAGATGTACGCATTCTTCTGCTTGTACCCATCGACAAAGTTGGCATTGATATAATCCGATGTCGGGTCGTCCGCTTCCTGCGAAAGGATCACCCGGCTGTGGTCGTAGCAGAGCACGTCAGTGTACCGGTTTTTCGCTAGGTTGTTTCTTAGTCTGGAAAGAAAGGGACAAGAACAGCAGGGTAAGTTTCGATTGGATAAATTTGGGTTCGCAGAATTATCGACGACGCGACGGCAGCGGCATTTCAGCGGAATTCTCGTCTGCAACGAGCTTTTTGTGTGCGGAAAACAAATGGTTTCGCAGAAACTGCGCTTGCGCAATTCGAACACGGCAAAATTGGTTACCAAGATTGTGGATATGGCAAAAAAAAATCCTACTTAGAAAAGACTTTGCTAACGTTTTGTGAAGGTAATATTGGTTTGTAGGTGGGCAAAGTGGCGTGATTGGCAATGAGATCGAATGGAAATGTATGAATCCAAGAAATAACTTTGCCGACTGTTAGAGAAATGGTTATTATTTGTTCAGAAACTAACTTAACCCATTAACGCCCAGGGTGTTTCACAATTAGGTTTTGCACCGTCGGGGTTAACCTCAATCTAATGACTGTTTACGTGGACTTAGTCGAATTTTTCTTGGGTGGATTTTCTCGATAATTTTTCAGACTAGAGTGAGATGTAAACCACACTTCTGCAATGTCCACGAGCAACATCTTTTCAACGCGCTGTTCCTCGACAATTTTCAAGTTAAAATTCGGAAATTTTAGATTTTTTTTTTTTGAAAATCGACTAAGTCAGGGAAAACATGTCAGAAGGGTATAACTCGAAACGTAAACAATGACTTTGATCGTCGATTTCTCTTGAATGACAACACATACCAACGGAATATGACTATACCAGCTCATAGAACAAACATTTTACTGTCAGATGATTTAGTTAGTTTGAGTGGGTGTGTTGTCATTCGTAAGAAATCGACGATCCAAGTCATTGTTTACGTTTCGAGTTAGACCTTTCTGACATGTTTCCCCTGAAGTGCTTGTAAACAGTACCACTGAATTAGGTTTTGCACCGTCGGGGTTAACCTCAATCTGATGACAGTTCAGTGGTACTGTTTACGTGGACTTAGTCGATTTTTTCTTGGGTGGATTTTCTCGATAATTTTTCAGACTGCAGTGAGATGTAAACCACACTTCTGCAATGTCCACGAGCAACATCCTTTCAACGCGCTGTTCCTCGACAATTTTCAAGTTAAAATTCGGAAATTTTAGAATTTTTTTTTTTGAAAAAACGACTAAGTGCTTGTAAACAGTACCACTGAATTAGGTTTTGCACCGTCGGGGTTAACCTCAATCTGATGACAGTTCAGTGGTACTGTTTACGTGGACTTAGTCGAATTTTTCTTGGGTGGATTTTCTCGATAATTTTTCAGACTAGAGTGAGATGTAAACCACACTTCTGCAATGTCCACGAGCAACATCCTTTCAACGCGCTGTTCCTCGACAATTTTCAAGTTAAAATTCGGAAATTTTAGAATTTTTTTTTTTGAAAAAACGACTAAGTGCTTGTAAACAGTACCACTGAATTAGGTTTTGCACCGTCGGGGTTAACCTCAATCTGATGACAGTTCAGTGGTACTGTTTACGTGGACTTAGTCGAATTTTTCTTGGGTGGATTTTCTCGATAATTTTTCAGACTAGAGTGAGATGTAAACCACACTTCTGCAATGTCCACGAGCAACATCCTTTCAACGCGCTGTTCCTCGACAACTTTCAAGTTAAAATACGGAAATTTTAAAATATATATTTTTCGAAAAAACAACTAAGTGCTTGTAAACAGTACCACTAAACTGTCAAAAAGGTTCAGCCGATTAACACTGCGTTCATTTGTGACGTCACGCTGCAGTACCTAATTAGGTTTTGCACCGTCGGGGTTAACCTCAATCTGATGACAGTTCAGTGGTACTGTTTACGTGGACTTAGTCGTTTTTTTTTTCTTGGGTAGATTTTCTCGATAATTTTTCAGACTGCAGTGAGATGTAAACCACACTTCTGCATTGTCCACGAGCAACATCCTTTCACCACGCTGTTCCTCGACAATTTTCAAGTTAAAATTCGGAAATTTTAGAATTTGTTTTTTCGAAAAAACGACTAAGTGCTTGTAAACAGTACCACTGAACTGTCAAAAAGGTTCAGCCTATTAACACTGAGTTCATTTGTGACGTCACGCTGCAGAACCTAATTGTCAAAAAGGTTCAGCCGATTAACACTGAGTTCATTTGTGACGTCACGCTGCAGTACCTAATTGCAGCGTGACGTCACGAATGAACTCAGTGTTAATCGGCTGAACCTTTTTGACAGTAGGACATTGCAGAAGTGTGGTTTATATCTCACTCTAGTCTGAAAAATTATCGAGAAAATCCACCCAAGAAAAATTCGACTAAGTCCACGTAAACAGTACCACTGAATTGTCATCAGATTGAGGTTAACCTCGACGGTGCAAAACCTAATGTCTGATGAAAAATTTGAAATTTTGAACGATCTAAAAAAAAAATCGGTTTTTAATAGTTGCCATTCTTGCCTTTATCGTAAGGATCCGACTCTAATTAGTAGTAAGTAGTAAAATAATGTTTATTTCTGTTGATTATGATAGTACATTGATTTAACATTTTAATTGATTAGCCTACCTGGCTCTTCATCTTTGTTTAATTTGATATTCTAATTTAATATTTGCGTTTTTCAACTAGTTTAGGGGTGTGTTTTGTTTGAATTGAAAAAAAGTGATAACCTACCTAACTACGAGTATAACTTAACCTAACGTGCTAGATCACGTATGATCTGATGATTTGATCTCATACAGGTGTCTCCGAACCTTTCCAAGATGAATACTCTCCGTTCTTCTAACGTCTGAATTCCAGCCAGGAGGTGGATCTCAGATTGTCTAGTCCGCGAGGGACTGTTTAAAAGCATCATAAGATATTGGCATCCCGTATTCTATTACGGGAAGGATGATTTATTTGTAGACAACAAGTTTATTTTTAGGCGATAGAGTAGATCTCTTGTTGATGAGTGGATACAGATGTTACACTTGGTTTTGGTTTTGTCAACGTGCTCCCTGAAAATCAGCTTGCTGTCTAATGCTAGGCCCAGGTAGACTACCTCTTTCGACCATTCCACTACTGTGCCGTTCAGGCAGATCTTGTTATTCTCCGACGGAACAAGTCTAGGAGATTTAGAGTGTGGAAAGATAATGGCCTGGGTCTTTGCCGCGTTGATACGGATCTTCCAGCTGTTGAAATATCCAGACAGGACGCCCAGGCCTATCTGAAGTTTGGCGGTCAGAGCTCCGATGACCCTACTCTTGTAGACGATGGATGTGTCATCTGCGGACAAAGACAACGATCCACCATCAGGGAGAGCCGGCATATCGGAGGTGAACAGGTTGAATAGAATGGGGCCAAGGATGCTTCCTTGTGGAACCCCAGTACCGATGTTGAAAGCATCCGATGTGATGCCATTCAGAGAGACTCGGAACGTCCTGTTCGATAGATAGTTATTAATTATCTTCACTAGGAAGATTGGAAGACCATACTGCTGCAATTTGAACACCAGGCCATCATGCCAGACATTGTCGAACGCTTTTTCAACGTCCAACAACGCCTTGGCAGATGTTTTCGAAACAGAATTGTTTCGTCTGAGAATGTTTGTTACTCGAGTCAGCTGGTGGACGGTCGAACGACCTTTCCGAAAACCAAATTGTTCCTCGAGTAACAAGTTGTTTTCATCGGCAGATGTTAGGAGCCGGTGGTACACTGCTCTTTCGAACAGTTTTGATAACCCTGAGAGAAGGCTGATTGGTCAATAGCTTGAAGGAGAGGACGGATCCTTCCCAGGTTTCCGGATGGGTATGACTTTAGCTGACTTCCAGCACGAGGGGAAGTAGCCAAGTCGGAAGCACAGATTAAAAATCAGTGCCAGATGGTTGTATAACCAGATTCAGGATGTTGTCGAAACCTGGGGCCTTCATGTTTTTAGATGATTTAATATAGGCCAACAGTTCGTCAGCCTTAATATCGGATTCCCCGGAAAAATATTGTGAATCTGATGGAGGTTGGTTGCGTTTTCAGCAACCTCAGCTTCGTGAGGGCTGACGATGTTTTGTCCGAGATTTTGAGAGCTGACGAAGTGTTGACCTATCGCGGCAGCCTTCTCTTCAGGAGTTATCAGATGAACCACTGAGTCGCCGAGACTATCCAGTAGGGTCAGTGGTGGAATGGGTCTTGGCTTATTTTTAAGAATTTTGGTTAGTTTCCAAAAGGGCTTTGCACAATCTGGGAGAGAGCGGATCCTGTTAGCAAAGTCCTGATTTTTGAGGTCCACCATCCTGGCTTGGATGGTTTTTGTAAGGCAATTACAGTGGGTTTTAAGGACAGGCAGACCAGAGCGTTGGTACTGCCTTCGGATGGTGTTACGGAGTCTTATAAGGTATTTGATAGATCTGTCAAGGTTCAGAGCATTGCTCACCTGTCTGGATACTGGCACGTGTTGTTCCCTGGCCCGGGATATCGCCTCCTCGATGGAATGAAGACACCGGTCAACGTCTTCGGGCGTCTCCGGAAGGACACCGTAGTCGACACAGTGTTGGAACTGATCCCAGTTGACGCGATGGTAGTTGCGTCGAGAATCTTGGAATCGGTTGACGGATGAGCCCACATCGGTCACCACCGGATAGTGGTCCGAACTCAGCTCCTGGTGGGTAACAGGTTGCGAGATGTTGTCTCCCATGTTACTGACGAAGATGTCGATGGTGGAGTGTACGCCAGACTGGCTCAAGCGGGTGGGCGAGTCCGGCGCTAAAATAGTGTAGTGAGCCTCTTGCAGGTCGGAGTTCAGGATTGTGCCCTTTTCGTTGCGTCGACTTTTGCCCCAAGCCTGGTGTTTTACGTTCAGGTGATGATGTACTTCTCACGGCGTCGAGTTAGTCTGATGATGTCTCTCCGCAGGTCTGCTGCCGATCCGTCCCTGATGGTGGCTTGTTTGGGACAGTAGGCCGACAGGAGTGGCGACTTCCACACCCACCGCTTCGATCATCTTCAGCTGGAAACTCGGTAGTAGTCGACAACCAATATTTCTTCTTAATGCGATAGCCACTCCGGTGAGGTGAACATTTATCTCCGGCTTCAGGTGTGTTTCGGTGATGACAGCTATGTCTATGCTATGTTCATTGAGGAAATCAACGAACTCAATGATTTAGCTCTTGAGCGAGCAAGCGTTCCAGTTGGCTATTTTGATGGCTTCACGGTCCATACTTTTGCACGAGGGTCATAACTGCAGGAAGCTGTTCAGGTAGCGGTCTTGGTGGTGCGTAAGATTACGATCACCTCAGTCATGAGGATCACCAGTTCGTCGCTTGTGAGTGGAGAATTTTCTTCTGACTCACCTGACACAGCACGGGCGTACGATAATCCCGGGGCAGTAGAGCCGTGGCTCGGTTGGGCAACAGCGGCAATGAGGCGATGCTGTACTGAACTGTGGCTGGGACCCGCTTGATCTGATGTTGGATTCGCAACGGTTGGGCTCCGGTTTAATGGAAGCGGTGCCAGGTTCGGGACCATACGACGAGCCGGAAGTACTGGAAACGTGTCCATGTTGACAATAGGAGCACGATTATTGCGGTGTCGACCAGGTTGGTTCCTCGTAGAAGCCTGTTGACGGATCTGGATGAAGGCCACCGCACTTAGGTTCAACTTCTTCTTCTTCTTCCTCGCATTTCAAGCTTATTGCGTATGGCATATTAGCTTATTGCGTGCTCTCAACTTAGTGTTCTAGATGCACTTCCACAGTTATTTATTGAGAGCTTTCGATGCCTATACCATTTTTGCATTGGTATAATTGTGTGGCAAGTCCAATCATACTTCTATGCCCAAGGAAGTCGAGAAATTTTCCAACCCGGAAAATTCCTAGACCGGACCGGGAATTGAACCCAGCCACCTCCAGCATGGTCTTGCTTTGTAGCTGCGCCTTTACCGACAGAGATAAGGGAGGCCCCAGCAGCTTCTTTCTTGCAGGCGGTAGTATTGTGAGCCCCAGCACATTTGCCACAACAAGCCTTCGTGTGACAATTCTTCGTACCGTGCCCAAATGCCAGACAATTAGTGCACTGTGTCACGTCACGGTGCCGAGGGCGAAGCTGAAGAAAAGTGCCAACAGCGTTGTAGTTCGCCAGCGTCGAACACAAGATTTTGATCCCCGTGCTGCACAGCTTGAACAGCGGATGTATTTGATTTTTTGCCAGCTCATTCCTGAGCAACGCGAGTTCCTTCGTGGAGGTGAACAGTGGGGGCACTTTTTCCCGTTTCTCAACTGGATCTATATCTGCTTCTTCGGGGAGTGCCGAGAACGGATTACTCTGAAGCAACCTTTCCGTGTGGTTGCTGGCACCAGCTTTCTTGCGAGGCCTTTTCGAGGCATCTTGAACGGATGCGGTTGTATCCAAACTTTGGCGATCCATCACCTTTTGTTTCTTCAACGGGCGAGTGGAGGCATTCAATTGTTGCTCCACTACCGCCGATTTACCGACTGCCACAAGAGAGGCAAGAACTGACGACACGTTGCTAGCCAAAGCGAAAACTTGCGACGGGTACCACGACCAAACGACCGACTTAAAACACCGAACGACTCGAGAGAGCGAGCGAAAAGAAAATCGGACTGTACAGCTTGATGGTCAAGCAGAGAATCATAAACTATCCGACTCTAATTGTAAGGTTCCGCTCTTTATACCCTGGGTTATCCTCGTTGTTCGACTTGATCAAGTCTGATAACCTCAAATTGTAATCAACCTGTCATTGTATGAAGGGCCAAAAACGGGTTCGGTGAATCCGTGAAACATCGCCCACGTCCATCGACGCGATAAATGAGAATCTCCTTCCAACAACAGGATCATACAACCGGTCAAAAAACAGGCCATCCATCGTGTGAAGAAGAGCCCACCCTAAGCATCCTAAAGTTGTCACTACGGAGCAGGAAATGTTGAAATCATCACTAAAAAAAATCCACACGTTTGATCGAAGTGTTTAAACACTTGATTTCACACGTTAATTTCTAGTGTTTCAAACTTTGAAATGATGAAAATCTTTCACTATCTGTTCAAGTGTATTGCACATTTATAAAGATATGTGAAAGCTCTGGCCTCTGGGGTTTTTTTTTTATATTTCAGTGCCAAGATTTCAAAGGGGCGTAATTGCTTTTGTAAACAATGACTTTAGCCGTCAATATCTCGCGAATGAAATCTTACCTCTCCAAAATGACAATGCTAACTGGTAGAGGAAACATTCCTCTACCTGCTGGCAAGGTTGCAAAGACTCATTTTAGCTAAAACAATGTTTTTCTAAATTATGAAATAATTAGATGCCATGATCAAATTTTGAATTGGTAGGATACAAGAAGAGGTTGAAAAGAATGTGTTTGACATATTAAACCTGTTTATTTCACTTCATGAGAGTCACAATCAGCGATTTTTCACAAACTCACTCACTCACTCACTCACTCACTCAGCGATCAGCAAATCGCTGATTGTGACTCATAGAAAGCAAAATTTACAGGTTTTATGTTTCCAACGCATACTTTGTAGCCTCTTCTTGTAAGTTACAAGTAAAACATGCCATCATACCATCTTTTGGTTTTATTATTCCGAAAAACATTATTTTAACTGAAATGAGTCTTTGCAACCTTGCCTGCTGGTGTCATTATTTTTCATGAGTGAGCTTTTATTCACGAGAAATCGACGGCTAAAGCCATTGTTTACAAATGCAATTACGCCCCTTTGAAATGTTGGCACTGATTTGTCGAATCATTTTTAGAGTCAGTAAAGTAGAAGTCGATAAAGTAGAATATTGTAGAATATTGAACTATGATGTGCAAAGCTATTGATATCACCATATGAGGAACATAGAATCCAAGTGTGTCACAATTCAAATCCATAGTGTTCAGGCATGGTTCATAGCATAAGATGCACACATGTAATGGATGTGTTTCAAAATAAGTGTGAGACACATGATGATGACGTGTGGAATTTTTTGAGTGATGGTTGAAAGCAGAACAAAATTTCGATTCAATCGTTGTACAAAACCTTATGGGTGGAATTAAGTAAACCAAGCTTATATATAGTATTACATTCCCTGAAAATTTCATGACAATCGGTTGAGAGACTTATTTTTGGCGAGTAATTCTAAGTGATGCAATTTAACTGTGGACACCCTTTAGTACAAAAGTGCGTCAAGTTTGGACCTAGTGGGGTGGTTCAAAATATTGATTTTGCTCCACCAAGCTCAATCAATTCCTCAAAATTTTAGCTAATTTGAAAGTGAATTCATCCTGCATTGGCTATGTGTATGAGAATTAATATGGGAAAAGTTATCTTTTTGTTCTTAACATTCTAGCCCTTTGCTGTAGTGATCTATTGAAAAGTTTGCCATCTGTTGATATGACAAATTTTATCAGCTACAACTTTGCTGACGACTACTTTTTTATTAGTCTTCAAGGTAAATGATTTCGAAGCCAATAAATTTGTGATATGGACAATCGACTGATTTCAGGGCAACACTGCATCTTGCACTTATGAAATAGTAGCCTGGAGTTTTTGCTATTTTTTTCGCGCCTGTTGCCTGCTGAGCAGTTGATGAAGCATGTTACAATAACATCATCTTCCTAATTAATCAATAAATAATTATTCTGACGATCAATCAAAAAGCGATCTTCAGCAAAGCTGTAGCTGAGAAATTTTCACATTAGTACAGATAGTAAACTTTTCCAGTAGTGAGCAGTATGAGTTCGCTTCCAAATGGCACAGATTTTAGGAGAATTATCAGGACCTGATTTACAATCGATTGAGCTTGGTGGAACAACATCCATCGATATTTTGAACCACTCTAAAGCTCGATTCAAGATAATCTGGACGCACGGTACAACCACCACCGGTACGGTACACTCAAAGATAAATTAAATCAAAAAAGCTTAAAAAGTATGCAGATTCCCGCTTCACCTTATTGAGTCCGAGCCATGATTACTTCGGTAGTAGTCATGTATGATTAAAATCAAAATAATCTTTCCAGTATTAAATTTTATTCTTTTTCAATACTGATACATAATCAAAAAAGATTAAAATTCAATCAAAAATTATTAAAATAGAATCAAAAATGATTAAAAGTTATTCAAAAAAAGATAATCTACAATCTAATCAACCATGATTAAACTGGGATTCATATCAGATGCTTATTTTTTAGAAAGAGAGGATTAATTTTTAATCATTCGATATGATTAAACTGAGTTTAATGTCAAATTGATTAAATTTCAAGCAAAATGGGAATAGTTCAATTTATCAGTGTACAATACACCACCGCGCCCCTGGTGGTTGGAACAAAAAACGTTTGACAGGCATTTGTTGATGTTTCATTGACGAAGAAATTGGTCAAAAGTTTTGCTCGATTGATCGACGCATCCCGAAATTACGGATCATGGAACTTGAGAAAAGAAAATTAATTGTGCACAAACATCTAGAGACCCCTTCGTGGTCTGCCTCAAAAATAGCAAAAGTGTTAAAATTACCAAAGTCAACGGTGAGTCTTGTAATCAAACGTTTTAAGGATACTCTGAGTGTGGATAGAGCACAGCGCATCTATCATAAAAGTGGCACTAGGGACTAAGAGCTGAGGAGAAAGGTGTTGAGGTACGTGAAAAGCAACCCGGGTGTCTCCATACGAGATTTGGCAAAAAGTACGATTCCAACTTTTCCACCGTGCGTAACATCCTTTCAAGAGAAGGATATAAGTCTTTTTGTGCCCGTAAACATCCCAATCGCTCCCTGAAACAAAATTTAGTGGCCAAAAAGCGAGCACCATTACTATACGAACGTGTTTTGACGAAATTTGATGGCTGTATTTTAATGGATAACAAAACATATGTCAAAATGGATTATAAACAAATCCCCGGACGAAAATTTTACCTGGCAACTGGTCGTGGAGATGTCGCTTCCAGATATAAATTTGTTTTTGCTGATAAGTTTGCTCGGAAACTAATGATTTGGCAAGGAATCGGCAGTTGTGGCCTTAAAACCAAGGTTTTCATCACAACTCACACAATGACGGTGAAGGTTTACATTAAAGAGTGTCGGATTTTACCCTTCATTCGGCAACACAAGACCAACGTTATGTTTTGGCCGGATCTAGCCAGCTGCCACTACTCTAAGGAGGTACTAGAATGGTATGCTGCAAACAATGTTAATTTTGTCGTCAAAGAGATTAATCCTCCGAATTGCCCTGAGTTCAGACATATAAAAAAAAA
Source organism: Ochlerotatus camptorhynchus (assembly GCF_037179485.1). Taxonomy (NCBI): domain Eukaryota; kingdom Metazoa; phylum Arthropoda; class Insecta; order Diptera; family Culicidae; genus Ochlerotatus; species Ochlerotatus camptorhynchus. Next base: position 555,621 of record NW_027041234.1, read on the forward strand.
CTTCGAGGATGCGGTAAAGAAGTGGCAAATGCACAACAAATGCGTTTAAGGTGGAATAAGTTCGCCGGTACAGTGTCACCAGCGACTGTGCAGATCATGATGGCATCGATCACAAGTAAGGTGAGACAGTAGGTTCGAAACTGTGAAATGTAGTAACTTGTTATATATCGTTTCAAAGCTAAATAAATACCCTTTTGACGTTTTGATCAACCGTGTTTGTTGTTTAATTCTTGAGTTATGATCACTTGAATGCGTCCAAATTTACTTTAAACCGGGCTTTAGTACATCTACCTTCTGATTTACTTCGTTGATACTTATCTCCAAAACCAATTTATCTACAAAACAGTTGAACATTCTGTGCCGCCATTTTTCGATATATTTTCGCAGTAGCTGTCAAGCTTAAATGAAGAGGAAAAATCGGCTTTCTGCCGTTCGCCAAGCATACGGAAACCAGGAATGCTATTTCCATTCTTTTATAGTACCTAGACCTTCCCCTTGGAATTCCGTTGAAAAAGGAAAAGCTTACACGGTGCAAACTGTACTGTTACTTACTTTGCATGCGTAAACGTTCCGTCCGGAGCTCGGGCCTTGATTTCCGCATACTCCCGTATCAGGCCCTGTTTGCCCCGTTCCCGCACCATTTGTACAATTTGCTCTATTGTCTTTGGATCACCTTCGGCACCGGCCAGGCTGTCGTCGTCGCTGAAGCCGGACGACGCGCTACTGGGTGGATTTTCGCTCCACAGTTCACTGTTGCTGGTGTTGTGATGATGGTGGTGGTGACTGTGATGCACATGATGGGCAGCGGCCGCCGCCAGGTCCGAAATGTCCTCGACCCCGATGTGATCAATGCTACTGCTTGGCGTCCGGTGATGACCGGAGACGTACTCGGAGAGATCGGTTGTACCGGTTGCCGTCGCCATGGCAGCAGCGCCGGCCAGGTGTGGATCCAGGATAGCCGTGGTAACTGTTGCCGTTGCACCACTTCCCATAGTACTGCCGGTTTGCGATGCACTGTTGGTCTGCTGTTGTTGTCCAGTGATTATTTCGTCCTCACGATTCGTCATCGATTTGTAGCAATGGAGCAACCTGGAAGAAGGGTGAGGGCAAACGTTGTATTAAACATTCATATCAAAAAGTGATGATGAACCGCACGTCCTTGAAACGCAATGGTGGATATGAGTAAAAACCACACGTGGAGGAACAGGATGTGCCTTTCCGGCTGCTATCTAATGGAATGAAAATTGTTCTGAACTACATACTGCTAGCATAATGCTGCTACAGGTGAGTTCTCGCGTGATGGAAAAGAAAACAGAATGGATGTCAGTTAGCAAAGGAAACTAATAATCAACATAGCAATAGTGATAGGTACATGGCTCTAATCAGAGCCTATTTCTTTGGTCATGCAATATTGCGAGGAAATTGTTGTGGTGCGAAGGGGCAAAAGCTGCGAGACGCCGAACCACCCTCAACGGGTGGTTCTATTATGGATGGATATTTGTTCTCTATTAGCCACTAACAACATCATTATGACCAAACGGCTGGTAGCCTTGGACTTCTTTCACTAAGAGTTGGAATTGTAGGTATGTCCTTCATCAGAGTGGACTTGACCTTGACAGAAACAGAGTTGCCGTGATGGATTGTCATAAACTAAAAGCGTGAATACGTCCATGAACAAGTGTGCTGTTCCAGAGAAAGCAGTAGCAGTTGGGTTGGTATGTAACAAGAGAGTCCTTTTGATTAAGGGATAGCAGTTGTCTGTTGCTGGTGGGCGATAATGTGGGTAAAGCGGTTTCGTTTTAGGTGACGTTCTACTTTTTCTGAATTACGTTTATGGATTCTATTAGGTAGATGGAGTGAGTGAGAGAATGAACGAGCGTATTTTTGGCCAATTGATTTACGTTTACCTTAAACTTGGCATGCACAGCAAATGACGCAGTCCTACACCCAGAAACTGTATGATCTGTGCATCCTGAGGGTAGTCAGTATATTCAGTGAAGGCGTTTTGTTTTTCATTCGTTCCACCGGAAATTGGTGATAAGGAGTAGGTGTGGGTTCGCGATACAGACAGAGAGAGAAAAAGAAAGATACAAATAAACCGGATGAGGTTGTGTCCTCATGTGGCCAACCGCCGCCGATTGTCTGTGCCCTTCTTCCCCAGACTAAACGGCTGAAGGAGGCAGCGTGGAATAACGCATGTACGAATGGTGTATGTGTGTGTGTGTGTGTGTGTGTGTGTGGTGTAGGTGGTGGATGCGTGGGTGATGTTTTCTTGTACGCGTGGGAAGACACTGTCGGACCTCGGAAGTTATGATATACGAGGAGCAGACCATGTTTGAAGGATAGGAAAAATACAAGTATGATAATTTATTCTACTGTAGGTTTATAAGCTAAAGTATAGGAAATCGTCGTTGGTCGCATATTGATAGATGTCAGTGATCTTGATACCATAATTGATGGAACTTATGGACATCCACAACGCAAGCAGCGAAATCCATCGACCAATTGGCCTCACAGTTGGCAGACCACCACCCTACAGAACAACGAGAAATGTGTCCCAAGTCAGCGTACCCTTTCGAGTTGGCAAACCGATTGGGATACTAAAACCATGGACGGTGGTTACATTCAATTATTCCGAATGTTTCTTCGAGAGCGTGGTTTAAAGGCTTGGGCTTAAGTCGTGACTTCATTCGCGTGATGAGTAGACTTATGTCCAAATGTCTGGTATAAAAATTTAATTCGTTTGTCTTTTGTATCTCTATATTAGTTTTTGTTTGTCTTGTCCCCCGTATCGATGAGTCTCATCATCGCCCACGGTCACCATAGTCGATCGAACTCCAGACGAACCTAGAACCACACTACCGTTCATACTGGCGACATCGCTCTGATGAGACAACGAAACCCTACCCCCAAGCTCCTCCCGTTTTCCTATCTTTCGACAATGTACCGCTCTAACCTCGGGTAAGCCGCGAGTATTCGGCCCAACTCCTATTAGACATAGAATTAAGTGAATTTTGTTACAAACAAAGAACAATGAATTATCGGCTCCATAAAGCTAACGCGATTGAGCCTTACAAATAAACGAACTAGATAAAAAAATGTGCCCCGGCAAAAGAAAAGATTTTCCGTAAAGTTCCATGATTCTACGCTTTTTGCTAGAATTTACAGTAGAACCATTCCACACATGCAGATTTTCGACCCGTGATTATGCTTTTCATTTCAAACTTATAATAAACTTTATACTATTGAAATGTCCACCAATGGAAAGCAGTAATGATTAACTATGTTTTCCAATCAATAGTTATGAATATAGTCACTAATAAATACTACCGTAAAGTGCCATATTTCTCCGCACCTTAGGCCTAATTCCACGCAGTTTTGAAAATTTATTAAATAATTATACAAATACAGTCACTTTAATGAGCTAAATATTATGAGAATTTTGAAGAGATTTTAGAATGAATTCTGGAGATAGCAAAAATGTTTTTCAGAGAAACCATCAGGTTTTTTTTTAAAGAACTCTAAGAGAGATTTTTGTAGAACTCAAAGTCATTTGTGAGACTTCAAACCTTCAGGAGTAGAATCTTTAGGTAATTCTTTTGGAAAATTCATGACGATTGTGAAGCGGAGTCCAGGTCCACTTCTGATGAATATTGAAAATAAGTTCCTAGACAAATTTTCAAAGAGATGTCATAACAATACGAAGGAAATTCTTAGAAAATTTAAAGATAATTTCAAGTGAATTCTAAAGCGAGTTACAAGGATCTCACGATAAATACCAAAGAGAGCATCTCAAGAAGAATTTCAAGACGATTTTTCAGAAGAATTTAAAGAATTGCTCCAAGATAATTCTCGATTTTTTTTTATTTTCGAAGGGACGTATCAGCTTTTGTGAACAATGATCGTCAATTTCGCGTAACTGGTAGTTTGCCCACGCATACTAATACTACCATAGGGGAAAAATTTCCCTACCTGTATGCGTGGGCGAGCTACCAGTTACGCCAAATCGATGATCAAATGCGTTGTTTTCAAAAGCTGATACGTCCCTTCGAAAAAGTTATCGAGAATTATGAGTAAAATTGTATGACAATTTTGAGGAAAACACAAAATTCAAGTATAAATAGGTAGAGATAAAGCTAAAATTAACAAATAGATGTGAAATTCATATCAGTTAAAACAAAAAATAAACAAAGACTTGGCAGGGTGTCTACTCAATCCAAGGAATCAAATTCCCTGAGTTTTCCAGGTTTTTCCAGGTCGGATGAAAAAAATTCCAGGTGCATACAAATTATACACATTATTATTTTATCGAACCCCCTTGTTTGCTGGTGTTCACACTGCTTGCACATGTCGAAAGAACTGTCAATTTAGATTTCAAAACAAAACTGTATCAGGAATCAAAAGTAAATACTTCCATCATGAATTACCGGAAAATTGCTCTAGTTTCAGCAGACGTATTTGCTTTTATTATTTTAAATAAAATGAGAAAGAGAAGGTGAACTTTGTGGAGTAGGAAATGGTTGCTCAGGAGGAACACCGGCAGGGATTTGGCTCATCTTGTCCATCAAAGCTGCGATATGAAGATGAAAATGGATTTCAAAACTTCGCCAAGATGTCGATACCAACTTTAGACAAGCTAGTGGGAAAAGTTCTCACTAGATATACATGATTCCTTGAGTTCTGAAAATTTCTGTTAACAACTCAATTCTGCAAGGTCTTCAAACCTTCTAACGTCCCTGACCCAAATTTTTCTAAAAACGTACGAATTTTCTGACGTTCTACAGACTTCTCTTAAGGTCTACGGACTTCTCTGAAGTTCTTTAGATTTATCTATTTCCGACTTCCATGGAGTTCTGCAAAATATTGTACTTTTGTACTTCGCTGCGATTTGTTTTTGGAATTTAGGTGCTTTTCTGACATTTAACAAATTTTTCTGAAGATCTCACATTTGAGTGAAACTGTGAAACTTTCCGTCAAATTCCTGCAAATATCTTTAAAGTTCTGTAAAGTTGTCTTAAGCTCCGTAGCTCTAATCCCAAGATCTACAAAAAAAAACTTGAGGCTCCATAAATTTCTCAGTAGATCTGCAAACTTCTCTGATGTTTTGTAAATTCCTCTAGGGTTACCCTGAAGATTTGAAAATTTCCTTGAAGATTACCTAAAGTTGTCAAAATTTATCAGAAAATATTTGAGCTTCCTTGAAGTTTTAAATGTCTCTCTCGAGATCTACAAATTTTCCTGAAATCGTGTAAATATTTATTTTTTAAAATCCCTGAAGTTCTGCAATTTTTACTGAAGATCCATTAACATTTCTGAGATTCTTGTGATTTTTTCAGAATTCCTGTGATTTTTTTCAAAGTTCTGTAGCTTTGTTCTGAAGATCTACGAACTTTTGTGATGTTGAATAATGTTTCGAGGATCTCCAAATTTCTGTGAAATACTTTATATTTCACTGTAGATTCTTGGACTTGTCTGAAGTTATGCGAATTTCCCTGAAGATTTGTAAAATTTCGCTTATAGTTTTACAAATTGATTTGAAATTATTTTTGCCTGCTTGAAGTTTTGAAAATTTCTTTGAACATTTATCTGAAGATCTTGTCATTTATAGAGAGGTCTTGTGATTTTGTTTTTATGAATTTCTGTTAATAACTTTTAATTTGTTTGTAGTTCTGTTCTCAAGATCTACGAACTACCCTGAAGCCAAATATTATAAATTAACAATATGGTTCACTTCCAGAATTCCCATATATTTCTGAAAAGACGCATAAGTAATACCCTCTCCCGGTGAGAAAGGTGACTAAAAACATTCGTGGCCTTATTATTTAAGCGTGTAATCAATTCATACGTTTAGTCAAATAAAAGGTGTGGCAAACAGTATTAGCTTTCTCATGCATGTTACACGCCTACCCTGACGTCATGACATTGTACTACGTTCAGACTATAGTTGATATTAATAACGTAATAACGTTATATAGTATGATATCAAAAGTGCCTAAATGACGTGATATCTGCTATAGTTTGAATGTACAATTAGGTTAGAGGTAATCCAAACAAATAAAAGAAAAATGCAGATTATATCTGCCATCCCTCTTTACATACCACATTGGCAACTGACAGGAGGAAAACTTTCAACACGCTAATAATCGTTAACCCAATTTTGGGTAATAGATTAACAAACACGGTAAGAAAAAAACACTCAAAAACACTTGAGTTTAAAAAAAGCTCAAAAACAAAAAAATAAAAATGAATTTGATTTTAAGTAAAAAGTAATCAACCGTCATGTTTTCACCATTGGGAAATTTTAACTTATTTTTGGATGAAAATCATAGCAACCTGCGCTGCCTTTGATACTGTCCTTTTTGTGTGCTTCATCACCTTCGTTCGTGCTCCATTCTTGGCGTTGACGGCACCGTCGAAAAATGGTTTCTTCTAGAAATGATTGATAGTTTCTTATGGGATTTTTCGGTGAAGTGAAAGGATAGTACCATAGAGGCAACTCTAAGACCAAAAGGTCCCGAAAAAATGTGCTCAACTTTTTGGCTCAGTTCTGGCAACCGGTGAACACTCGTGTTTATTTCAGTTACCGTGGGGACGTAATTTGTGATTGGCTCCGGTCCCTTTCAAATTGTATAATTATTTATGTACGATCCTTATATTTGAAATGACGTTTCACATTCATCTAGTGATGGCCGATTTTCATTCGAATAATTGATTAATCGATTAACGAACCGAAAAGTAAAATGTATTTGTAATCGTTCATATCATGCCGATATAAACATTAACATCTCCAGAGGATCATCACTGATCGTTTCAAACATGTGCTGCACTCTCATTGGTGGAAAAATGGCAGCACAGCGAACAAAAAATAATCGATTAGTTGTTAATCGAGTAATTACAAAATAGGACATCTCTGATTTTGGTGTGTTTGTTTTGATAAAAATGAGCGCAAAATTTCATCTCTACCGAGGGAGCAGCAAAACCACAAAATTACCTTGATTACGGGGGGTATTCATTGGATGAAAGGGACCGTGAAAGAGGACACTAAAATAGAAAGTTTTTCTTCCGACAGTTTCATCTTAGTATTCATCTTTGGTTCTGGTACTATCTTCGGTCCCAAGCTAATCGATGCACCCCTCGAAACATAGGAAAATCCACAAACCCCTCATTTTATCTGTCAAACTTCCATACAGAATAAAAAAAAACATAGTGTAGTACTAGAATTTCAACTAGAATTGGGTACGTTAATCGATTTGCTTGGGACCAATAGGCTATTCAAGTAGTGAATCAATTTAAAATCGTTAGTTTACACCGGTTGATAGTACGAAGTCCGCCATGTTTCACGCACAGTCTGAAGTTTACTTATGGATTTTAACATAGAAGTAAAGAGCTACATAGTCGCTGTCAACGCCAATTGCATTCAATTGATGGTTAGGTAATTTTCACTCAATGGGTTATTGATGAGGATTTCTCAAAATTTAGTTTTCATAATTTATTTAATTTTACATTGCCTCATGGAAGCCACCTGATGAGTGAAAGTGAACTCAATTTTTAACTAACTTTAAAGTACCCATTATTGGGTAAAAAATATAAATTTTAGAGATAAGTGACTTACCATTAAATTAGCAATTTTTACCCATTAACGGGGTTTATTTTTATTTTGAACTTCTTGTAACCCTATGACCATTAGAAATTTGAGTTTCTGGTAGCCTTATTTGCGGTTTTGTTTTGATTCTGCTTTCCGTTTTGCATCGTTTCATTCCGTTTTATTATTTATTACGCAATTGGGTTCTTTAATTTTGAAAAATATATCGGTTTTTATATATCATCTGAAAGAGCTTCGTTTTCTGAGCACAGCGATATTTTTTTTGAACCTACACACTTTCATCTCGATTTTTAAATCAAGATTTAAAGCAAAATAATAACTTCACTGTTTGACACTAAACTAACAAACTGACAGCTTGCTCCCATACAAAGTGACACCAAGGGGCGCTAATAAGGTGATTTTTGCAAATGTAATCGTACGTATTTCAAATAGTTCCAGTGTACCCAAATTGATAAAATTTTGGGTTTGGGTTCCATTTTTAATGCAGATTACGAATATGTATTTACCTCAATACCCTTAAAGAACCCAATTACAGCGGAACCGGAACGGCAGCGCGAAAAGCGGAAAAGCCCAATCTGAGTAAGCCTACTTGTCGGATTGAAAACTATTCAGAACAAAATTGGCTCCGGCTAGGCATCTTGATGTCATTTGTGACAACGGCCAAACTGCTCATAAAGACGATAATGAATAAAAACTGAAAATGTTCATGCATTTCCATATGGTTTCCTACCATTCCCATATATTCAAAAGTGACTGGCCCTCTGGATGTGGATGATGTCAAAAACAACAAAACATGATTAATTGGCGTCTTGTAGTGAAACTTTTCCAAGCTTTCGCCACCTACATTTCGAAGTGAGAACTACTAGAAGGAGGATAGTTTCCAAATTTTCCAAGTAAAACAGACGCTTTTTGGGACAAATCGGTCCATAAAGAAAAACTCATAATGTCCCGTGGAAACTTTTGCTTGAATCGTGTAAGAAACCGTGTTTGAAAACTATTTCTTATTATTTCGGTATGGATCGGAGATGTTTGCATGGCAAATTATGCATAACAAGTTTGCACCCACAGAGAGAGGTTACCTCCTGCGCAGCTGCATTTTTCAGAAAATGGTAAATATGTGCGATTTTCACTAAGATGAAAGTGGAAATTAAGTGAATTTACTTAGGACATGTTATAAATATCATGCTGGTGGTAATAGAGAATTGGTTGTATAGAACGCCAATATTCAATAAATGTTCATTTTGGCCTTTTTTAAGCAAACATATTGATACTCACAATTTTCGACGGAAAACGCACCGGAACTTGATTTACCCAACACGCACCATACTATAAAATGGTGCTAGATGGTCTTCAAAGTGATAACAAGATGACAAATCATCTTTATTTTGAGTAATTGAGCAATTTACTTCTGTTTACCATCATATTTACGATGCAGCATTGATGGAGCCGTGAAATGAAATGAATATATCTTATGAAAGTTTACCTGGAAAAGTCAAAGATGCACATCAGTCTGATCGTAAAAATGTTTTCTTCTTCAATTCGAATGTTATATTGGAAGGATTTCACGCAGGCTTGATGAAAATTATGATTTAATGCTAATTTTCACGAATTTTATATGCAGTCTGTCAACATTATCATCATCATGCAGTGGCGACATCTGCGTTGAGCTTTTGCGGCAATCTTCCAATTGAGTGCATGGGACTTTACCTAGGACTTTACTTACTTATGGCTTCCCACATAGTACCTAGTTGGGTGAAATAAACTTTTTTTCCTTGATTTGTTTTCCGTACTGAATACCAATGCTACCGACGCCCGAGAAGCAGCTTCCTCACCCACCCTTCGTGATCAGAGATTTTGTACCTCAGAAAATCCCGGCGGCGCTTGAGATATAAACTTAATATTGACTATTTTTTTCTTACCGTGTGGTTAAATTTTACTCAACAGTGAGTTGTTTTTGATAGCCTTGTTACGCTCAATTTACAGTGTACTAGTCACCTTTCGCGTCACTAGAGCCGCTAGTGTCGGGAAAAATCGTGTCTTGGGGATAATAGAAGAGTGAACCATATTGTTAATTTATAATATTTGCTGAAGCTCAACAAATTTCTCAGTAGATCTCCGACCCTCTCTGAAACTCAAAAAAAAAAATCTATGTTGGCTCTCAGACCTGCTGTCTGGCATGCTTATTCTTATACAATACATGCTTCGTATGCTTCCTTTTGACGGTTGCCAGTCTCTCTTCTTCGACTGTTTCCTTTTTACGACGATTTTGATCCTCCACATACAAATCAGCGAAGAGAGAGCGTGACAAGACTCTCTGAATGAACTTGTCTCGTTCGCACACGTTGTCTTAGCTGTCAGATGCTTGTCAAGTTCAGTGCCCTTAAGAAACGTTTCAACAAACTGAACGAAAACTTCTTTTGAATTACGAATGAAGTGATAATTGGAAAATTCCCTGAGTGGAACCAAAATTCCCTGAATATTCCAGGTTTTTCCAGAAAAAGTAAAATTCCCTGTAAATTCCCGGTTTTCCAGGTTTTTTTTCAGGTAGTAGACACCCTGGAATGTTTTATAGCGAAATTTGTTGTCTGTATCTCTTCTAATAAAAAAAGATATACCCGAATATAGTAAAAAATATGAATAAATTCAAATTGATTTTATACGAGTTTAAAAACTAACAAAACTCCAATTTTTTCATATTATTGAGAATAAAATACGCCCTTTCAAATGCCGTACTAAATTTTTTTTTTGTTTGCCCCAACCAGAGATATTAACAATTGAAAAGTGCATATTTTTAGCATAAAAACGTCAATAACTCTTGATCGACGAAAGATATTGACAAGCTTTGTGCGGCAAAAATTTGCGCCTTCTGAAGATCTAAAAGTTATTTGAAGACACCTTTGCTGAGAAATTCAAAATAAGAAAACTAGAGCAAAACAACTGTTTTTTTAGAGCCACCCTAACTCAATTCAAGAAAATAGCTCTAAATCGGCCAATTTAAGAGATACAAAAAAGTTGTATTCTACAAAGTTGCTTGAAATTAGCTCAGCTATAACTTAGCCAAAGAATGTTTACCTTAATTTATTCAAACAAATAAGTTAGATTTTTGATTTTAATGATAATAGGAACCACCCTAGAATTCATTGTCATAAAAATGAGGGCATAGCTATAAGGAACAACTTTGCAGGAGAGACTTTTAGTCTAAAGTTTCAATTTCAGGATCAAAACATATCATTCCACCTAAATCTGCATTCTGGACCACTGTGCGTTGTAGGTTGATGAGGAAGTATTCAGAAGTTTTCCAACTAATGGAATCAGATGGAATCTTGAATGATGAATCTTGATTTTTTGGTCAGATTTTTACATTCTCTATAGAGAAGACCCGTGCCTTGGTGATTTAGCTATATTGTCAAAAATTTGCTCTCCAGCAGAGCTGAATTCCGGGCAGAAATGTCAATTTCTGAATATAGGGGAAATGTTGGTAATGTCGGTCTTAATGTCCCTAATTTGGGCCCATACATAAATTCAGCAATTGATTAAATTTTCAATAGCGACCAAAAATATCCATTAGTGCCGTCTCAATGACGCGTTCATCTAGATAAAATTGATAAATAGCTGATTTTAGCGATGGGCCCAATCTTAGATCCATGGGCCAACATTAGAGCCATTTCCCCTACCTAATATTATAAATTTCTTTCTTTTCGATTAATAGTATGCCCGGAATTCAGCTGCAAGATAGTTTGCATGGATTAGCACATAAAAAAATCCGTGCTTTTTGTGTGTATTTTTTGATTAAATAAATTACCTGAAAAAGCTCTTACCTGTATAAAGTACGTGTAAATAATAAATAATAAATAATAATTTTAACATTCACAATGTTAAGAATTGTGCATCTGCAGCATAAGCATGAATTACGTACGTACGTTGGATTTGTTAGTTATTTCGACGCTTTTGGGCAATACTTGACATTTCCCATTTTTTCAATAGTATATTGTTAAAAATCAACAGTCATACATGCGCAGAAATATTTCTGATCGACTGGTGATAAAATTATTGATATTGGTCCAGGGGCAGTTGAGTTATTTACGTTCAAAATATATCATAATTTCGTTACATGTTCCGTTTTCGGTTTTCACAAAGTGTACCCCCATATAGAAATCACAGACGTAGTCCTACTTCAAACAATTGTGCATCTTGAACATTTTCCTATGTCCTAAATGTATTAAATTTATTCTGTGTGCACTTTACCTTGAAACAGCCAGAATTTTATAAAATTATAAAATTCAAACTCCTAGAATTTAATTTTGGTAACTATGCCTAAGCTTTGACTGATGGTTATATATTCAAAATAAAAAAAAGCTAGTTACAAAATTCATGAAATTACCTAACTCTGAGATATTTCTTAAGTATGAGATGCTTACATTTACAAGATCCGAACTGTGATTTCATTACAAAAACCATGAACAAACGATCATTGCTTGTTCAAAATCAGTAAGCGTTTAAGGCTCTCCCAATAGAGCTCCCAATCGTTGTTATGGAATAAATATAATCAAATTTATTGTTTCACCATTAAAATAATAGTAAGCCTCAATGTCATATTATCGGTCACAGAAAAAAAAAAATGTGCCCAAAAATAAGTTGCCTTGGACGCAATTTGAGTGAGTTTTTAATAAACCGTATTTTTGCAAAATTAAAAAAGTGCAGCAGGCCCCCCTTAGGCCCCCTCCACATACATTTTCTAGCTACGCCAATGTTTATTGATGGATTATGAGTCTCCTAATATAAATTTATGCACTTATGAAGCATTGCTCCTTAATTATGAGCTAAGTGTATAGAAATGCTAGTGTGTAGTAAATGCTATATTCAGGGATGGAACCTAAGTAAAAGTGTGTTAGTTACTGTTATTATCAATAATTCCAACAGATGCATCCTCACACAAAAAAAAAACTGACACCTCTCAGCAAACGCAGCGCTACCTACCATGAGGAATGATCGATGTCCAGCGTTCCGCCTAACCGCACTGGCAGCGAGTCCCGGGGCACATGCAAGCTCAGCTGTGGTATCGACACGGTAAACACCCGCTCCCGTAGTTTTTCCCGCACGAACAACCGAAGGATCTTGAACGGGGCCTTAAACCATAGCGGGGCAGTCACGATCAGTACTTTCTTCAGCCTCGCCGGATAGCCACCCTGTGGGAGAGAAGGATAATAAAATACGGGTAAATAAATCGAGTTAATTCTGGTTTAGCGCAGCGGGGGAAATAGAGAAAAGTTTATTTTGCTATCTAGAGTGGAAAACGGATCGGAAAAACAAATAATCCAGACGCCATGTGCTCATATTATGAATAATGCACCGGTTTCAGATCGTCAATGCTACACGCATGCGGTCGATATCATTTTCCAATGTTGAAGATAGGTTCCTATAGGTATGTTCATAAACAGGGACGACCATCCACAGCACGACGAAGGGCATCAGCAGTGAGGCCAATGTCGTTGTCAGGCATATCGGCAGACGAGCCGCCGTGGGTGGAGAGGTGGGAGCTTTTCAGGAAGGCCATGTTGGTTCGTTCTTAGGCACAGGACGGATGGCAACGCACAGAGCGGAGAAAGTTTTCTTGTTTGTTTTAGCAATGACAAAAGGTGAAATTAACCGTTTTCCACCCACGATTTCAGACCGAGACATTGGGAGGCAAAAGGTCGCACCCGGGTGCGAGTGGAAGAGTAAATATTGATTTTGTATGACGAGCAAAGGTCTTGGTTGGTGGTCGGTTACAGGACGCTATTGCGTAGTATGGTTGTGGGGATTAGCGAGAAAATTCTACATAGATGGCATGTCGGATTGACGGTGGATTCTAGTAAATTGCAACTGGGAGAAATTTCTCAACAAGATACTTCATCAGTAATTTGCTTTCAAAGCTTTAGCTTTTGAATTGACATGAACAAACTCGTGACACACAAACCCACTGGCGCGAGTGCGAGAAATAGACCACTAAGTAGAATAGTAGATGTGTTTTCTGTATATTATTTTTCTTTGAGCATTCCCAGGGAGCGCTATTGTTTACCCACATTCATAGCTCTGACCTGACTCAGAACTGTCGTCAGGGGAAAAAGAATGGTGCATATGAATGAATGGTATACAATTTTTACTCGGTAATGCATGCTAGATAAATAGAGCAAAAATACATTTTCAGGATTGCTTTGGCCTCGGGGCGGTTTGTGTCCTGGTTTTGTCTCGGGTATTTCTGAACAGGGATAAGACCCGTCAACAACTGCTACGACATGGAATACCGATGTGCATACAAGAACGAAGAACTATATGTGTATAAAGAATAGGTGTACTGATTTAGAAATTAAAACTTGTTTAGATAGCAAATAAGAAGTAAGGCGTTAATATGACGATTATAAAACGTTTTCCATCAGATTTATCAAATTTTAAGATGATCAGTAAGTTAGAAAGGCACACGTAAACTAAGTCTGAGCGAACCGTTTTCAGATATCAATAATCCATAATTTGCATTAATTCTATCACGAAATTATGTCTTGAGAAGTTAAACTTGAAAAATCAGAAGGTCACCCGCTTTTCAAACACTCCGACGAACACGATGCCTTCGGTAAAAGGTGTAACGGGAAACTTGCAAATCTATTGGTGCTATTTGAAACTACATACTTTAAAGATTTATTCGGTATCAATAAATTTAAAATTTGTCGATAAATTGCTGAGCAATGATTATTCAAACATTGTCAATTAGCCGTCACGTGTTAGGAGTGTTAATTAACCTTCCTACGGTGAGCTTTTTAAGTGTGTTGATTTATTTCCCTTTAGTTCCGTTAAAATTGCTTATCTTTTGACAGCTACACGTAATGCGTCTACTACTTGCAGACTTCATCAGTGCCAAGCACTCAACACCAAGTACTTGGCACTGATAAAGCCTGCAAATAGAAAACGAAATAGGCGTATCTGTCAAAAGATAAGCAATTATAACGGAATTCAAAGAAAATAAATCAACACACTCAAAAGGCTCTTCATAAAGGGATTCCGTTAAGAGGTTCGACAAAACTGAAAGATTATTCCTGCACAGCAAAACATAAATTTTAATATTACATCCAAGAGGATGCACTTCAATCATATCGAAAATCTCATGTAATTCTTATGACCACAAAAATAAACAAATGCAGTAAAAGCAGCGGAATGTCAGTTCATGCATTGTATTAATCATAATTTTGTCCTTTTTTAGACTGTTGACATAGCCTCTGATGAATTCTCAATGAGATTCTGCGAATTTTGAGGTGTCGCACGACATGGTCCCATGAAAATTATAAATTGGCCACCTTTCCAGGGCTCCCGGAACGTGTTTCGAGACCACCGAATAGCCAATGTTGCCCCGGACAAGTTGCCATGGCCTCTGATGAATTCTTCATGAAATTCAGCAAATTTTGAGGAGCCGCACGACTTGGTTCTATGAAAATGATAAACTGGCCACATGTAAGGCCTGTACTCGAAAAAAAAAAATGCACCAGACAAAAGTGTTCGCCAAAAATTTATTTTAAGTCAGATTTTCTTGAAACTTTCAGGGAACGAACAAATACATATGGATTATGTTTCGGCATAATTACTTTATTCAATTTCCTTTCCATCGCTGAAAGCCCGCACTTTTCTCTTAAGACCCCTCACTAAATTTTGTGCAATGGTTGAGCCGACCTTTTTGGTCACATTCATCCATTCTTTCTTCAACTCCAGCTCGTTCTTAAACACCTTGAACGATTTTTTTTACGGCTTCCACCGGAAGAGTCCTGCATCTTCTCCTGGCAGTTGATTCCGATTTAACTAGACTTGATCTGGAAGTTTCTTCTGACTGACATTGGCCAATTCTAACGATTTATCTTGAAAGCTTCTTCCTAGTTCCTCCAGAGGCCACGGAAATGTCTGCCTACTTCTTATGGAAGTTTTTCTAAACTTTTTCTGAACGTTTTTTTCCGACTTGCCCCGCAAATTTCTTACGTCATGGATGTCGGAAGTCTGTCAGCTTCCTCTCGAAGTTTGTGCTTACTTTCTCCGGATGTTTTTTTTTTCTGACTGCTCTGGAAGCTCTTTCCAACCTCGTCTCAAAGTTTCCATCAGCATCCATTCGAAATGTCTTTTAATTTGTTGATAGTTCTTCACAGAGTTAATTTCCCAGGCATGTTATGTTTAGAATTTTTCCGCAAAGAATGTATATTTAGCATGCTTTTTTAAGCTTTCATAGAATTTGGTGAAATTAGCGGAAATTGATTTCCAGGATGTCACTGGTGCTTCAATAACAAATAGCTTTTTTAAATTGCATAATGTTTTACAAACTTCCCATCCCCAACAGAAATCCTGGCTGCGCCACTGTCGTAACCTTCTCCGATCGTCCATTGTGGATCTTGTAATTTTTTATCAAAATTGCGTCTTTGACATTTTTCAATAAATTGTAGCACGAAAACGTTACTTCTGATCGAAATGACGACTGATACAAAGTTGTAGAGAAAAACAAAATCTTGCTGGGATTTTACTTTTCAGTGAAATTAAAAAAAAAAGTGTTAAAAAACGCAAATATTTCAAAAAGTATATCTTCAATTTTTATAACATAAAAAAAACTCATATCTTGCAAATTTTTGGAATATTTGAAACCATGGACACTTGAAAATTGTCTAAATTTGTTAGCAAGCTTTTTATGCAATGTTGGCACAGAAACGATTTAGAACAGGGTGTCGACTCAATGAAGTAATCCAATTCTCTGATATTTCCTGATTTTCCAGTCGTATTTAAAAAAAAAATCCAGGTATAGAAAACTATCAACCATTTTCATAATTCACAAGTCTAAATAGAGCTGAAATTAGGGCGTAACAGCTTTTGTAAACAATGACTTCTCTCGATGATTTCTAAGATTTCAAGGCACGCCTACATAAAGCAACATATCCATCGAGTAGGGGAAGTCTTCCCCTACTCGAAGGGGATGTCGATTTGCCAGGAAGAGCCATGACTTTCGAGAAATCATCGAGAGAAGACATTGTTTACAAAAGCTGTTTCGCCCTAATTCCAGCTCTATCTAGAAGTGTTGAAAGTACCAGAAAATCACTACTAACCAGTGTTACTATAATTTATAGCGATGTGCAAAAAACTGTAACCACAACCATCTTCATATCAATAAGCAAACCCGACTTGCTTAATCAGCGTAATGATGTCATCATGTTCATGATCCGTTTCTTACCTCGATTTACTCCATGTTACGAGGAGAGGTCCTGACTGTTTCCGAACTTTACGCTAAAGGTAGAAATTCATCTGGTTCCCCTCCATATATCATTTGAAACACTTGTCTTTAATCCCGTTATAACATATATTCCTTGAGCACATGTCGAGACCCAGCTGAGCAAGAAAATCATTCAGGGTAGTACACTAGTTTCAGCAAACCAATTGCCGAGATTTTCACCGCCAAGTGCTTGGCAACCATTTCGGCAAAAGATAAGCTTGCTGGGCAATTCGGTAATCCTAAAGTAGGCAGTTTTATTTTTTTGCCACAACATAATTGATTTGCTTCTCTTGACAGACAGACAGCATTCAAAACGGATTGAAACTGCAGCTGCGAAAAACCTGTGCAACAACTTGTTGTATGGCAAGCACGCGATTTTAGAAATGGTGAATCAGGTGATGAACACCATTTAGACGGGAATAAAAGCTGGAAGATTGTTTATTTCTACCTAAATCATCAACTTATTCCGGACAAGCAAAAATTCATCTCCTGCCATCACTATCTGTGAACTTAAAGCATAATTAAAGCTATTTTCATGTAAGAAATGGAACACTCCGAATCTTTTTTTTTCCTCTGTTCGGGACCTAACACTACTGCGACCACTAAATTGATCTATTTTAGTATATCCCGTCTCCTTAGTTTAGTGCATGTCGTATTACTCCATCATTTTTCAATAATGAAGTATTCGCTTTTTTTTTACAGTTGCCATTTATCGCAAGGATCCGCCTTTAATTATACCCTTCGGAGTGTTGAAACACCCTCTAAAGGCGCGCCCCTTTGTCAGTCAAAATTGGATTCCTTAGCAACAAAATTAAGGTATGACACTGATAATGACCATGCATCAGAACCCTAGTCCCCTAGGGAACAACGAATAGAAGATTAGGAATCACATAGATGAAGACAACTAACTCATTTTTTCCTTGTTTCTAGATCATCCTCGGTGGACAAAGCCGAGTCTTGTCACTATCAACAAGGCATAAAAAAGTAACAAGGACTAAGATATGTTCCTTGGATTACTGAAAAATCCTGTTCCCCTAGTTTGAAGTAGTTAGGACTAGGAATCGGTGGTAGATCTTAAGTTCCGTAACGTACCACGAAAAGGTGATCTACCCACGTTACGGGGCATCTTACATTGCTTACTTTATCAAGAGGACTGATTTTCTGTTCATCCTTTCCTTCATCTTCATGGTGACCAGCAAAACTAGGTTAGCAATTTCCCGTTTATCTACCGGAATTTTGAAAATTATCCCGGTTTAGCTATATACATTTTAATTAAGCATAATATTGAATGCGATAAAGCCTAAGATTAAATGGGTAATTTCTAAGACAGCAGCACCTTTGATGGCTCTTAAATTTGGTTCTGCGATACGTTCGAAGTCTTCGCTCAAAACTTAATTGTTAGTTGTTTTCATAATTCTTCTAAAATAAATTTGAAATTCTCTCTGGGAGCCCCTTGAAAATGTCTTTATAACAGTCTAAAAATTCTCTGCAGAACACTAAAAAAAACTTAAAATTCGTCCTTAGATTCTCTTCGGATTTTAAATTATATCTAAGAATTCACTGGAGCTTCCATTTTTTTTAAATTAGCTTGTTATTCTCCGTAGAGTCCCATGCAATTCACTTCAGATTCTCAACCAACAATTGAAAAGGGCCTATTAGCAAAACTTGAAATCCCCTTTTCCTACCAACACCATCGGAGCAGGGGAAATTCTCCGACCGAGAATTGTCTTCAAATTTTGCCCAGAAGTGTCTTGGAGTTCTTCTCTAAATTCTTCTGGAAATTGCATGGAGTTCTCATCAAAATTCTCTAGAAATTCCATTCGAAATGCGCTTGAAATTATCCTCGGAATTTCCTTATAGATTTTCGCAGAATTATTTTGGAATTGTATTCCCGTGGTATTTTTCACGAATCCTGTAATCCTCTTCACTCTTGGGAGTTCTAGTAAAAACTCTATTGGAGATTTTCCTAAAGCTACCTAGAAAATATTCTCTGAAATAAATTGGTGTTACCTCCAAAATTCGTTAAAAAATCTGCTCAAATTTGTTTTGGAAATCAAATTTTAAAATTCTCGTAAAAGTTCTTCAAAGTGACTGTACCCTGCATATCTAGTGGCTTGGACTGTCTTGAAATCTTATTGTTTTCGAAGAGAGTCATCTTTCGGTTTTTTCCGGTGACAAATTCCCAGCTTCTTCCGGTTTTCCCGTTCTCTCTGCATTTAACATATGAAAAACTTGTTTTTAATCCCGGAGGATTTCTCCAAACAGCGCTTCACCTCCAAAATTCTGTAAGTTAATTTAATCTAAAGCAACATTACAATACTAAAACTTCATTGATAAGCTAATTTAACGAGCTAAGCAGGTTTCCAATGATTTTTTTTTTAAATTTGAAATGAAAAATCATTCTCAAACTACACCTACTCGGTTGATTGTTTGAAACTTGCGAAGTCAGGCATACTTATTAATAAGTTTCTGCTATTTATTTATTTATATCGTCAAGCATAGTAGACTACATACAATGGTTACAATGTTTTACTTACATACTATGCATTATTTCTATTATGTTTTAGTCGGGTTTTAACTTCTTCTTTTGACATAGTGATGCTAATGACTTTACAGTGTAGATTATATTGTCGCATCATTCGATTAAAGGGGCCCTGTGTGATTTTTATGAGAATAATTTTCGTGTTCTTAGATGCCGACAGGGTGTGTAGAAGTTTAATTATGAAAGTATTTCTGATGATTCCATGCGATGTGAAATAATGTCATTGATAAAGAAAAGCATTGCAAATTCGCGGCGTTCTTTAAGTGTTCGTAAGTTGATGCGTATGCAGCGTGCTTCATATGATGGAAGAGGAAATGCGGTCTAATTCAATTTGCTAAGGGCATATAAAAGGAATTGGTTTTTGGACGGATTCTATGCGTTCCTCGTTACGGCAATGTACGGACTCCATACTAGGTTACAGTATTCCAGAATAGGTCTTACGTATGTAATATATAAGAATTTAATAGTGTATGGGTCTTGAAAATTATAGCTGAACCTTTTAATGAAGCCCAACATACTATTTGCTTTCGTTATGATTGTATTATAATGTTCTACAAAAGTGAGTTTGGAGTCTGGTAGGATAACAGCTAGGTCCCTCAAAATTTTACATGTTTCTACTTTTGGGTTGCTTAAAAATATTTCAACAAGAGGTGTTTCTATTTTTTTGCTAAATACAGTTGCGTTGCATTTTTTTACATTAAGGTGGAGTAGACTTTTACTGTACCAAGTGTTGAAAAAGTTGATTTCATTCTGGAATTCTTCTGTGGCGCTAGAATTACTTATTTCCATGAAGAGCTTCATGAAATTTCGTTTACCTACAAAATATATATATATAATATGGGCCTAAATGAAAACCCTGGGGCACCCTCGAAGTGACCGAAATAGGTTCTGAAAGTTTATTTTGAAAACGAACTATTTGTTTGCGTTGCGTTAAGATTGGAGCAAATTCAGAAGTCTAGATTCCATTCCTATTTTTTGTAATTTAAAGAGTAATAATGGTATGTCGATTCGGTCAAATGCTTTACTGAAGACAGTATAAAGAGCTTCCACGTGCTTGCGATTGTCCATTGCGTTAAGAATGAAGGTTACAAATTCAAGAAGATTATAAGTAGCTGAACGACCTTTGAAAAAGCCGTGCTGTTTGTTTGTAATTTGATTTTTTACTTGCTGAATTTTTTTTGTCGTTTACGATTGATTGAAAAAGTTTTAGGATGCAAGAGATAATGGTAATTCCATGATAATTACGGATGTCAGATTTCTTGCCTGATTTAAAAATAGATACCAAATGAGACGATTTCCAAATTTCAGGGAATTTCCCATTTTTCAGAGACATATTGAAAAGGCGAAATATTTCCCTGAATTTGACTAAAATTAATTCCCTGAAATTTCCTGATTTACCATGTTTTTTTCCAGGTAGTCAACACCCTGTTATCGTTCTTCATTTTATATCCGATATCACGAATTCAATGTAACTCGATTCGCTTGATTTGCTTTTATTTTATTTTCAGGAATAGCGCTGGTTAAACAAGTTACAGCTGATTTGCTGATAATCAGTGGGGCAAATTCCGAAATCTCAGTACATTAATTTTCAATGATTTCAGTTTTATCCGTGTTTTATATACGAAGTTTGGTAAGCTAATTTTTTTAGCGAATGTGCTGCCGTGTCGAATCAGTATTTATTATTGCTGAACTCGACAATCAGTTTTAAATGTGTACACTCCCACGTATTGAACATCCCATAGCATATGTTTTTTTTTTTACGATTTGAATTTAATTAAAATCACTTTCCCCTCAAACATATTGCAAGTTTCTTCCATCTCATCAGCAATCGCATAATGCTTTCACAAAGCTGAAAAATTTCGGCTCAGGTGAGCCTCGCGCTTTTAATGAGAATGGCTATGGAAAAACCGTTTTTGTTTATAGAGCAGAAGATCATTACAGAGTTGATCTATCCCAGGCCTCTATTGTAGGAACTCGGTAATAATAAAACTCGGCGGACCGATTCGGAAAAGTAATACGTATGTTAATACAAAAGTGACATACGCTTGATCCGGTTCGGAAGACATTGTTAACTGCCTTCGGGGATGTCATTTAATTTTAATAGCTTTTTGTAACCAATAATGAACGATCGCCTGTCGTAGCTTGTTGTGATGTAAGAGGCACGAAGGCCTTAGAGCTACCGTTTTTGCATACTGAGCAGAAGTTCGTGGGTTAGAACCCATGCTCCTTTACAGTACTTAGTTGATAGGGTAGCGTCATTAACTTACCAGGCTTTAAAAGATCGCATCACTTTCCAATGTGAATCCAGATCTAATTAACCCTTCCCACTAACAAAAACGTGCTTCAAAAACGTGACAACCGTGGAGATGCAGAGGTATACTCGGTCTCTAGCAACAACGGGTGTCGAATTAACAATTCTTTCGAGAATATGTTAGCAAAGTGTGTCCATTATTTTAACACTTATCACTACATGTTTGCATCAAACGGAGATAACAAGATGATTATATGAGTTGTAAAAAACGAACAATGTCCACAGAAACAATAGCGTCTACCAAATTTTCTGATAACGTGATCGACATCGAGGGGACTACTCTCAACTTGTAACGATTGTTTAACATAAGTCCTATGACGAATGTATTTCGAATCTATCCGAGCAGCTCTAAGAAGTCCAAACTCGTCCATTATAGAAACCTAATTAAATCCAAAAATCATCACAATGCTATGCAGACGTAACCAGGCTTTTAAGCATTTAAAGATCTAGAATACTCAATACTCAATAATGCTCACTCTTGACTGCCTTGTTTGTCTGCGTATATTTGAATCATTATTCAATCATAAACGTGCAACTCCAAACAATCAAAAATTCATCCATCCAAACAAGACCACTATCCTAAATTCATCATATTGCGTAGTTTACACGACAAAGGTTTGATGTTTGTTGCACACAGCGTCCATAAAGAGACGTGCCAATCTATTTGGACGTTAAATTATGTCAGAGTCAATCAGGTATAGCATCTGCTCAAAAAAACACTTGTAAAAATAACGGAAGAACCAAGATGACCGATTTTTTACAAACAATTATGCAAAGTTTCATGCAAATCGGAGAAGATCGAGTGTTGTCCGATTCGTCATTTGGCGTGGAATCACTCAGATACCAGATTCCGGAAAATTTCCTTAATGTTTTTAAGATCTAAGATTATTATTTTAGTTTCATTTCCGGCATCTTGAATATTTTGTATAGCACCAAAATCTTAACAAAATTCTTCAAAATTAAAATTTTAAATTACTACAGAATTCTAAAAATAACACCTATACAATTTTCATAAATTTCAGGATTTTCAGTCGAAGGTCTGAAACGATATAAACCAAGAATTCAATGATGGAACAATCCAAAGCAAACTTGTAAGGTTGTGACCGGTCATGTTAGGTCATATAAGCACGATCTACAAATAGCCCCCAAGCGACAAGCTGTGGGAGTTAGCTACATCGCTCGATAATAGGATTATATTGGAAGCCAGTTGAGCGTTTCGATAGCCTACTCAGCAAAAGACATGCTGGATCTATTTTCGGTCTGATCATCAAATGTTTGTGAAGGAAATGTTTCGACTTCTCTGGGGCATCTTTGTGTTTGCCACATAATAATACGAAGACAAAAATGGAATAAGCTTTGAAAGCTCTCAATTAACGGCTATAAAAATGCTCAAAAAAAAAAAAGAAAATGGAGAGTGTGAGCGTACCATCGTAAAGTCAGCAAACGCGGGGCTTCAAAACAGCGTCGTTGTAAGTTGGAGCAAAGGACACCGGGCACAAATAAATACGTCTAGCCGATTGACATAATTACTCTTAATACGAGAGCTCTTCGCTGTCTATTTATGCAGACAAGGCCCCATTGTCGATAAGGGCCTAGCGTTCATGCACCTAAGTACATACAAAAGAGTGTTATTTAAGCTTATTAAACGGTGGTGTGCTAGGGTTCTAGTTAACTCAACGTTGAAATAGAGCATACATGCCACGCGAGCCAAGTGGAAGCTTATCCTTTAATGAGATTCGGAAAATGCTCCTTCCTGCTGCAAGGTGACGTGTACTCTTCCAGCGATAGAGCCACAGTGGTGCCAGAGGTATCAAAACGCGCGTTTTATTATTTGCGCTGAAATGGCTGCAAGTTGCCGTTTTCAGCAAGTTGAGTAATTGAGACAGACAACTTTGACAAATCAATTTTGTGGACAAAAAGAAACAGCATTTTTGAATGTTTAAAAAAAATCTTATCGCGAACCAAAACATGACCTTACTAAGAATGGTTAAAAATTGTTTATAGTCCCTGCGTAACTTTAACTGAAATAGTTATGGAACTTTACATAAACGTTTGTGATAAAGTTTTTAACCTTATTTATTATGGTTCCTAGCTAATGAACCTTACAAATAATGGGTTGTTAAGAACCATTATCATCAAAAATAGTTGTTTTCTCCATACCTTTTAGAAAAGAGAAACTATATTAGAACCTTTTTGCTTATGGTTTGAGGAGGGATTATTAAATTTTTTTAACCATTTTTGGTAAGTTCAAGTAATGGTTCGCATTTATGCGGGAAGTTATGATTTTCAGCAAAGTTGTTTATATCAATGCCCTTTATAACTTCGCTGAACAGAACAAGCCTTCAGCTTGTATTTTTCAATCATTTAAGCGCAAATAATAAAACGCACGTTTTGATACCCCTGGAACCACTGTGGAACGGTGCAAGCTTTTTTCCCTCCTCCCATCAAATAAGGGCCTCTTGATGAGCGCGGTACGGTTACGGATACGGGTAGCAATATTTTTCTATGTGAACGGTTCCTTTCATGGCATCATATGCAGCGAGACGGAGACTGGAGTAGTACTTGAACGTAAAATGGAGCAATACGGTTCTTGATTTGCTAGAATACTTATTATGCCTTTGGTATCAATAATCAAACGAGTTGTTTTTTTTTGTGATTGCGAAGAGATGAACCAGCAGCATATAACTCAATAAGGCTTCATTTCGCTTTGCTGTCGTGGTAGAATGTCACTTTTGTGTTTATCAAAATACTATACATGAGTTCTATTGCAACTTTGGTCAAAACCGGTTGTGCCTGTCAGTAAATTCGATAGCCGATATTACTTAGTGTGCTTTGTTCACAACCTGCGCCTCGGTCTGTGCCTTTAGCTGTCGCCATCGAACAAAAAAAAAATCAAATAGTGGAAGTGAAAAATACGACTGGATACGACTTTCCAAATGGAAGTGCGAACCCCACTATGGACTAAATAGCTAGTATTGTGAATACACTGGATGCGAATGCCGTAGAAATGGAAGAAACTTAACAGATTGCGGATGAAAAAGCATAAAAATTAATGCAGTATGTATTGCTGCATAATCCGCGGGGCAATTAATTTTCTGTCATCTGATGGAAAGCAGGATGGAAAGGACAACAAAAAATCTGTTTCCCTGGAAAATCCAAAATTCAAGCCAATCGAGAGAGAAACATATTTTTTTTATAGCGGCGCCGGTGGTGTTGTGGTAAGCGTGTCCCAGCAGTCCTGGGTTTAATCCCAGTCGGCGCCGGAAGTAAAGCCGTTGGTCCCCGGTTCATGAGTTGATGGGCCTATAGGTAGGGTCCAGGTGTGGGAGCTGCCTCCCTGGCGTCGCTAGCATTGGTGCTTAGCACGGAAAATAAGATCGACAGAAAACAAATCAAGGAAAACAATGTTTTTGGTAGAACTTTAATGCTAAAAAATGCGAGAAATGCTTAAGAAATTTGTTACTCTTGTTATAAATTTAAAAAATCTGCTATTATTCAATATTATGTAGATGAACACGTCATTGGGACGGTACTAATGGATATTTTTGGTCGCAATTGAAAATTTAGTCGATTGCTGAATTTATGTATGGGCCCAAATTAGGGGCATTTAGGCCGACCTTAGATCCATTTCCCCTATCTGATAGAAATAAATTTCTCTCCCGGATGCTACTGTTGGATTCCCTGGGTGAATATTCAACCGCGAAGTATTGTTTACATAATTCTCGATTACTTTTTCGTAATCGAGAATTGGCTCATTGGACCTCTTCACATATTCGTCTAGATTTGTGACTTTTATAAATCTTCGAGAACCTATATAATATATAATAATATAATTAAAGAAAGAAAAAACACAAAGGAGATGAACCAGTCTACGACTGGAAATCTAGATAATAATGATATAAACACAGAATTGGAATTATTTATACAAGAATCTGGGGATGAGAAAATTACTCAAAATAAGGGGTTTTGAAAATTTTCCAAGATCCTAGATCAGAAAAAATACAATTACTAGGAAATTTTCAGGATTCTATAACAATTCAATTCATTTTCCATATAATTCTGTCTAGAATACCTATGATATTTTAAGCAGTGTTAAGGAGGATACGAAATTTTAAGGAATTGCAAGATAAAATCCTAAGTAATTCCGGTGGATTTCTGGAGAGAAGAAAAAAAGTTCTGAATTTAATTCCTAGGTTAATTATAGAACAATTTCAAGGGAGTTGTGAAGAGCACTTCAACGATAATTGCTAGTTGATTCTGAGAAGATTTCATGGGGATCGTGAGGAGAACAGCAGGTGAATTTTAATGAACATTTTGAGAGTTATGCTGAGAGTGTTCAAAAAATAATTTAGAAGAAGAAGAATGTAATATTTTTAGTAGAAAATTAAAAAAAATGCTAAGAATGCTTTCCTATAAAATGTATGTATGGGTCCAATATTAGGGACACTTAGGCCGGACAATAAGCTTATTTAAAGAAAATTCAGAAGAAAATTCCAACGATTTGTGAGGAAAATTCCAAGAGATTTCTGAGGAGAATTCAGAATTAATTCTGAGAAGATATTTGGCTAGAGTTCCAAGAAAATATTGAAAAGGTTTTAAAAGTAATCGTGTTCACAGGATAGTTTCAAAGGTTTCTAAAATAGATTTTAAAAATATTCTTAGTGGAGTTTCAAGGGAATTCCAAGATAATTTCGAGGAGAGTTTTTTTTGGTAATGTTAAGAAACATTGCGTGATAATTCTGAGCAGAAATCAAAGGTAGTTTTGGGAATAAAACCATGGGGAAACTGAAAATAATTCCATGGTAATTTTGATTTGTCACACATGTCAACAAAATTGGAACAGATACGAAAAATCAAGTAGAAACACCACTGAGTACCGTCAAGTAGCCAGTCTATAACTCTTTCGAAATAGTGCAAAAATAGTACGCAAAAGTTACTTGCTCAAAAACACGGTGATTGGAGCACCGAAGGTGACTGGCTATTTGACGGTAATTAAATCCATAAAACAGATCAGTAACAGATGGAACATATGCAGCAATTTTTTTTTTTGTAGAAAATCGCTCTGTTTCACTAGTTGATTCTGAAACTATGGCGAAAAAAGATCACCGTTAAAGTTTATTGATTCTCCCCGGTTATCCCAGTTACTTTTCCAAACATGGTTTTATCCCGATTTTCCTGGCTTTGCCAACCTGTTAACAGTCAATTTTCAATAATAAAAATGAAAAAAAAGGGTCCAATTTCGAAAAAAATTAAGCAAATTTAAACACCTTTATAAAAATCACAATCTCAAGTTCCGGAAACTTTCGAAAGCTGGAGAAAACTAATGTTTTTTATACCGAGTCTGATAAACTGCACAAACCCTTTTGATGCCAAAAAAAGCGTGATTTCACAGTAGGCTATGAAAAAAGGTAACTAACATTTTTATATAAATCTATAGAATAGAAATAGTACAGGCTAACTTAGAATGAGACAGACCTTTGCATGCAAACAGGTGTGCGAGGTGTTTATACCATCGTTGCTAGACAAACTCAATTTGTTTGTTTACCTATTGTCGTCGTCTGGGAAAATTTGGAAAATTTGGAACAAATGTTAAGTGATGGTGGCTCCTATTTTGGAAACTAATTGAATGATGCCACGGAGAATGCATTTTCAAATATTCCACGCCTTGGTTATAAACACTAACAGTGATCCGTTCATCATGTTACAGGAATCAGTTTAGCTAATGAGATTTGCACCCATTGCTCGTTTATATGGATTGGATCGTTGTGTTTATTGGTGCAAATTCCATCCATTGGGACCTTGGCTATGTGATGATAACTGAAGTCATTTATGCCGCGGATACACTTGTATGTCAAACTATGAACATGAGCATTATTTGTATAATAAATTATGAGCACATCCCTGGTCACACTTGTATAGTTTTTGTACAGTTGTTGTATAGTGCTAATAATTATTATACAAATAATGCTTATACTCATAGTTTGTCATCCAAGTGTTTCCGCGGCATTAGGCTGATCGAAGCTGAATTAAACGTGATGAGACTTTCTACACCATCCACACCGTACTTTTAGCATCCGGAGGAGCCACATCTCTTAGCTGTCTGTCGATCGCGTTAATCTTGAAGTGGACAACAATTCCTCAGATTCAGATCGAAACGGATTACCCTGTTTCGTTACCGTTTGAAACGATTTAACCTTGATTCTAAAAGCCCTTGGTTTTCAGACCAAGGGCTCCGCATATACCAACAAGCGAATATGAGATCAGCGAGCTTACGATTCAGTGGACCTCCGTGGTCTGAAAACTCAAGTTATTAGAAACGGTTGTGAGAGAAAACTTCAATATGGACTTTTTTTTGGGAATGGTTTGAAAAAAATTTAATACAAATAACAAAAGTTTTTGAAATAAGGTGTTTAAGGATGTGAGTTAAATAAATTTACATTTCAGTATATTCACATTTTCGCTTTCCGTGCCATACGTGTCATATGTTTGCCACTATAGAACAGAATGGTGACAGGCCGAGTGTTTTTGTTGTTATTAATCATCAGCTTCCTGACCTTCGTAGATTCGAAACCTAACAGTGTGAAATTCATGTTGATTTTAAAAGAAATCATACATTCAGGATACTCAACTTTCTAACCAGCCCTACATATTACAACGTTTCCGATGTATCTGTTCCTCGAAACGCGGCACGATGACCATGCTGTAAATGGTGCACTTCACCGTCATAGCTCTCTGGTAAATGACTAGCATCTATCCACTTGCATGAACATCTACAATGCTCAGCAAAAACCATGTCCAAAATATTCTTGATCGCTGTCGGGCAAGTGATGACCAGTTTAAAGTTCTTCAATATCCGATATCTGACGACGACATCTTCAAGCTGACAAGTGTTTTGCATACGTTTCTTCGCTCTGAAAATAGATGTTTTTTTCAAACCAGCCACGGTCAGCATGGCTTCCACGGTCTTGACACTGTCCTTCCGCCACTTCCATGAAGTGTCTCGTATTTTCCCGAGAAACCTAAAACGTATCAGCAGTGGTGTTTGATAGCGCATTCTACAGTCAATATTTTGTGTATTATTTAATTAACATAATTGAAATACTTGCTCTTCAATCTGATTTTACACGTCGGGCCTTTTTATGGGTGTCACTTCACGGTGAAAACGAAGTGAAGTGACCAGTTGTCACTCAGGGTGAAGTGATTCCCGTGTAAATTAAATGGGAATCACTTCACCGTGAAGTGACATCAATAATAAGGGCCTTCATTTCAATTAAAACAGAAATAAACAACTTATTTAAAAACTTCACTAGCAACAGGTCACTACGATGAAAATAAACCATGACTGAAAATACATAAAAATACTTATGATATATTTTAAAATATTTAATTGATATTAGATCTAAAGTTTAGACTGGAATGCCCCTAGGGGTAAGACAACTGTACTCAGTGTTAATATATTTTCAGTGAGTAAATTTGAGTTACTCATATTTACTCAAAAACAAACAAAGTAGTCTAATATTTTTCATCAAATAATGTTCAAACAATCCCCGTCTGACAGAATGTTCTGATTTCAAGATTTAGTTTTCTTTCATTAAAAGATCCAAGTTAGATGGCTCTTGTCCAGGCCAGGGGATGTTTAGGTCTCTTTTGCTTTCTAAGATGGGTGGCTAAAGTGTAATGTCTTTGAAGTTTTTGGCGATGAGGTGGTGTTAGTGTTTCCATATCCCAGCCATTTCAATAGCTGTAGACTCTTCCGGTAATTATTTATTAAAACTTAAACTTGGTCTGGGTTTCTCTCGGAAGATTTTTCCGACAATTTCTGGAAGTTTCTTCCAGCTCCCCCTTGAAGATTTCGACCAGCTTCTTCGGAAGTATTCTTATGATTTCTCTGGGAGGTTTCGTCTGACTTTGCACGAAAGTTTCTTCCAACATCTCCTGAAATTTTTTTTTTAACTTGCTTTGAAAGAATCTTCCACCTTCTCCCTCAAATTTGGTCCATTGTTCAACGGAAGTTTCATCTTCTTTTCATTCCAACAGTATCAGATTACAATCAGAAGTCCTACCGCTGGAAGTGGAAACTATTTCCCATTTCATCCGGACTTCCCACGGAAAACTTTTCTGAATTATTCTGAAAGTTTCATCCGGCTGCCTAAATTTGCATGGAAGTCTCTTCTAACTTCGCCCGGGAATTTCTCACCGCGTCTACCGGTTTCGTTTGGAAGGTTCTTCGCCAGGAAGCTTTCCTGACTTCGCACTAAAGATTCGTCAAACTTTCTTCGGAAATTGCTATCAATTTTCCCCAAAAGCTGTGTGGTCATTTTTAATAAAAAAATATGTTTAACATGGTTTTCGTACAGAAAAAAACTAGTTTTCTGGCAATCGAGAAATGATAATTCTCGTAAATTGCCCGTGCAGGAAACACTAGATGGTGTTATTTCAAGACTAAAGAAGTAAGAATTTGGCCAAATGTTTTCAGAAGATTAATTTAGCTCATGAAAATTAATACTCAATCTCACAAAATCGGTCAAAGAGGTTTCATATTTTGTTTCACTACATGCCTGGAATGAGGAAACTCATCATTAATAATTATGGTCTATCGTGATAAGCAACATTTTATTTACCAGCATTCATTAAGGAAGACGGATTCAATTCTCTGAGAATATTTAGCTGGAAAATGTCAGAGTTAGGGTCACCTCTCTCCAGAAGCGTTCGTTGTTTTCCCTGATACTCTTGCAAAAAGACATCAATAGACACGAGTTGAAAAAGGTTGAACAGCAACAGGTTGAATTTTCATCGTCTGGTGTTGTTGTGTTGATCGATATTTAGCACAAAAGGAGCATTGTTGAATGCGGTCTTTTATTTAACTGTTCATCCCAGGTCAAAATAGGTTAATTCTGGCCAACTTCGTAGTTGATTCTATTCTGAAACTTATATGAAGTCTGTCAATGAGCGATCGTCGAAGGGATGTAGGAACCACCACGTACCATTTTTTTTTTTCATACTGGGATTGTCCAGAATCTACTTTTGGATTGAATGGATTATTTGGAATCCCCCTCAATATTGAGTGAAATTCTTCCTGTGATTTTCCGGAATCCTCCCTGGGATAGTTCATATTCCTTCTTTGGATTTTCCGAAGTTACTTTTGATATTGATGGGAAACCGAACTGGGATTGTCTGAAATTCCCCCTAGGCTTGTGCGGAATGTCTACTGAGACTGTCAAAAATCCCCTTTGCGATTGACTGGAACCCTCCTAGAGATTGTTCAAAATCCCCCTGTAATAGAACGTCATCGGCATGGCAGTAAAGCAAGACAACTCTGACTGTTCCGTAAGGTTACCATAAAAATCGTCCATCGATTTTGAGGGGGCACCTTGTAGTTCCTTTTATACACGTGCAATTGCCCTTTCATTGCTGGAAGATCTTCCCAGTAAAGCATTGCAAGCGCACCGTTTAAAAAGTGTTGTTACTTTGCTTTGCTTGACAGGTTGCTATGTGTATTTTATGTTGAGCAACGCGAGTTACTCAGAGTTACTCAAAATTAACTCCGATTTTACTCATGATCAAAAGCTGTCTTGCCCCAAGGAATGCCCCTAGAAAAGTTCTCAATAATCTCGACTTGAAGCCAATTTTGAAGTTTTAATAGTTACAATGAGAACATTTATGGACCACTGAACATCCATTCACTCAAGGGAGAGGGAAAATAGCCATGGCTAGCAGTTTAAATATAGTTGAACAAGTGTTGATTCTACCAACAAGACGACTGCACATATACTCATAATTTACAGCAGTTTGGCGAATCAGGCGAGAAACTGAAAGAATATGAAAAACATTCTCACTGAGTGCAGCAAACTTGAAAATGATAGATTAAAGATGAACAATTTTGATATAAAATCAGCGAGACCTAACTATTACAAACAACCTAACTATAACAATTAAATGTACTTGAAAACGACTCAGCAATTAGCCACGGAATGCTCTCAATTATCAAGTATTATTTGAACGTTAATGGGTCATTCGTGACTTGTCCGGGGGTGAGATTTGAACTCGTGACTTTGGCGAGAAGAACTCATCATGCAATGCTTCGGAACAGTGTTTCAGTTTTTAGTTAATTTTATTCCTATTGTAAAATTGTTTTCAAAGTCATTTGGCTCCGTAAAGTGAGCCTCATGAATTACATGAAAAATTATGAGATCCATTATTCGATTGTATGTATATTGTATAAATTCTTAAATTTCGAAGCAAATTTAGAATAGCGCGAATGTTACAGAAGAAAAGCATACAATGTTTCCCGTAAGGATCCTTCCCAACCTCATTTCCAAGAGGATCCTGTAAAAACTTTATAGCAAAACAAACAACACCCCGATAAACATTAGGGACCGTAAAATTCCGGCACCGTCAGCCGTTTGCAGCATAAACCTTTTCACACACACACACACACATTGGTCGAATTCATGGTTCAGAACAACACACCACCATCGCAGCGAACCCTGTGCAAGGCCTTTCTATGGCATTCTACGGCATAGCAACATAAAACCCCCTTCTTTGGAGCCATGGATGACTCATCCTTTCACCGTCGTCCTTCTCTTCTCCGACTGTAGTTAGGTCCCACAGGGAGCAACCAAAAATCTTGAACCGCTTTCTGATTTGCAGTGGGTTAATGCTAAGTCGTAGCGTAGCGCAAGCTTCGTCGTGCTTTCTGTAGGCAACATGAACCGTGTTTGTTTGAAGGCCGTGTAGTAATCTTCGCGTCGGGACATAATATATTTCGCCACGGCAGCAGCTAGCAGCGGCCGGGAGGTGGGGTTCGGTGCAATTTTATTTCTCCGGTTGTTGATAAATAAAGCGCCACTTTGCACACCCTCCTCCCTCGTGCGTACGAATGTGTTTGTGCGTGTCGTCCTCGTCGTCGTCGTCATAGTTAGGAGGATATCCTTTTGAAGCGATGGCGAGGCGATATCGTTGTCAGTATCAGCGTCATTTAGTGTGAGAGAGAACATTTTTTGCGCGGTTAATTTGTGCGGTATTGATTTTTACTGCCTCCCCCGTAAATGAATATTATGTTTTGTTGATGTAAATTGGATCAAGCAGGTGACTCTTGAAACGGAAAAATTACACTCACAGAAATGAGCTCAACGATAGGGTCTAAACCCATGAGAATTTGTATAAATTCATAACCTTTCATTCCGTAGTTTATTATACGGAAAACATGTTATTCTAGGCAGTAACAGCCTCGCGAATAACATTTCTTTTTTGGATGTAAAATTTGTGGAGTTCTCTGGGCATAGAGTGCATAACGTATCCGCACAATTAACGAAGTGCTCAAAGAACACTAAATTGAGGACCGGCGCAAAGTTCCACCTTCGGCTCATTATGTCACGCGTTTACTGAGTATGCTATGATAAGGTCCACATGTTTTAGTAAATTGGCATTTAAGGTAACGACCGTACACTTCCTACTCCATGTTTTACCATATTGCCTTCCGTTAGTTGCGCACCCCTGAAGAACTCAAAATGTTTCTTTAAACATTATCGGTTTGATTCAAGAAAATGACGATTAGTGTTAATAAACTGGAGAAAATTACCCTTAATGTACGATTAGCACAAACAAACACATAACACCTACTTTTCCATCCAGCGCTGCAAACATAACAGAGAATTAAACATGTACTTCAATCCTACATCACAGCGGAAAACCATCAGCTAAGCGCGGGCAGTTTCCAAAGGAGATAATTTGTTGATGCGAAAAGCGAACGGGGAGAGATTATTTTTAGCAAAACTCGTCTTCCGCGGCATTCCCCGATTCGTTCCTTCCAGTTTGGCTATTTTCGAAACCGTCGAAAATTGAACGAATCGATTGGCGTTCGAGAGTCGACGAGGTATTTGCTTGCTGCCTCTCGGAGACGAAATTAGCCCGATGAGAGATGCCGCAATTTACATGGAGAGTGGATTTCGCAAGCGAATCGCAATAATACATTCTATTTTCGGCATTGCGATTTCAAACATTCAATTCTCCTCAGAGGATAATCCAATTAGAAGTTTGTCACGGGGACTTGAACTGCCGCAACACCGCAACCCGTTGGCGAAGTGCACATGCACTATCATAGTATGTCCCTATGCAAAGTACCAACAGGAGTGTGCTATACCGTGCACAGGAAGGCACGACACGATTGGCCTAGTTTCCTGCCAGATCCTGGGACGGCGTCAGCTCTAGCATGATGCCAACTCGCTACGGCTTATATGTAGGTCAATGCTGATATGGATGTTCCTGTTCCGAGCTTCAACTGACATATTTTACAGCACGCATTTGTTACAGTGCATCGATTAGCTTGCGGGGTGAAACAGGACAAAAATGATTCGATGAATTCAGAGAATCCTCTACGTGGTTGAGTGTACCA
Source organism: Ochlerotatus camptorhynchus (assembly GCF_037179485.1). Taxonomy (NCBI): domain Eukaryota; kingdom Metazoa; phylum Arthropoda; class Insecta; order Diptera; family Culicidae; genus Ochlerotatus; species Ochlerotatus camptorhynchus. The sequence goes on from NW_027041234.1 coordinate 589,736, forward strand.
ACCATTGTAGTTAATTGTGTTTTGTTCGCTTGAATTAGCTTTATTCTCTTAATGGCAGAAGCTTGTGGACTTTATCGTTTTCGATTAACTTGAATTATTCTCCGTAGTGTGGGTTTGTCCGTTTCTGGAAAATACATTCATGCCAACCTTTTGTAATAATTAATACCTTAATAAAAGCGTTCAACCACGTTTTCAGAATTGATTGATTGATGCATCTACCCATCGGTCGTACACCTAAATATGAAAACGTGAGGTGAGTTTCCTACAAATGCTAACCGAACATTCTATAGAAACTACGTGTTTTACACGAAAGCTTAGGGTGCAATCCAATGATCTAAACTTTCATAAAGTGTCCATATAAAATTTACAATGCCTAGTTGCAGTTGACTGCGTTTGTTTAGCTCTGTGTTTGTTAAGACAAGTATTTGTTGTGGTAGGATTTTATATTGTTCAACATTATTTGAAGGAACATGACTTCATAAAGCAGCAAATAAATGGCTGCGTTCAAAGCAGCAATTTTTCATCAACTGACCCAATTAGGGTTGCTTCCACTTTCTTGATATAAAAAATATTTGTAGGAATTATGAAATCATTAGATGTTATCAAGATATTTTATACTTGATACTAAAATCGTTGAGTTCTGAGCATATGATGATGATGATGACGATGGTCCCACCTCTTACCCCTACAAAGGTTTGAGCTGGACGATTTATCTTTAAGATAATTAAATATGACAATTTAACCAACTCTAGAGTTTACAGTTGCTTCATAGCAATATAAATGTGGAAAAGCTCAGGCGTCCACCTCTTAGTTCGCCTTTTTGTCCACCTAAAATATTCATAAGTATTACAAGCAATCAAGAGTTAATGAACAATCAACAAAGCATCCTTTTACACTAGCAACCCCGCAATCTGATGCTATCATAATTTTCAGCAATGTCAGGAATGCTCACGAACCCCCAACATTTGCCAGATAAATGTTGCCTAAAGTCAGTAGTGTCGCGTAATCTGTGCAACAATTTTAAAAACTTGATTACTAGCCACAAATATACTCAAATTGTTTGCAAAATGCACATTACCTTCTAATTCTGATTGAATATTTCTATTCCCCGACGGATGCCACCCCGCCAATGGTGGATAAACCAGTTTTGCTGTACACGACCGAGAATATCGGCTCAAAATTGAATGGTTGTTCACTCAAAATCTGAAAAACCTACTGTGTTACCTGACTTATAACGAATATACGTTATATACGAGTACCCCGAATACAACGTATGACTCGTCGAATTTCGCATAGCATTTGCAATGTAAAATTAGACGAACTATACGTTGTATTCGGGGTACTCGTATACAACGTATATTCGTTATAAGTCAGGTAACACAGTTGGTTACTCATACAGGGGTGATAGTGGGTATGTGATATAAACTAATGACTTTAGTGACTAAAATAACGAAAATAATGACCAAATAGTGACATTAAAATAATAAAAAAAAGTTACTAATAATTTATCGATCGAAAAGATATGGTTCTAATCTACCGTAGATTGTGATTGAAACTTCTAGAAATTTTATAAACTCACAAATCCATCATGCGCATTCTGCATGCTTCTTGAAAATAAAACAAATGGTTTACGTAGGGTGTCCATTCAAATACAATTTTTCAGTTCCCGGTTTTTTCCCGGTTATTTAAAAAAAAAAAACAACCCAAAAATCACCGCTGCCTTAAACTAAAAAGGCTTTCAAAAGTAACTGTTTATAGATAATCATATTTTTTCAGCAGAATTGCTCTACAATACGTCAATTTTGCAGAAAAAAAATATGAGATAAGATTTGCATTAATATGTTGTTGATGTAGATCTCCAAAATCTCATGGAAGCATGAATTCGTATAAAATCATTGGGGTCTCCTGCAAAAATTCAGCCTTAATGTTGTTTTGGTATGTTGAAAAAAGCATAAATCAATACGCAGTATTACAAATTCTTAAAATCTTAAAGGAGTTCAGATCTTGAAGTTCTATATGCCTAAAAACATTTTGTGGAATGCAAAGATTTGTTACCAAAATATTTAAATTGTATTGGACACATTTTACAGGTTAATACATATCTTGTTCGATTTCTACTTTTGAGCATTTTGAGTCTCCTTTCGAAATATAATTTAGGATTATCAATACGATGATTCGACTTAATGATAGAATGGGTAAACCTTCGGGAAACCCTTAATATAATTGCCCAAGTAACAATTTTGGTTTTATCATGGTTTTGAAGAGGCCTTATAGGCTTAAAATGGACTTAAAGACCACATTAAAATCGGAAATGTTGCTTGTGTGGTTTGGAATATTAGGTTTTCCAAAATTCCTGGAGTTCAGATCTTTATTCTTTTTTAATAATTTATGTATTACATTATTATATTATTATTATTTATCTTTATTAGGGAGGCTTTCAGCCTGGGGCTGGTTCGCCTCCAATTATATTATTATATATTATAGGGTTACGGTATGTAATGTGGGTCTAGTCCTTTCATTCGGCCTATCACGCAAATAAATAATTAATTAAGGAATATTACACAAAAAATAAGGAAAATATTGATCACTGATGATTGATAAATGTGTACCACACACAAATCAATTTATATCACAACATTTCAATACATTTTCAGCTCTCGTAAGTAATAAAACTGGTTGAGAATATCACTCTGTTCGGAGTTTTTAGCCGCCATGACTTCTAAGGTTAAGATGGGAAGGTTGCACTGACGATCATCAAATGGCCTGATTATGGCATTTATTGAATGGAATTACCTGATAATACACACTAGACGTAAAACTCACAGTTACTGTTTGAATATTTTATGTTTATTTTAATTGTTTAACAACGTTTTCACAAGTAAATCATGGACCCAACTTTAGGGACACATTTCTTTTCTATGTTCCTAACTTTGGCCCATGAAATTCATTTGACAGCATATAGCAATAAGAGTAACGTCAACAATGTGGTTTGCATTTGGATGATAAGGAACGAACAGGAAGGGAGATTTTTTCTGCCAAATCTGTATAATGAACATCACAATGTTTTGATTTAGATATTCTGCGGTCGAAAGACGATAAGCGAAATTTTTAATTTTTAATTTTTAACTTGAGTGATTTAATGTAGTTTTCGTAAAATTTTCTCTAAGAAATGTTTTGAGGAATGAAGAGTATTAAGTTAACAGTGATAGTGATAAAAAAAATACATAAGAAAACGTTACCAAGAGCGTTTTTTTTGAGAATCAAACAGGATAGGACGAAGTTGCATCCATAAATAGACCCAATTTGGGGACAATAGACCGATATTACATACATTTCCCTGGTGAGTTTTTGTCTTAAAAAAAGTAAGTTTTTCAACTTTTTGCGGTTCCTGATAGCAAACGACATGATAAGCATATCTAAGCATACCATTTAGCAGTAGAATATCGTTTGCAGGTAAATTAATTGATGAGTTATGATTAAAAACGTAATCTATGGCTGCATATTAGACCGAGGTTAGGGACGTATACCCTACTATATATAATAGCAACTTTGACACTCATGGATCATTCGTAACTTATCCCGGTTAGATTGAAGTTCATGATAATGATGAGTACCCCTAGGTTTGAGCTGGATGATTTATCTCTAAAATAATCAAGTACATTGACTTCAGCGTGAGAGGTATGGATTCAGATCTTAATATTTTACAGGCTAACCAAGGTATTCTACGATATCCTGACTAATATTGTGTACCTGATTAGCACAAAGTTTAGAAATTATGTTTAATTTATCTCTGGACCAATCATCTTATGATTTTTTTTTTAAGTTCGTTGATTGTGTACGGTGTCGAACATTTGTAGGCCAAGCATGATCGGGTATGCAAGGAGTTTGAGATCGGACATTTTTTTAATTGGCATGAATTTGCTGCTCTATCTTCACGTAGCTTCGTGACAAGATATGTCTCGGTTATATTAACACTACTTTACTCACAAAATAATTTAAAAATGTTCATCTAATGACAACCAAAAAAAAAAAAGAAATTCTAAAAAAATACTCTGTAAGCTATCTTGGTATGCGCAACGAGTGAAAGAAAAGAATAAATTTGTTTTGCAATTTTGAGGAATTTGATACTTTACCACAGTGAAAGCATAATATGAAAATTGTAAACAGAAGTGTAAACAAATGAATATGTATATCTGAATTCCCGGTTTTTTCCCGGTTGGATGAACACCCTGTTTACGGATCCTATAAATATATTCTCGAAAAATAAGTATGAATCAAGGGGTAGGTCACTCCGCATACCAAGCTTGGGTCATATTTTTTGTCAGTGTGCCGCAAGTATGCCGATTGTGCCGGTCATGGAGCAAGCTGCGATTGTTTGTAAAACACCCATCCCGGCAACCCGGTATTTCTGACACCTTGAATGTTTTGGTTTGAAATCGCAAGGATAAATCGGATTGAGGATGCCGCAGGAAGTGGCGGCTGTGCGAAATTTCGGTGCTTTGTGATAAAAGTCCTGTGTTTTAGTGTTTTATAATGCCCTCAAAGGCAGACCAGAAACCTAGCCTTTCGGCCGGAAAGAGTTGGAACCGGTGGGGAGCATTGTTGGAGACCGATTATAGAGGACGATGAATAGACTTCTTTAGTTTGTTTTTAAGAGTACTACTTTCACTGAATCAAGCTAAGAGTGTATTGAATCACAGTAGGCATTGGTTGTCAATATAAGTATATTTGTTTACATTACAGATTCACCGAAGCAAGCACGTCGCGGTTCGATCCTGCACGCTCGAAACGAACTGGCAGTTTTCGATCAAATTCCTGGGCAGGAATTTAATACCTCGGTTGACGAAATTCCCCAAAAAGGTCCTTGTCTGGCAAGCAATCTGCAGTTGTGGGCTGAAAAGCGAAACTTTCGTTACTTCTGGGACCATGAACCTGCAAATTTAGCAGAAGGAGTGCCTACGGAAGAGACTACCGCCTTTTCTGGAGCAACATGAGGTGGATTGCCTATTTCGGTCGGACTTGGCAAGGTGTCACTACTCAAATTCCACCAAACAGTGGAACAGCGAAAGTGGCGTCACAGCGGCAATACTCCAGAACTAAGACCAATTGAGGAATACTAGTCAATTGTGAAGCACATACTGAAGAAGAAGGGTGGAACTGCAATTGACCTGAAGGATTTCAAGCGGAAATGGAATTTGGCAGCCAAACAAGTGGGAACAGGGCCGTGTATGAAGAAAAGTTTGAGCAATGGTCTAAAGTATGGTAAGAAGGAAGTATGAAACAATGGTCTTACAATAAGCATAATACCTACTGTATGTATAGCTTTTACATTGAGCTATGAAAAATAAAATGCGTTTTTAAACCCCAACAAGATTTTTGTGTCCGAATTTTTTAGTGTTCAACCTTTAGCAAGCGAAGATTATTTGATGTTGCGTGCTACATTATTTGGATGCTTTCAGCAAACATATTTGCCAAAAAATAAAAAAGAGACTATTCGACAAATTGCCAAATAAATACAAACCAAATATTTGCCATAGCAATATTTGGTCATTACACAAATTGCTAAATATTTGACGTTTTGTCAAACAGTGTGATGTCAGCTTAAGTGCCCTTTTGCAATCCATTGAACAAGAAAATAAAGGGGAAATGTCTCTAATGTTGGCCTATGATCTAAGATTGGGTCCATCGCAAAAAATCTGCTATTTATCAATTGTATCTAGATGAACGCGTCATTGGGACGGTACTAATGGATATTTTTGGTCGCTATTGAAAATTTAGTCGATTGCTGAATTTATGTATGGGCCCAAATTAGGGGCATTTAGGCCGACATTACATCCATTTCCCCTATATCGTGAATGGATTCTATGGACTTTTTACCTTAAGAAAACATATGTTTTATAAATGCATACAGTAATGACCCGATTTTCAGACTTTTATCGTTCAATAATTTCACACAACCGTAATTCCATCTCATTCTCATTCATCTTCAAGATGGATGTTTAAGGTATAATTTTGCTGCAATAAGACCACTGAAAAAGTTCAAGCGTTTCGTAGAACATAAGAAAATATTTTCAAAAAGGGGGCTGGCAAAATTGTGTTACTATAGGGTAGATGTACCAGTTATAGCTACGTTCCAATTATGGGGTGTTCTAATTATGGTTTATGGGAATTCCATGGGCCATAATTAGAATACCATAATATTACCATATGGCCATAGCTGGTACACTCACCATAGTATATTTAAGATTTCAATTTCTTATAATTCCTACAGTGCACCGGTTTCTCAATGAATTTTAGGTAAATACACGTGCTAAACTGAGACACTTATGCTTTCATGGTTTTAGGATCTTTTTTCGAGACATTTAAAGTATTGAAGTCAAGGTGGCTTGCCCATAAAAGCATAACTGTCTCATATGAATAGAAAATCCAGGAAAGATGGGACAGTTATGCTTGTATGGGTAGTGGAGTTCAGTTCTTAAAGACAGGACGTTTGAACCTAAATCTTGAGACCTGTGCAGTGACCCTCAATGGTTCAATTTATTCTAATGCTTCTCAAAAAAAAAGTTGAACTGCCTAAAGTAAGGGGCCATACTTTAATTATGTCACGTCAAATTGAGGATAAATTAACCTTCCCTCCCTCGTTTCGTCACGTTTTTTTTCTATACCCAAGCTACACGCTGGAGCATAAGAATATGACGCACATCAATTTTTGACCATCCATTTTCTACGAAGCAGGTTCCGGAACCTCCATGGGAAGTTAACAACCTCTGATTTCAACAGAAATCAGTCGTGCGGCATTCTAAATTTTCATAATTTTGTGATCAGTTCATTAGAGACCATATCAACTAGCTAGAGTGAACAGGTTGCGGATGCCTCGGGGGATTGAGCAATCACTGATTTCCAATAGACCTCTAAAACCCGTCATATTGGAAAAAATAGGTTTGATGATGTAGATTTCAAAATTTGACAGAGTGAGATATAGCCTAGTAGCGACCGGAGACCAGGCTAGTACGGAGCAGAATATCGAGGATTCAATCCTAGGCTCATTTGTTTAGCCATTACGCTGAGTCCTTTAGAATTGAGTTCTCTCACTAGGCGGTACTAGACTCGGTACTAGATCATTGCTAGATACAAAGTTGTTGTTTTCTGCAATGTTGTTCAGGAGGTCTCAATTTTTCAAATTGTTGACGATTTAGTTTGGAATTCTCTTGGTAGGTGGCACTAGTATTCTAAGTACACTAGTATAAATTTAATGTAAATGCTGGATCTTGAGATCTTTACTAGATACAAAGATTCTGTTTTGTGCATTGTTGTTCAGGAGGCTGAGACCTTTTGAATTGATGAGAGCTTAGTTCAGAGTTCTCTCACTAGGTGGCACTAGTATTAATATAAATTTCGTGTAAATGTTGCGTTGATACCTTGAGATCCTTGCTAGATACAAAGATGATGTTTTCTGAAATGTTGTTCAGGAGGTCAAGGTCTTTTGAATTGTGGAAAGTGTTGTTTGAAATCCTCTTGCTATGGGGCACTAGTATTCTTATAAATTTCATGTAAATCCTGGATCGACATCTTGAGATCTTTGCTAGATACAAAGTTGCTGTTTTGTGCAATGTTGTTCAGGAGGACGAGGTTTTTTGAATTGTGGACAATTTAGTTCGAAATTCTCTGGCTAGATGGCACTACCCAAGTAACCATAGGGACGTTATTTCGCCTTTTTGGCTATAAACAGCTGAACAACGGCTATACCAGTGTTTGCAAGTTCTGATGAGGCCCGTATATAGCCAAAAAGGCGAAATAACGTGCTTATGGTTACTTGGGTAGTGCTCTTATGAATTTCGTGTACATGCTGGGTCGATATCTCGGGAACTTTGCTAGACACAAAGTTGCTGTTTTCTTCAATGTATTCTTGAGGCCAAAACCTTTTGAATTTTGCAAAGTTTAATTCGGAATTCTCTCGCCAGGTAGCACAAGTGTTTTCATATATTTCGTGTTAATGCTGGGTCGACATTTCGTTATCCTTGCTAGATACAAAGTTTCGGTTTTCTGTATTGTTGTTTAGGAGGCTAAGGCATTTTTTATCTTCAATAACACTCAGGTCTTTTTTTTACACGGGGGATACGAACCGTTAAAAAAAAAAACCCGTGTAAAAAAAAAACCTACGAGATTTTGATTTTTCGCGTGCTTAAATGTTTTTAAAAAATCGGATTTTGATGCCATTTGTAATTAAAGCATGATATGGTCCATGTAGACATATTTAAAAAAATTCTGTATTTACACCAAAAATTGTGATTTTTTTTTAAGTATGCCATTTGATTACAAATAGCTTGAAACGGATAATGTGATTGGAATCAAGTCGATAGGTTGTATCGTTGTCGAGAAATCGTTAAAAACGTACCGTGTAAATCGTGGAAAACCGTGTAAAAAAAACCGTGTAAAAAAAGACTTCAGTGTATGTTCAGAAGACCAAGACCTTTTCAATTGTGGACAGTTCAGTTCGGAATTATGTACTTGGTGGCAATAGGGTTTTTATAAATTTTAATATTTTTAAGAATAGAGGAAATGGCTCTAATGTTGACCTATGGATCTAAGATTGGGTCCATCGATAAAAATCTGCTAATTATTAGTTTAATCAAGATGAACGCAAATTGAAAATTTAGTCGATAGCTGAAATTATGTATGGGCCCAAATTAGGGGCATTTAGGCCGATATTACATTCATTTCCCCTATCTCTACAATTTGTGAATCTCTATCAAATCCAACGATACGTATGAAAATGTAAATACATTTAGAGATCACCTTTAGCAGATTCGTTTAATTTATTCGTTCAAAAAATTGAGATAAATCGCGGAAATTAGATCAGACCTTCAGAAAATTTATGAAAACTTCAGAAATGTTTCAGAAACTTTGCAGAGGTCCAGAGAATTTCAGAGAAGTTTAAAGGAGTTTACGGGAATTCTATTTATTTCTGAGCAGAACTAAGAGCTTTATGGAAACTTCGAGAACATCAAGACAGGTCAGAGAATCAAAGGGCAGTTCAAATAATTTCAAGGAAATATTAGAAAGCTTAAAGAAGTTTCGTGAAACTCAGTGAGTTTCCGAAAACTTCAGCAAAGCTCCGAGAGAATTCCTGGAAATTTTATGAACATCCGGAAAACGTGAGAATATTTTAAGGCTATTATATCTTGGAGATTTCAAGAACTTAAAAATGCGAAAATTTAGCTAAGTTGATTAGAGAACACCAACAAAGTTCGATTAATTAAAAAAGCGCGAACTTTTAGCAAGCAGCGATATCTTCAAGAAATTCCAGAGAACTAAATTTAGATCTTTAGTTAAATGATATTCAGCGAAGTTCCGAGTACTTCGAGGACGATCAGATAGCTTCAGAAAAATCCCATTAACTTAAGCAAATTTGCAGCGACTTAAAAGGAGTTCCGTGGAATCATAGGGTATTCCAAGAATTCTATGATTGAACCTAACACGTCAGAAGCGTCAGGGAATCATGAATACATATCAGAAAATTTGCTGGATTATTAAACAAATGCAGAGAACTTCAAGTAAGCATAGATAAGTTCAGGGAAAATTAGTTAGCGTTTATAATGGTTCTAATACTTAAGGAAAATTTGTCGAAACTTCAAGGCAAATCAATTAATTTCAGTAAAGTTGCGGGTTCTTAAAAAATACTGGGCAGTAATCGTTTGGGCAGTTTTAATGACACCAGGAAAGTCTAGATTATTGAATAAAATGTATATTAGTGTCGATGACTTAAGGGAGTTAAGTTTTATGAACTTCAGAAAAATCTTGAGAACTTCAGTGAAAATCATAGAACTAAATTAATTATTTCGATCTAATTCCACGAAAATTGCAGAGCACAAAAGTTCCATAAATTTAGAAAAACTTCGGAAAACTTCACTGAAGGACAGTGGTCTTCAGGAACAAAAATAAAATGTTTATTTTTTAAGTTAATTTATTACTGAAGATTTATTCACTGTGAATCTTTAAAGTTCGAAGTGTGAATGAAAATAACGAGAAAAATTCAAGGTTTTATTTTAAAATTCATTATTTTTTTTAAATATTCTATATAAGATAATTTTTAAATTCTTTGATACTTCCAAGTATTAAAAATTCCTGAGAATTCCCGGTTTTCCAGATTTTTGAAGTTAGTACTGACTGATACCGTGGGTTTGGTTATAAACTTTCTATTAAATCTTTCGCATTAAAGGTTCATATCGTACATAAGCGTTTATGAGATACTAATTGAATAAGTCTAAAACATCAAACATTTATTTGATGCGCCTTTTCTTAGGTCACTTTTTAGTCACTATTTTTTCAACTATAAGTCACTATTTGGTCACTTGCAGGCATTGGAAAATCATTTGCATTCATGTCGTGCATTCATTTACATTCATTTGCCTCTAACTTTTTTCTTCAACAGCATTCCGCAAAAGCTTTTGTAGATTTTGTTATTAGCTACAACTTTTGTTAACAAGTCAAATCCGTATCTCTGATGCATGACGAACCAAAGCGAACAGAAGCCACTACCCGAGCAAAGTCGGTTAACAAAATGAAAGCAAATCGATATTAAAGTGTGCAGTTCCTATCATAATGAAAACTCATTTTGATTTCAAATGTTACGACATAAGTCTGATATCATATTGTGCTTTCATTATGCAGTCAAGACGTTTTAAATGAAAGCAACTTAACTTGAAGTTCTGCTGTTTACGTCTTGTTTAAAATTTAATTGAAATTCATCTGTCGTTGAACTAATGATTATCGTTTATCTGATTTGTTTAACACATTTTAGGTCATTCGTGACCCGCGGTGAGATTGGAGCCTAAGTCTTTCAGCTTGAGAAACATGAATGGTAACCATTTACTCTAGGCCCGTATTCAGTTAAACATTATGAATGCAGAATCACTAATCAAATTGATTTCATTGAAAGCAGGATTAGTTTTCCGTTTGCTTCAACAGTGTAAAATTTCGCTCTCATTTTTGCTGTGTTAACCGTTAAGTCAACCAAAATGAGATCAACTGGAGTATTCAAAATAAGTTACATCATAACAGCAAATTTTGATTTCAATTTGATCTTCAGCTTTGCTCGGGTACTGTTTTTCAGTGAATTTATTTTACATTCACTGAAAACAGTAACAAGTTCTGCCCGCTCTAGTTCGTAATGCATAAGAGATACAGATTTGAGTTATGAGCAAAAGTTGTAGTTAATAACAAAACCTACAAAAGCTCTATACATTATTTTGCTGAATGTTATTGATGAAAAAAGTTAGAGGCAAATGAATGTAAATGAATGTATGAAATGATTTTCCATGCCTGGTCACATGTTTATTCAACATGGTCACTAAAATCACTATTTCTGACAGCAGTGACCAGCCCTGGAATCACCTTAACACTTAAATGTGGCTTTGCATTATTCTTTCTTATTCTTTTATGATGGTGGTCTCCAAAATGAAAGTTCGTTACAAATGTCTTATGTTCAATGAACAAAATGACGAATATCAGACAGAATAGTGCATTCCAAATAGATACTATTTGAAACAATGGCCAAGTATTGTGTATACTGGTGAAGTTTTAGCACTGATCATTTGTAAGATCAACCATGTTTAAAAAACGCGGAATTTCATCGACGAATTACTCCTAGCGAATAGTGTAGCTAGTGTTTTTAATAGCCTTTGAAATCTATTAGCAGTCAGCATGTACAACGGTGAGTTATTCTTAAGGATCACTTATTGTTCTACGCTCACTGAAAATTTATATTCAGTGATTCCTCAGACGAGAACCTAAAAAGGGCATCGCAGACTCGTGTTCTACAACAATATCGTGTTGTTTATAATAAAGGACATTTTTTCATGGTTCATGGCTTTGTAAATTACTTCGTGGAGTCTACACGATTAGTAATTATGTGTTCACATGATGTTTGTACTTTGCTGTTCTAAATAGAACATATAATTTTATATAATTGAACAATTCGTCGCCATAACTTAATATGACGCTTAGCAACAAAAGCAAACATTAATACCCGAATTCCAAATATCTACCGAGACAAACAATCGGATAAGATTGATTACTGTGATGACGACCAATTAACCGATTCGACAATCTTATTTTTTCGAGAAAATCTGATTACCCAAAAAACAAATCATTGCTCTACAGCATCTCAGTTGCCCACATCTTTTTCAGACGGTCAGAGACCCCCATGACAATAAACCGATAACCACGGATGTCCCCGCAATATGCTAGATTTGTATGCAAGGTTTCCCATTTCACTGACGAGGTTACGTCTACGTCTAGATCTGTTGTAGTCCGCAAAGGGCAGAAGGTAGAGGAACTGTCCGTCCGTCCGTCTTTGACCCGCAGTTGAACACACAAAACTGTAAATACTGAAATAGAATCAACCAGTCGACGATGGTCGACAACAACAATGCCAACATTACACGACGGCGATGATGACCGTATTTTAAATTCGTTGATCAGCCGCTTATGATGAGGATTGGGACGTACCGTGTAAGCAACCTGATGTGCGCGCTCTGTGTATGGTCACGTGTCGTAAAGTATGACCAGAATGATACACTGGGTTATTTAGAGATGATAGGCAGGCAGGCAGGCAGGCACCAGACGTGCGGCGCTGGTGATAGATGAGGTCACGGCAGGAATCACCCTTTCTGACTGTTTGCAAGTCGTAATTTTCGGCACCCTCCTCTCGTCGGGTGCTGCGAAATGGCACACACAGAACTATGTATGCTCTATTTTCACCACCCACTTTACTGCTGGCAATATTTCACTCGATTGTATTTCCTCCAAAAAATCACTTCAATCGCTTGGATTTTCGTTTCCATGAAAATATACAACGCAGATATTCATTCAAATAGCTTCGCTTTTCGCACTGTTGTTACACAAACACACACACATAAATACACTCACAAGCTCAGGCACGGAGAGGGCGAGAAAATTGCACGAAAATATTTTCCTTCCCGCTGGCTTTGTCTGAGTAGGAAATTTTTCACCAAGCAAATTTCGCAATTATACCAAAAATGGATGCTGGCAAAAGCGTAGATTTTCTTCTTGCACTACACTACAGGCAATTAATTTGACGATTTTTCACAAATTGACAGCACAAATTTCAAAGCTCACTATAATTTCCAACGGGGATCACAAAATTATGCACGCAAACTACCTATCGACGATTCCAAGCTTGGAAAAACGAAGCAATAAACTCTTCCACTCCTCCGGAAAAGTGGTGGGTTGAAAGTGAAGTTTATCCTACTACAACACACGGGGGAGTGCGCTACGCTTTTCCTGGCCTGTGGACTCGGCGAACTCGGTGAACTGACTAGAAGCTCGCAGATCTCCGACCATCTAGCCGAGTTTTCTACGGCGAGAAAATTGCTGCTCTCCTTTTTCGCAGGACGTCGGCGGTATCTCTCGGCGGGTAGATCTCTCCCGTCACAGGTGACGAAACGGATGCCCTCCGCCACCAAACTACAACACCTACGGCGGGGTTGAAGTGGGTGGGGACGCTGCTCTGTGTTGTTGCAAAATTATATGTGTATCTGTGCAGCAGAGGACACACTTTCGAAAACGCAAACCGCCTGAGAACGTGACCGAACCGATTGCGATGGATCGATAAATTTGACTCACGCGTATGTGTTTACCGGATAGATAGTAGGTGCAACGTGAATCGACAATTACGGGTACACACGGCGCACACCATTGACTATACCTTGCTACTGCACAAATATCAGACTACACTAGACGATTTGACTCGATGTCGACGGCGGTGTCAACGACGGTGACGACGACGACGACGACGGATTGGATTGGGTCCGATACGTCGAGAGTGTCAGAATACAATACAATACAATTTTCGAAAACTGCGGGAGCAAAACGGGAACCGAACCAACGACAACCACGACAACCAAATCGTCGTCACGAGTCTGCGCACATTTCCACCCCAATAGTGATGCTTTTTTTTTTAATTCACGAAGGGGTACCGAATTATTTCAGCTTGAGAGGTTGGTTTCTGTTTTCATCCGCGATGTGGTTTGCTGTATGGGTGGCTCCGTCCGTACGTGTGCGTGCGTTGGTTGATGTATCATTAGATTATAGAACCTGCGAAGGGGGAAGTTGTACGGATGCACCAACAGCGAGGGGAACGACGATGTGTTGTAGGATGGATGTGCGTTAAGAGAGGAAACGGCAAAAAGGGAGGAAACCCCGAGGGTGCTAAAAGTGGTGAATTATTACGTTCAGTTTTAATTGTGTGGTTCTCCTTTGGTGGAGCATTTGAAAACCTGGAGTGTCTAGGGAGTCATGGGTTATGATTAGCAAAGTTGATGTAAAGTATGATGTGGACCTTCGAGTCACCAATGACGCAATGATGATATTCCGTGAAGTCAACTCAGCTGGGACTGGGAATGACTGGGAACAAAAGTGGTCAAACGTCCTGCATTGACCGAAAAGTCTAGGTTTCGGACTGGATGTTCATACTTTCCCTGATGTCTTTTTCGTTTTTCGTGCACTGCTAAACCCGTACACCAACATTATGGTGTAACGGGTGTAAGTTTGTTTACAAACAAAAGACCCTGAGCTGTCAATGATTTGCGGCGGTAGGTAGTGGCGCCGGTGTATCTAAGTGAATTGGGCTTAGGATGAGCTAACCATTATCTTTGTACATATTCTGAAGGTTTATTAATTACAATTATTGGGGCAAGAAAGGATTGTCAAATTCACGTCTGTTGCTAGTAGAGACATTGCAACTATGCATGTCCACTAGACTGATGCAAAATTTCAAATTTTCGCTCTACACAGCTCAATCGGTTCCAAATCGGGTCCTGATTAGCCTTTCAAAAATTAAATTAAATTGGTAAGAAACTGACTTGGCATAAACCATTTGAAGTTTATATGGAAATTACTATGGGAAAGTCAAACTTTTCATTCATTGTTCATTTCCATATTAAACTGTTAAAAAGTTCAATAGCTATTCTTATGGGAAATTTTCTCAGCTTCAGTAATTTTTCAATAATCAATATTTTTGATTTATAGGAATGCTTCCTTCTTTTGAACATGATCAGTTCATTCGAGTTGTACTGATTTAGGAAATTTTTAAATAGGGGAAATAGCTCTAATTTTGGCCTATGAATCTAAGGTTGGGCCCTGTTATCTATCAATTTTATCTAGATGAACGCGTCATTGGGACGGTACTAATGGATATTTTGGATCGCTATTGAAAATTTAGTCGATTGCTGAATTTATGTATAGGCCCAAATTAGGGGCATCTAGGCCGACATTAAATCCATTTCCCTTAATCAATGTTTTACGTTTGTAGAAATGTTTCCTTCTGATTTCAGAAATTTTTAAATAATCAATATTTTTGATTTATAGGAATGCTTCCTTCTTTTAATGAGCAGTTCATTCGAATTGTACTGATTTCGTTATTTTCTAAATAATCAATATTTATAGGAATGCTTCTTTCTTTTAAACAAGAGCAGTTCTTTCGAGTTGTACTGATTTCAGAAATTTGTAAATAATCAATGTTTTAAATTTGTAGAAATGTTTCTTTCTTTTAAGCATGAGCAGTTTTTTTGAGTTGCTTTACATGGGAATATCTATTATTTAAAAACGTTCCAAATTCATTTCAATTGTATATTGATTCATGATTAAAATTCGGCGAAGTGCCCTTCGGCGAAACGTCCTTCGGCGAAATGACACAGTCCCAATATAAACACATTTATATGATATATAATTTTACAGAAACTGTATCTATTTCCCTTAAAAGTCTCAAATTATGTAAACAGGGTGGTAACTGAATTCCCGGGTTTTTTACCAATTTTTCCCGGGTGCCCAACACATTTTTCATAATTTCATATACAGCTAAACATGCGGAGAAAAAAAAAGATACGGCATTATATTTTAAATGCAAAAAACTGAACCCCTCTATGGAAAACACAACATAAATTTACATAATTTTCAAAATTTATTAGGTTTTAAGATGCACTAAATTGTTCAATAATGCTCCATAATTTAGATAATTTGAAATATTCTAAAAAGTCGCAGAATTTTGAAGTGTACCTAAGTTACATGTAAATTATTGGATTATTTTAGAAGAATTTAGATGAGGTTTCTTTATTTAAGAAATTTTCAGCCCAGGGCTGGTTCGGCTCTAAAATTCCCAGAAAGAGGTTTCCCTAGTTAGAAAGGTTGGGAGTTCCAGAAGGGACAACAGAGTTTGATGTAGGGGATCTCGAAAGGGTTTCTTTTAGAAAACAATTAGATCTTCGAAGATTTGAATATTCGGTTCGAAGATTGCATGACATCATCATTAAGACTTGAGGCTAGGCCAGTCAATATTGTATAGTGTTTTGAAGACCCCAGATTTAAAACAAAAACATCATGGCTCTTGGTCTTGGATACAATTTTAGGATTCTGGCACTGAATCATTGGCGAGATAATACGATGAGATGAGAATGCCAAGTGGGTTTTGAGGATACACACTTAGAAAAATTGATTGCTCTGAAACTGACACATACGAGAGTAAATTTTAACATAAAATTGAGTCATAATAGACGCGATATTCAGCTCAATCAAACGTACTTTCGAACTTTTCAGTCCCAGAGCACTTAATTTTACATGACATGTTTGTTAATGTCTCATCCTTTATGTCAAATATGGATTCCGTCACATGTAAGATTAGGTATTTCTAAGTGTGTAGTTTAAGAGGAAATCTAGCAGGGTGGCAACTGAATTTCCATCCTAATATTTCAGGATACTTTCCTGGTTTTTCTGATCAGTAGTTCAAAAAATTTGCGGTTTTACAAATTAGGTTTTTAGAAAACAATTGATTTTTTATAATAAATTTTAATGTTTCTACAATTTTTAAATATTCGGCAAATTTCTAATATTCAAAATTTTTATCCGACACCAATTACAACTAAAATGATCTTTTTTTTAAGCTAGTTCTTAAAAGGAAGGAGCAAAAAATCAATAATGTTTGAATTTACATTTTAAACAGCTGTAGTTCTAGGTTAGTATTGGGTACCAATCTTGAAGGATCTTATTGAATTAACTGATTTAAAAATCAAGATTATTTTTAATGATGTTAAAAATAACCCTGGTCTAACTTTGACAAATAACTTCAATATTTGAAGCCATTTCCAAAGATGTATAAATGTATTTTCTTTTCAGATTTCAGTTCGCTAAATCTAGATCGGTTAATTTTGAAGATTCAAAATAAATATATAAGTTGGAGCCACAATGAGGGCATTTATGGACCACTAAGGGTACTTACAAGATTGAAAAGGTATTACGGCTTCCATTCTTGCTTTAAATTATTTTTATTATTATTACTGTTTCTACGATAGTTTGTTGTGAAAACAATTGCCAAACATTGTGTTTTGACAGAAAGAGCATTTTAACCAAGTGAATCAATTGTAGGAAAATTTATTCATTCAAGCGAGCAGTAACACAGCCATGGCTGAAGGCTGCAAGTTGAACAAAGGTTAATTCTACCAACCAGAATGATTAACAGCAGGCGAGAAACTGAAATGATATGAAAAACGTTCTTACCGAGTGCAAATTCCAAAATGATAGAATAAGGACTGAACTGAACTGAAGGTTCAAAATCAGCGAGAAATCTATTGGAAAAAAATATCTGCTAAAACATAGCTTAAATAGTTTTAAGGTATGAAGTAAATGATTTCCTCAATAAAACTGTTATGGCTATTTTGTTTAACGACGTGTTCCGGGTATCATCCAAATCATTTGTGAAATAGTTCTATCATTCGTTTATGGTATTTTTATTAGGGTTATCAGATCTATACTAAGCGATATTTGTTACAAATTAATATACTTCACAGCAATTTACCACGATATGCTGTAGCTATTGTCGCCGAATTTAATTGATTACTTAACTTTTTCGTCAGCTTTACGTCGTTCTGTATGGAAAATGTATGCAATAAACTTCAAGCGGATGCAATCTACACTGATCTTAAAGCTGCGTTTGATAGAGTTGTGCACGACGTTCTGCTATCAAAGCTTGAAAAAATTGATCGTACCTCGTGCAACGTGAAGTTACTGTATGCATTGGAAACTACTCATCGTACTGTTTCTCGAACAGATCAGTGGAGTTCCACAGGTTAGCACTTTGGGACCACTCCTCTTCTCTTTATTTGTGAACGATGTAACGTTTATTCTACTACGTGGAGGTAAATTATTTTTTTGTCGATGACTTGGAGATTTACCTATTCGTTCGAGGCTATGCCGACTGTTTAGAACTACAAAACCTTCTTGAAATCTTTAATGATTGTTGTGAACGTAATGTTATGGTCCTGTGCGTCTCAAAGTGCTGCGTAATTAGTTTCCGTCGAACTAGGACTGCCGTTTTGTTTGATTATAACGTTGCTGGGACTGCAGTTCAACGTGTCGATCACGTTAAAGACCTCGGTGTCATGTTGGATGAAAAGCTCACATACACTCGCCACTTCTCAACCACGATCGACAAAGCTAATCGTCAGCTTGGATTCATGTTCAAGATATCTAAGGAACTTCGTGATCCTCTGTATTTTAAAGCCCTTTACTGTCCATTGGTACGCTCACTACTGGAATTCACGTGTGTTTTCTGGCATCCCTACCAAGCAGTGGACGATTCGAAGCTGTTCAACGCAAATTCGTCAGATACGCACTGCGCTATCTTCCATGGAGTGACCCGCTGAATTTACCACCGTATGCTGACCGCTGTCGTTTGCTGGATTTGGATACTTTTGCTAAGCGACGAAACATATCGCAGGTCGTCTTCGTTACTAAAGTCTTGCTCGCAGAATTGGATGTTCCTGAGTTACTGGTCAAAATTTATCTGTATGCTCCTGCCTGAACACACCGTCCGAGAGCCTTGCTACATGAAGAAGTACAAGCAACCAACTATGCTGTAAACAGTTCCTTTGTCGCCATGATTCATCAATTCAACGAAGTATCTGACCTATTTGACTTTGATATCGATGATTTCAATTTCGTCATCGTTTGCTGTCGACCAATTTTGAGTGACTACATTTAGATTTGAGTGTTTCATTGAGACTATCAAGTCAGATGGACTATAATAATAATAAGAAGAAGAATCAAGATTATTTTCCTGGAAGATTTTTTAAAATACCGGTTTTTCCTGGTGAAAATATAATCCCGACTTTTCCCGGTTTTCCTGGTTCACTTTCTACCCTGAATCTAGGGATAATTCTAAAGGAACTTTGGGGAGAATTCCAATGGAATTCAACTAGAAATTTAAGGTAATCATGAGAGTAGGGGAAATGGCTCTAATGTTGACCTATGGATCTAAGATTGGGCCCATCGCTAAACATCTGCTATTTATCAATTTTATCTAGATAAACGCGTCATTGGGACGGTACTAATGGATATTTTTGGTCGCTTTGAAAATTTAGTCGATTGTTGAATTTATGTATGGGCCCAAATTAGGAGCATTTAGGCCGACATTACATCCATTTCCCCTATCTCATAAAATTGAAAGGTAGTAAAGATTAGTTTAAGGTAGTTCTGAAGATACCTATGGGGATTATAACTATAATTCCAGGGGAATATGGAGCCTCTTTCTTTCAAAGTGAATTCACCCTACGGCAAACTTGATTACATGACTACAATCCTGAAAGTACACCTAATGATCACCTACGACTGAAAATATCTTAAATGTTGATCAATCAATCAATCAAAGAGAAATTTCGAGGAGAGCTAGGATAATAATTTCATGGAAATCTAATTCTTAAAATCGCTTGAAAAATTCTTTGCCGAATTTCAAGCTAACTTAAAGATATCTTAGAAAATTTCTAAGAGAGTTTATAATAATGTTGAGGGATTTTCAAGAGTTTTCAGGAGGGTTTTTCAAGAAATGTTGAGCATGTAACTATGAGTAATGCTCCACGAGAATCTGAAGAAATTTCCAAAGGAATACTAAGGAGAGTTTCAAACGGATTTCAAGAGATCCTCTTAAGGTTCAATTTACTTTGGTGCAATGTCCACAAATTCAAACCCAGCTTTTTTCGACGCATCATTTCAGATTACAAAAAGCTCCCATCGATACATTCCTTTCGCTGACGAGAGCTTTTAGCAATCTGAAATCATTCGTCGAAAAAAACTGGGGTTGAATTTTTCGAAAGTACATCAAAGTAAATTGCACCTTAAGGGCAATTTGAGAAGAATACTGAGGTGAAATAACTTTCTGAGAATACATTTCTTAATTGTAAATGGTACACCAAGAGATTGCCGAGGAATATAAAAGCGAATTATGAAGAAAATCATGGAAAGAAATTAGACAAATTGTCGCGAAAATTATTAACCAGGCCCACCTCGCCCGCTGCGCGCTTCTTCTTCTTGTTCCTATTGGGTCGCTTTCGAGAACAATTTTCACTGGGTCGTCGTCCGGCATTCTTACGACATGCCCAATCCACCGTAGTAACCCAATTTTTGCAATGTGCACGATTCCCAGCAGCTGGTGCAATTCGTGGTTCATTCACCTCCTCTACGTTCCGTCATCCATCTGCATCCACCGTAGATGGTACGCAACACCTTGCGTTCGAAAACACCAAGGGCGCGTTGGACCTCCACGAGCATAGTCCAGCTCTCCTGGCCGTAGAGGACGACCGGCTTAGTCAGCGTCTTGTAGAGCGTCCTCCGGAGTCCAAAGAAGGCACGATACCCAGCAATAATGCGTCTTTGAATTTATCTGCTGGTATCATTTTCGGCGGTCACCAGTGAGCCCAAATACACGAATTCATCAACCACCTCGATTTCGACACCTGAACTCGGGGTGGGAGGCTAACGCTGTCTTCCCTAGAACATCTTCTTCTCATGTTTTTCGTCTTAGATGCGTTGATGGCAAGTCCAATCCGCCTAGCTTCAGCCTTCAGTCTGATGTACGTTTCCGCCATTGTCATAGCTCTTCTTATCACACCTTTTAACGCAATGTTAAATACCAGACATAAGCTCTACACACTTAGTTTTTTCTACCGAGCTCGGCTGTGCAAATCTCGGCAAAACAAGTTTTACTGAGATCTCAGCAAACATTTCATTTGTTTGCTGAGATTCAGCTAAGTATTATCCGAGACTCAGCAATCAAATGTCACTTTTGCTGAGATCTCAGTGAAACTTTTTTTGCCGAGATTTGCACAGCCGAGCTCGGTAGAAAAAACTAAGTTTGTACTTATAAGCAACATGGGGAAAATAATAAGCAATGTATTTGAGACCGCGTGTAATTTCTACAAAATTTTAAATCACATGAGCTCTAAAATGTAATTTTTATACTGATGTTTTTTTTTCAATTGTGTCAAGCCAGATATTTTCTATTTCAGCTCTTCTAAAAGATGATACTCACCAACTAAAATAAATGTGAATTTCGTAGGACAGAGTGTTGGTACGATTTTATTCAATTTTCAGTGTCATTTTTAGTTCAACGTTTACAACTTCAGAAAATTAACAATAATGTCTCAAAAATTATGATTCTTCATAATAATGTAAGTTTAAGCTATTAAGTGACAGTTTTTACTAAATTTTAATTGAATATACACATTTGAAACACTTAAAACAAATTTAGTTCGGACTATTAACTCTGTGAATACACTTTCGATTACACTGACAAGTGTAAAGGTAGACATGAATGCACAATATAAGTGTAAATTATCTAAATTCAAAAGGAGTGTAGAAGACGATACAGTTTACCTTAAGGATTCTACGCAAGTGTGTGAAATCCCAAAAAAATGTAAAAATCATGTTTGTTAAGCAAAAAAAAACAAAAATATTGAAAAACAAAATACTGAGTTAAAGGGTATTTTGAAAATCTTTTTTTTAACCTTACTTTGATGGTTAATTCTGAAGTCATGCATTTGATTATCATTAATTGAAGTATCGTTTAATTTTGTTTGGAACATAATCTATGTATGTCCCGAAGAAACAACACGCATACAATGCAAAATTAAAATGCTTTCGACAATTGTTGTGGTCCGTTTTATAAAATAAACAGCCTTATTTTTTAACAAAATTTGTCAGAAGCCAGTAGAGCAATTAAAAATTTGTCAATGTAGCATTCTTCTCTATATATTAAATAGCTTTCAGGGAAAAATATGCAAAGAGTAATCAATCAATTTTACCCTGCTTAAACGGGTTATCTACAGACTCAACAAAATTTGATGTGACAAACGTACCAACCACCTTGTGACATAACCAATTTAACCATAAGGAAGAGGAACTAATATCCTTTCCAACAAGATAAACACATCAGAAATCCGTTGAAAATTACTGAAGATGTACAAAAACAGGGAAAGCGTGATTGTGGTTCGGTGCTTAACATAATTCGATTAATATAGGTACCGTAAAACGGTGCATCTTTGATAAGGCGGGTAACTTTGATAGTAGAATATAATGATTAATTTTAAACTCTGCACTATTTCCGAATAGGAAACATTGGTACCATTTTGTAGGTCATGGTATTACCTTTGATTTTGTATAGAGTTTTTGTAGTATGTTTTACATATTTTCCAAATATCCGAAAAAAACAATTTTCTTGTTTTTCGCCCGATTGAAAAGGCACTCAAACAATAATTGATTAAATGTAGGGGAAATGGCTCTAATGTTGGCCTATGGATCTAAGATTGGGCCCATCGCTAACAATCTGCTATTTATCAATGTTATCTAGATGAACGCGTCATTGGGACGGTACTAATGGATATTTTTGGTCGCTATTGAAAATTTAGTCGATTGCTGAATTTATGTGTTGGCCCAAATTAGGGGCATTTAGACCGACATAACATCCATTTCCCCTATTTCCTATAAAGCCATTACAAATTCAATATTGTTTTCCTATTGCTGATGATGTTTCTGATTATTTGCTCATTCAAAGTTTCTTATTTCTTGATCAAAATTATTTCAGACACAAAAAATAGTGCCAATGCAATAATAACCGTTAAACAAATTACTAACGAATTGACTCTAGGATCCTCAGTACTGGTTAAAAATAAGTAGAAAAACATTCATTGTTATAAAAAATAATAGAATAAACTTAAAAAAAAAACTATCAAAGTTACACCGTTTTACAGTACAATAAAATATTGTAAGGTTCCTATCAAATTCCCGGTTCATTAACTCTAGCAATATACACAAACCTTTATACTTAGGTACCGAATGACTCTGGGATCAAAGTAATCGAATAGAACATACCTGAAAAGAGAGAAAGAAGAAGATAAAAATATGTTATTGGAAATGATAAATACATACATTACCATCTGTTGATAAAAATCCAATTAATCGCATCATTTGAGCAGTTTTGGGATATCCTACTACCAAAGTTTTTGAGAAAATTAGACAATACAGTGTAAATTTTTAAGGCCTAGCATAAATTAAACCCTCTTTCGTCGAAGTTCTAGAAGAACAAATTTCATAATATTTTAAACAGCTCGAATGATCCGTTTTGACCAGTAACTTTTGATTTGTTGTCAAAGGAGGATAAATTTACGCAGTTTAACTCCTTTTTGGATTTGATGATAATAAGTCTTTCTTTTATGGGGTGGCTTTCTCAGTCTTTTAGTAGATACGATTAACTTTTTACGTTCCCGACGTTTCGACCGTTTGGTTGCGGCCCTTCTCAAGGGTTGCTAAAAACAATGTATTGCACATATAACATATAAATTAAAAATAATTGCACAAATAATAAACTCACTAATGTCTATCGTTTCCCGTTATAAACTTTTACGCATCGAGGACAGCGTAAATGTAGATTTTTCATGACTTGTCTAATTTAATTTGTTCTTCTAGAACTTCGACGAAAGAGGGTTCAATTTATGCTAGGCCTTAAAAATTTACACTGTATTGTCTAATTTTCTCAAAAACTCTGGTAGTAGGATATCCCAAAACTGCTCAAACCCCATAAAAGAAGTCCAATCAACCAGTCGAAACCACCATTAGGATAATAATAAGTTATTACTATAATTTAAAAACTATATACATATTAGTATGTACACAAATATTTCATGATTTTAGAACGAAAACTTCCTGACGAAAACACTTTCACTGCATTTACTTACTTGTGTTCTTCGAAGGATAGCACAATTACATGCAATCGAATACAAGAGAGTGATACAAACTGCTTTTAAATCTCTTGGTGAACGAAATTGAACACCGGCAAAAGCACTACAACTTTATGTTTATTAAAACAAGCAAATGCAAAGTTTGACTCATTAACATATATGAGAGGATGTATTAAGTCGAGAATCACACGTTCTTCCACAGCAGTCCACGGCAGAACTGATGCTTTCAAACCTCAATGGTTGCTTTCTATGTTTGCGGTTTCAATGTTATCATCATGGAATCGCAATACTTTGCCTTCTCGGAAATAATCAATTGGTTATCTACAATTTAATTCACCAGCATGGCATTCTCTCGAATCACAATCAATTTCATTTCAACGAATACAACAAAAAATATAATCATATAATAACTATATCAGTAACATGGTGCTTTTCATCAGCATTGTAGCGTGCACCATAAAAAAAAGTTTCCCTTGAAATTCTGCTTCAGTCCAGACCATATTGGTCGGCTTAGTTCTACAATCTGATTAAACATAAAACCATTGCAAGGTTTTCCCCAATCGAACGATCCTTCCATTCAAGCGACCCAACACACACGCACATCCCATTTTGCACTTCCGAATGGGTCCCTCCTAAGATGGTGTTGGTTTCGACTGTGTCGATTCCTTGCATGTCCTTAATCGTCTCTCACTCTCTTTGGATTTCGAAAAACCACACGCACACACAGATCCGACCAAAAAGCCATCTGCTTTAGATATGCACCCAAAGCAATAT
Organism: Ochlerotatus camptorhynchus; assembly: GCF_037179485.1. Classification (NCBI taxonomy): domain Eukaryota; kingdom Metazoa; phylum Arthropoda; class Insecta; order Diptera; family Culicidae; genus Ochlerotatus; species Ochlerotatus camptorhynchus. Next base: position 614,590 of record NW_027041234.1, read on the forward strand.
CACACCCAGCACAAAAAAAATGTAGGTAGGTATAAGCCAACGTCCCTTAGTACTTCAACCTTCTGTTATCGCACAACAGCGCACAGCAGAGCAGGCAGCAGCTGGGCTAGCCGTACACGAACGATGAAACCCACTCATAGGTGAGTTGAATTTAACTCAACTTTGTCGAAAGCGGATTTGCTGACAAAGTTAGTAAAATTTCTCTAGCTTTTCCAGGAAAAACTTCTCGAATATATAGAAAATCGATTAAAATTTTAAATTTTACTCTGCCTAGGAGTGTACTAATGGACTGAGTGAAACTTCTTTCGACTTTGGTAGTAGTCGAGAAGATTTTTCCTGGAAAATCTCGGAAAATTCAACTCCCTTTTGAGTCGGTTTCATCGTCCGTGTTTGTATAATGAACAGCTTATTATCCTCATCAATGGGAAAAAGCGTAGGGCAACTTAAGGGTGGATGTACCAATTATGGCGTGTTCCAATTAAGGCCAATGGGATTCCCATATGCCATAATTGGAACACACCATAATATGAACGTATAGCCAAAATGGGTTCACTTACCCTATACCTACATAAGAAACCGAGAATGTCCTAGAAGAGCGCTCACCGTCGTCGCCGCAAGCCAGACAGTCATTGACAGAGAAAATAAGGAGAGCGAAATGCTTGCCGTAAGCGAGGAGAAGTCAGCCAGCCGCATGGATGGGAGGATGCACTCTGCTGCTATCAAGGACGACGAACACACGTTCTGGCACAGAAGGAGGACGTGCGATGGCTTTAAAGTGGTGATTGAAGAGAATGTATGCGAACCGTGCCACAAAGGATCATCCCGTTGGGTGATTTATCGAGTGACCTTAACTGGCAGGCGGGGTTATTGCAAGCTACCACTGGCGAAGTTCAGTAGTTCAAAGCATTTAGAAAAGGGCATGGATGGTAATGTTTATTGGTGGGTGTCGTGACTCGAGATTGGAATGAAGAGGGATGATTTTGCTATACTAAATAGTACTAAATGGATATTGTTGGCTTAGAAGCGAAAAGCTGTACAAAGCTTGTTGAGCCTGGACACTGGCCAAGTTAAACAGGGTCAATAGCGTGTTATACATGCATACGTTATTTGTTGTAGAACGGCGTAACTTTCTACTTCCACTAACGTGATTTGTTACATAGATTTTATATTGAGACAGCGTCTATATGTACTTTCATAGATGACTCGAAGTCACGGAATAGTTAATACCTAGAATTATTGAAAATCCTGTATACAACCGCTCCCGTTCGACGAATCAAATTTATTCCAGGCATCCACCGTGTACTCAATAACTACCGCCAGCAAAGACTAACTCGAGGAATTCAAACAAAATCCCCGAACTCCAGTGAATCGCTCAGTGCTCGCCCATATCGGATGCGAAATTCAAACTAACTTCCGCTAATTACATACACCGCTCAACCCGGTACGCCACTGCTGGTGGAATTCCGTAGAAGCGACCAGCTCGACCGTCTCCCTCTGTGTAGTGCGCCATCTCGTCTAACTTATTCCACCCGGGTAGGTACTGTATGTTCACATATCAAACACCACTAATTGTGTGTTCCTGGAAGCTCTTCCCAGTGTTAGAATCCATACGACTACATCGGCATCCGACCATTTTGGAGCAGGTCACCTCCACGACGTGATTTTGATTCTATCGAAAGGAGAAAATTTATTGCTTTTGTCCGGTTTTGGACGGCTCAAACTGCCGGGTTTGCTTTCGCGGGAGTTGTTCGTATTTTTGTATGTGTCAAACCGCGGTCGATTGAATCAGTGGATCATTATTGATGGGTGCCTACTCAACTGTTTTTTTTTTTTTCGAACGAAAAGAAAACAAAGTAGCTGCCAAATTTGTCATTGCACGCGAACTTGGTGTCACCCGTGTCCGTGTATGCCGAATCCGGTCGTGGTTAGTGGCGTACGGTTTGGGTGTTGGGTACGTGTGTAGGTGGAATCCAATTATTCATTGTGTATGGCTATTCTGTTTTCTGTTGACTTTCATTTGTCTGCTGAGGTGGGTGATTAAACAATGTTTAAAAAAAGTGACGAGACACGTCACGAAAGGTTAGCAAACGTATACCGGTATTGGAAGATTACAATTTTTAAGCTTTTAAATGTCTTTGAAATTGTTGTTGCTTCGGCGACAATAGGGAAAAAAATGCAAGGTTTTGCATCAGCCTAATACTTATTAATCAGTGTTCACTCGGCTGTTGACAGAAGGCTACTCTCGATGTGTAACACGCGATCGTCTGTTTACTCGGCAGCAACCATTGTGTTGTCCTCATCATTGTTTTTCATCGGTCGATGCATTGTCGACTTTGGAAAGCAACCGTTTCGTGATGAGTGTGTGAGTGATGCTCCGTTGGCAATACTGCCATACAATGAAACCTCTGAAAGCGGATCCCATTCTGATGGAGATTGTGCTGTACCTTTTGATTATAGTTGTTTTAAGATGTTTTGTAAAGTGAACAAGAATCATCGGCTCTATAAAGTTAATTCAATTGAGCCTTATCAAATAAATTAATAAAAACAAAAATTGAATAATATCAGCAATCAGTTATAAAAAACTTCAAAATACAGCCTTATGGGGTTGTACGCAATGGTGACGTAAGACTACGTGGTCTTATCTATATAATTTGTTAACTGCAGCAGGAGCTTGTGTTTTATGTAAGAGTAGGAATTTGAGCAGGGTTATCTCAGTTTATATGACGCACTTGACATAGATAGCCCACAGCAACTCACGAAGAGCTACTGATTCCGATCAATAGCGGTGCGACTTCTTCCTCCTATGCATGCTCATGTGGACTGCAGCTTGCTGCTTGCAGACAGCCTTTCGTTGTGTACTGGAGAACACCACCACTCACTACTCGGTGATTGAATAAACACCGTTTGGTGAGACCGGATGGAATTCAACTTTGACATTTGTGTTAGGGAAACCGCTTTTCGCAAACAATCGGTGATAGTTTTAATTATCATAGCAACAGTAGCACATCCGTGCAATTTTCAATAGTGACATTCTGAAAAATGATAAAGTCTTAATTTTAACAGATTCGTATAAAACATTCCTATCGATTGGCGTATTATGAATTAAAATCCATCATCTGCGAATCAAAATCAGACCACTTTCATGCCACGAGCGACTTTGGTTTTTGAAATCGCACCCCTAATGTTGCCTTAAAGTACATGGTATGTTAGATTTAAACATATCTAAATAAAGCTGAAATTAGGCGTAACAGCTTTTGTAAACAATGTTTTCTCTCGATGATTCTTAGGAATTCAAGGCACGCCCACGCAAACCAACATTACCGCCAGGTAGCGAAAGTCTCACCCTACCTGATGGTGATGTTGACTTGCGTGGGAGAGCCTTGATTTTCAAAACATCATCGAAGGAAGTCATTGTTTACAAAAGCTGTTACGCCCTAATTTCGGCTCTATCTTGATATGGGAACTGACATCCGATTGATGACCTTGACAAATGTTCAAAAAATACTCTTTTACAAATTTATGGTGGTCCTGAAAAGGATCGTTTTGTCGTGATGGTTGAGTAATGCAGAGCCATTAGGGTGTTAAACACAGATGAGACTGGTGAGCTGTATGTTGTTTGTAATGAGAGTGACGTGTTTGGCATAATTGGCCCACACCGACTCACGAAGAGCTACTGATTTCGACCAATAGGGGTGCGGCTTCTTCCTCCTTCTATGGATGCTCATGTGGGCTGCAGCTCACTGCTTGGAGGCAGCCTTTCGTTGTGTACTGGAGCACAATGTTCGACGCTACGCGCGGAAAGCACTGCTGCTGCTGCTTCTGCAGCTGATGCCGTCGACCGGACACCACCACACACGGTTATTGGAACTGAATCCGATCAGCGGTTGAGGCCATCTTTGATAGATAGCTGCTGGTGGGGAAACTTTCGTGGTGTACTGGAGAACACCACCACGCACCACGCGGTGATTGAATAAATGGATGGAATTCAAGTTTGAAATCTGTGTTAGGTAAATCGCTTTTCACAGGCAATCAGTGATAATTTTAATTATCAAAGCAACAGTTGCACATTCGTGCAATTTTTAATAATGACATTCTGAACATTGATAGTCTTAAATTTAATAGATGCGTGGAAATATATCTGATCGATTGGTGATAAAATTATTGAAATTGGTCCATGGGTAGCTGAGTAATTAACGTTATAAATCTTTCATGATGTTGTTACATGTTCCACTTTCGGTTTTCACAAAGTGTACCCCCATATATAAATCACAGACGTAGTCCTACGTCAAACTTATTGTTTAGAACAACCCACAACAAATATTTTAATATCCATACATATTGACTATGTTAAAGTATGGATCCAAAAATAGTAAATGTAATGTTTTTTAAAGGTGCGAGTCGTAGTAGCTACTCCGTTACTGATTAGAACAAGTGAAATTTCACAGTCAACCACATAGATGGAGTTTGGGATTAGATTTTCTTCTTCAATGTACAATTTTACTGATTCTCTATCGTTCTATCAGTATCAGTATAGATCAATACCGACACCGGACAGGTCCTCATTGGGGAAGGGAAGGATGATTAGTTCGACAATCCGTTGTTACTAGATACTGAATACACCTCTGCATCTCCACGGTTGACACGGGAAGATTTTTTATGTTAGTGAGGTGGGTTATTTTAAGATCAGGAATCACTGTGGTAAGTGATGCGGATCAGTAAAAGCAGCAGATTATTATTATTTAAATTTAGTGGAGACAAGGTTGTAAATACTCATTTCAGCTAAAATAATGTTTTTCGAAATAATAAAACCAAAAGATAGTATGATGACATGTTTTACTTGTAACTTACAAGAAGAGATTACAAAGTATGCGTTTGAAAAATAAAACCTGTAAATTTTGCTTTGTATGAGTCACAATCAGCGATTTGCTGATCGCTGAGTGAGTGATTGAGTGAGTGTGTGAAAAATCGCTGATTGTGACTCTCATGAAGTGAAATAAACAGGTTTAATATGTCAAACACATTCTTTGCAACCTCTTCTTGTATCTTACCTATTCAAAATATGATCATAGCATCTAATTATTTCATAATAAAAAAAAAAAAACATTTTTTTAGCTGAAATGAGTGTTTGCAACCTTGAGTGGAGATAGAACAATGTATAGTTAAAAATTGTAAGGAAGGGACGGGCCTGAGATTGAACTCCCGACCTTCTGCTCAGTAAGAAGTAAGAAGAAGAAAAATGAATTCCCTTAGTCTTAAGGATAAAGTAAAACTACTTCAACAGCTTGAAAACAATGCAATTACCATGGCGGGTATTGCAAGGAAGTAAAACATCTGTTCTAAGACCATCAGAAAAATTCAACGGAACGCTGATTACACACTTCGAGCTGCATAGAGTTTTCCGTTAGTTGTTCACAGAGGACCCTGCAGTGCAAAACATGTCTGGTACCTCTATATATGCATTTAGATTAACATTCGAAGACTCTCTTTTTTACACATTCTGCACACAAAATAGCTCACCCATCACAAAATTTCCCGCCGATTTTTATGAATGGGGCGGGGCAGAAAGTATCTTTTGTGCAGAATATGTAAAAAAAGGACGGACTTCGAATTTTAATCTAAATGCATATATAGAGGTACCAGACATGTTTTGTAGTGTCAGGTACTCTATTTTGTAATTTGTGAAAGGGAAATCACTAATCGAGTGTCAACAAAATACATGGCATGTTGAGAGATTGAGCTCGTGAGAGAGAATTTTCTCTCTCAAATTAGAATTTTTTGGCTCTCTGGGGACTGCTAGTAAAGCAGATAAAACTGAATGGGGAAAATCATTTTTATTTAATTGTAGCTTGTTTAGCAATAATTTCCGGAAAAAAAACTAAACGACAAAGTCCCTGACTAATTTATTTGAGTTGTTAACTTTTTTTTTACCTGAATATTAGACCTGTTCATTTTAAACAAAATGTTCGGAATGTAACGGGTCAACCGTGATTACTGTTCGTCATGTTAATTTGAACTTTTGTGCAAATTTTCAGCAAAATCGGTGTTGATTTAGAGGTGCTTCTAGTTAATTTTATGTTTTCAAGGTAATTTACGGCTTATAATATTTGTATCTCGAGACTGAAACAACGAAAGCTGCTGTAACAGCTTTCATAGCAAAGCTTAATGTGTTATCTACCAACTTTGTGGCCAAAGGTTGACTATTCGAAGTGATTTTTATTGAATTTTGACTTAGTTTCATGCTCGAAGATATCTTAAAATGTGAAGAATTTTAAAGTATTTGTTCTACGAATTTTCCACCCATATGATATAAAAATGTGTAGTATACGGCATAATGTTCCTCATATTGTTCTAGAAGTTTCGTTCCAACATAGTTTTCGTGTATATTTCATAGATTGAGAGATAAAAATCAGAAAAGAGGCCGTTTTAGCTAAAATTCACAAGACAACAGAACCAATAAAAGTCAATTAGATTGACAGAACATAGTTGCATTGCTTTTCAATGACGACCGATGACTGTTTCATTGATATATGATTTTTTCATAAATATGAATCCTCAGTAGACGTGTTTTTTATCAAAGGCAAGTGTCACTGGCTTTTTTAATTCAGTGGCTAACCTGTCGATATCAAGTTAGTGGACTGTATTTAATCATATCAGTGCTAACATTTGAAAACGGCACAAAAGCCATTTGTAAACAAATGGTTTGTGGGCCCTTTACTCGCTACCCGAAGAACGCCCACGCAAACCAACAGCATCGTCAGGAAGGGGAAAATTTCCCCTACCCGATGTTGCTGTTGTGTCGCGTGGGTGTACTTCAAGTAGTGAGTAAAGGGCCCACAAACCATTTGTTTACAAATGGCTTTTGTGCCGTTTTCAAATGTTAGCACTGATATGATTAAATACAGTCCACTAACTTGATATCGACAGGTTAGCCACTGAATTAAAAAAATAAAATCCCAGGTTTTTCCCCGTTACCCAACATATGTTTTCCCTGTTTCAGCTAAATGTGGAGCATTTCTAGCCCAAAACGCTAACAAAATGGCAATTTTGTCTAGACCACTTCCGATTTGAATGAAACATTGCTCACATGTTTGCTGCTACCAATGGTTGTAATTTTCATTTAAATATGATTTTTTTGCTTTACAGTTACTTGAAAAAAGGGTTTTTTAAGATAATTTAATTACCTACAACATCTTCTCAGATGTCATTTTGATCAGCTCAATAGTTTTCATGTTGATTTTTTGAAAAAAAATATAATCCATTTTTTTCATACACCCTTTTTAAAAGTTACTGCGAACACATGAATAATGTTTCATTCGAATCGGAAACACTCATGTCCAACCGGTTTGCGTTCTGGGCTGGAAATGATCTTTGGTAAAAAGGGATTGATTTCAGCAATTACCGCAATTTAAATGCATAAAAACAGAGAAACCTCCCCTTCAATGAAAAAACAGTGTAAATTTTTAGAATTTTGAAAGTTTCTTAGCTTTCATAATTATCATAACATAAGTAATTGTTTGTCGGTCCGAAATTATAAATTTTCTTAAACTTCTCAGAATTTTGAAATTTATCTAGGTTACGTGAACATTATTTGAAGGACACTAGGCCGAATTGATAGATTGATCATATACATTTTTTAAAGAAAACAAATTTTGTTGTAGAGCCAGTATTTTACATTCTTGAACTTTGCGAGATTTCTGACATCAAATATGGCCTATTTCAAAGTTTTCAGATTTAAAAAAGAATCGTGGCTCTTGGACTATGACAAAATTTAGGATTCTGACACTGGTTTTGGTTAGGGAATTAAGATGAGATTGTCAAATGAGTTGAGGAGAATCGTAGTGGAATTCTAGGATTCATAAAGGATTTCCGGGGAGATTTTCAATGGAATTTTACTAGAAATTTCAGGTAATTTTGAGAAGTATTTGAAGAAAATTGTAAAAAGAACTACGTGCGATTTCTAAGGTAGTTCTGAAGGAATTTGATGAGTAGCCCTGCCTTTTGTTCTAGTGAGGGTTAGGGCGCGTTCTGCCAGGTTGGTTGAGGCAGATTTCATGTGTGAGTAAGTGATGACACTGGACATTGTTATGTGCAATTCACTTTAAAAGGTGAGTTTGATATTTCACCACATGTAGTTCCGAAGAGCCTGAATGAAATGTGGCGCTTGCGAAAATCACTTGAAGATATTGGAGCATGAAGACTATCTGTATAAAATACAAGTAAATACTTCCAGAAATTAGTTAAGATAGCATATTGAAAAAAATGTTAATTGTTAGTAAAAAATTTCTTAATATACTATCGTGTTAAATTGAAATGTTCCCTCATTTCACATCCATTCTGAACGGTCATCCCGTTGTGGTTATATCACAGCTCTGATAATAATGATAATAAAGATACACGTTTCATAGTAAAATTGGTTGCCTGTATCTCTTCTAATAAAAAAGATGTACCCAAATATAGTAAAAAATATGAATACATTCAAATTGATTTTATACGAGTTTAAAAATAACATACCCTCAACTTTTTCACATTACTGAGAATAACATACGCCCTTTTAAATGCCGTAGAAAAACTATTTTTTTTGTTTGCCCAGAGATAGGGGAATTTACGTATTCTCGTCAATCTAAGCAGCGTCCGAACTTCTATTAGCGATTTCTCAGCGTCACACACATACATGACAGGTTTGTTTGTTGACATTTATCTGCTGCCTGCTGTTCTACCAATTCCAATCGACAGAATTGATCAAAACGGGTTCAACATGTTTTTACAACGCTCCAAACTTCTCAGGTGAGTGTGACTATTGTCGGCAGCCTCTTTTTCTTCGGCACCCTTTCCATTTGAACTGCGTGTTAACCAGCTGTTCTATTATCGGCAACTCGAAATCAGCCGTATTTTGTAGTGTGTATATTTCATTTAAAGAAAAATATGGCATAACAGGATTGCACAGTCGTAAAAATGTAATCAGATTGAAGCTGAAAAGATAAGGAATCTGCTTAATACATTCAGCGAAGAGTTTTGATGGGAAAATACAGTGAAATTAACGTTTCAATTTCGGTTGCCGAGAGCAGTCAATGGGTGCCGAAGCCATAATTTACCCTATAAACATTTGAAAAAGGCATATTTTTAGAAGAAAAACGTCAATAGCTCTTGATCGACAAAAGATATTGACAAACTTTGTGCAGCAAAAATTTACGCCTTCTAAAGATCTAAAAGACACCTTTGCTGAGAAATTTGAAATAAGAAAACTAGAGCAAAACAATTGCTTTTTTTTAGAGACACCCTAACTCAATTCAAGAAAATAGCACTAAATCGATCAATTTAAGAGATACAAAAAAGTTTTTTTTTACAAAGTTGCTTAAAATTAGCTCCGCTATAATTTTGTCGAAGAATGTATACCTTATTTTATTCAAACAAAAAAGTTAGATTTTTGATTTTAATGATAATAAGAACAACCCTAGAATTCATTGTCATAAAAATGAGGGCCTAACTATAAGGAACAACTTTGTAGAAGATACTTTTAGTCTAAAGTTTCAATTTCAGGTTCAAAACATATCATTCCACCTAAATCTGCATTCTGGACCACTGTGCAATGGAGTGATGCTCGTTAAGGAAATTCCCGGAGATGGGCACTGTCTACTTTCCGCACTGGTGGTACGATGTTATAAGACACAATTAGGAGCTAAAGATCATCATACAAAGATGATGGGCGTCGAAATATCGTAGAACACATCAGAAATAACATGGGAGACTTTCGGGAGACTAGAAGCGACTAGCAGTAAGATATGCTTGATATTGATTTTACAAGCTCCTTTGATATTGCGAGACTATTCACAATATGTAAAAATCAAGCTGAAAGGTGACTCGACACAAGCATGATTCCGTTGCACATCGTTTTCTTAGAAAGAGAAAGTATAGTTCGACAGTCAGCATTCATAAGGGCGAATACGCGATGATCGATTCTCTCCATCGATTTTCTCTTTGCATTGCTACAGCTAGACGAAACAATTTTCTAGAATTTGTTCAATGCAGAGTAGTAACAGGTTGTATTGGCTATCAAAATCAACAGCAAACGCATCGAGAAACGTTAAATCTAGCGAGTTATTAACAAAAGAGAAAATCGACGAAGAGAATCGATCATCGCGTATAGGCCCTTATGCATGCTCACTGTCGAGTTTGTTATCTCTCTTTACTCTTCACCGATGGCAGACACGAAGCTTCTGCGAAGTAATTTCGGATCGCGTTCGGATGTAAATCATGATCATGACACTCAAACTTAACACGGTTTGGTTAGAATTGTAGCTGGTGAGTTTTGTTAGCTTGATATTCAGAGCTAAGATATCACAGCTTGTAATATCATCCGCAGTTGCTTGCTTGTTGATTGTTGGCTACGACAATCAAGCGTGATCTTGGGGATTGATGAGATTTGATTTTTTTTTATATTTTTCCAACACTGACTGTCATAATACCGAAGTTGCAAAATGCGTGTCGATTTTGTGATACAGCCAGAGCTGGTAAATATCACAGCCGTCATGTGAGGATGAAAAAACAGGTCCTCTCAGTATCACGAGACGAAACTACCTATCATTAGCTTTCTTGTCATTTTTCAATGATCAAGCACTCATGAGAATTATTCTTATGCGGTTTTGACATCAATATTTCTAACTGATTTAGATTAATTTTAGCAAACAACCGTATGTAATCGGTAGAGTGAATATATTTTTAAGATTTCCTCGGTACAAGTAACTTTAATATTATTAAATGAGCTAGTAATTACGATGATCAAAACACGGTCACGTTCTGTCATGACAAAAAATTCGATGAGATTTTGAAGAAAATCTCTATCATCGTTTTCTCATCCAATGATAGTGACAGAAGTATCTCTGTAAATATCGCGTGAGATCTTTCATTGAAAATGACATTTGCCAGCCCTGGATACAGCACTATACATATAGCAAGCTTGTTCACAACATTGCCATGCGTTTAGCACGTATTGTATTATGATTGTTAAGTTTGCCTTACGATTATCTTCTATCCTTTATTTAACGTCGGTCTCTGTTCCGCAATCTAGTGCCAATCACCGACGGACATCGATTGCCATCCATTGACGGCATCCGAATGTGCAGGAAGGTAGCTGCGTAGGATATCGCACTCATTCAAACACACATGGGTCGGGACCAACGGCTTTACTTCCCTTCCGAAGGATGTGACCAGAGATTTTTATGCCTCAGAAAAATCCCACCAACCTCGGCTGGGATTGAAGCAAGACCCATTGGGGTGAGAAATCAGTCACGCTTACCACTACATCACCGGCGCCGGCAGCCTTACGATTAATTTACTTTGAATTCTCTTCCGAATATCCTTAGAATGCTCCTTGCAATTGCTTTCGATTTGCTAAGTCTAAAAATCTGTTAAATGTTATTCGACTAATTGATCAAACGGAAATTCTGAGGAGAGCTGTGAAGAAATATAGATAACAATTTCAATGGAATATAATTTTTAATATATTTAACAAAAGTCTGTGCAGAATTTTAAGAGGACTCATAAGAAATTTGGATGAATTTCAAGAACTCTGAGTAGTGTTCCATGAGAATCTGAAGAAGTTTCCAAGAAGAAAAATAGTAAGAAGAGTTTCAAGAGAATTCAATGACAATTCCAAAAGATCCACTCAAGAGCATTTTGAGAAGCATTTTTTTTACATGCTTGTTTGGATCGTGAACAATGTGAACATCTTCTTAGAAACTATATGATTCTTGGAAGAAGTCCTTCTCTCTTCTCAGATAAGGCAAACCTAACCAAACAAATTAAATAAATCCACTATAGGAAATATGTGCCTTTATCGTTTGTTCTGAAGAAGTGCAAAAACAAGATAAAAATTGTCCCTCATTGAAAAGTGACTGCTAGTTAGCCGCATCAATAAAATAAATCCTACAAAAAACATTTTACAGGTCTGCTTCCATCAAATCTGAATTTGACAAGCTTACCTGTAAAAGATGTTTCAAAACATTGAACGCCATTTGTTGCCAGTTTTTGATTTAGCTTTTCCTAGCAATTACCATTAGTATGAAGCTCAGTGCAGATTTACGGATCTTGGAACTATGATGCGTATTACTTAAGCATCGTTTTAGAATTATTTAAATATAAATAAAGCCAAACTCGTCATTTTATTCGAATCTTTCATCTGAGCAGTTCTACGACAAATGTCAAATCCTAAAAACTAGACCTTCTCCGAATTTGCGTTAAACTTTGCATAATTGTATGTTATGGACAATAATTCACACTTTAACTAATTATGGTTGTATTACTTAATGCGTGAAGTGAACGATTTACATAGTTGGAGATGCTTAACGTCAAATATCAGACTTAAAGTGGATATTTTATACGATAGATTTTTTTAAATTCTTTATTTAAGAGATTTTTAGCCGAAGCCTAGTTCATCTCTATTATACGATAGATGATATACAGCTATATTTATAACAATTTATAAAAATTGAAGATATACTATTTGAAATATTTCAGTTTTAAACACATTTCTTGATTTTTTACTCAAGATGACTAAACAAAAATTTACCGTGTTTATTTTTCCCTAAAATGGATTTTTTACAGAAATCATTAATTGACATGATTTCTGATATGCTTAAATCTAACTCCATGTTTGATGCTATTCAAACTGGAGTAAAATTTGCAAATAATATTGTCTATAAAATTCAGTAATGGATTTTAAAGCATTTAATATTTTAAATTGGAATGCTCTTAAAGAAATCCCTTCACTACTGATTTGGTCTTAACTGATTCATGTCAACTTTGTAGCCAATTGGTGCTGACTTCGGTTCTGATCACCTTCCAGTAACTTTTGAAATATCCCAAGAAATAATTTCTAATCCCAACAGCTCTACTTTCAATTACCATAGAGCTGACTGGGAGCAATATCGAACATTTATGGAATTTAACTTCGATCCAAACATTCCTTTGCAAACCAAAGATGAAATTAATTATGCTCTTGAATCTCTGACTACTTCTAAAGTTGAAGCAAGAGCTGCCTCAGTACCAAAATGCGAGGTTAAATTCGATTCAATTATAATAGACGACGATCTTCAGCTCTTGATCCGTCTTAAAAATGTCCGTAGGAGACAATTTCAAAGAACACGCGATCCTGCCATGAATGTTATCTGGCGGGATTTGCAAAAACAAATTAAAAAGCGATTCTCTGCCCTGAGGAACAAAACTTTTGAAAATAATGTTTCTAAATTAGACCCGAGTTCCAAACCCTTTTGGAAACTCACAAAAATTTTGAAAAAACGTCAAAAGCCAATTCCAGCGCTTAAAGAAGGTGGTAAAACTTTGATCACAAATTTGGAAAACGCTCAGAAACTTGCTAAGCAATTCGAGAGTTCCCATAAATTCAGTTTGGGACTTACTAGTCCTGTTGAGAATCAGGTTGCTCGGGATTTTCTGAATATTTTCTCTCGGGAAAATATTTTTGATGATTCCTGGGGGACTGATTTGGACGAAGTAAGGTCTGTAACTAAAAAGTTTCAAAATATGAAAGCTCCAGGTGATGATGGAATTTTCTATATCCTCATCAAAAACCTCCCAGAGAGTACCTTGTGTTTCTTGGTAAAATTATTTAACAGATGTTTCCATTTGGCATACTTTCCTGATAAATGGAAAAATGCAAAAGTTGTTCCAATTTTGAAGCTGGATAAAAATCCAGCTGAAGCTTCTAGCTACCGCCCAATAAGTTTGCTTTCTTCAATAAGTAAACTTTTTGAAACGATAATTTTGAATAGAATGATGCTTCACATCAATACCAACTCAATTTTTGCAGATGAGCAGTTTGGATTTCGCCATGGGCATTCAACTACTCATCAACTCTTAAGAGTTACCAATTTAATTCGTTGGTTGAGATGTTGAGACTTTAGAACAAATGTCCAACAAAATAATTAATAATTTCAGGCAAAAATCGTTGCAATCCTCAATTGCAACGATTAATTCCCTTTATACTTAGATAAGATTTAGTTTTAGTTTTTAGTTTTAAGATATCAATTGTTATACTGACATGCAGGTCTAAAAAACCTGTTTAAAACACTGAATTGCCAAGGCAGTAACAATGTAAAAACACTTAGCTAGATATCATAACAATTAAGGCTGGTAAGTTACTGCAGTAACTGGAGCACCTAGGTTAAAATGAAATGTAATTTATTTTGAATTTGGAACAAATAAAGAGTAAAAAAAAAAACTGTTATTATTTTTCCCAGAAAGACTTTAGTTTTCAAAACGACGTTGTATCAGGCGTCATTTCAATTAGAAGTGACGTTTTCATGCTACAATTTATTGAAAAATGTAAAAGTTATAATGTTCGAATTTTTACAAAAACGTGAATGATTGCCCATAACACACAATTATGCAATGTTCAACGCAAATCGGAAAAGGTTTATTGTTCTACCCTATTTGGCCTCGAAGTGGTCATCCCGTTTTTTTTTACAAACCTTCTTGAACTTATTATCAGTTACTTCAATTGCTAATCAATTTCCTATCAGTTGGTACATACGGTTTTGCAATTGAACGGGTTTTATCGACCAATATTGTAAATATTTCCATTTGACATTTGTTGACTGGACATAAGAGTTTTCCAGGGCTGAGCTCAGTTTCCAAGAATTATATTTCGGTGCTTGGCAGCTTCACTCATATAACGGGATCTGTTTCCTGATGACAGACTGTCAAAACCATGCAGGTGAGATAATTGCACTTGACATCATTCGAAGTATACTTTCTAGGAAAACAAATTTCGTAAATGTTGCTACTGCACGTGCATAACCATTTCCAATGAATATCAAAAATAGGCGTCCTATTTTGAGGAAGAAGACTTGCTCTTGAAAGTTGGATGGAAACAATGATCCAACCGATGCCGTGCCAAATTAACGTTTGCTCATATTAATGTCAATATTGAAAGCGCCCACGCATACAGAAAAAAAAGCTAGACTCATTGGGAAACATGCATAAATGACGTAGCATATCAGGGGGAGGGGGCCAAGTTTTGGGTATAGAAAAATACGTCTAAAATCAGTTAAAAATATGTTACGTCATTTATGGATGATCCTTTGAAATGTCGTCAACAAGCACGCATTTTTCGAACTTGTCACCATCCCTACCCCCTTTCATCGAGGTCACTCACCACCATTCGCGATTAGATGACGGCTCTCCGGAAAGTGTAGAAAGCAAACGACGCCTAACGAGCTCCTTGGCGCACGCGACGTTCGTGTTGGCAATCGAAGGACACACTAAATACACAAAATTACTCACACCCAGCGGTGTCCCCGCAAGTTTGTACACACCTGATTTGAATAAACCACAACACAACACGCTTTCTGAGAGCACTTCCAGACGGAGAACACAGCAACACTTATCAATGTCGTTTCTTTTCCGCAGCTTTGAGCACTGTCTTGTAACCGGAGCGCGATGGGTATGATTCCAAACTGTCACCACTTATTTGGGGGAATGTCGACTGTCTGGCTGCGGATCGTAATTAACCGCACACACCATTCGCTCTCATTGCATCACCTTGGTGAGTAAACAACAGAACCAGCTGAGCAACTCCAAGAAATCAGGTGAGCCGAGATCACCATGCAAGTGACATCATGTACAATTTTAACTAAACCACCGGTTCTTTGTAATTTGATATTTTTCTCCACTAATCATGGGAAATGAATACATTTTCACACACACACACAGTACCAACAATAATAGCAACAACTGCACACTCGGAATCCGATCTGATCTGAACGGTGAGAAACAATGAGCACGATTCAGCAGCGGATTGTCTCGGAAGTTTGAAGCTGACTCACGCCTGCGGCCTACGGCGGAACACACGTCCGACTATGATCGAAGATCGTCATCTACGAGTTTGTAATTGTCATCGGTAGCGCTGCTGGTGGTGGTACCGTGCTAGAATGCGCGATGAACAACAGCTCTCACACGGCAGTAGACCTGACGTCTTATATCAATAAGCACCACTGGCGATGGGAAGGTGACAAACACTTGATGTGAGATTGATATATGCAGGTGCCAGGGGCGCATCGATGGTTTCGTCGCGGAGCAAATTTAACTAAGAATGTTGAAACTATAAAAAAACAAGAGTATTCTAGGACTATAGTTGTTTTGTTCTACAACTTCTTCTGTTGATTGTTTAGACGATTCAAGTTGGCGTTCAACTCAATTAAACTTGAATATTGACCACCAGATCGGGGGTGAGTTGAAATTTCATTAAGTCGAAAATAAATAAGACTTTGATAACTTTCCAATCACATTTTGATAACACCGCACACATCGTTTAACCCCCTGGTGTCACTGTTAGCAGTAGCCACATGTATGCATTCTCCCGTATCCTCTCCCACTCGCCAACTCGTAGCTCGTTATCTAATCACCGAATCGCAATCAAACGGAACACACCTTTTGCTTGCTTACTAGCGCTGGAGGAATTTGCAGTTTCCTCTTGATTGCACGAATCAACATTCGAGCCAGTCAGTGTAGTATATACACTCCCGCCGTATCACGTTCTATCTTCTAGAAGCGCACATTTCAACTAACCCGGTTCGGGTTCGATTGTTTACAAAATAACACTCTTTCCGGTGGACTGCTCGCACGCGGCTCGATCAACACGACACGAGATGTCGAATGTGACTGTGGCGGTAACAAAACTACGCACTCGAAAACACGATCGAGAAGCTTGGCCCAAATTTCGGCGGCGGCGCCAAACCGCTCTTCGTTTAAAACCGATATTGCGAAAAGTTGTGACACTATTGTACCTCGCGTAGCTATACTTTCATCAATGGTAATGCCTTAATTTAATTAAACTTTAATCAGAACTCGGCACTTACACTTTTGGAGGAGACAACCTCACACACTTCTGCGCAAAAGCTTTTAATATTTTCATGCGATTGCATACGATTACGAAAATACGGCCGACTGGTGGCGACGACGACGACGGCGTCTTTGTCTAGTGGCACGACTTAATTTAGAAAAACACGCACTCTCGCCGCTCCGGTCATTGAAATTGCGAAGACGCGCGCGTAGCAATAGTTGGTAAGCACTCACGATCTGCGCCGATCAAAAAAAAATCCAAATTTGAAGGTATACCCATCTATTCACGCACTGTGCGGTCGCGGCTCAGGGCCGGAAACAGGTTTTTGGCGCGAGCACGCGGGTGTTCAAAGTGTGTTGTCAAAATAAAGAATACAGCGACGAGAAACGGGGGAATTTCGCGACGGACGTGGGGGTTAACTATAACGAACCACGACAATGACGACGACGACGACGACGACACAGGTGCTCGATCCGATACATACTAAACACCCTCACGTTCTGTATTCCGTTGCTTGAATGGCACATTTGCGCCTTATGGACCCTGGATACTCTGAGTGGAAATGTACGCGGCAAACGTGCGCACTGCTTTGAGTGGTATTAGATTTGTTGACGGATCGACGACGAACATTAAACACTGGACAAGGTAGTGGAAGTGTTAACAATTCTGATAAAGATTAACTGAATTAATGAATGATTTACTACTATCCTAGTCAAATAGACAATCTAAATCTCAAAATGGTTATAAAGATGGATCACCGAGCAGATAGAGTAGTTTTATGACATAATAGCTACAAACAATGGTTGATTTTCGCAACAGATGTCGCTAGTAAAAAATAGTTACGGCGATTTATGTGGCATGCAGAAAACCGGAAAATGATAATTTTCACAAATTTAGAACCTTTTTTGAAAAAAATAAAAATTTGGTAAGCTGTCAGTTTTGATCTCACATGGCACCACTATCCAAGGGGAAAAAGTTATTTAAAAAGTGTATTAAGATGTTAACATTTTTTTGCAAAAATATCAAAAACAGAAAAACAGTTCAGCAGAAATAAAAACTATTAATGTTGGTCCCAATTTAGACTTATACCAACCTACGCTCGACTACTGTGCAGTCATTAAAATAATCTCATTCCGGAGTGATCCAGACAGCAAATAAAGCAGAAGAAAAAAAATCAAGACAAGATGTCTTCTGAGACTTGGGTAGTAAAATAATGGGTGCCATTGAATAAACCTTATCAAAAGTGTGAGGTAAGCACCTTTTCCAGTGAAAAGATGCATGTTCTGATAAGAGCGTACAATAATCTTCACAAGAGTATACTTTTTAATAAGCTAGACCATAGGTTTTCTGGCACAACTCGCCAACGAGGCGAGACGCATGAACCTAGAAATCCTGGGACTGAGTGAAGTTCGTTGGCCAAACTTTGGAGAACACAAACTGCCGTCGGGACAGGTACTACTATACTCTAGTATTCGAGGTGAAAACGCTCCCCGCCATCGTGGAGTTGGTCTCCTACTTAGCGTCCAGGCAAGTGCTGCGCTCATCAAGTGGGAGCCTGTTAATGAGAGGATAATCGTTGCCAGATTTAGAACACGGGTTCGTAACCTTACCATAATCCAATGTTAGGCGCCAACCGATGCTGCCGAGCTACAGAACAAGGAGAATTTCTACAGTCAACTGAATGCCGTCGTGGATAAGGTTCCAAAGGGTGACATCAAGATCTACACTGGCGACTTCAATACGAAGATCGGCTCCAACAACACGGACTATGAGCGTGTCATGGGACGCCATGGTCTCGGCGAAATGAGCGAGGACGGTGAGCTGTTTGCAGAATTTTTTGGCCATAACGACATGGTGATCGGGGGCTCGCTCTTCCCGCATCAGCTAGTGCACAAAGTCACGCGGGTTTCCCGTGATGGACATACCGAAAATCAGATCGACCACATCTGCATCAGCCGAAAATGGAGACGGAACCTTCTTGATGTCCGGAATAGACGCAGCGCCGACATCGCGTCTGACCATCACCTTCTAATCGGCGAAATCCGCCTACGCATGGCGCGGATCCAGCGACGGGAGGAGAGACTCGGGCGGCGGTTCAACACACGCCGACTTAAAGATCCAGCTGTTGAAGAATTTGAGACTCGAGCTGCGGACGTTCCAGAAGGTGGCAACGTTGAAGAACAATGGACGGCCATCAAGAATGCCTTTATAGAAACGAGCGAGAACAACTTGGGTGAGCTGCGCACCCAGAGGAAAGAGTGGATCACAGATGAAACCTGGCGGAAGATTGAGGAGCGTAGAGAAGCAAAAGCAGCGATAGAGCGGGCGAGAACCAGAGGAACCAAGAACGAAGCCCGTCAACGGTACTCGGCTCTAGAGAAGAAGCGTTGTTGCAGACGGACAAGCGAGCGTGGGTGAACTCCCTGGCCGACGAAGGGGAGAAAGCCGCAAACACTGGCGATATACGCCTCCTCTACGATATCTCACGACGCCTGAGTGGAGCAAGGATGAACCCGAGGATGCCAGGACACGACTGGAAAATTGCTTACCGACCCCACTGACCAGCTGAAACGCTGGTTTGAGCACTTCGAACAACTTCTTCAAGTTTCGACGGCCAACCAGCCATCAACATCTCAGCATGATCCGCCTAGGGTGCGGCGCATCACTCGCGTCAATTCCGAGGCCTCATCACTGCAGGAGATTGAAGCAGCTATCCGAAGCATGAAATCCAACAAGGCTCCAGGGGTATCGCATATCAGCAGAGATGCTCAAAGCTGACCCCATGCTATCCGCACAAATGTTGCATCAACTATTCTGTAATATCTGGGACACCGCGACTTTTCCGGCCGACTGGATGCAGGGCATCTTAGTGAAGGTCCCAAAGAAGGGGGATCTGACTGTGTGTGACAATTGGCGAGGCATCATGTTACTGTGTATTGTTCTCAAAGTTCTATGCAAAGTTATCCTGAATCGGATACAGTAGAAGATCGACGCGACTCTCCGACGGCAGCAGGCAGGATTCCGTGCCGGAAGATCTTGTGTGGACCATATTGTCACGCTCCGCATCATCCTGGAGCAGGTCAATAAATTCCAAGAGTCCCCTATCACCATGGAGCATCTCAACGACTTCGATTTGGCTGATGATGTTGCTCTACTAGCACAACGGCGCTCTATTTAATATGCAGAGTAAGCTCAATGACCTAGCCCGAACGCTCCTCTGCGGCGGGTCTCACCATCAACGTCAACAAGACTAAATCGTTGGATATCAACACGGGCAACCCTTCCAACTTTACGGTAGCGGGGCTGAGAAGGTCGAAAGTAGCGGGCAGTAGTGGAGAAGGTCGAAAGTTTCCAATATCTTGGCAGCCAAATAGCGTCGGACGGCGGGACCAAAAGCGACATAGGTGCACGAATCAAGAAGGCTAGGGATGCCTTTGAGAGTTTACGAAACGTATGGAGATCCGAATATTCAACTCGAACGTGAAATCTGTGTTGTTATACGCCAGCGAGACGTGGTGTGTATCAGCGGAGAACACTCAAAAACTGCAGGTCTTCATCAACCGATGCCTGCAGTATATAATTCGTGCCTGGTGGCCTCACAACTGAAGCCGATAGCAACAGAAATTCGAGAGCGAAAGTGGAGGTGGGTCGGCCACCCACTTCGACGGGGCGGAAACAAAATCTGCAAGCAAGCGCTGGATTGGAATCCGGCAGGACATCGCAGCAGAGGCAGACCCAGGGGCTCATGACGGCGGAGCCTCAATAAGGAAATTAAGCAAGTCGATAGGAATCTGACCTGGCCCAGGTCAAGGCAAAAGCGAACAACCGCCCAGGATGGAAGTCTGTCACGTTGGCTCTTTGCACCGCTGGTGGTGCACAGGACCCTTAAGTAAGTAAGTAATAGGTTTTCAGACCGTCCTCTGAGGAGCCCCTAGCACCGACAAACCGACATGACACTTAATTCTGACTTATGCCCGAAAGTCGTAAACGGCCGATTTTAATGTGCAGTGATCCGAACTTTCAAAACTATAGGATTTTTTTATCTAGATAAAAATAATTTGTCCAGAATAGATCACACACGAACCAATTCATAACATTTGCATGCGGGTTCATGGCTTAGCTAAATAGCCAGGTGTCAGTAGTGTGCTTTGGTCAGAAATTTTATTGTTTTTGCTATGGTCATTCATGTCGGTTTGTCGGTGAACCTAGTGCACTGCGTATACCTACAGCCGTATATTAGATCAGCGAGGTTGGGTTTCCGCAGTCTAAAGCACTGAGCTGGACGTTCTGTATTTTAAGAAAAGGAAAAGATGTCTGTTTGAACTTTGCTTGAACTTTTTTTTTTCCGAAGACGTAGACAGGGTTGAGAGTACCGGTTATTTTTGACAGAACAAATAGATAAGAAAATAGTGTATTTTGCAGCTGTAGTATGTAGTATGAATCTGGACTCCTAAAAAGTGCGGAATCGCTGAAAACACCGACATGGTTTAACGTAAACGCGCATTTTTAAAAGCTTTTCCGTGCTTATGATCGCACTTATAATGTGCGCAATGCGCAATAACTCGTTTGTTTTGTAATCAACAATTTTAGAAGTTTTCAAAAGGAGTTGTGAAAAACAAAACTTTAAGTATACTTCCTACCTGATTCTGAGGAGATTTTTATGGAGATCGTGAGGAAAATTACAGATACATTTTAAGAAGAATTCCAAGAGAATTATGATCAGAATTCAACAAGAAACATAGTTCTAAGAGTGTTTCGGGCAATAATTTCAACACAAGTGCGAAAAATTCATCATAGAACTCAAAAAAAATGTATTGCAAAAAATTGTTGTTAATTAGAAAGAAATTCTTTAAAATACTTCAAGGGGTTTCTAAATTAAATTTCGAAAGATTTCTGCTGTTTTGAATAGAGTAAAAAGAAATTTTGGAAAAGATTTTCATATGAATCAAAGTCACCGAATGGGATCAAGGGAAATCTAGGAAGAATTCCAGTTAAATTATTAGAAGAGGTTTCAAGTAAATTCCAACAAGAATCCAACAGTAATTATTACGCAGAGTCTTTTCTAGTTAATTTCAGAAGAATTACATGATAATTCCGTGCAGAATTCCAAGTTTATTCTGGAAATCATATCATGAGAATTTTGAACAACGAAAAATTAAAACCCCGGAAAAGAGTAATTCAGTTTAAGTTTTATCCAAAGTCCAGCATCTTCAATATTTTCTTTTAAGAACCATGCACTTTTCATCTGAAATTGAAACGAAAAAATCAATTTGCAATATTGCTGAGTGAATAAATTCTTAAAATAATAAGACGCGAAACTGAAGAAAATTATGCAGCAAATAGATCAAGACATTCATTTGGTAAAGGATCACTCTGCTTTAATGGTGTACAAATGTGTTCCTATGGTGTGGTTAATTTATTTTCCCGGTTCTCTCGTCGAATTCCCGGGTTTTCCTGGTTTTCTCGGTTACTTTTCAATTCCCGGATATTTCCCGATATTCCCAGTTTTCCCGGTTTGCTGGCCACCCTGTTTGATACATCGGACATAGAATATTTATATACAGAACTGGAAAAAGGGCCTATCTGCTTTGATCGATTCTCTTCATCGACTTTCTCTTTTGATAACCACGGCTGTGCAAACAGTTACCGTGGTATTTTTGCCACATAGCATGATAAAGGAGGTTTTTGTCTATCGTCTAAATCATCAAATACAACAAGGAATGTTGTTGTAGTTGAGTTATTAACAAAAGAGAAAGTCGATGAAGAGAATCGATCAAAGCAGATAGGCCCTTTTTCCAGCTATGTATAGATTTATTAATAAAAATTGTATGTTGAAGTATCAATCAAATTCCCTGATTTTCCCAGTTGATTTCGATTCCGGTTAATTCCCGATTCTCCCGGTTCAGTGATCACCTTGAATGCCCAATGATTTGCTCATGGAATTAATTTGGCCGTCGTTTCCGTCTTGTATAAGAAGAACAATTCTCATGTTGATGCAGATAAGAACATGAATTTAGTATGAATTTGTAAATCATTTGGATATTACCGAAGACAACATATCAAGAAGACTGGCAATTCTTCCATTTTCTCGTACGACCGCTATAAGACAGGTATAATTGCGTCATCTGCTCAAAGGTAAATGTTTCGAACGAGTTTGATAGCAAAGATAACATCCTCAGAAGAAAGGTTTGTGTATTTGCTCATTTTTCTATGCGTTGCTTCCACCTTCGCTCAAGTGCAGCGCTACTGTATACTTGGATTCTGGCAAAGTTGCCAGTTTTCTTGATATGATGTCTTTGATATTACTCTGTAAAAAAAACATGTTTAGTTTTAAAACCAAACAAAAGGTTAAATTCCGACGATGAAGACGGAGGACGATATTTCGTGGAAGAGGATAAAAAAGAAAAATTCGATTTTGCCAAAGATTTTGCATTTTTAATTTGAAAAGTTCGGGAAATTGTAAAATTTTGTTGATTTTTAGAAAAAATATTCGGTTGCAGAATAGCAATTGTCAAAAATCTACATTTAAGATCAATTTTTGAAGTCCGACGAAAGCCACTAAGCCAAATGTTACTACGCCGCATGTTGGAAAGCGAAAGATTGAGTTTAGAACTTAATATAATGGTCATGATTCTGGAACAATGAAAATTTTGAAATTTCTGTGGTAAGGTTACATTCTCAAAATTGTTGAAAATGAAATTTGAGGAGAAGTCTTAACAAAGAGAGAATTCAAAGGAAATTCCTAGGCAAATCTCAAAGAAATTTTGAGAAGCACTTCAATGGAATTCTGGGAAAATATGTTGCGAAAGCTGAGGTTAATGCTAAAGGAATTTTCTGGAAAATCCTGAATTCCTAGATCATTGTGATGAACTAAGATGATTTTTTCTAAATTTTACAGAGCATACCTAGGAAATCCTGAGAGACCTTTCAACATAACATTTAGGGAATAGAGAGAAAATTGTGCACATTCGTGCATCAAAATACGAAGCATAATTGTAGAGAGAATCCACGATGTTTCTGGAGGAAATTTCTAAATTGCTCAACAGAGAATCCCAAGACGACTTAGCATGGAGAAAATTTCAAAGGAATACCGGAGCGACTCATAATATTTTTGTAAGGAATCCCTAAACACTTCTCACCCCATTGTAAGACTTAGTAATATGAAACGAAATACCACTTCCCCTTTTGGTAACATCTTACAACGAATTGTTTATGTTCTGCATTCGATATGTTCATGCTTCTGTACGATATTTCTGAGACAAAGCTCCCCCTCCCCCCTCTCCCCCGAGTGAGAAAACGTGAACTGATTCCAAGAGCTTACGTAATTATTGAATATTCCATTAGACTCTTTTTTGTTATTAATAATACATTTCACATTTCTTGTAACGTTAATTTGCAGAACTAAATTGAATCAATCGACAAACAACATTGCCTTCGTTGGTTGTTAGTTTAATGAAACAGACATCACTTTTACATCATCCGAGCCGACGCTGATCGTCATCATAATTTAAGATGCATTACTATGAACAACAAAGGCAGAATTTATACGTGCAGCGCAATTCGGTATGCACACATCACGGGCAAAAGTTGACATCAAAATCCACGGGGCATTAACGGCCGACGACGACAAGGAGGCGACGAAGGATCGACGTCATCAATGTTTTGCTCTCGAAATCCCAGATGGTAACGTGTGGGCTGTTTTGCATCCAGTACGAAAGCTAACTGCGAAGTACCAACTGTTTTGCAAATTCCGGGAAGATCCTCAACAAAACACATCAGTCCACGCTGCTGTTGTTAGGTAAACACGTTTCGGTAAGGAGCGACCTGACGGCAGCGACGTGTGTAGTACTCCCCATCGTCGTCGTCTTCGTCGTCATTCAGTGTTCCGATATGTTTACCAGTTTTGAATAATTTCACAAGTGAATAACGATGATTGCCCTGGCGCCGGTGTCGAGTGCGGGAAAAATCAATTGGGTATAATTCCTAAACGTTTTCCAACACCAGTGAATGAGTCTGGATATATGAGTGTTTGGTTAGAGTTAGACCGTATACTGCGAACGTCGGGAGGAGATAAGCCATAGATTAATTGAGGTAAAACCTTCGGAGAGTGTGTTCTCCGAAATTCCATAAATAGCTCGTGTGTAGTCTACAGCAAGCTTCTGGTATGCGATTCGCGATGCAATTCACCGTTCAGCCGGCGGCGTTATCACTTCATATTTCTTGCTCTAATTTTACGATGCGTAACTGGTCGAGAGCATCATCGGCTGGAGCAATAGCTTTACTTGACGAGCAAGAACAAACTTTATTGGCCGTAAAATCAACCATGGTCATTTCGGCGCGGGTCGTGACCCAATTAATGCCACCACCATCACCGCGCAGAAGTGCTAAATTGTTGCGGTTCTATCGTCTATATATTGAGTGACGGCTACTGCGCTGCGAAATGACACTGAACGGGTGGTGTGACTGTGATTTATTGCCTTGTGGTTAGTGATTCCGATGGCATAAATGGAGTAACGAATTTGGAACTAAATTACGAGCTCCCCCTTTTCACAATACTCATCAATAACAGACAAAGAATTTGTAGTCCAAGTATGACCTAATTCAAGTGGCGATTCTTGCTTGTAGTTGAACAAGGATATGTTTAAAATTAATGTTGATAACACAAAGGGGACACCTACCTTTAGCAGTGTGAGTATTTTCTGCGACAGGTCGTAATCGAAGTTGGAGTATTTGGAGGTGCTCATGTCGTAGATGAACACCAGGCCGGCCTTTTGCGTTTCGGCACTCTGCAGGGCAACGTCCAGCTGGTACACGACCCCTTGCAGGGTGGTTTTGTGTGTGACCGTCATCGGGTAGTGCAGGTTGGCAGTGAATAGAGCGATCGCGGCACCGCTGGCATCCCGTCCGGGCTGAAAGCATAAACACACGGAAAACGTTGAAGTATTAGGTACTTAGCTAAGGTATGGGGGTAAAATAATGAGATATAAATCATAAAACAAAACGGAACAATAACTTATCGCAGACTTGCCGAGACGGGGTGGAGAAAGTTTGTTAACGCACAAGCCGATTGTGCTATTCCGGTGTAGATGATGGACGACGAGTAGTCGGTAGTGAGGCAATCAGTTGGAGCGCGATATTGATCATCGATTGGACTGAATGAGATGAATTGTACGGCAGGCAGAAGAGAAACAGCTTTGTCTGCTGCTGGTTCCGGAAGCGGTGGAGAAAAGATTTACAAATTGAGCCATGGAGCGCGTGAAATTGACTTGCTGACACGGCAGGAGGGCAAACTGCAGAACTGTTTGAAAGTTTTGGATTTGATGTTTTATCGGATATGGTACCTTATGATAACTTAATTGAAAATTATGAGAGATCAATTTCAATTATTTATAAAAGCACAGTCCCACTAGAATAGGAAATCAAGCAAATATGAACTGTCATGCTTTTATGGGTTAACATTAAAGAAAATCTAAGAATTGCTTTAAAAAGTAACAGTTATTAAAAAACAAGGTGAAAACTGAATTTAGGAAATTAAATTACCGGTTTTTTTTCCGGGACTCCATCGTAGTTTTCCCGGTTTCATGATAAAATAGAATACGCCAATGAATCAATTTTTTGAGTTTTTTTTTAAATTCATTGTCAAATCGTGTTCCAAAATTTAGCTTACACATGTTTTTAAGAGTCTCAGAATTTTGAAATTCCTCTTGGTTACATGTAATTTTTTCGAAAAGCCGAACGCTACGGGGCTGAGTGGAACCTTGGATCAAATATTGAATTTGGACGTTTATTTTAAAAACTGTGAGATCCACAAAATAATGTTGGGATCGCGGATTTAGAATGTTTTGCAAATTTTTAGACCAGACCAGTTGTTGATATTCTTGAACTTTTCGAGATATTAGACATCGAAAAAAAAATTAGCGTTAGCTTTAGCGTTGTTATGATATACTTCGTAGATTGGATAATAGCGACACTCACGTCTCTTCTGAAATCCTCAGTTAGACTACTTTCAGGAATAATGCTGGGGAGTGAACATTGGTTCCAATCTAAACAAGAGTAACAGAAGCATGACTGTCGCTATTCCCGGCCACGCCCATCTTTAGGGATTTTTTTTCCTTGATTTGTTTTCCGTCGATCTTGTTTTCCGTGCTGAGCACCAATGCTACCGACGCCAGGGAGGCAGCTCCCACACCTGAACCCTACCTATCGACCCATCAACTCATGGACCGGGACCAAAGGCTTTACTTACCTTCCGAACGAAGGCGTGATCAGAGATGTTGGGATTGAACACAGGCCTGCTGGGGTGAGAGGTAATCACGCTTACCACTACACCACCGGCGCCGCTTATAACTAGGGATAGGGAAGGAAATGTTGATGTAGTACTTACTTAACGAGAGGCCACCGACTAAGCGACACCCTCATAAGTGGTACGGAGTTGGAGGGTTGGGTAGGGTATTCGGTTAGGATTCACCTCAAGTTGGCGATGCAACCAAAAGGATGTATTGTTTATTTGTTGTTTATTTAATCTCTCGATAGCCGGCTATCGCAAGAACATATTAATTTTGTTTAGTGAGTGTGAATTTTAAGAGTCATGACGGAGAGCATGATTTTCTGCTCAGTAAGCAAAATCGATCCCTCCAGGGTCATGGAGCATCTCATACTCCACAGCGCTTCGCGTCAAAGTACGAATATATGAATGAACTATCTATTATTGAATAACTATTATTTACGATAATTACATGAAAGAAATAAAATATAAACTACAAACAAAACGTGACTACAAAAATCTCAAAAAGATATTCTCACAAATATATTTCACGCAACCAGGGATCTCAAAACCATTAGACACTAAAATCCTCTGACCGTTATTATAAAAAAATTTAGTCCCATCAAAAGTGAGTATACCAATCGATTTGTTAGATCTCTCTGCATCTCTGAAACAAATTAAAAAAAAAAACGTAGGCGCATTTTCGAGTTACGCCCTTTTAAAGGCGTAACTGCATAAATCTCACTAAAAACAGTGAAACGCCATCACATATGCTTATTTTGCATGCAACATGACATGAAATGTCGATTGCAGAGTGTTTATATATTAATTATTACTATTAATTCCATGGTTATAATTTGTAACGGTTGCTAATTTTTGGAATTAAAAGGGTTTTGTACGTTAATTTAAGGCTTGAGTTTTATTTAAATTAACTGTAGGCTAATAAATCTAAATTAACTATAAACTAATAAACCTAAATATAATTAATGAATCTCAAAGTGGTTTAACACAAATGACCACTATTGTAGTCAACGACAGCACGCAGAAGTTGAGATTTGTATATCTTTGATGTTTTCGTGGTCTTGTATCTTTCCCAAGTCAATAAAATGTCGCTGTGAACCGATTCGGACGCCTGCTCGTTGTGCCAACCCAAACCTTGTCCAGTTGCGTTACAAAACTCTTTCACGTGAAACTTGGTTATATGGTATTTGGACGATTTTGGTAGATGCAACATTTCCCAGTATTCGACAAACTTATTAATATCTTCTTCAAATCCGGGTGCAAGTTCGAATGAGAAGCATTTCTTGTACGCATTTTGAAAGTGCTTCAGGACCTATAAAAAGTAACAGTCATTAGTTTTATACCTGCTGATCGAAAAACAACTGTACCTTACATCAACATAGTTTAGCAAATCCTCGTTTTCTCGGAGAACATCGACAGCATCAAGGAGACTGTTACATGCTCGTTTGTTCGCTGTTGATGTCGTACATGAGCCTTTTCGATCCATACATCTGCCCAGTCTGGACTTTGTTTCTCCACTGCTTGAAAAACCATGTTCCCGATCCCAAGTGTCACGTGAAGTGGAGGCGTTATTATTCCAATAATCACGTTAATGATCTTTAAATCACCGGCAATAATCGATTCCAAGTGATTCAGCTTCAAAAGACCATTCCAGATTAGAAAAATATATTCATATTTTTCGACAAGATTTGGAGCCAATGCCAAAATATGGAGGCGTTTCACGCCGCTGTCTTTAAAATAATCTGCGGAATTATTTTGGGTTTTGGATACAACAGAGAGAGTGATCTTAAAAAATCCTCCTCCACCGTCGATACCAAGCTTTATGAAAAGTTCTTCCTCACTGGCGTGTCTACTCAGGTATATTATTACAAAATATAACTGGAACATCAGCACATTGACCAAGATGGACGTTTTCAGCTAGAAAAGAGCATTTTAATTTAGATTTCTTTGAAATATGTACCTTTTTGAGTTTTATCTTTGGCTACTTCTCCTAGCTCTACAATACTAAACAAATCTCCAAGCTGTTAGTTCAGTTTGGAAAGCTTTCCTTTTAAGCCAGTTTCAAAGCTCACTCCACCTCGTTTTAAACCTTTCATGATGCCTGTAAATCAACTAACCAATAAGCAAATCAAAAGCTTCGGCAAATCCTAAATAAAATATTACCAAGAGTCTTCCGCATGCTCAAGTTATTCTCCGTCTCCGTCTCCGTCCGCATGCGTTTCCGTTCTTTCAAAGATACAGTAGAATTAGCTTTTAGAAATACGGATGGTTTTCCTCGACGATTTGATAAGCGAATGTTTTCAGAACCTGTATGAATCAAATAAAACGTTAAAGCTACATTCTGAAATACATCAGTTGCTGTTTTACCAGAAGTTGAGACTTTTTCGGCTAGAAACTTTGACACAGCTGCTCCTGATGCCTTTGGTGGAGAATTAATTTCTTTAAGAATTCTTGCTAAATTTTCTGAACGCTCAGTGACAGTACAAACGTGATTCTTCCCTCGTCCGATTTCCGTTAGACAAGTATTAAACATGCGTATGACCTCGCGTATGACTTTAGTAGTGTTTAAATTGCTCGGTTTTGAATTACGTTGGTTTTCCTTTCTAGGAACAGTTCCCGGTAGATTTTTACCATACTTACTGCACTTTGAATTTGTTCTCGTACTCTTAGAATAGTTAAACTTGTATTTATGTAGGACCACTTTTCTGCTAAAAAAAAAAAACAGCGAGTGTTGCGATTTGTGCATGTAAAATAAGGATACGTGATTGAATTTCGCTGTTTCGCGGCGTAACTCGAAAATGCTCCCTACGATTTTTTTTAAATTTGTTTCAGAGATGCAGAATGATCTAACGAATCGATTGGTATACTCACTTTTGATGGAACTAATTTTTTTTTATAATAACGGTCAGAGGAGCACCGTGATAATGATACCCTGCACATGTTAGACACAAAAAGAGGTCAAAAAGCAAGCGTTCGACACACAAAACCCGCCAAATCCACTTGCAGTCACAATCAACGATTCTACGAATCGCGAGCGCTCACGAATCATAAAACCGCTGACTGCGACACTCTGAAAGCGAAATTGACAGGCTCTATGCGTCAAACACCCGCCCTCCAATCTGACAGTTTGAAGAATTATGTACAGAATTTTAGGAATAATTATGAAAGAATCCTGAGGAGAATTTGACTAGATAATTTTGAGAAATATTTTAAACAAATTGTTAGGAGAACTAAAGGTGAGCTCTGAAGATGTGGATTGAGAATGAGAGAAGAGTTCCGGGGAAATCTAAGGCAAATTTGACGGAATTTCAGGAAGCGTTCTATAAGGCAATATGGTAGAGATTTCACAGTTGATTAACCTTATGCCAAACTTAATGATGGTTGCTGTACAACCCTGACATTTTCCCTAATGATCATAATTCTCTATGTAACAGAGCTTGATTACAAGGTAGAAACAATAGATGGGGCTGAATTACAAATACATCTTATCCAAGTCCCAAAATCAAAATGATTTTTCTTAGTTCGAAAACCTTGATCCAATCCAAATCTAGATTTTTTTCACTGAATCACAGTGTTTATCTACGTGAACTGAACACTGAATCACAGTGTTTAAATCTGGTACCTTGGAGAACTTCTCAGATCTTGGCTCTTAGCATAAATTATCTATGCGGATACCAAATTGAATAGGAATAAGTTCATGGTTTAGGAATAATGAAATATTTGTATCGTAAATCATAATTCAAACCTCCTTCTACCTCTCCCCATCCATAAAACTGTATATCTCTACTAACCTCGAGACGACCGCGAGTAATCGGTTCAATTCCTTTAACTCTAGCTTTAAGACATCTATTATGTATAACGCAAATGATAACTTGGCTAGGCCTGTACAAATAAATTAATACAAAAAAAAATTATCTAAATTTTGAAACTTTGTTTTTGCGATCTTAGAGCTTAGAATGTTTGTTTTTCAGAGTTCATGGAACCATCAAATAGGGTGTCCCAGAAAGTATAAGTACAGTTTATTATTGAAATAAAATAACGTCATGTTAATGAACTCACATTTTTATTTCATATATATGAATTCTCTTTCAATTGGATGAACATAATCTGCAGTTCTTTTAATCGTATGACAAAGAGCGAACTTTTGTTCAGACGCTGCCCATGAGCGTCAGCACAGATTCTTTGGCGATAATTTTGGATACTTTTGTCCAATATTTTTCAAATTCTTCGATTGAATTCGCTGCCTGTTTCGTGTTTCGATTGACATTCGGACAATTCGGAGGATTGCACATTGTTTGCTTTGTATCAAGCTACCGTATCTTTCAAGTAGTGCAGTGACATCCAATCGGACCAAAATAGTACTGGGCCATCATGTTAGCGGATCATGGGCCACAGACGCCGATTCAAACACAGCCGGCCGTAAATTTTAGTGAAAACATCACACACATCATTAACCAGTCTGCAACATCTATCGAGAGGATTGTTATAACCGTAAGCAGTACGATGTCCGGAAGTCCACAGAAAGTAATAGTTGTGGAGACGGCGAGCTGGAGTGTGGAAATTGATGTTCCCGAGCAAACAACTGCAGTCAATATGATTACTAATCATGTCAAATATGAACATCCAATGGAGAAAGACTCGGCGATTTGTTAGTGTTTGCAGTCCAATAAGCGCACATCTATGCTCGTACGGAGGTAAGCTTTCTGGATTTGTCCATGGCAGACGTCGTAAGGCATACTTTATAAACTGTTTCTGGATTCTCTCGATGCGCAGTATATGGACAGCGTGATATGGAGCCCGAATTTGTACTCCATATTCAAGAACACTGCGGACCATAGAGCAGTACAGCGCTTTCAGGGCGTACACGTCGTCGAATTGTGCAGTGTTGCGGCGCAAAAATCCTAGCATGGAGTTGGCCTTTGCAACTGTCATGGATATGTGCTCGTTAAACCGTAGTTTGCTGTCCAAGATGAGCCCAAGATCCTTAATGGCATTAACCCTTTCCAGCGGCGATTGATTCATAGAGTAATAAAAAATGATCGGAGAGTGAGAGCGGGTAAGGGTTATCACTTTGCATTTGGCTTGCATTCCATTCACCTGACACCAGGATGACAATCGCTCTATATCAGCTTGTAGTGCGCAACAATCCACGATCGATTTGATCACACGGTACAGCTTAAGATCATCCGCATATAGCAACTTACAGGAACTTAGCATATCACACACGTCGTTAATAAACAGAACGAAAATGAGAGGTGACGCCCTTGTTGAACCACCTCTGGTGTATGGAATACCTCAGATCTGGAATCACGTACCTTAACGAAAGCCTTCCTGGATGATAAGTATGAACCAACAAACGATCCACGGTGGAAGACCAAGGCGGTTTTGCTTCATAATGGCTAGGTCGTGAGGGACTTTGTCAAAAGCCTTAGAGAAGTCGATGTAAACGGAGTCCACTTGCTTACGCTTCTCGATGCTATCTATAAGAGTGTTCGTGTAAGTCATCAAGTTAGAGACTGTCGAGCGCTTTTTTCATGAATCCATGCTAAAACTCTGAGATTATGGGCTGGATACAACTTATCATGCAGAAGACTTTCGAGAACTTTGGCCAAGCAGTTCAGGATCGAGATAGGTCGGTAATTTTCCACTTTGTGCATGTTACCGGACTTGAAGATTGGTGTAATTGAGGCAAGCTTCCAGGCATCCAGAAAAACGCCATCCCCTTAAGCGATCGATTGCAAATAGACATAACGGGAGTGGCCAACGATGCTGCATAGTTCTTGACGAAAGACGGTGGAATACGGTCCGAAACTGGACCTTTCAATGGATCGACTAAGCAAAGGGCTTTGAGAATAGCGTCTTGACTGAAGATGAGCTGCTGCAGGTGAATGTCGTATCTTGGTAGGTGATCAATATATTGCTGTGGTGAAGGAGTTTGATCGTGTTCGAAAACACTTCGGAAAAAGTCAGCGAAAAGGTCAGCAGAAGCGGTGTCGGTGGTGGAGCTTCTACTACCGTAGGTGACGTCCACGGGAATACCAGATGATCTTTTCGGAGAGTTGATAAAAGAGCAGAACGACGATGGATTTTCCTTGAAACCCCTCTGGAGGTGGGTTGACGTACTCACGAAAGCGAGCTTCCTGCAAACTATTATACTCTGCTTCTACTAGCTTGCTGCGGTCCGGGAACGAAAGTAACGGTTTCGAGCTTTACGCAGACGGTTACGTAGATTACGCAATTGCGGATTCCACCAAGGTTGTTGGAATTGCAAACAAGATTTTCGTGTCTTCACCGGAATAGTATCTTGGATTACTTTATAGATGTTGTCGTAGAATACGAAAACGGCGGCATCAATGGTGGGTTGGTCAAGTATTTGTACCCAATCCAAGGCGGCAATCTTCGTGTTAACAACATCGAAATCACATTGTGCAAAATTATACTCACTGCGGGCTGCTGGGTACGGGAGCGGATGATCTCTCGAACGGGAGTCAACTTTTAGAACCTACGGCTTGTGGTGACAATAAACTTTCATAAATGCAGAGGGTGGTTCAAACAGCTCGATGCAACCGGAGTCAATGGGGATCATGAGGAGATTAGCAGTCGATCTTGTTTTCCGTACTGTGTTCCAATGTCACCGACGCCAGGGAGGCAGCTCCCACACCTGGACCCTACCTATCGACCCATCAACTCATAGACCGGGGACCAACGGCTTTACTTCCGTGATCAGAGATGTTATGCCTCAGAAAATCCGGCGGCGCCAACTGGGATTGAACCCAGACCTTTTGGAATTCACTACACCACCAGCGCTGCTGAGATTAGCAAATGAATTTTAAGAATAATTCCAAGAGAATTAAAAGATACTTATTTTCAGAAATCATAGGTTAGTTTTCTGAAGATAATTTAAAAAGAAATAGACTAAGGAGGATTCCTGAAGAGATTGTTCTACTGTCCAGTCTTTTTTTACAATACTAGGATCCCCGAGGAGAGTATTGATTATATATTTAGAAGATTTATGGAGGATTCCGAGGAAATTCTTAGGATAGTTTCAAAGGAAATTCGAAAAGAATTCCAAGGTACGAGAAGTGTTCTAATGGTATTTCATGTGAGTTGAAGGATAATCGTTTGATTATTCTCAGCCAAGGTAATTATGGAGCAAAAAATGTAAGTTGATTTTAAATAGGTTAATTTTAAAACATTTTGAAAAGTAACACATAAGTTGAGAAAGTTGAACTCTACATAACTCAGATGACTTTGGGCGATATCTGAGATTTAACTTTAGAATAAGTTGGTGTAAAAAAACACATCGCTAGTTAGAATAAAATGCATATTTATAAACAATAAAAAAAACTTATTACTTAAGTGACCATGCTCAGCGAAACATAAATAGCACCACCATGTTTTTAAAAATATTTTTGATATTTCCATAGCAGTTATGCTGAATTCAGTTGTGAATGTTAAAGTAATTTATTTCGCATATTTTTTGTTCGTTATGTTGGAACGTTTACATTTTAGTCATTAAAATACGTAAAAAAAATTAGCGACTTAAAAATAGCACCACCCTATATAAAAGGTACTCTATCGCAATTTGACAGATATTTGTTTTAGTTTCGAGAGAGTTGCGATATATTTGACCAGAAGGTTCAGTTTTATTTAAATGAAGCAAAACAGAATATTTTTTTCTGTAATCCAGCTGTCGAGCCAAGCTTTTGACGTTCGAGGAAAAGGTGAAAATCAAAGCCTACCATGATGCAGACCTTTCTTCTAGAGAAATCGTTCGGAAACTCTTTCGATCACATACCGTTGTCGATTCCTGAAAAAATGGCGATAATGGTGGCGGCATCGACCGACGTGGGAAGAAAAGCATGCTTACGGCGAATAATTTGTAGAGAAGCAACGAACAAGAAAAAAACAGCATCGTACAGATTTGCAGCTTCCGGTGACAACAAGGCGCGTCCAGCATATTATGCCAAGCAACGAAAACTTGGAATGGCGCAAAAGACTGGGAAAGCCCAACTTAAAAGAGCGGCGTGAATTGAATCGCAGAAAAATACTGTTTTCGGACGAAAAGAAGTTCAACCTTGACGGTCCAGATGACTGGCAGTATTACGAATGTCAAAAAGATCCGGAACGCTGATAGTTTGGGGAGCATTTTTTTTTTTTTCGAGGAAAGCTTCCCTAGACATGGATCTCAACGAGGGTGAAGTCGGAGGATTACCTCGAAATGCTCGAGATAAGTTTGATAGAGCACGGCGAGTCACTGATAACGCTGAGATAACGCTGCAATCCATAATTCAAAATTGACTAAGACTGGTTTTATGACAACAACATAGTGGTTCTCTGGATCTAAACCCTATCGAAAACCTTTGGCCTACGTTTAAGAAATTGGCAAACAATTCGACAACGTAAACATGCTGAAATGTCGAATTCGACAATGCTGTTAGCAGATCAAGTAGGATACCCTGATTTTGACCATGAAATCACGGCTCATTGAAATAATTCGAAACAATGGCTCTAACACTCATTATTAAGCTCTCCTTCAACATGTATTTCAAAAGTTGCATTTGACGAAATAAAATCTTAATTTGATTAAAAGTTTAATTTGTTCTTTTTTTTTCGCACCCTTTTTTTTGTTCTCGAAGGCTGTATTGTTAATGGTTCAATTAATCCCCATAAGTTTGCCCTGATTTGAACAACAAAACATTTCTGAAATATAATATTAAGTGATTTACTTGATGATAACCAACAATATGTAATAAGATGAAAAATCATAGTGGTGCTATTCTTGTTTCGCTGAGTGTATTAAGGTTTATTGATTTTACCCGGTTCTTTCATCAAATTCCTGGGGTTTTCCCAGTTACTTTTAAAATTCAGGTTAATTATCTTTTTTTCCCTGGCCACTCTCTGAAGACTGAATCACGATTTAAGTTAGTTTTATAGAGATATTCAGTGTATTGTACTAATAAGCCGAGTCAAACTACTGAATAAGTCTGCACATTATAGAAGAAATACGCATATTTGTCAAGGATAACCAATTAAAGTAGAGGAATTAAATTGATATTGCTAATAATTCTCGCTAGAATTCATCAGGATTCAACATAAAGTCAGTTTGTTCCATCTCCCATCAGCATATCAGTCCCATCCCGAAAGTTAATCCCACAGAGATCGAGTTTGTACAAACTAAGCATAGAGACTCATGAAATTCGTTGAGTTCAATGGGGAGCGTGACAATATGGAAACACTTCCGACAAAAAAATACGTCGAATAAAGGCATTAATTTATTAAAAGTCACTTAGCACAAAGCGTTCAAGGAATGGATGCGATAATTACGAAAATTGCGCCCATATCTCTACACAGCCATGACCTTATCAAATCGGCGTTGGTTACGTATCATCCGCGATGAGTAATGCCATACAACAATCGAGCATTATATTGAACATATCTCAGCGTATACTTTCCCATTTGATTGTTAGTCACTGTTGCGCGAGTTACTCAATCCTCGTTCATTAAGGTTACTCATCAATCTTTCAAATGGCAACCTTAAAATTGCGTTTTCGCCACTCTTTTTGTTGAACAAAACTACATCACCGAACGAACGATTCGTCAACATTTCATCTCCCGCGTAGGTTCACTTATCCAATATCGCATCGGAGGATCACCACCGCCACAATACATAACAGCATCGGTAGACAGCCCCTTCATACACGGTCCAAAACAGGCACATAAATTGCAAACTTTCTCCTCGGGCGGGATCCGTCCGAGCGATTGCAATTGCTGCGATGAATGCTGACTGGCCGTCGTCGTTGTTCCTACCCGCTGCTGGTGGTGGTTAATCTCTAATTGTAATGAGTCAATAAATCAAGAAAAGTAGCAACCGTTTTCACTACGCACAATTATGCGATGCGGTACCACCGCCCCCCGCCACTGCATCTTCTCTGTCCTTGTAATCATATACCAAAACACAAAAAAAAGTACTCGAATGCAGAGGTAAAATGCCCATCCCGTCAGAGTGAGTTTCTACAATTAAATTTAAATGTGCTGTTGTTGAAGCTGCTGCTGGAGAGTTGTAAACCGATTGTTTGATGAGTCTCCTCCTCCTAACAGATGTTACACGATCGCAACAGAGAGTGGGCAGATCAATATCCCAAACCTGCAGCGGTGCGCTTGGTGCAATTTCGGAGAAGTGTATTTCGCATTTGACCGAATCACCATAATCTGCTGCACTGGGGGTTGCATCCCGGTGGAGAGTGGCAAATGAAGTCATTGCTGAATTGTGATTAGTGGCGGAGTACAACATCGGCAACTGACCGCTGCTAGCCGTGAGGTAATTTACACTGATCAAGGCTGTGATGTGCGAAAAAATGATGATTTTGCATTTTGGAAATCGCACTGATTGATTGCAAGGCACAGGTGTGCAGGTTTTGGAATTATATTTGTTTGGTTTTATAATCGAGTAACATGGGAGCTGCCTCCCTGGCGTCGGTAGGAATGGTGAAAAACCCCTAAGATCGTAATTAAGGCCTAACTTACGGAGATAAACACAATTAGAAATGTTGAACACGTGTGTCCCAAAAACTCAAAACAAACACGATTAAGGCTTTATTTGTGGAGATAAACGCATTAAAAGAATTTTAACGCATTAACACCCTTGAAATCACGAATTAGGAATTGAATTAAATTCCATACGATTTCCTTCACTGCTCTTAAAGCTCTTTTCCCATCCAGAGATATGGCCGAAACATGTTCCGACCAATACG
Organism: Ochlerotatus camptorhynchus; assembly: GCF_037179485.1. Classification (NCBI taxonomy): domain Eukaryota; kingdom Metazoa; phylum Arthropoda; class Insecta; order Diptera; family Culicidae; genus Ochlerotatus; species Ochlerotatus camptorhynchus. The sequence goes on from NW_027041234.1 coordinate 652,484, forward strand.
GTTATGAGACTAGAACCGACCTGAAACGCCCAAAACCCATCATGGGACACCTCAAATCACATGAGGATTTGAAATAACGAACGCCCAGAACCACATTGGTCACATCCGGGCACGTTTCGGGGAAGGACAATTGTGACTAAAAATTGTAAAACGATTTCTCAGCAAACACAGCATCCAATTGGAAGCAACAAGCCACAAATAAAAGGTATCATGGTGCTATAGAACGATATTGATTAATTTTGGAATCGGTCAACTAGTTCCGGCGATATGGTTGGAACATGTTCCGATGAATATGAGTTATGGGCAGGGTGTCCATTCTAATCCAATTTATCAATTCCCGGTTTTTTCCCGGTTTTGAAAAACAGCCCAACCCAATGTTGTCACAAAAAAAATACACGAATGAAAGTACTGTTTACACTCAAGTCGTAGTTTACATAAAAAAAATGTATGAAAAATAGTATTTTAATGTAAATAAAAATGTGGAGAAACATGTTATATGATTTTATATACGTCTTGTAAATGATATACTTACAACTTGTTATTCAATGAACACATAAACGATACATGTATAATCAAAAGATTTTTATTTCAAGTAAATTTACGCGACTAGCAAAAAAACTTATTTCTTAAGGTTTTCCATTTCTTTGTTGATTGATGCAACCTCTTTCTCCGTGTCAGCCAGTAACCTCGCTCTCTTTGCTTCCAACTCCTTCAACACTCGAACAGCATCTCTTTTACGCTGTTTATCTCTTTCCATCTCGTCATGCTCCTTTTTCTTTCGATCCAGTGATTCCTGGTATTTGTGATGTGCGTTTCGTGCATACTGGATTAAACCTTTTGAAATTACAACTTTTTCGACTCCTCCTTGATTCAGAATGGTATCATAAACAATTCGTTGCGCAACCAAACTTTCCTCGATTTGGTTTGCCACCAAACAGTCCTTGTTTACGGAAAAACCACGTTCCAAAGCAGCATTTCCGTGCGACAAAATGATAGTGTCTTGAACAAATGTCGAAAGATTCGGAGAGTGATTTCCAGATTGTAGGATTGTCTTATTCCAGAATGCATCCAGTCTTTGCTCTTCCCTGCTGTATGCAGTGAACGCCGATTTTGCGTATGGTTCGGTTAGTAGAGTGCGATATTCGATCATAATTTTATCGGCCAATGTCCCAGACAAGTGATCTCTTTCCACTAGATGGTCCAAAACAAAAGACAGCCTCTTTCTGGCTGTTTCCGGCGATTCTGCGATTATTTCAGGACTCAAACATGAAATGTACCTCGTTAGCGGATATGTTAAGGGAGATTTGTCAAAGATTTTCTGCAGAAATGCAACGTAAAATGCCTTGCAATCATTTCTAAAGACCAAAAGCTGCGAGTCTTTGACACCAGTAACAACCTTCAATGCTGCCTTAGCTGCGAATCCAATATCCACGCGACTTGAAGGAAGTAGATTATTGTCGTTCAGTTCAATTAATGCCAAGGATTTCTTGTTTACATTCAAACATTCTGGTTTAATGACTCTTTCCATGATAGGTTTTATGAGCTTCAAAAGATCACCAAACAAAAATGGAGCCATTGGAGCGTCGGTTTGAAACTCTCTTAGAAATGGCTCGACATAACCAGCCATGGACATGAAAAAGGATAATTTAGCCTCCAACAATCGATCGCTTAGTCCCTCAGCAATTGTAGCAAACACTTTGGAATTAGAGAGGCTTACAAAACTTCGCTTGAAATCAAAATGCGATTCTTTGATTTTCTTGTCACGCTGTTTTTTTACGGCTTCAACGAAAATCCTTAGAGATGGCAGCATCTTAGACGCTCTTTCGGCGACCCGATAATTCTCTACCCATCGGACGTCACAGAATTTCAATGGAAACAAGGAAGAACCAGCCACTGATGAATATTCAGCTCGGCGTAACGGAACATTTTTAAACAGACTGTACAACGAGAGCAAAAATTCGTCCAAGTTCCAATCTGTTTTCTTCGCTCCACATTTGAATGCATTATGCACTACGTGAAGACCACAGCTTCCAACATTCAAAATTTCAAACGTTGAACTTCCTCGAAGCTCTCGTAGCTCACCGGATAAGTCCTTCAGAAATTTCCAGTTCACATTTGGTCCATCCATTGAAATTTGAACGATTTTCTTCAAAATACTAGGATTGGTTTTGAAACATTCCTTCAGTCCAATCAGCAAGTCATTCGCACGCGTAGATGATAGGAACGCAGAACCGACATAGTTTGTTCGAACTTCACTTTTTTCTTTGTCGTAGTACCGAACAGAAATATCCATCTGCTGTCGTTGGGCGATTTTGTTCAGCGACTCGTCAAATCCAACGACGATCCTTGAGGTCTGATTCAAAGTTTTGAATAGGTCCTCCTGAAAGGATGGAGCCACACCGTACGTTATGAGGTAACCTATTTTCGTACGGCCCATACGCATCTGTGAGGCAATTTCGCTATCCGGGAACATCTTCTTGAAAATGCCAACATCAGCACTCGCACTTCGGTTGGAATTATGAGTGAAAGCCGTTTCAAGCACCCACAGGATTTCTGCTGTTATGACTTTCTCTCGTAACACAAACTTTTTCATGGTCACTGCGTATCCACTACTGGTTTGTTCTGCCTCTGCTGTACTGGCTCCATCGAAATCCTTGGCAGGTACAAAAACACCTGAAACATAAATAGACAAATTGTAATATACGAATCGGTCATAAGGCTATACTTTCAATACATTTACCATCAGACGACTTTACTTGTGACTGAAAACAGGTCAACTTCATGTTCGTGCGTCGAATATTGATTTGGCTTTGATGAAATTTTCCTTTTTCGTGGCTACTAAAAGCCACCCTACCCATCGTATCTATTTTAAAAGATTTGTTGCACCATTTGCAGCGGGCTGCACTTCGGTCATTCTGATCCGGTGCACTCCATGGAAATTCTTCTTCGTACCTCGGCGCGTACGTAGTCGGCATGGTGTCTTTCGAAAAGAAAATTTATTAAAAAAAAAAAAGATCATATTTTTAATCAATTTACTTACTTTTTACAGCTTTAATAGTCTTCTTCGCAAACCTATTTCGACCACAACTTGCGAGGAACACGAACAACGAATAAGATAATTTTAAATTTAAATAATTTGAATCACTACTTGCTCGGATAATACCGCACTTTTCGAGTGAATGAAGTTCGAACGATGGGGTAGGCTTCAGTTTGTTTCGATTGAAACAGCATTCATCTTTGTTTCTCTGCTGCACAAGATAGCAGATCTGTGTGTGAATGAAAGTGAAACAGCAAATGTGTCAAGCTGAACATTGCATTAGGTCCTAAGTAACATTGACAGATTCTCTTCGTCGACTTTCCAACTCGTATCTCCACGGCCATGCAATGACATTCCCAGATATTTTCAGCACACAGATCGATAAAAGAAGCTTTTATCTACCATCTAATACGACAAACACAACCAGAAACGGTTATGTGCTCCAGTTATTAACGAAAAAGAAAATCTACGAAGATAATCGATCAATGTTACTTAGGACCTAATGCAATGTTCAGCTTGCTGTGTGTGATGTGTCAAATGACGTGAGAATGCAGAGCTTTATGCTTTTTGACGTTTATTCGTCTTTCTCTATCTAGCACCCGGGGATGACTGGATTCTTTGTTTTTCCACTAATCTGTTTTCGTCTTGCTCACACTTCTTCAATTTAGGTGGTGTAGTAGTGGCGCCGATTAAACGTCGAAAAGCCTAACATTCTTCCTTGTCTTCTCTATCGGGAGCATCTGTCATTTAACACAAGGTGCAGAAGTTTATTCTGAGGGTGTACATAATTTGAGCCAAAAGCAACAAGTTTGCAGACTAATGGTTTTGTTCAACGTCAAAGTAATGTTTGGGAACAGGTGTTTAAAAAAGTAATGTCTTAAGTACGAGAAATGGAATTGATGGATCAGCATACCTTACTTTTCCCGGTACAATATGGATTTTCCCGGATTTTTCCCGGTTTTTTCCCGGTCATTACAAATTCCCGATTTTTTCCCGGTTTTCCCGGTTGGATGGACACCCTGGTTATGGGACTAGATGGAAATAAAGTCATATCGGATACCGAGGACCACAAATGGACACGTTCCAGGTGGTTTCAATACAAGATCAAGTTTCTGACTTGGGTTAAAACCAGGGTGGCCAGAGTTTTTCATGTTGAAATTCCCGGTTTTTTCCCGGATTTTCCGGTTCAAATTTAAAAAAAAACTACAAGGGACAGCCCTATGGATTGTACGCAATGCTGACGTAGGACTACGTGGTATTATATAATAAATGTTTTTGGTAAACTGCAGTAGGAGCTTGTGTTTTGTGTAGGGATAGGAATTTGAGCGGGGTTCTCTCTGTTTATACTCTTTAGCGTGACTATGATTGCCCTGAAAAGAAACTTTTGATATGAATTTTAGTTAAGACATATTCAGAAATTTAACTCTTTTGGAAAATCTTGGTAGCCCTGAAAAGGACCGATGGTAGTACAGGCTTAAAGCATTTGGAAGATGATTATGACGTGTAGGCATCTGGATCAGCAAATCGGACCGAACAATGTCATATTCTTCGATTCAACGATTGAGCACTCGCAAGAGTCTCTGCCCGTCTCTGCTGGACAGCGGTTGAACTAGTGTCTGCGACAGGTTGAAAGGCCACAGAATATCAGTGTCCACCAAGCTAAAGCTCCTCCCCTTTTTTATTTTTTCTCGTTAAACTCCTTCTCTCAACATGTTGATAAATCTTAGCCTTCAACAGATAGACGCTTAACCCTTTTTCGGCGAATCTATGATCCTGTTTCACGTCATGGTTCTGCTCTATACCTGTTCATATAAATTAGTACTTTTATTTATTTTCTCTACTTCGCTAAATCAAACAAGTAGAAATAAGAAGGGATGTCGGTTACGCGCTCGAATAATTGAGAATTCGATAAATATTTAATCGAGTAGCTGGAAAAATCTTTACGATTATTAATCATTTATCGAATAATTGGACTTTTAGGCATACCTATAAAATAGTGTAATTTCATGTTTTTGGTGGTCCTTCGAAAATGTCGAACAGCAGAATTGAAACCAGCAAATGTAACCCAAGAACCAAAAGCGCTAGTTTTCATTGCTATGACGACGAATTAAGGGGCTTAGAAGCAGACGGATGAAAGTCAACTCTTTTCATCGATTTCCTCTTTTGATGACCATGGCTTCACTAACCTATTTCGCACTATTTCTGCTATGCTCTTCTATCATCCAGATCAAAAAACGTATCCATGAATGTGTTTACCGTCGAGTTATTAACGAAACAGAAAGTCGGTGAAGAGAATCGATCAAAATCACTGGTTTACTGCTTCCAAGTTTGGTTACAAGATTACAACTCTGGAGAGCATTTTGTGTGGTTGTTGGAGGCGTGTGGTTCTGAATATGGCGATGAGTCTGCAAAATGTTACGCAATTGCATTCTCCCTATTCGCACACGCCCGAAGATCGGAGGCGAATGCCATTTCGACTTGTTTCGTCTACTAACGACTCTCTGACGACTGTGTTTGGGAAGCAGCATATGCATGTAAGGAATTGGTGGATTTGTTATTTATTTCGATTCTTGGACAATGCTTGACATTTGCCACTTTTTCAATAGTTTCTTGTTTTAAAAAATCAACAGTCGGAAGCATTGCTATTCATACGTTGAAATATTTCTGATCGATTGGTGATACAATTAATGAAAATGGTCCAGGTGCAGCTGAGATATAAACGATCAAAATCTTTCATAATTTCGTTACATGTTCCATTTTAGGTTTTCACAAAGTGTACCCCCATATAGAAATCACAGCAGGCTTGACGTAGCCTCGCTCGCGAGTTTGAAATGAGCCGAGTGTAGCATTTTTCTGAGGAGTAGAATGCCTACTGCCAAATCATTCCACTGAGCTTCAGAGCTTGTGAGCGAAGGGGGATAAAATGAGAGTGAGGCTTGCTGCCATTCATGTTCATGTTTTCTATCGCACGCTCCTACTCTCACTCTGGGTGAACTCTGAGCTTCTTGCATCGAACAAAAAATTCATCCGGAGTCTCAAAAAGCGCACCTACGTCAAATCATCCTCTCGCTGAATTTAACTCTCCCTCTCTCTCTCTCGAGGAATTTTTGTGAGGTGAGGGCTGGCTAAACTCGCAGGACAAGAGTGTTTTAAAACCACCAGTGATTTTGAAGAGTTTCAGCAAGACTGAATCACAGACTAGTCCTACGTCAAAATCCCGGTTTATAATATTCAGTAAAACACGAAATTATTTCTTATTTTTTTTTAATCCTGACCAAAGTGCAAATGTGCCATAATATAATATATAATCAAGGAAAAAAGGGTAAAGATGAAAGCAGGGGAAAGTTGGGCAATGGGTCACCCCGTTTTTTTTCTCTTTATTTAGGAGATTTTTAGTGGCAGGCTGGTTTGGGTCCATCCGTTTAAAACATTCCTATTGAACATATTTTACAAAAAAATCTGTTGGAGGCTTAATGCTTGTAGTCTAACTCAACTATCCATTTCATTTAAGTCTAACAAAATACTGTTCTCTAGAGTAAATATTCGAAAAATGTTGGACTAGCTCAAAATGTCAAAACTTTTCTAAGATTTCTGAATCAGAAAATCTGTCAGTAGTTTCTAATAATTTATCGTTCATATTGCTTCAGCTGCTTTATAAATGGTCATTGGTTTCTTATATGACGCAAGGATTTTCTTAACAAAATATTACTTAAGTGCATTCGGGGCAATATGAGCACCACTGATATTTCAAATTAAATTCTTAAATTTTGCATTATTCCTTTCGTAAATATTACTGTATCATATGAAATTACGTTTTGAACCAGCTGCTTTGGTAAAAAATCAGTCATTCACAAGACTGAAAAAAATATAGCCCTAAATAGGCAGTACTTCTTAAATTTAATTTATTCTACAGAAAATATTTGCTTCTTTTAAATCTTGTCATGCTAAAACAGTTCATTGTTTACCCTTCATAAAGCCTAAAGAGAGCAGCATATTCTTACTCGATGTTTACCAGGTTGCTCATACCACCCCGACAGGGAGCTCATTTTACCCTAACGGTTTAATTTCGTTTACAAAACGAACATTTTTAAATCTTCTTCCATAAGATTCAAAAGTTTACTTTTAATATTCAATTTGTATTCATATATTCCCCTATATTATAAGTTATAAAATAAACCTTTGATCTTTATTCTTTACAATGTTTTGATCCGTTACACATCCATTCTATGGGCCAGCTAATAATAATTACACTGTACAATAAATCGGAACTTTTTGTTTCTAGGACTGAGAAAGTTGACCATATTTGACTTTCTTGTAGACTTTTTAGTAAAAGTCCTGTACATACCCAACACGTCCTAATTTTGTGATACCGCACTAATTATGAAGTTTGGTATGCTGTCCCGATGTCGGTCATATAATGCCGAACTAAAGCATGTTACGACATTGCCGTCGAAGAGTTTTTTGTAGAAAATATGGTTTTTTACATTGATTTTCCGTGAAATCTAGATTTTTAGGGGGGTACCCAATTTGAAAAATCACCCAAACGAGGGATAAGACAACGAGATATCGTTTTAAAATGTTCTAGAAAAATGTTCCTCAAGTAATTTTCTAAAAAAAACTTTTGGACGGCAATGTCGTAACATGCTTTAGTTAGGCAGTATACAACCGACATCGGGACAACATACCAAAATTCATAAAGAGGGCGGTACCAAAAAATTAGGACTTGTTAGGGTATAAGTTTGTTCGAGACTTATACTCAGGGGACCACGAGAAAGTCAATTAAAGTTAATTATCCCAGTCCTAGCAAGTCTGGTTGCACAATGTTATGAATATGACAGCCTACCGTGTGAGTCACCTGGAATTGATCGTCAAATGTGGAGTGATTATAAGAAATGTAGCAAGTATCAAGTTAATGATTTCTTAAACAATTTCTAAATTCAATCTCTCACTCTTTACAATTCAGTCTAATGACCCAATCAGCTCAATAGTGTTCGGCCTAGGGACCATAAAAATCCCATCACACAGTTGCTCAGTAAGTTCTCGGGCTTTGCAAACATAAGAGGTCTCAAGCTTAGTAAAGTGATGTAAATTGAATTTTCTTAGTACCTATCTCGATAGTATCATTTACTTTTGGATAACCAATATTTCTAAGGTCACTAGGCCGAACGCTATTACGCGGAATGGGTCATTAAACCACATTGTAAATAGTGAGAGATCGAATTAAGACATTGTTTAAAAAATCTTTAACTTGATACAAATGAGATCTAGGGAAATTAGTTGAAGATCTCGGAGTAAGAAAATGTTTGAACATTCCCTAGTCTGAACTAACAACAATCTTTAAACATTCTGAAGCTTTGATATTTGTTAAGACTGTTAGACTGCGTTTATTTAAATATCAAATATTCATAAAAACAGTAAGGTCTTAGATTTATATTTTTTTTTTTAATATGGGTTTGAGAAAAATACTCCACTTTGGAAAATTCACAGATTTAAAAAAATATGTTGGTCCTGTAAAGTTTTCAAGCAAATTAGAAGAAGATTCAGGGTTGCAGTAATAAAAAATATCATAGAAATCTGAGGATGATTCCTATGTATTTTTTAGGAGAATTTAAAAGGCATTCAAGTGTTAATTCAAGAGAAATGCTCAGCAGAATAACTACAAAATTTTGACAAACATCCTAAGGGAATTCTGATCATAATTCCAAAAAAAATCTGGGATGATCATGGAATTCATTGGGAGAAAAATGAAATTTCTGAATTGAATTCCTAGATAATTCTTAAAGTAATTCCATGGAAGTTGTGAAAAGAACGTTAAGGAGGAGAATTCCTACGTGATTCTGAGTTGAATTTTATGGGGATCAGGAGAATAATACGAAGAGCATTTTGATGAGAATTCAAAGATAATTATTAACAGAATTTATTTGGTGTTGGATAATTGAGGGGGTTAGAAGGAAAGGGGTGTAAGTGACTTTGATCGATTCTCTTCATCGACATTCTCTTGTGATAGCCACAGCTTTATTAACAGATTTTGCGCTATTTCTGGTTTGATAAAGGAGGTTCTCATCTAGCATCCAGAATGGCACACGAATCAAGGAATGTGTTTGTTGAATTATTAACGAAAGAGAAAGTCGATGAAGAGAATCGATGAAGATAATCGATTCATTCTAACACCCTCAATTTATAAAGAAATAGACTCTGGTTGATTCCTGAAGAAAGTTTTCTAGTCTATTTTACAATACTCGAATTTTCGAGGAAAGTTTAAATTAATATTTTGAGAATATTTTCAAAAGGAATTTAATTCTTAGCATAATACTAAAGGAATCCTATGGAGGATTCTGAGGAAATTGTTAGGGGAGTTTCAATGGAATTTCAAAGAGTATTGCAAGGTACGAGAAGAGTTCTAAGGGTGTTTTGCTGGTGAGTTTTTAGGAGAATCTCATGATTGTTCTAACCAGAATTCCAAGCTAATTATGGCAAAACAAAATTGTATTTTGATTTTAAGTAGGTAAATATAAAACCATTTGGAAAAGTAGCACATAAGTTGATAAAGTTGAATTCTGCGTGACTCATTGATCATGGCAATTCAAGAAATTTATTTTTCACAACTTGTTCATTAAAAAAAAAATTTAAAAAATATAATTCTAGATAGACCTGAAATTAGGGCGTAACAGTGTTTGTAAAAAATAACTTCTCTCGTTGATTTCTAGGAATTCAAGGCACGCCTACACAAACAAACATCACCACTAGACAGTGAAAGACTTATGAGTACATACGACTTACATCAAGAGAAGTCATTGTTTACAAAAGCTGTTACGCCCTAATCCCAGCTCTATCTAGAATTGATTGTATATTAAGGTTTATTGATTTTTCCCGGTTCTCCCGTCGAATTTCCGGGTTTTTCCCGGTTACTATTAGAATTTCTGCTTATTTCCCGATTTTCCAGGTTCACGGGCCACCCTGTAAAATGAACCACATAAGAAATCAAAAATGATATCAATGGTAATCATAGAGCATTTCCAGGCCAAATAGCAAAAAATTAATAATTTCAGGCTCGACCTTCTCTGATTTGCATGAAACTTTGCATAATTGTTTTTTGGTCTTGAGTAGTAATTCTGTATATAAAGATTCGTGGAACTATTATGAGACGATTTGGCAACGTGATTTGCTTTGATTACAAAAGCTGCCAACACTTGCCAGCTTTGTGCGTCACTTCATCGTTGTCTACGCTACGAGTTTGAATTCTCAGTGAACTGATTAACAATTTTTGCCAAGTTTTGCGTAACCACGGTTATGGAAGTGCAACGAAGTGTAACAATGTGAGTAATGGCTAGATTTTTGCGGAATACCGTCGGATTTTCCCCTAGTGGATTCTATGCGTTTGTGCAGTGTATGTTACTTCGAGAAAAAAAAAAACAGCGTACAGTTTTATCGTTTTATTGCGGACTTCACATCAAACTGGACAAATAAGCGCGTTTTCACTTACTAAAAATGGGTGTTAAAAATGCAAGTTTTCTTCTTATTGTCTTGGTGCCTTGGGTGCACTCACTTCTTATTATACAAGCAATAAGTGCTCCGAAGACACCAAAACGATCTGACGGAATCGTGCAATTTTATCACACTTTTTACATTTTTGGGGCTGTCCAGTTGTAGATGCAATCAGCAATATTAACCAAACTGAAAAAAATCTATAAAAAATATCCATTCATAATTTATTATATTATTGTTAATTATGCTTGAAACTCTCTTATGTTCACATACGCATTTTACTACTTTTTTTTTATTCATAAACGTTTCGTTCGAATTTATTTTACCCCGATTACAATACTTTTCAACTCAATAAGAAAACCCTACACTGAAAAAAGTTTTCACTTAGTTGCTATTAGGAACGCACATAATATTTTTCCAATATAAAAAATAATGATTTTAATCTGAATATCACATAACATAAGAAATTCTATGTGAGTAATCATATAGATTTCATTGGACATGAACGCTATAAGTGATTTAGTGGTGCAATTTTCAATTATGGGATCACATGAAAGTTATGTGAAATTCACATGGATACTTTCCACTGTTTATGTGATTTATATTATGAGTGTAAATATATGCTCGTTTGGCTCACATTTTGACAGTTCTCGCTGCATGATTGGCTCAAAATGGCCATATATAGGATTACTAGTATTCAGCAAATAATCTCGCAAAAAACTTCAATATGGCCTATTTGACATTTTTCAACAAATCATAACTCGAAAACATCACTTCCTATCGAAATGAAGTGTGAGGCAAACTTGTTGCAAAAATATTGCTTTTCAGGAAAAAAATATACACAGTAAAAAAATCAATTCGATTTGGGTAAAAAAGCCTAAAAATATTTAAAACTTAAATAACAAAATATGGCTCCCTTCAAAAAATTTTGAAAAATTTTCATGAAGAAGCTTAGGAAAACTGCTATCTTCTGTGAAAATTTAAAATTGGACACTTATGAACAAAAATTATAGAACAAAAACTTTTGGTACTTTTTTTTTACTTTTTGAAAACGACCTTTAAAAAAAAATTGTTTTCTGCGCAAAATTTTACAAAAAATTAATTGAACAAAATGTTTAAAAATGTGTCCAAAAGCTGTTGTTCAATGATTTTTGATTGATATTTTTTAAGAGACCAACATGAAAGTGTTACAGAAGATAGCATTTTTCATCAGCATTTTAATGAAAAATATTTTAAAAATATTGAAGATGATCGTTTTATTTTATTTAACTTTCAAACACCTTTTAGGATTTTTTTTACCCAAAATTACTTGACATTTTTTACTGTGTATATTTTTCCTCTAAAGTAATTACAATTGTCTCTCACCTACAATTGTCTCAGATGTCATTTCGATTAAAAGTGACTTTTTTGAGTTATGATTTGTTGAAAAATATTGAATTCGTGATGCATTCATTGCGAGATTCAAAACGGCAAAACGGCTCAAATGTGAATGATTGACCATAACAACCAATTATATAAAGTTTCCTACAAATCTGAGAAGGTTGCATCCGATCGATTCGTCATTTGACGTGGAACAGCTCCATATCGAGTGCAGGACCACATTGAAATTCCGGATGCTCTTTGGGCAGTGATCAGCGGTCATCTATTTTGAATACCCTTGGGCAGGGTCGGATTAAAGGGGGGAGGGGGGAATTGTCCGGCCAACGATTAAATCACAATCTTCGTGCACGATGTATGTGTACAATGATGCATAAGATTTGGATCAACAACAATGATCTTAAACTTGTAGAAAACGTGAAATATTGTCAAAACATGGCCAAAATAGGCGCGTTGCCCCTATGGGGATTGGAAAAGTTTGGTCCACAAGGTACGACAGAGTAGTTTAATCTATCACTTACCGAACCTCCAGTTGTTCTTTTACCCGAAATATTAGACATATGTTTGAATAAAATTTTGCAGTAGATCCTCGTACGAACCTGATTGCAACGGCTCTCCGTGCTGGTGAATTCGGTTTCAGTGTCATAGCAGGTGATGAGATAGTACGAAGCAGGTTGATAGGGCTCGTACCATGGTCTTCCTCCAGTTCTGACGTTTTCAGTCGGCGCACCGGTGTTTATCACCGGCACCAGCAACCACTCGTACTCGTCAAGTATCTCACTACGATCGTTCCACTGATGGTTATCGAGTTGGGCGGATGTCACAGTAGCTAAGGCTACTAATATGAAGCTTACCCATATTTCCATACTCTCTGTTTTATCAAACTGATTTAAAATTTGACATCCTTAGGTTTATACCCAAAAGTCTTATCAGCAGTATGATGGTATGATGGAATTGGTAACGCAACGCGTGTAATCTCAACTAGCTGGAGAGATATCAAAAGACGAACTCTACGTTGAACAGCTGATAGCCGTGCCGCAATCGAATCAGAAATAGCTCAAACAGTAGTAAGAATTGTTTAATGAACTCCAATAAATCGGTCTGAAGCGTGCTTGTACGTGAGAATGTACACCCAAGTAAAACCTTTACGTATTGAACTCTGCATGGTCGTTCCTTAGGACGTTTTTAATCAATACTTGATTGATCTATTTAGCCCCAATATAAGCAAAGGTGTATTGTAAAAATACATTCGAACTTTTTACCATTTGGGCAACGTCGCGATAAGACTCCCTTAGCTCAGTCTGTTAAGGTACAGCTACAAAGCACGAGCATGCTGGAGGTGGCTGAGTTCGATTCCTGGAATTTTTCGGGTTGGAAAATTTCTCGACTTCCCTGGGCATAGAGTATGATTGCAAAAATGGTACAGGCTTAGAAAGCATTCAATTAATAACTGTGGAAGTGCTTGAAGTAGAACACTAATTTAAAGCACGCAATAAACTAATATGCGATAAGCAATAAGCTTGAAATGCTAAGAAGAAATAAAAGGAAGAAGGAGATGATAAGATTCAATAATCTATGCCAGGGTAAGTTATTTGCAGTTAGGCTGAAAACTGATTGTGGTGAAGTCTTAGATCGACTAAAGCATAACAGCTGAAATTGCGCCGAGACAATACTTTCGAATCAATTGTTAAAGTTGATAACCCTAATAAACGAATACCATAAACGAACAATAACCCAAATAGTCGAACTTTTCCACAAATGGTTTGGATGATACCCCAAACACGTCGTTGAGCAAAATAACCATAAGAAATTTATTAGGGAAGCTAGTTCACACTGTAGTCAGTTAAAACGAGCTCTTGAGCAGTTCTATACCTACAGTTAGCAGTAATGTGGAAGTAAGAAACGAAGAGGATCGCGAATTATATGGCGGCCTCACAACTAGATTTCGAATGGTGAGCGCCATCGTTGCCGTCATCAGAAGCTGATATCCACTCAAATTCGAGTCGTCGATGCAGAGGCAGACTCAGTTGATATGCCTTGGTGTTGGGCAAGACAAAAACAAGCAGTCGTCGAAGAATATTCTATTACAATAAGGTGAACACGAGTTATTTGAAAGTCTGTATACAATATTGCTAATCTATTTCAAAGTTCCATGAAATATCGAGTGAAATTACGCCAAATCAAGTTTCTTTCCATAAGTTTTCCGAATAGCAGACTATTAAAAAGTCAATAATTTGTTTGTTCTGTATATACTGTTTCAGACAATGTATTATCAATTAGCCGCGGCTTTCAGATGATCGCAAAGAGCACCTACAGCAAATTAAAACCCACCGAAGACGAGATTTAATTGTGATTCAGCGGTACGCAACCCGGTAGTTTCCGTTACCAAAAACATCATGTAATTCCACCCAAAAAAAGAAAAAAAAAAGTACACAGACATTTTCGCCGAGCAATCATTGTTCCGAGTGACGAGCAAAGAAAACAAAAACAAACATCATCGCGTTCCGGATAATCCGGCGTCAAGTTCAGTCGGGAACGCAACCGAGCACCCAATTCAATTATCTACATAAAATGCGCGGTATCATCGCCATCCATCGCAATCGTACGTACCGGAACAAAGCAAGGAAGTGGTAAATTATCAACTTTTTGCTGCACTCGCTTGTAAAATGGGATCGCGTTTCAAGAGGAGCTTCTTCCTTTTCCTTCGGGGGGGGCTGACTCTGGAACAATGGTTCCGTTTTACTCGTTTCTACTATATCCAGACAGATGCAACCATCATCTTCTCACCATCTACACCCGCTTCTACGTTAAACATGTATAGCGGAGGGATAATGATTACGAAGCAAACTACCGGAAAATTATGATCACCGATCGCCGAGATACGTATCACCCGAGAATCGTTTACTTGAGCTAAGCAATCGAAACCTGAATGCTTTTCCAGTGACACTTACCAGCATAGTAAATTTCCCCGTCTCCAGTTCGGTTCTTAAGGGATCGGCCATCGGGTCAAATCCGTACAGACCCTCCCGCTGCCGGATCAGCTCGTGCTGTTCGTACAGGGCCACCGCTCGGGAAATGTCGAATTTGCGTGCCAGCAGGAATTTGGTTGCGATCGCCGGTGTGACCGCCTTCCGGTTCGGGTCATTGCTGGAACTGTTTATCAGGTCTATGAACTGTTTTACCGCCTGTATGGGTGTAAATGAGAACAGAAAAAAAAGAGTGATGAGAATAGGGGTTGGAGAGTAATTAATAAATTGCTTTATGATTGTGGCACGAATCAGGCTGCGAAAGACACAGACAGTCTCAGACCGCTGATGATTTGTGGCTTTTCTGTGAGAAGTGACTCGTGGTTCTCAGGAAAAAGAAAACTGCAAAACAAATTGGGAGCAAATTGTTGCATGAAATCATCTGTGAGTTGACACAATTTGCGGAAAGATTTTTATTCAGGTGCATGCGACTGTTTGCGCCCAAATGTCATTTGATTGCATTTGGTTCATTGGCGATTTTAAGGATGACAGAATGCGCGTTTTTTAGTTGATGTCTGAACGTCTAACAAACTAGTGCTACGATTGTATTTTGGCCAGTTTCTTGTTCAGATATTCGACAAGATTTTTGGTCGAAAATGAGGTATCTAAACAGGTGGTTTATCAAACAACGATTAGCTAAATGAGGGTATGGAACCATAATATCACGATTATAGCGTCACCATTTTCATTTACCCACATTGCAGGCTACAAAACATTCAAATCGAAAATCTAATAGCTTCAAAATCATGGATATCACATTAAAGAGATCCGGGCTGGTAGGGATCAATACTGTCAAAAATAGTGATTTTAGTGTTGAAGAAAAAAGTGTTGAAATAAGTGAGATAAGTGTGGCAAGGTATAAATAAGATTTTTATTTTCACTTTTACAAAAGTAGAATATAAAATAACTTGATTTCTTGATAACTTGATTTGAAGGTAAAATAACTTCATTTCATAATATGAGGGCACTGAAAACCTTTTGTTGCGTCAATTCCTTTGAGATGGTGCCTGAAAATTGCATCACAAAGGTGCATGAAGGGATAAACTTCAATGGAATTTTTTGGTCAAAAAATTGCACCAATTAATTAATTAATTTAGCTTTATTTATAAGGCTTTCAGCCTTAGGCTGGTTCGCCTCCGATGTGAAAATTGCACCACAGTGGTGCATACAAAAAATTTCTGGTGTAATTTTTTTAAGGGTAAATTAAGGATTGAAAAAAATTACCTTCGTGGTGGTGAATCGAAGAAAAAGATTTTTATTGAATATTAGTGTAAAAATATCATCAAGGTGGTTCATGGAGGGACTAATCAAAATGAATAACACTGGTGGAAAAATTAAATCACGCTAAAAATGTGGAGTTGTACATTTAACTGAAAATTTCTGGTAGAAGCAAGGTTTATTCATTTTTTTCTGGTGCATAATTTGCATCGTTCTGATGAATGCAAGCTTCATTGGAAATTTATGGTGGAAAATTTGCACCATTCTGGTGCATGAAGCGGCAACGCCTGAAAATTGCACCACAAAGGTGCATGGCAAAACAAACTTCACTGACAATTTTTGGTGCACCGTTCTGGTGAATGGAGGACCATGCTTTATTGAAAATTTCTGGAGAAAAATTTGCATCGCTCTAATAGGGGAATTTACGTATTCTCGGCAACCTAAGCAGCGACCTTCTTTCTATAGCCTTTTTCTCTGAGGAACGCACACATAGGCAGTATTGGTTTGTTTACAATCTTTTGCTGCCAGCTGTTCTAACAATTTCAGTTGAAAGAATTGTCAAACACTGTTTTGAAACGCTTTTACAAAGCTCCAATCTTCTCTAGTGAGAGCGAGTATTGTCGGCAACCAGTTTTTCTTCGGCAACCGTTCCATTTGAACTGCATGTAAATCTGCTGTTCTATTATCGGCAACTCGAAATCAGCTACAATTTGTAGTGCGTGTGTTTCATTTCAAGAAAACCTTGCTAGATTGCTTTTTCTCAGTGGTAAAAATATAGTCAAATTGAAGCTGAAAGCATAAAGAATCGTTTGAATGCATTCAGCGAAGTGTTTTCGTAAGAAAATCCAGTGAAAATAGTGTTTCAATTTGGGTTGCCGAAAATAGTCTGGCATGCCGAAGCCGTCATTTCCCTTATATGAAATGAACAGAAAATTTCTGGTGGAAAACTTGCACTGGTCTCGTAAATGAAGGTACAAGCTTTATTTAAAATTAAGCTTTATTGAAAATTTGTTTTGGAAAATCTGCACCGTTCTGGTGAACGGATAGGCAAGCTTTTCGGAAAAAAAAATTGGTTTTAAATGTGCATCCTTATGCTGAATAGAGAAACAAATTTTAACAATAATTTCTGGTGTAAAATTTGCAATATTCTGATGCTTGGAGGGAAGCCGGTTTAATGAAAATTTAAAAAAATCCAAAAATAGGGGCAAGTTTAATTTGGTGGAAAACCCGCAACATTCTGATGATAGGAGAAGCCAGCTATATTGAAAATGTTTGGTAGAAAATGGAAAAAGGAAATCTGCACGAATTAGAAGATTGGATAAGCAATCTTTATTGAACATTAACGGTGGAAAATTCATACCATTCTGGTCAATTGAAATTTTTTGGTCTAAAATTACTTGGGGGCAAGTTTGTATTGAAAATTCCTAATGTAAAAATTGCTCAGTTCTGGTGAATGCAGGCGCAAGCTTTATTGAATATTTCTGGTAGAAAAACTACAACGTTTTGGTGAATGGGCGGACAACTTAAACTTGACTTCCGAGAAGAACCGCAAGGGGGTCGAATTCTGAGGACTATTCCAAAAGAAAAGATTTCTGGGGATAATTCCATAAATTCCATGAAATTGAATTTCAAAAGAGCTTTTAGGAGAGTTCTAAGAAAAATCCGAGAAGAACCTCAAGGATATTGAATTCTGAGGACAGTTCCAAAGGATTTCTGGGGAGTATTCCAAAAAAATTATGCAACAAGCGCGCGAACAATGGCGCGGTTGACTTAGTCCAGACAATATGTATGTTGCATTGTGTGCATGATAAAAGGTGACGTCATACACTAATGGAATGAGTTGCGTAGCGACTGCAAACTACGTAAGGCTGGGTGTAAACGAGTCAAGGCCATATGATATACACGTAATTTTTAGAAGCGATGAATCATGTTATGAAACCGAGCTCATTGTTATAATAGAAAGAAGCTCTACGCAGTAGAATGTTATACAAAATAAGGAACTCTGGTCGGCAGACCATGGAAAGTAAGCAAACGAATGACCTTCGGGAGAAATGGGCTCGGCTTTTTTTTTTCCTCTGTTCGGGACATAAAACTACTGCGACCAGTAATTTGATCTATTGTAATATATCCCGTGTCCTTAGTGTAGTGCATGTCGTATTACTTCATCACTATTTAGAAATGATGAACTATTCGGTTTTGATACAGTTGTCATTCTTGCCTTCATCGCAAGGATCGATTCTAATTGAAAGGTCCCGCTATTTATACCCTTCGGAGTGTTGGAACACCCTCTAAAGACGCGCCCCTTCGTCAGTCAAAATTGGATTCCTTAGCAACAAAATTAAAGAATGACACCGATAGTGACCAAGCATCAGAAACCTAGTCTTAACCACTTCAAACTAGGGAACAACGAATAGAAGGTTAGGAATCACATAGATGAAGACCAACTAATTCATTTTTTCCTTGTTTCAAGATCATCCTCGGTCCAGGCAACCCGAGGACTTATCACTATCAACAAGGCATAAAAAGTAACAAGGACTGAGATGTGTTCCTTTGATTACTGAAAAATCCTGTTCCCCTAGTAGTCAAGGCTAGGAATCGGTGGTAGGTCTTACATCCCGTAACGTACCACGAGAAGGTGATCTACCCACGTTACTGGGGAATGGACTCGGTTAGATTCGGAATGAGAGAACGAACTACGAGTCAAGCGATGTAACGACAACCCGAACTAGAACTAAGATTTGAAAAGGGGAAAAGGGGTGTGAAAAGGGGTTAGTCGTCAGTTAGAGGGGAGTCGTAAGTGGTAGCAGTCGTAGGAGTTAGGTCGGCAGAATTTAGGGGAATTGGGTTGTGAGGATTTTTCAGGAATGAGTAGTGACAGGTTAGTCAGGAGTGAGTGGTGACTGAGGTAGTCAAGTGTTGAGTGATGACTGGCTAGTCAAGAGGAGTCAATAGTGAGTCGTGATTGGAAGTCATGAGTTAGTTAGATAGAAAAAAGAGTAAGGTTGATCATGGACATAAAGTTAGAGTAGAAGAAACGGTATAAGTGTAGTGTAATCTTCATATCCGAAATAGCCTTAGCCAACCTGCACGCTTCATGGTGATCTATAGGCGACGATGAGACCTATCGAGACAAGGGGACAAGACTAATTTCTAAAATAAGAGTCCCGGGACAATACAAAGCGAATGCTGAGGAGAACTCCAAGTGAATTTTCATGAGAAATCTCCGTTGACGTCTTCAAAACTACTTGAAAGTTCCCAACAAATTTCTGAAGTTATTCAAACTGCTTTGAAGTTTTTTTGTAGTTTGAGAAACAAGCCTGATGCCTACAATACTACTTTTTTGACCTCCTAAATTTTCCTCAATTCTAACGATCATGGATCTTCTCTAAAGTTCTAACAATTCACTGAAGATATCGAAACTTCTTAAAAACCTACGTAATTTATTTAATGTTAACGGAACAGCTGTGAGGTTCTATGTTCTTGCCTGAAGTTCTAGAAGCTTATTCAAAGTTTTTGTAGTTCGCTTGAAGCTTGTTGTACTGCCTGAATTGAATAGAGCTGTCCTAAAAATGGTTAAGGTTCCATGAACTTCTAAACTTATGTTGGGCCTCAATAATTTTCTTAACATCTCTGAAGTTCTCTGAAAATCTAGGAACTTCTTGAAATTTCCCTCTAATTTCCTGATACTAATGGAACTGAACTTTCCCTGAAATTCACAATATTTTTGAAGTTTACTACTACTTTGAAATGCTTCTGCATTTTGATAATGTTTATGATAATGTTACGTTCCATTTACTTCTATGAAGTTGTTCTCGAAATGGTTCTGAAAATCTCCGCTCTTCTGTGAAGTTTTCGAAGTTTTTCTGAAATTTCTGGAATTTCTTAAAGCTCCCACTTAAAGCTTTTCTTGGAATCAAAACGAAATAATTTTTTTTATATATATCTTTATTAAGGAGACTTTCAACCCTGGACTGGTTCGTCTCCGGACACCCCAGAAGGGGGTATCCCAAAGGGAGAGAAGGTACAGAGTTTTTATTTTACGGGGTTGAATAGTGGTTGCGGTTCTAGAGGGGAACTTATTTTGCCTTACTGTTCTATGTTGCTGTCATCTTTTATGTTTTCTGTTTTGTTTTGAGGACCCCAGCAGAGCCCCACCGGTAGAAGCTGCGAGGAGAGACCTGGCACCCGCTACCGGCAGGGAATGCCGGGCCTACTGTAATAATATATATATGAGTTAAACTCTCTTGTAGATTCCGGCCTCCTTCGCGAAACATATCAGTTGTGCCTCTGCTACCGGGTCGTTTTGAAGCGCGACGAAATAATTAATATAGGGGAAATGGATGTAATGTCGACCTAAGTGTCCCTAATTTGGGCCCATACATAAATTCAGCAATCGTCTAAATTTTCAATAGCAACCAAACATATCCGTTAGTACCGTCCCAATGACGCGTTCATCTATATAACATTGATAAACAGCAGATTTTTAGCGATGGGCCCAAACTTAGATTCATAGGCCAACATTAGAGTCATTTCCCCTAGTTCTAAGATTTTCACTAAAGTTCTGAAGATTTTTCTGAACTTTATGGAACTGCTCTTAAATTATCGACAGTAATTCATAACTTCTTCAACAGCCTAGACTTTCCTGATGTTATTAAAACTGACCAACAAATTTCTGAATTTTCTTAAAGTTCTCTAGACTGCCTAAGAAATGTATTTTTTAAAAGAACCCCAAATTTTACTGAAATCATTGCATTACCTTGAAGTTTCCACAATTTTCCATAGGTTTTATAAACTTGATAAACGCTGCCGGAATTTTGACTTAAATCACAAAGTTATCTGGACATCCCTGATGTTTTCTATGCTTACCTGAAGTTCTCTAAATTTGTTTTCAGTTTCGGCAAATTTTCTGATAGGGGAAATGCAGGTAATGTCGGCCTTGGTGTCTCTAATTTGGGCCCATACATAAATTCAGCAATCGACTAAATTTTCAATAGCAACCAAAAAATATCCATTAGTAACGTCCCAATAACGCGTTCATCTAGATAAAATTGATCAATAGCAGATTTTTAGCGATGGACCCAATGTTAGATCCGTAGGCCAACATTAGAAACATTTCCCCAATATATATATAATTCCCTGACGCTTCTGAAGTATTTGGATCAATCAAAGAGTTCTCTGAATATTTCATAATACCACGGAACTCCCTGTAAGTCGCTGCAAATTTCTTTAAGTTAATAGGATTATTCTGAAGCTATCTGATCGTCCTCAAAGTAGTCAGAACTTCGCTGAATATTATGACACTATCTAAAAATATTCAAATTTCTTAGATGATCTCAGTAATTTCTTAAAGATACCGGTGCTTGCTAAAAGTTCTCGCATTTTTTTTTTAAATTAATGGAACTTCGTTGATGTTCTCCAAACAGTGTTCTTTGAATTTATTTAAGCTACGTTTTGCTTATATGATCTGTCTTGATATTCTTGGAGCTTCCCTGAGGCTCTCAATTCTATTGAAGATCTCGGTTTTGCTCTGAAATAAATGGAATTCTCGTAAACATCTTTAAACTGTCCTGAAATTCAGTGGACTTCTGTGAATTTCCTAAAATAGTTCTAAAGTTTTCATAAATTCTCTGTAGGTCTATGTACTTTCCTGAAATATTCAGAACATCTTAATGGTTCTGGGTTTTTTGTTTTAAGCGCATCATGAAATTGTCTTCACGCTTATAGACCTTTAAACTGCTGCTAAAGTTACGGGAACTACCATTAAGATCTTTGAAACTCCCCAAAGATCTCTAGATCTAACTTTTAAGAACTTCTTAAAAATTGCGACAATTTTCCTCAAGTTTTCTATATTTCTGAAATTCGCTCAACAGTCTCAAAACCGGTGAAGTTTTCTGAAATTCTATGAACTTCTTAAAACTTCCTGCAGTTTTTCGTAAACTAATTGAACCGCTTTGAGGTTCCCCATAATTCAAGGATGATAACTTCCCTTGCGTTCCCGCTGTTTGTTTATGAAGCTTCACTGAAATTCCCCCTTCTGTTAAGTTCCTAAAATTGTTGTGAAATTAATAGGACTTCACTGAAGATATCTAATCTTTCATAAAATTAATTACAAACTTAAAATTAATCATTTAACTTATTTTCCTTAGTTTTTCCACATTGATTTTTTTTATTATTCTGTACTTTTACATGGAATACGAAACTTCTTGGCTATGAATCCTTTTTTTTTCTTCTCTTTTTTTTCTTTTATTTTCCGTCGATCTTGTTTTCCGTACTAAGTACCAATGCTGCCTACGCCAGGGAGACAGCTCCCACACATGGACCCTACCTATCGAACAATCAACTCATGAACCGGGGACCAGCGGCTTTACTTTCCTTCCGAAGGAAAGCGTGATCAGAGATTTTATGCCTCAGAAAATCCCAGCTGCGTCGACTGGGATTGAACCCAGGCCTTTTGGGGTGAGAGGCAATCACGCTTACCACTACACACCCACAATGATTGTTGTTGTTGCAGAGTGTCTATTCACATCCAATTTTTCAATTACCGGTTTTTTTCCCAGCTATTTGAAATAAAAACCAATTCAAACATCACCCCTGCCCTAACCAAAAAAAGGCGCTCAAAAATAACCGTTTAGAGGTAATCATACAATTATTTGAGCAGAATTGCTATACAATACATCTACTTTGTAGAAAAAAGATATGAGATGAGATTTACATTAACATGTTGATGATCTAGATATCCAAAATCTCATGGAATCATGAATTCGTTAAAATCAAATGAGCCTAAATGTTGTTTTGGTATGTCTTCAAATCTTCCTGGACTTTAGATCTTGAAGTTGAAGAATTTTTGAGTATTTTGTACTTCACAAAGACCCATAACATAATTTAAAATTATTAAATATTTTTAAAAATAACATTTTTGGATTATCCAAATCATCCCGCATGTCTGATCCTGAAGTTCTGCATGCTCAACAAAGTTGTCCGATGATTCGACTTAATGATAGAATGGGTAAACCTCCGTGAGGCCGCAAGATATCATTGGTTTGGTTTATTAGGTTTTCCGAAATTCCGGGAGTTCAGATCTGTATTTATTTTTTATTATAGTCACTTCAGATCATTCGTGCCTGTGAGATTTGAACTTTGGCCTGAGAGATATGGATTCAGATCTTTATGTTTTACAGATAAAACACGGTATTCTACGATGTCATTACTAATATTTTGTAACGAAGTTAATTTTTAATTTATATCTGGACCAATCTTTTCATGATTTGTTTAGTTCGTTGATTGTGATGATGATGATCTACGATGGGCATAATCGGGCATGTCGGGAATTTGAGATCGGACATTTTTTATTAACATTGGCAAAGTTCTGGAAAAATCTGGAAAACTCAGGGAATTTTATTTAGCCAAATGATTAGACACCCTGTATTATTTTTTTATATCTAGTTCGTCTATTTGGAAGGCTCAATCGCTTTAGCTTTACGGAGCCGATAGTTCATTGTTCATTGTTTGTAACAACATTCACTTATTTCTATATCTAGTAGGAGTTAGACCGAATACTCGCAGCTTATTGACTAGACAAACAAAAACTAATAAAGAGACACAAAAGACAAAGGAATTAAATTCTCATACTAGACATTTGCAGGCTCCCAATACGTCTATGATAGGGATGTGGGATGTCTTCCTTGGGTCTCGAGGGTAGACACTCTGTTGATAGAGAGGGACCAAAGCTAAAAACACAACACCCTCGAATTGTCCGGATCCTACACACTGCAGGAAGAATTATCAATCTTGAAATAAATTCACGCTAAAAAAGTAGAAAATCGTGACCGATTACAAGAAAAAGTGACTTTCAGGAAGCTTTTTAGTGACTGGCTTGAATAAAGTAGCCAGTGTTGGCAAAATCAGAAATCAATTGATATTTTTCCGCTCTCATGCGCTCGCAATATCACGCGTGATATTGGAACAAAATATCATGCTTGATATTGATTTTACAAGCTCCTTTGATATTGCGAGACTATTCACAACGTGCAAAAATCAAGCTGAGAGTTGACTCGACACAAAAATGATTCCATTGCACCTCGTTTTCTTAGAAAGAGAAAGCATAGTTTGCTATCTCGTTTTAATCTTCACCGATGGCAGACGCGAAGGAACTGCTGCAAGCCGTTATGGAAGTTTCGGTTGCATACGGGTGTAAAGCAAAAATCATGAAACTCAATCTCACCACAGTTTGGTGAGATTTGCAGTTGGTGAGTTTTGTTAGCTTGATATTCCGAGCTGCGATATCACAGCTTGCAAAATCAACCGCAGTTTTTTGCTTGTTGATTTTTGTCTACGAAAATCAAGCGTGATCTTGGGCGTTGGTGAGATTTGATTTTTTGATATTTTCCCAACACTGAAAGTAGCTGCCCTGCGAGATAAGCAAACTCACTTGGGAGGGAGCAGATTTTGAATATCGTAACTCAATTTCTGTTGTCCAAACCAAGTTGTTGAGCCATGATGCATGATTCAGGGCGTCCTCAAAAATATAGATTGACTATTGACTGATAGTAAGCTACTAAATAACTCATATTACAAACATCAAAATAGAATATCCCACCCAATACTAAAAGCATCCTCCAAATCCAATTTCGCCAAAAACAGGGTTAATAAGTCAGCTCTAATGGAGTACCAAACACTGCACGCCCTACTTGACAGGTCACCTACGAAACGCGGCCTAGACAAACGATATTCGCTGTTATGAGCTGCAACCAAATAGCTGGAAATCTGTGCCACTATACCACCCCAAGCCTGCAATGAAGATGAAACGAAACAAAGCGTCTGCGAAATAGCGAAAATTGTGAATATGCATGCACAATCATCCATGTGGAGCACAACAGCTTGATGGCGCAAAGAAAGTATTCATAATTGCACCTACAAACTTGAAGCGATCAACAGGGAAAAAATTAGCCTCCGATTCACACCTTTGAACGAAAAAACAGGTGAAAGGGAGCAGGTAATCGACCGATTTTCGCATTACAAATTGAAAAATAAGCTAAGCATTTTTCATACCTCACGGTTCAATCGAAGTCAGGACTGGGTCAATCTACAGGGCAAGGGAAACAGGGTGTTAGAATCATCAGTTTGTGGAAGTGTTATTCCAACTAAATTAAAACGGTTACGTCCACCAAACATCCGACCGATGTACAATTTTAGGCAACCTGTTTATTGCTCAAGTGCTATTACTAATCTACCGGTTCGAAGACGGAACCGCTACGTGCCCATATCAGTTGAACATCACCAGAATATGGTCCGGTAAAACTGTTAATCGTCGAAAATTTTCAAACTCGACACACCTCGGACCCAAACCATGCTGCGCTATAGGGTTTTTCTCTCAGTCATACCAAGCCGAATCGAAACTTGAATTCGCCGCCATCGTGGTATAGGAGGGTGGTATAGGTAACTTAATTCAAAACAATTTATTGCGCTATTTTCCAGACTTTGCTCTACACTTACACTCTCTGCAACCAAAAAAAAAGAGTGTTGCTTTCCATCGTTATGGACACTCCATCGAATGATGGTCCGAAGAATGGCGCTAATGTGCCGTAGATACCGTTCAATTTTTAGTGTTTGCGACGTTTGCGTGCGTTATAGTGCGGTTTGTGTTGTACTATGGTTTGAACGCATTCAACACGTGAAGGAATAACCAAAGCTAGCAAATAACCGAGATAAAGCGAACAAATCTCAAATGCAAATGTGGTGAAATATAAACCACATTTGTAGATTTTACAGTCGGCGATGGTTGTTGCATATTTTGTGGGTCGAACAAATGCAACTGCAATGTAACATAGTTGATAAAGGCTGCAATGTGATTTACGAAGTGCGTTTTCTTATTTCACTTGATTCAGCTTTAAAGGAAATGAGATAAGATAAACCTACGGATTTCTACGGAGTTCAATCACTGGGATCTCGAAATTATGGAAAATTACTTTTTTGAATCATTGAAAATCCCAAACACGTTTCAAGATTGAAAATTGCATTCCCATAATGACATACGTAGATCGCCTTTGAAAGTTATTTATTCATTCATTTCGAGCAGGGAAATTCACATCGCCTCTGTGGCGACTCTATACATCATCTCACTACCCGAAACTACACATTCTACGAAGCATACACAATGGTGTGAATACCGGACAAGTCAACGAGCACCGTCGTCTACCCCGCCGAACCATCTGTTGTTCTCCGTGCACCATGCATGCAGATTTCCACCGTCTACCTGCTATGTTTTTCGCTTCGATTAATTGACCTACAAACTAATTGCATTTTATCGCTATCGGCCAACAACGATGGCGGCGGCAACCAGACGGGGAACGTCGTTGCCTATAATAATAAAATCGAACCACATTGCACTACACTATACACTGACGGCTTCGGTATGACCAGCATCTGCGTACGCGCCTCTATGGATTGAAAGAAGCGGTTTTCTATGATGGTGAAAATATAGCAATTTCCCTGAAAAGAAACGATAATCTACCATCGTCCGACAGTTGGCAGATGGACATCGGCGAGGGAAATTGGACCGAGCCCTCGCCGATTCGCTTGTCAACAACGGTTGATTTCTCGGGTAAGCAAGTGGAACATCCTAGTTTCAAGTGAATCTGCATATATCAGAAATGACAAGGCAGTTATCATCTCGATTGGACACTTTCAACGTAAGACTGATCGGCACCGAACGGTGAGAGTCCAATTAATTAACGCGTGAAAGCAAGTCGCATCAAAATTACAGTTTGCATCATCATCCAATCAATAATGTATATGTTTTTTTCTCTCTTTCTCTAATGAGCAAGGTTAATTTCTGTTTACAGCAACTGATTGCTCTCGTGAACGGAGGTGGTGATGGCGGCGGTGCACGAACAATAACAATATACCGCGTTCATATATCACAATGCCGACCGACAGGGGTTATGGTTGGCGAAAATTTTCGGAGAAAGTAAAATATTCCGCTTGTTTGGTTTGCAGTAAGCTTTCAATGGAAAGTAACAAGCGATTTCGATTTCAAATAGTGATTGAAAATCACTTTCAATTACGTGGTAATTTTTTGATTGTTGGTTTTTAGGTATGGATGTCTGAAGCTTTCCGAAGTAGTCGGAAGCTGCCTTCTCCTGTTTAAAAAGCAGTGATTGACAAACTCCTTACAGTTGATGGTTAGAGCAGGTCGAGATTACATTGATACATATCCAGATGATCCTGAAGACGTCCAAAAAAACATCAGTGAAAGCGAGAATTTCACTTCCTTAATTGCTTATAATTAACGTGCCTTGTACTAATACTAACACAGAGTATTAGTACAAGACACTGAAGAAGTCTGTACACTGTAAACGAAATATGCGTATCTGTCAAGGGTAAGTAATTCACGTAGTGGTATTAAATAAATATTACTAATTTTTCACCCTTTTTACAGGTATTTCGCTATAGACGCCAACGATCATCAGGAAACAGCAATTAACTAGTTCGGAGGATATTGAAGGAACACCAAGATAATATCACAAGCAAGTCTGGAGGACTCCTTCGACAAACTAGTTCGGTATGTTAATAACCGAATCAAAGTTTCAAAGCATCTAGTCTAGATCATGGTCTATAAGACTCTGGTAGTGCCTAAATGTAACATTTTGAAATAGATTTGTACAAGAATATTAAAATCATTGAAATTATTAAAATAACTATCATGATGTAGTATGAACACGAGAGTAACAGACTTGGTTTGGCAGATCACACCGAAGGTCCTAGTTCAAGTATCATCGCCAGACAAGTCACGAATGACCTAAAAACAAAACAAAACAAAAAAATCTCAGAACTTTAACGGTAAGTCAACAGAATCTGTCGAGCAAATCCAAGTACATATGGTCATCTAGAGGCGTAGTGAGGGTTTACTGCACCCTTGGCAATCGTTTGAAATGATGCCCCTATCCAAAGTAAAACCTTTGATCTCGGACCATCAACACATGGGGTTGACATGCAGGGGTAGGTGGAGGTTCCTGGCATCGTTGATTGCCATTTACGAGGCGGGAAAGATATCGACTATAGAAAAAGTTATCTGATTTCTAAATAAAAGGGGCAATATATCCACTGTATTTCTTCACGTCTTGAATATTAAATTTAAACTAATTAACGAACATATTTTTATTTTTATTTTCATTCCTCGAACAAATTTTAACGTCTTGGAGTGTTACAACACATTTTTCAAAAGTATCAGATTGCTTTAAATTTCAAAGTATCAAACATTCGATTTTCTTAAACTTCCCATCACCAATATTTTATCCAAATTTCGGACTTGGAAAAAGGTTGGAAATTGTGAATGTTTTTTTTTTATTTCAGAATCACACATACACATCTCTAATCCACCCAGGAAACCAAATCCACGCCATTAAAAAAATGAATTTTCAACTCAAATACCGACAAAGAATTATGAATACACTCAACAATTTTTTAAACAGCCTTTAAGGCCTAGGACTTAGGAGGCTTAGTAGTGGTGCTTAAGTACTTAGCACTGAGGATGTCTGCATGCAGTGAAGTATCATCCAAACCATTTTTGGAATAGTTCTATCATTTGGGTTATCATTCGTTCATGGTATCTTTTTATTTGGGTAGGTAATTATTACAGAAATAAACTAAAATTACTCCACCCACTTCAAAAGCTCTTCCGCCTTAAAATGTGAAAAGAATTCCGAGCAGTTTTTCAAAGTCTCTGAAGAATGTAGCTTTTGCTTTGTGAAATGAAAATGTTCAATCAATTCGAGATTTAATAAAATTTCCATGATTAATTTCGACATTTGTTCAGAGTCTCAGACTACGGCTGAATGCGAGAAACCGAGCCGGCAATGAGAAATAATGATAATAAATAATAAAAATCCCCTAAATCTTTTGTCATCCCGGCTTTTTGCATTCACTGCGCTAGCGCCCTAAGCCATTTAGACTTAGTTAAGTCATTTTTGGCGGTGTAGGGACCATTTTGACGATTTAATTTTAGTATTATTTGGATCTGTCGGAATTCGCCCAGTAAAAGGATGCCTATAACACATCAGTTCAGGTTGATATATCTAATTTTCATGACATTGACAAAAACTTTGGCAAATATCTGATAAGTTTCTAGCAAAAATCTTCAAGTATTTCTGAACCTTAATGAAGGAATTAAATAATTATCAAAAAAAAAAACTAATACATGTCAGAAAAAATGAGCTTGAAATCAACAATTCTCTAAGATTCTGGGTTACTTAATAAAATTGGATCTCTAAAACAGAAGAATCATTAATATTCTTTCTAAATCTCGGACCTTTAATTACAAATGTAAGTACCGTAAAACGGGGTATGTTTGATAATGCGGGTAACTTTGATAGAAGAATACAATGATTAAATTTACTCTCTGCGCCTTTTCCGAATTGGAAACATTGGTTCCATATTGTAGCTTAGGGCATTTCCGTTGATATGGTACATAGTTTTTATATTGTACTAGCTGAGTGTGCCCGGCCTTGCTCGCGATTCAATATTAGCTTGAGTTTATGCGCCGATTTAAAAAAAATCTATATTGTTCATAGACCACCCCCCCTCCCATTTATGTAAGGGGCTACCTTCTATTACCATCTCTTTATACCTCCACATGCCAAATTTGGTTCCATTTGCTTGATTAGTTCTCGAGTTATGCAGAAATGTCTGTTTCATTTGTATGGGAGACCCCCCCCCCCTTACAGAAGGGGGAGTGGTCTCAAACCATCATAAGAACCTTTCCCGGCCCTAAAAACCCCTGCGTACAAATTTTCACGCCGATCGGTTCAGTAGTTTCCGAGTCTATAAGGGTCAGGCAGACAGACAGACAGAAATTCATTTTTAAATATATAGATAGAAGATGTGTTACATATTTTACAAACGTATTAAAATTCAATTGACTTATTTATCGCCTGTTTGAAAAAGCACTCAAATCATCACTTATGACATGTGTTTCAAATATGGCCACCACAAATTAAATTTTGTATTCTTATTACTGATGTTGCTTCCTGATTATATACTCATTCAAAGTTGCATACTTCAAGAACTAAATTATTTGAATTTCACGCATTTTCTTCTACATACAACGAGCATTATCAAAGTAACCCCAAATCAAAATACTGATGTTCGGTTACAAGTCTAAAAAAATTATGCAAATGATTTAATTTCTGTCAAACATATTACTAACGAATTGACTCAAGGGTCATCAGTACTTGTTTTAAAAAAAAATTGAAAAAAAATAATTGCTGTAAAAATATTTAGAATAAAGTCTGGAACGCGCTAAAATTGGTTAACTTCAAATTGGTGTATTTCTGTTAAAAATGCATAAAAACATGAAATGCTGCATTTGGAAGTTTAGTGTATATACAATGTCACCGTTTGCTCTCCAGTTTTCAAAATGACGTCCAAGCAAGAGGAGCAGCGTGTCAAAATTTTGCTCGCGCAGCAAGAGAAACCGACGTTCTCACACGCGAAGTAGTCAAAATTGGCCAGGAAGCCTGGAAGCGGCGGCAATCGTAATCCGGACGTGGCAGCAACGACGAAGAAGGTGGCGGTGAAATATAAGGCAGTTCGGATTTGGCAAACCAAAAGAATAATCGAACATTTTTTCCTTTAAATATATAAATTGAACTACCAAAAGAAAAATAAGAAAAATTTTGTGATATGAATTTTGACTGAAAGAAAGGATTTTTTTGTCGACCAATTTTTGCGCGTTCCAATCTTTATACTTAAAAAAAAACTATCAATGTTACCCTGCCTTACGGTATCAGGGCTGGTAGTGGATATGTAATATAAAAGTAGTAACAAAAATAGTGACCAAATAGTGACATTAAAGCAATAAAAAGTAACTAGTAGCGACATTTATTGATCGGAAAAAATGGTTACAATATTTCATTGACTGCGACCCACTTCGAGAAATTTTATAAACTCACAATCACAACCCATCCTGAGCATTTTTGATGCTCCTTTAAAATAAAACAAATAATGGTTTACCGATCCCATGAATTTGTCTCGAAAAATTAATATTAATTTATTTTCCAGTGAACCAGGAAATCAGGAAAACCGGGAAAAAGGTGCGAATTCGAAATCGCCGGGAAAAAATCGGGAAAAACCCGTGAATTTCGATGACAAACTGGGAAAAATAAGATTCTGGACCTTTAATCAATTGCAAGATCCCTGACCTGGAAAATGTTTTTAGGATACAGTCACTTTATAGAACTAAATATTATGAGAATTTTGAAAAGATTTTAGGATGAATTCTGCAGATAACAACAATGTTTTTTTCGTTTTTTTTTTGTTTTTTTTTTAGAAAAATACCAATAGATCTTTTTTAAGAACTTTAGGAGAGATTTCACTTGAACTCCCAGTCATTTGTGGGACTTCCGACGTTCAGAGTAGAATCTTTAGGTGAGTTTTATGAGAATTCTGAGATGAGTTTTATGAGAATTCCGAGTTTAATTCCAAGAGCATCTCGAGAAGAATTCCAAGGGTGTTCTGAGGAGAATTCCAAGCAAATTTTCAGAAAAATTTAGTGGAGAGCTCCGAGATAATTTATGAGCAGAATTGTATGAATTGCATGAAAATTATACGGAATATTCAGACTAATTCCAAATAGAATGCAAGGAGTATGTAAGGAAGTTTCAGTAGGTTTTTTCGAAACGAATCTTAGGAAAATTCTTCGATTTTTTTTTTAGTGTTCTAAAATGTTGTATCGACATTTTCAAGGGTCTCTCGGAGAGAATCTCAAATTAATTTTAGAGAAATTCTGAAAATAACTCTGTGATAGGAATTGATTCTAAAGGAAATTTGAGAACAATTCATAAAAATCTTGTAAAGAGTTTTGAGCGAACTTTTTTTAATATAGTTAAAACATCGAAAAACCTTAATAACTTCTTGATAAGAAGCTAACGATTTCTTTTCAAAAAAATTGGTATTTCCCGGTTGTGTAATATAAATTTAAATCCAGCATTGACCGAAGAGATCACTCGGCTAAATGGGTTCACCGCTCGGCTAAATCTCATTATTCTGGAACGAGGAAAATTTTCCAAGAGGGAAAGATCGTGAATGCACACGGCAAATTAATCTAACTCACTTAAATTCGCAAAAACGTAGGTCCCAAGAATGAGTAAATTTTTACTCTAAGATGCGTAAATGTCACTCATATATGAATAAATGTCATTCAGATATGAGTGATATTTTCTTCATATTTTAGTAAAAATTTACTCACATATGAGTCAGATTTATTTGCCGTGTAGAATATTTTGCATGCGTCTCGGACTGCAAAAAAATGAAAGATTCCGGGATAAATCTTGGCGATTTTGGACCAATTTTTCAATGCTGGGACTTAAGCATTCGAAATCTCTAAGACAAACAAGTTAAGAAGCGGCCCGGAATAATTTTCATATTTTAAATATATGAAATGTAAGTTCACAGTCCTTGAAAAATTTAAATAAATTTGGTCACAGATTTTTTTCCGAAATAGAGTCTTGGACCTGTTTGAACGAATATTAAAGCTACCAAGCTTCAAAGCTTTTTCACAAATTATAGTCTTTGAAAAAATGCCTAGCGCCAGTTAATTTTCCAAGACCATTTTTCGAAATATCTAAGACTTGGAAAACTCCCAAGATCACGAAGTAAAGAAGCCCGTATGGTGGAATCAGATTTTTTTATCGAAACCTCTGAAAATTTGCGATAAAATTTTCTTTGACTATTTCAAGATAACAAACCAAAGGAAAAACTTAGAAATGTTATAATCTGGTCTGGAAAAAATCGAAGATAACGGAACTGAATGTCTAGATCACAAAGATGAAAAAATAAAAATATTAGTGATTCCATCTGCACCAATTGGACAGTTCTGGTTTGTTCGCAACTATTCATTGTCGGGCTTTACACACTGATTTTTAATGAATCTTTTTAACAAAAATTTGTTACCAAATCAAGCTGTTACTTGCTGTGATTTTTTAAAGGCAAACTATTCACTCTTGGCATTATTAGTCGTAAAAAGGTGACTTTAGTGACTAAATTTTAAGAAATAGTGACTTAAGTGACTTTGAGGTGAAAAAAGTGACTTTTTAGTGACTGACTTGAAAATAGTAACCAAGTCACTAAAAAGTGACCTGCTGGCCTTGCGATATACGTGCATTCGATTCCCGGTAAAATCTAGAAAATCTTTTATGTTGATAGTTTTCCGTCTTTCTTGAGCATATAGTTGCATTGTTCTTGCAACATATCAATATACACTGACCACACAATTATGGATCATTTCCATTTGATTGAGACTGTGTGATCCATAATTGTTGAAACGTAAACAAACATGTAGAAAAATATGTAGCTTCGAGATAAATACGTTTGAATGAACTGATTGTTACGTCTTATATACTTGCATTTTATGTCATATAAGACGTTCTCGAATATCTCAAATTCGATTATGATCAATTTTCACGATGCTCAATATCGTTTCGAATAACATTTCAATCAGCTATATGTACAGTGTAATAAATATATATTTGTACAAAAACAATATCATATATTTCTGTACGTAAGGAAATTATCTGGGTTTTAATGATCAAAAATAATTTTCAGTGTATGTAGAACACAAACAAAAATCGTCTCTCGATTGAATAGCCTTTTGTCTGAATAACCAGCTTTAGCCACTTCTTAAAGTTGGCACAAGCAGCACGTACCATATATTCAGGTCCCATAACATTTTAATAACTGCATAAGATTTGCTATATGGTCTAGAGCTCCATCCTGCTGAAAAGAGTGATTTCCTGATGCATGCATTACCCGAACAGGAAAGAAAATTATAAATTTCTCAATTAAGGCAACCATTCTCCATGATTCCCTCGACAAACTCGTTAACATCCCGATTCCCTCGACAAACTCGTTAACTCCCACATTCAATTCAACTCTTGAAGAAAGTTTGAATTAGGCCATAAAATGGCCCGCACCAATCATCTCTATGCCCAAACAATGTTTATTCGCCTAAATTGTATCGCCTACGGCATATGGGTGACACTCGCAGCCACCAACCGCTGCCATCGCTCTGCATCTGCATGTGTGTAGGACCCACTCTCTCATATGGGTTGTGCACTAGAATTGAGGGTGCGCGTTAGGTACGACACACGCACGCTCCGTCCACTCACTAGTGCACTAGGCCAAACACCTCGATGGTGCTGCGCGAACGAAAGAAAGCAAACGGGTTACCGGCCACGGTGCGACGACGCACATAGGAACATTTACTCCAAAAAGTTGGTCAAAATTTCGAAATTTTAAATGCATAATTTTTCAGAAACAACATATCGTAGCCATCACACAGTTACAACAATGCTTGTATAAACCCACCCAACTGTCATTATTTGAAACTCTTGAGTTATCACTTGGTCGTTTTTTAGAGTGCATCCTGGGGCTGAAACGGTTGACGATTTTTACTACACCCGTTTCGTTGTCGTGCGCGGCAGTATGTGTCGGCTTTCTCACACAACACAAACGGTAGAACAACATTCGAGCAAAAAGAGAATCATCAAATAACTATCATATTATGACAATGTGTGATTTCGTTCTAATTTTATGTAAATGAAACCTTTTGTGATCAGAAATATTATTAATAGGACATCGGTGCTTGCTATTTTCAGGACACACACAAGCACAACATTAGCAGCTCTTATTATGAGAAAAACTAAAATACATAAATCCGTGACGGTCTTCGGCGACAGTGTCGTATGACAGAGACATTAAATTAACGATTCAGTTGAGTTCTATCCGCATACATTTATTCACTAAAAACTACAAGGGACAGCCTAATGGGGTTGTACGCAATGATGACGTAGGACTACGTGGTCTTATATAATACATCTTATTTGTTAACTACAGCAGGAGCTTGTGTTTTGTGTAGGAATAGGTATTTGAGCGGGGTTCTCTCTGTTTATACTCTTTAGTATGACGCGTTTGACAAGGATGGCCCACAGCGATTCACGAAGAGCTACTGATTCCGATCAATAGCGGTACGACTTCTCCCTCCTTCTATGGATGCTCATGTGGGCTGCAGCTCGCTGCTTGCAGGCTGCCTTTCGTTGTGTACTGGAGAACAATGTTCAACCCCACGCGCTGAAAGCACTGCTGCTGCTGCTGATGATGATGCTATCGACCGGACACCACCACACACGGTGATTGGAACTGAATCCGATCAACGGTTGAGGCCAGCCTTGATAGCTAGCTGCTTGCGGGGAGCCTTTCGTTGTTTACTGGAGAACACCACCACTCACCACGCGGTGATTGAATAAACACCGTTTGGTGCGACCGGATGGAATTCATCTTTGAAATCTGTGCTAGGGAAATCGAATTTTAATTATCAAATCAACAGTTGCACATTCATGCAGTTTTCAATAGTAATATTTTGAAGAATGATAATGTCTTAAATTTAACAGATGCATAGAAATATTTATGATCGAATGGTGATAAAATTATTGAAATTGGTCCAGGGGCAACTGAGTTATTAACGTTCAAAATCTTTCATAATTTTGTACATGTTCCATTTTCTGTTTTCACAAAGTGTACCCTCATATAGAAATCACAGACGTAGTCCTACGTCAAAACAAAGAGCAAAGTATTTGAAACAAAGTGGCAGAAGAAAATGTTCCTCCTGGATTCCTCTTTTCACGTTTTAAAATATGCTTGTGTGCCATTTTCAGAAGTCCCGTTAATTGCATAAAGTTTTTCAGAATCTAGAACGTCATATTCGTCTATATGTATGGTATTTTATTAAATGAATGTTGCAACATAGCACATGAACTTAGAGAAAAAAAAATTCCACATTTAGGAATTTTCTTCATTTTTTTTACAGAATATCAGAGGCGTCGCGTGCCTCATTTGTTTACCTGTTCACCAAGCTTTGTTCGTTATAGTTTACGACCACATGTTAGTTTTCGTTTTATTTTTCAATGCTCCATGAATTCGACGGACATATTCTCCATCACTATATTAATCACTACCTAACGTAACATTTGAAGAACCTATCATCTTGTATAAACAAAACTTGTATGGCCCTTTTCGCGCTAACCGAAGTAGGAGGAATTGCAAAACTTAACTAATTCCAGCTGAACATTGCATTAGGTTCTAAGTAATATTGATCGATTCTCTTCGTCGACTTTCTATTTCGTTAATAACTTGAGCACATAACCATTTCTTGTTATGTTTGTCGTTTTAGATGCTAGATAAAAGCTTCTTTTATCGATCTGTGTGCTGAAAATACTTGGGAATGTATTTACATGGCCGTGGAGATACAAAGAGAAAGTCGACGTAGAGAATCTGTCAATGTTACTTAGGACCTAATGCAATGTTCAGCTTGAATTCTCGTTTTTATCAAAAGGCTAACTCTTTCGACTGAAGTGTAATAAAGAATATCCGTCAAACACTTCCGAAAACATTTTTTGATATAAAACAATGTCAAAATCTAGAGAAAATTCATAGTTCCCTGGGTAGCGAACTTGAATTAATCAACTCTTTATTCATCAGAACAACACTATCAGAATGAACCAGGGAAGCTCATAAGTTTTGACAGGCAACTATCGGTAATTGAGAGATTCACAACTGACAAGAGAGTGAGAGTGGGCTTTTGCGCTCTCTTTCTCCATTACTCTCTTTGTCTGCAATCAGATATCCAAGTGCACAGCGAGAAATGCACACTTTGGGCACCCATACATCACAAATGTTCTTCTAATTTAAACTCACATATTCAAACCGGTCTGCAAGTATGATAACGTCCAAAGCGTACCAGACTGCTGTTTTCGTGTTGCTCCCGTTTGACGCGTGACTGCTAAAAGCTTCAATTACAACCAGTGGTGCAAACCGCCATGTATTGTGGAAAATTTGTGGTATGTTTCAAGAGGTGATAAAAGGTCTGCTTGGCTTACATCAGGCATTTGGCCATTCACAAACTTGCCACCCGCCACCCAAAAGAGCTCGCTTTTAGGTGCACTATTTAACGAGTTTTGTCATGGTAGTAATATCGACATACTTAGAAATCAATGCATTAGGGATTAGGCAGACCATCCCAACTGAATTTAACCCTTTTTGAAGCAAACCAAGGTCGAAGATTTAATTGAACCACACTATAAAATAGTGTACTCATGGTCTCTTGTGGTCTGGAGTAAAGAAGTACAGCTATAATGTGACCATAAAATCTATAAAAATCTAAACGCATTTTTTAAATTGTTTACACCTGTGTCGTGCACAGGTTGCACATGTGGACGCGACGTCACTGCAGAATATAGACAACTCTCCATGCCTAGAAATGTGATCACTTTTTTTCTATATGTCGATGGTTATCTCGGTCCCTTCAAACGGTCTAGTAGGCTATTTTTGCTATCTCGATTTCTCCATATCACGATTTCTCCATATCTCGATGGCCCCTTCAGTATCGGGATATAGAGAGTTAACTGTAACATATTACTAGCAAAAAAATCAAAGATTTCGAGTTTTGGCCAACTTCTTCACTCAAATACTCCTATGTGCGGCGGTGAAGGAACCAGCGAACATGTGTGGGCATTTTTTTTTGCAATGAAAAAAAAGAGAAAGATTAGGAAAATTATACGTACATACCGGCTTTGGCAAGGGAAACAGTGTCAACGCAATTATAACGTGCGATGGTCGAACCGGTTGGGGATTAGTGGTAGTAGTTCAGCTAGCTCGCCACTTGGTGTATGCGCAGGTTCGCAAAATGGTTCAATTGGATTATCGAACGCAATGGTCGTTTGCTTCTAATCTTTTCAGTTGGAAAACTAGTTCTTACTGCAGCAACTCTCGAGTACGGGTTGTAATTTCTCCTTTGGTGCAAAACTAGTCGGCTGCCCTAGAGCAAGTCGTCCTGCTAATCCACGACAAGATTTACGCTTTTCATCCGCTTTCCAGTGAGTTGGTGTATGATGCTGCGCACAAAATGAGGTGTACTTGCTTGCTGTGCATCCTATTGAAAGAAGATCTCTCCGCATGATATGGAGATATAAGGGCGAACAGTAGCGTAGTGAGGGTTGCCGGAGGAAGTCCCCTGGTCATTTATGGCAACAATTAAAGCTGCGTACGATTGACGCGAAAAATTGCAACTACAATTAGTTAATCTTGGTCTTTTTACGAACCTCAACACGTCGCTGACGGTTCCCTTCATTTGCATACGAGTTCTTCACCTCTCAAGACTCGACTATCCAGATAATAGCCGTACACACACACACTCGGTATATAGATACACAATTGCATGCTGCCAAGAGCGCACCGTCGGCGTCAGGGTGTCGAGTCGAAAAAATAGGTCAAATTGATTGAAATATATGGCTCATCGTAGGATTAGTCTGGTATAAAAGAGCATCTTCCCCCTCCGCCGCGATAATGCATCCCCGATGTGCTCGCACTTCTCTAACCACCTGGGGTATTTGTGTGCTTCTTAAACCGATTTCTGCCCCACCGAATGTGTATACTGAGTGTACCAATATGTAGCGGAAAGTCTTTGTCGTCGTCGCCGTCGTCGCTAGAAAGAAGGAAGTACAGTTTTGTGCCATGAAATGAAACGCTTAACGCCTGATGTGCTCTTTTCCAACAAGGTTCCGGAACTGGGTCGGAATTATTTAATAACGTGCGATTGTTCATCGCTGCCGTCTGCTGGCAAAAATAAATGAAAAGTTTAATGGTAGAGGAAGAGCACAACTGGGGAAAATTGAATTAAGCCAAATTCTTCATAGCAGAACGGAGCGAAAATCGGGGAAAAAATTAGCTGACTCTGCGTCAGTTACCAAGACAAACTAACCGTTCTTGGAATTAGGTTCTTAGTTAATTTATCCGTATGAAAGATAATCACCTTAAAGTAAAAACAAATCAGCAACCAATCAGCAGACACTGGACAGACATGCGGAGCTAAGGTAACTTTCTCCTGAACAGTGCATTTTGCTAAAGCATGCACTCACTGCATACCGATATCGAAACTCAAGGTGCACTCGAGCAGGGGCTGTGCCTTCTCACTGTAGATCCGCATAGCTTTGCTTTGAATGGTTATAAGTTTTGAACATCATTGTATCGGCATGATATTGGTAAACCACAGTCGATTTCGAACCAATACGAGCGACCACACCATGCCATTCAACTAAAATGGGGGATGGGGATTCGATATTGTGTTTTGTTTTCTCAATTCAGTTTATCATCAACGATGGCGCATGTTTGTGGATTTCGAACAATTATTATTTCCGGATTTACGAGGACCAACCACGCAGACCAAGGTTATTTTCATGTGGAAATGTCGATTTTTCACACCTTAGAAGAAATTATTTAGTTCAGTGTTTCATGATTATAAATTTTCGAAAATGCGTAATTTTGATAGCTGGAAAAAAACCCAATTAATTTTGAACCTTCCGATTAGTCGAACGCGTAATACGACCGGTCAATAAGTAGACCATGCTGGAGCAACGGGTTTGAAACTATTTTTTTGTTGAGCATGATTGACCTCCCAGGGTTGCTACTCCATTATTGTAAAGATCAGCTGTAATTCCACAGAGGACCAATTGATGGGCGCTTGGGACTAACATTTATCCTTAATGTGCAAATGCTGATGATCTCGTGTATTTTAAGCAATACCGGCACCGGCAGCATTCAAAGGCTGGTCAATTAGGGAGAGGGAACAAAATTACTGACAAAATACTCGATTTATTGGAAGCCGAGAAGTCCTCTACACTTCTATGATCATGAGCATCACACTTAGTTACAGGGTGTCTACTTAATCTAAGGAATCAAATTCCCTGAGTTTTCCAGGTTTTTCCAGGTCGGATGAAAAAAATTCCAGGTGCATACAAATTATACACATTATTATTTTATCTATTTATCCATCTGGAATCCCTTTTATGTACTTATTGATTTATGTTATTTTCGATTGTTGGGCGTTGGTACTTATAAGTCGGCACATGGTATTTGTGTAGTATTTTTTTAATTCAAGAATATAAATACAAGTAAGAAACCTGTCTATACTATTTCGATAAAACGATATATCAAAATGTGATAACAATATGCTTTCAAAAACAAAATATATTCTTTTGATAATATGTTTGAGTCCAACTCTGTTTGGAAGATCAAGACAGAATAAATCATGGTTTCACATGTCTAAAATCTCTTAAGGAATCTGCTCGAATTTACTTTCGACACACTTTGTCGAACCCCCCTGTTTGCTGGTGTTCATACTGCTTGCACATGTCGAAAGAACTGTCAATTTAGATTTCAAAACAAAACTGTATCAGGAATCAAAAGTAAATACTTCCATCATGAATTACTGGAAAATTGCTCTAGTTTCGGCATACATATTTGCTTTTATTATTTTAAATAAAATGAGAAAGAAAAGGTGAACTTTGTGGAGTAGGAAATGGTTGCTCAGGAGGAACACCGGCAGGGATCTGGCTCATCAAGAGCTGCGATATGAAGATGAAAATGGATTTCAAAACTTCGCCAGGATGTCGATACCAACTTTAGACAAGCTAGTGGGAAAAATTCTCACTAGATATACATGATTCCTTGATTTCTGAAAATTTCTGTTAACAACGCAATTTTGCAAGGTCTTCAAACCTTCTGACGTCTCTGAAGTTTTGTGACTGTTCTCCGGTAAAATGTCTTTAAATATCAACAATCTTTCCTGAAAATCTGCAAATGTCTCGGTAGTTCTACAGATTTCATTGAAGTTCTGTGTGTTCTTCAGAAGTTCTGCAAATTTTCCTAAAAATCTACAGAGTTCCTGAATTCCTGAAGATTTAAGATCCTTGAAGATCAACAAGTGTCTCTGATGTTCATAAAATTTCTAATAATCTACAAACTTATCGAAAGTTCTGTAATTTTCTCTACAGATTTTCATGATTCAATGAATATCTGCAAATATCTCTGAACATCTATACAATTTTCTAAAGAATTAAAAGATTATCTAGAAAATTTTTAGCTTTCCGGAAGTTTTAGGAAGTATTCTGAAGTTTTTCTAATTTTTTTGAAACTGTGCAAATATCTCTAAAGATCAGCGAACTTATCTGAAGTTCTGTAAATGTCTTTAAAAATCCGAGAACCGCAGTAAAATTCTGAAAATTTATTTAAACATCTGCTTATTTTTGAGTAGATTTACGATCTACCCTCTGAACTTTTCAGAAGTTCCTAAAATTTATTTCTAATTCTGTAAAGTTTTCTGAAGTACTGTATTTCTCCTCTAAAG
This sequence comes from Ochlerotatus camptorhynchus, assembly GCF_037179485.1. NCBI lineage: Eukaryota > Metazoa > Arthropoda > Insecta > Diptera > Culicidae > Ochlerotatus > Ochlerotatus camptorhynchus. The sequence goes on from NW_027041234.1 coordinate 693,858, forward strand.
ATCTACGAACTTCCCTGAAGTTCAATAAATTTCACAGTAGATCTCCGAACTTTTCTAAAGTTCTTCAAATTTCTTTGTGGATTCTTGATCTAAAGATCGGCAAACTTTCCCGAAGATCTGTGAGTTTTGCTGAAGTTTTGCAAATTTTTCTAAAAACGTACGAACTTTCTGACTTTCTAAAGACTTCTCTTAAGGTCTACGGACTTCTCTTAAGGTCTGTGGACTTCTCTTAAGGTTCAATTTACTTTGATGCATTTTCGAAAAATTCAAAAGCAGTTTTTTTCGACGCATTCTTTCAGATTGCTAAAAGCTCGCGTCATTTTGTGTAGAATAGCAAAAGGAATCGAATAGTGCGAGCATTTTGCAATCTGGACTAATGCGTCGAAAAAAACTGCTCTTGAATTTTTCGAAAAAGCATCAAAGTAAATTGAACCTTAAGGTCTACGGACTTCTCTGAAGTTCTTTAGATCTATCTATTTCCGACTTCCATGGAGTTCTGCAAAATATTGTACTTTTGTACTTCGCTGCGATTTGTTTTTGGAATTGAGGTGCTTTTCTGACATTTAACAAATTTTTCTGAAGATCTTACATTTGTGTGAAACTGCGAAACTTTCTGTCAAATTCCTGCAAATATCTTTAAAGTTCTGTAAAGTTGTCTTACGCTCCGTAGCTCTATTCCCAAGATCTACAAAAAAAACTTGAGGCTCAATAAATTTCTCAGTAGATCTGCAAACTTCTCTGATGTTTTGTAAATTCCTCTCGGGTTACCCTGAAGATTTGAAAATTTCCTTGGAGATTACCTAAAGTTGTCAAAATTTATCTGAAAATATTTGAGATTCTTTGAAGTTATAAATGTCTCTATCAAGATCTACAAATTTTCCTGAAATCGTGTAAATATTTTTTTTAAATCGCCGAACTTCCCTGAAGTTCTGCAATTTTTACTGAAGATTCATTAACATTTCTGAGATTCTTGTGATTTTTTCAGAAGTCCTGTAATTTTTTTCAAAGTTCTGTAACTTTGTTCTGAAGATCTACGAACTTTTCTGATGTTGAATAATGTTTCGAGGATGTCGAAACTTCTGTGAAATACTTTATATTTCACTGTAGATTCTTGGACTTGTCTGAAGTTATGCGAATTTCCCTGAAAATTTGCAAAATTTCACTTATAGTTTTACAAATTGATTTGAAATTATTTTTGCTTGCTTGAAGTTTTGAAAATTTCTTAGAAGATTTATCTGAAGATCTACGACCTCTCTTGTGATTTTGTCTTTATGAATTTCTGTTAATAACTTTTAATTTGTTTGTAGTTCTGTTCTCAAGATCTACGAACTACCCTTAAGCTCAACAAATTTCTCAGTAGATCTCCGACCCTCTCTGAAGCTCAAAAAAATTCTATGTAGGCTCTCAGACCTGCTGTCTCGCATGCTTATTCTTATACAATACATGCTTCGTATGCTTCCTTTTGACGGTTGCAAGTCTCTCCTTTTCAGCTGTTTCCTTTTTCGACGATTTTGATCCTCCACATACAAATCAGCGAAGAGCGAGCGTGACAAGACTCTCTGCATGAACATGTCTCGTTCGCACACGTTGTCTTAGCGGCCAGATGCTTGTCAAGTTCAGTGTCCTTAAGAAACGTTTCGAGAAACTGAACGAAAAACTTCTTTTGAATTACGAATGAAGTGATAATTGGAAAATTCCCTGAGTGGAACCAAAATTCCCTGAATATTCCAGGTTTTTTTTTACAGAAAAAATAAAATTCCCTGTATATTCCCGGTTTTCCAGGTTTTTCCAGGTAGTAGACACCCTGAGTTAACGAATCCGTTCCGAAATTCATCAACCTCAAGTCATAAATTTCAGAACAAGTCCATTTTTCGTTTACGAAAATATATCAAGAATAAAAATCATGGAATCGTGAGCATTGTTCCAGTAATGACAACAGAAGTTAAAGAAACGTGAACTCTGTTTTGAAAATCATGATTTTCAGTTCTGGTAAACGTGCTTGATATCCCGAACCTGTTCTCGAAAACGGGAACATGTAAATATTAAAATTATTTTCAATGTTCCCGGAGGAAATCATCCAGATAACTCTTCAAACAAGCTAGCGCCCGAATCACCTGCATTGAAGCCGGCTCCACTGTTCACTCCGAAGCTAGACGAAATTGCTGCTGTATCAGTGCCCGTAATCCAGTGCTCGCTACTGATACCACCGGAATAGTTCATATCTAGCTGATATAAACTCGTACCTTACTTACCAAACAACTTATAATAAACAACGACTGAAAATGACAGCTGTAGCTCTGCTCATGGTCCAAGGTGAAGGCAGCAAGAACGAAATCACGCTTATGGGTTCATGGTTCACGACATCATGATTTCAATTTGTGATTTATATAACACTACGATTTTTTTGGTTATACTGAACAGACCTGAACTACGATACGTTCATGGATTTGTGATTAAATTTTTGAAAATCCGAATTAAGTGATCACGTTTACGGGAGGAAAGGCATGAACTCAGATGAACTAGCAGTTCACGAAATCATGATTTTTTTTCACGAATAACGGAACGGTGTTTTTTTGCGTGTCTTGTGGTTGTCTTTAGGGGGAAATATGTTGCTCTATAAGAAAAAAGTAAAGGGTTGTGTCCTAGACACGACCGCAGTATGACGTAGAACCACACAAAATTGTTGTTTTTCATGCATTTTTGACTATTATACTTTATCTTAAAATTTTCAAGTATTTCAATGTTTCGGTTATGGTTGATTCAAAACAATTTACACATTTTCTTTACAAATATCCATGTGAAATTCCACATGATTTTCATTTGACCACACATAAACAGAATCCACTCAGAAGTACACATGAAATTTACACGCAAATGAATAGTATGTGTGGTCACTAGACTGATGCAAAATTTGAAATTTTCGCTCCACAGTGCTCAAACGGTGCCAAATCGGGTCCTGATTAGCCTCCAAAAAAGAAAACTCATTTTATAAGAAACTGACTTGGCACAAACCATTTGAAGTTTACATGGAAATTACTATGGGAAAACAAAACTTTTTGTTCATTGTCTTCTTGCCTTTTTACACATTGTACTGTTAACACATTCTATTGCTATTCTTATGGGAATTTTTATCAGCTACAACTTTGCAGAAGATCATTTTTCATCCAAACGTCAAATTAAATAGTTATTAATTTTTTAAGAGATTGATAATCTTATGGCAAGATTAAGCAACTGTATTGTGGGCAACACTGTATTCTGCAGTGTGACATAGTAGCCATGATTTTTGTCCTCTATTCTACGCGCCATAAACACCAATGTTGCCTGCTGAACAGTTGATTGAGCATAATCATAAGACATCAGGGACTTGAATCATTAATAATTTTTGTTCCTTACGTTTGATCGAAAAGTGGTTTTCAACAAGTTCAGCTATCATTTTCTAAAGTAGAGTGAACTGGTGAATTTTGAGATAGATATAAACTGAAATTATGGTTTCTCCATAGTAATTCCCATATAAACTTCAAATGGTTTGTGCCAAGTCAGTTTCTCACTAAATGAGTTCAAATTTTGGGAGGCTTATCAGGGCCCAATTTGGAACCATTTGAGCACTGTGGAGCGAAAATTTCAAATTTTGCATCAGTCTAGTGGTCACGCATGGTTTTTAAATGTACATATTTTAAGTAGGGGAATTTACGTATTCTCGGCAACCTAAGCAGCGACCTTCTTTCTATAGCCTTTTTCTCTGAGGAACGCACACATATGCAGTATTGGTTTGTTTACAATCTTTTGTTGCCAGCTGCTCTAACAATTTCAGTCGAAAGAATTGTCAAAAACTGTTTTGAAACGCTTTTAAAAAGCTCCAATCTTCTCTAGTGAGAGCGAGTATTGTCGGCAACCAGTTTTTCTTCGGCAACCGTTCCATTTGAACTGCATGTAAATCTGCTGTTCTATTATCGGCAACTCGAAATCAGCTCAAATTTGTAGTGTGTGTGTTTCATTTCAAGAAAACCTTGCTAGATTGCTTTTTCCCAGTGGTAAAAATATAGTCAAATTGAAGCTGAAAGCATAAAGAATCGTTTGCATGCATTCAGCGAAGTGTTTTCGTAAGAAAATCCAGTGAAAATAGTGTTTCAATTTGGGTTGCCGAAAATAGTCTTGCAAGCCGAAGGCGTCATTTCCCCTATGTGGCTGACACATAGATATTGTTTTGTTAGGAGCGGTATTTGAGGGGTGGGGGGGGGGGGGGTTACGAAAGGTTGTTGAGGGGTGGGGAGGGGGTTGGTTAGGAAAGGTTGTTGATGAGTGGGGGAGGGGTTAGGAAAGGTTGTTGATGAGTGGTGGTGGGGGGTTAGGAGAGGTCGTTGAGGGAGGGGAAGAGATTGTTGTGAAGGGGGGAGAGGGAGAGATTGTTGTGAAGGGGGAGGGGGAGAGGTTGTTGTGAAAGGGGGAGGGGGTTTCATCATTATTGTGGTCACGCCGTGATCCACCTTAAGTCGCTGATTTGGTCCTGCTTACTGCAGGACCAAGCGCCACGCCGTCCGAAGCGACAATGAGCAAAAGCATGACAGCAGCGCTGTTTTATATCTTTTCAGGTTCAGAACCTGATAGGATTTCCCGCAGTTTTTTATGAATGGGGCGGAGCAGAAAGTTTCTTTTGTGCAGAATATGTAAAATAGGATGGACTTTGGATGTTAATATAATTGCATATATAGAGGCACCAGATATGTTTTACCGTCAGTTGTGTGTAATTCACCAACTGAATGTCATCAAACATGTCTTCAATGCAATTTTTTGTTCAAATTTGGTAAAACTTGGTTTTACTAATGATTGTGGTATGTTTAAAATTTATTTCCCGGAAAAAAGGGATCATTAAAGTCTGTCTCGTTTTCGGGTTATTGATGAGGGGGGTTTTAGAAGTGGTATTTGAGGGGGGGCGGGTAGGAGAGGTATTTGAGGGGGGGGGGTTTAGGAGAGGTATTTGAGGGGGGGGGGGGGGTAGGAGAGGTATTTGAGGGGGGGGGGTTAGGAGAGGTATTTGAGGGGGGGGGTTTAGGAGAGGTATTTGAGGGGGGGGGGGTTTAGGAGAGGTATTTGAGGGGGGGTAGGAGGGGTTTGATGGTGGGGAGAGGGGTAGGAGAGGTTTCATGGTGGGGGGGGGGTAGGAGAGGTTTGTTGGTGGGGGAGGGTAGGAGAGGTTGTTGAGGGGGGGGCCGAGAGATTGTTGTGAATGGCGTGTGTGCTTTTCCTCATTGTGGTCACGCCGTGATCCACCTTAAGCTGCTGATTTGGTCCTGCTTACTGCAGGACCAAGCGCCACGCCGTCCGAAGCGTTAATGAGCAGTGGCATGAGACCAGCGCTGATTTATATCTTTTCAGATTCAAGCAGAATGATGTGCAACCAAGTGGTATTCGTTTATGATGACTGGGTTTGCGAAAAAGGCTTATTTCATGAAAACAGTGATAAAATTATCATTTGTACATTTTCAAAAGTTTAATTACAGAAAAATTGGAAAAATATTTATTTCAACAGGTTCGTAATGTAATATCCTATCGATTGGCGTATTTGGATTTTAATTTCATCTATAAATGACAAAGTTACAAGCGTTCAAAACCTAACACTCCTTCACCACACATATTTTTTGACTTGCACCCCAGTATAGTCGACAAAGACGTAGTTCTACGTCAAAAAGGTTACCACTAGGCCACCAAGCGCCTTACATCATAAACTTCTGCGATTGACCTTTAAAATATGATATTTGCCGATCTCAAGAAAAACTCATCGATGTCGAACTAAATTTGTATAAAAATTGCTTTACTAATCCAACAAAATTTTGGTCATATAATCCGACTACTACATTATATTAATGAATTCAACATTTTCCAGACTATCTGGATCCAGAATCGGGTGCCGGATTAGCGGGATAATACAGTGTTGCGTTTCACTAAGGGTTTCACTATCAACTTTCATTTTATTTGTTTACCCCTAGAAGTGTCAAATATAGGGCAAATCGAGACAATCCCTGTGCAGCAGAAGAATGCTTGCATGCAAAGTTGCGTCTAAAGCTTTAGTGTCGCAATACAAAAGCGTTGTTGCGAACACTGTGAGTAATTGTATTCTGTTTTGTATTACTCGTTGAATATATATCTAGAATAAAAGATGAACCCTAAACCAAACTGAAAATATACACAGTTGAATCAAATCTCCGAGTAGGCACGCTGCCTCTCGGAATGCAGTTAATTTGGACTCTTACTTCGTCCTCTTTCATCTCGATTGTCGAGTATCAGTCGTCGTCACCAGAGTTAAAAAAAAATCATGAAAAAATCACCAGCATTCACTATGAAATGAATGTTTCATCCATAGTGAACTTAGATGAATTTTAGTGATTTTTTCAGCCCTGGTCGTCACCCTTTTTGGGGTAGATCCATCGAACCGCCAAGGAATCACATGGTAGGGTCCTGATCAACCACTGGACGAAACATACCTGTTATATATGATTTTTATTATTATAGTCACTTCAACACTCTTGAGTCATTCATGACTTATCCGAGGATGAGATATGAACTCGTGACATTGGCAAAACAGGTATGGATGTTAACCACTACGCCAAGGCCGTCCAATATCGATACATATTTTCTGGCCAAGCTTCCAGCACATTTTGTACTGTCAGTCAGTTTTGGCATGTTTAGGCTATTTAGGCGTTTTAAAGATATTGTGGCAATTTTTGGAAAAAAAAATATGGAGCCCATTTATGTCATACATGTCAAAAACAATGAAGACAAATAGAGCAGTTCCACGCCCAATGGCGAATCGATCTGACGCAACAATCTCCGATTTACATAAAACTTTGCATAATTGTTTGTTATGGTCAATCATTCAAATTTGAGCAAACATTTTGAATCTCGCAATATTTTTCAGAAAATCATAACTAGAAAACGTGATTTCCAATCGAAATGACATCTGATATAAAGGAAAAATGCTTTTAAGGAAGAATACACACTGTCAAGGAATTTTGAGTAAAGCACTTTAAAAAGTTTTCAAATAGGGTAATTTACGTATTCTAGTCAATCTAAGCAGCGTCCGTACTTCTATTTGTAGTTTTTCAGCGTCACGCACACATATGACTTGTTTGTTGGTTTGCAATTATCTTCTGCATGCTTTCTATACATTCCAATCGACAGAATTCTCCAAAACGGTTTGAAACGTTTTTAAAACCGTCCAAACTTCTCAGATAAGTGTGACTACTATCGGCAGTGTCTTTTTCTTCGACAACTTTTCCATTTGAACTGCGTGTTAACCAGCTGTTCTATTATCGGCAACTCGAAATCAGCCGTATTTTGTAGTGCGTATATTTCATTTGAAGAAAACCCTGTCAACATTGAAGCTGAAAGACTAAGGAATCGTTTAAATACATTCAGGGATGTGTTTTAGTGAGAAAATACAGTGAAATCAACGTTTAAAATTTGATTGCCGAAAACAGTCAAAGGGTGCCGAAGCCATAATTTACCCTATGAAATAACAAAAAATGAATGACTTAAAAAAATTTCAATATTTTTTATTAAAAAGCTTTTATAAATTCTATTTCTATGAATTTTTCAAGTTGGACACTTTAAAATTAACATAAATCGTTTATCGACATGTTTTGAACAAATTTTTGAACTTTTTGTTCTAACATTTTATGCACAGAAAACCATTTTCAAGACTTTCAAAATCGATTCCTGTGCAAAAATTATAAACAAAAAGATCTAAAATATTACCAAAAGTTGCTGTCCTATGATTTTTGTTAATTTTTAAATCTCCAACTTGAAAATTCCACAAAATTTATCATTTTCCATAAGCTGTTTTTGATAAATATTCATAACATATTGAAGAGGGTACTTTTTTGTTATTTAAGTTTAAAACAATTTTTTTTTAATTTTCACTCAAAATTGTATTGACTTGGCGTTTTGGTGAATGAATAAATTACTATCAACTCGCAACAATTGGATATATCAACTCGACATCAATTTACAGGATCATAATAAAAGATAACTATTTGCCTTGCTTTGTGTGATCCTTTCAAGATAAGTTCAGTGTATTTATTTTTCTATAACTTGAGATTAATAGGGCACTTCAACATTCAGTTGTGGAGGGACGACTGTATTTTTAATTCTTTATCGCAATAAGGTAGCCCAACGTTACTATAGGGGCCCTAATTGACAGTTTTGATCAGTATTCATAACTTTGGCAAATTATTCTGAACTTCAACTCGAGATCTCCTGGATCATCTATTCTCAACGTTCACTCGTGAGACCAAGCTCGCTCAACATCGCATCTTTTTATTGGCTTTTCGTTCAAGCAACGATTTCTAATGTGTCCATACTACAAGGAAGGTTACTTTATTAACTTTTTGTGAACTAGTCTAAAATGAAATTTCAAAATGTATGACAGTATTAAAGTTTATTTTATGAGGCGGGGAAGTCGCATATTTTGATGTTAGAGATGTTTATATCACGAGATCCCAACCAAATAGAATGTTGCTTATTTCTGCAAAGATATTCAGGAATACAAGGTCTTCAAAATTATGGACAGATGGCGCTAAAACGGAAATGATCAAGTTGCGCCATCTTATATTATATAACGCTATCTACAGCAGATCCTGCTAATATGTATTGTTCCCTTCTTCAGCAAAGTTTTTTTCAGATGAGCAAAACCTATATTAAGGAAAAGAGTTTAGTTCGGAATTCACTCACCAGGGGGGGTCGCTATTATGACATTATTTTTAAATCGTTTGCTTTAACTTAACATCTTCACTAGATCGAAGGTTCCCGTCTTCGGCAAAGTTATTCAGATGGACATGAACATCAAGACCAATTTTATGGTACAAAGTGCAGCTCATAATGCACTCACCAGGTGGCGCTAGTGGGACATTAAATACGTTAAAGTACGAATGATTGACCAAAAAAAATCAATACTTAAAAATGCTTAAATAGCTGACGGATTTCACGCCAACTCATCCAGTGGTTGGCAGCACCCTCTCAGAACCTTATGGAACTTTATGGGTGTGGAGACTTAGCAATTTTAAGCAACTTTGCGTACTTATTTTTTTCAAAATTTATCTCGCCTAACATTTGATAAGGGTCAAAGTTTTTTGTCGATTTTTTTTTCAAATCGATATAGCTTAAAAATGACAAGCCCTACAAAAAAGTGATGTATGGCGAACTTTTAGCAAATAATCTGAAATTTTATAAAAAAATTTAAATAAAATAAAAAATCGGTTTCTACACTCTAAAAAAATATATTTAAAAATTAAAAGTCATTTTCCCAAAAATGGTACCCCTCAGATTTGCTTGATATTTTTTCTCATGAAAGGCAATATAATTACCTAACTTTTCTTCATACATTGCAAAGTGGGCGCTTTTAAGGAAAAAAAAGTTATTCGAACAACAACTTTTTCATGTTAATTTTTTTTTAGCGTGTTTCACTCAAAGTCGAATAGTAATACGCGCACAACCTTATTAAAATTCGATTAAACTTTATGGGTATACTTTTCGATAATCTGGGCGAAATCTAGCCTAACATTTGAAAAGGGTACAGAGAAGTTACCTGCAAATCGTCCAATAAGAGTTCAGAACAAAACGTTCTAATGAGGAACAGCCATCTCAGCATGGTTTGCACTTTCCTGTGATGGATTGTATTATAATATATGCATACACTCTATCCAACTTCTATAAAACCACCCTCAAATTGTTCCAAATCAACAGGTAAACTAAGTAAAAATCACTTAGTATGTTTTATTCATGAAAAGATTTCAATTCATGTATTTGTGATTAATTTAATTAGAAAAATAATCATTCATTTATTTTTATGTATTAGGTGTGTCCATTAGTAAGCAATATGCATATATGTTTATACCTCATCTCTCAAGTGAATACATATAATAGCGCAGGTAACTTAACGATTATTTAAGGCATGCCTAAAATATTCGTTAAGTTACCTGCTATATAGCAGTTATATAACAACGCAGGTAGTCACATGAGAGATATAAGGTATAAACTTAAAGCACCGCAGTCTGTTTCTACCGACATAATCTAATATTTAAGTTTGGTGATATCACAACAATGCTCATAGTTGCTGTAGTGCATAGTTGTTGAAAGTGTAGTGCTGCATAGTTGTTGAAACGAAAAAGTGTTTATATATACAACAATGGAAAAATCTGCTGAATTGATTATTAAAAGGGTGCAATGTAGTGCCAACATAAACAATCCCAATTGCAGCCGCAATAATTTACGTAATTTATCATCAAGTCTCATAGAGAAAATACATTCATGGGGCTTTGATCATCAATTGGATGTAACAATGCGTATTTGTGAATCGTGTCGTGGAATTTTAGTGCACAATAGGACACCTCACCCGAAAAAGAGGCGATCGGATGGAAAAGAATCAAGCCATGCTCGGAAGTTTGAAGAGCCGCAACCATCAACAAGTCATCAGCAATCAGAACATCAGGAATTTGATGATACACTAGGTAAATAATAATAACTTTAACTGTTTCAACTGTGTGGTTTAAGGATTGTACATCGAAGATACAACTTCATTTTCAACATTTTTTTAGAGCACGAGCTGGATGAACCGCTTATCGTACAAATTTGATCGATTGGTAGGCCAACGTGAACAATCTATCAAATTTTCACGACTGTACGATATGCGGTTTATGCAGCTCGTGCTCCACAAACATGGGGAAAATTCAGATGCGACTCCACAAGAACTGTATGACTGGGCAGTTAAACAAACAGATACAAGCATAACAAAATTGAACTTCTGCTTCATATCAAATGATCAATACACAAAGATGTCCGATGAACTCAAGGAGCTGTTCAGTCATGTAAAAACTATACCTGGTACACAAAAATTTCATTGTTTTGTACCTATTTCTCAAAACATAATTTCTACTAAGCGATTTTCACATTCAAAGGAAACTCCGAAAAATTTCACTCTGTTTCCGATAGACTAATAATCAATGAAAAACTCAAATTATGTATGGAGAATTATAGGAAAATAAATTATGCACTAAACAAAAACACTAGAGTTTTCATTTATTAAAACACCATTCGAAATGCAGGAAAATCCTCTGTATTAGGCCCTTTCAAATGTTAGGCTAGATTTTTGTTTTAAGCACGCCCAGATTATCAAAAGGTCAAAATCTTTATGCTCATTAAGTTTCAACGGATTTTAATAAGGTTGTGCGCGTATTACTATTCGACTTTGAGTGAAACACGCTAAAAAAAAATTAACATGAAAAAGTTGTTGTTCGAACAACTTTTTTTCCTTAACAGCGCCCACTTTGCGATGTATGAAGAAAAGTTAGGTAATTATATTGCCTTTCATGAGAAAAAAATATCAAGCAAATCTGAGGGGTACCATTTTTGGGTAAATGACTTTTAATTTTTAAATATATTTTTTTAGAGTGTAGAAACCAATTTTTTAATTTATTTAAATTTTTTTATAAAATTTCAGATTATTTGCTAAAAGTTCGCCATACATCACTATTTTGTAGGGCTTGTCATTTTTAAGCTATATCGATTTGAAAAAAAATCGACAAAAAACTTTGACCCTTATCAAATGTTAGGCGAGATAAATTTTGAAAAAAATAAGTACTCAAAGTTGCTTAAGTCTCCACACCCACAAAGTTTCATAAGGTTCTGAGAGGGTGCTGCCAACTCCGAAGACGAGTTGGCGTGAAATCCGTCAGCTATAAAACGAAAAATAAGGTCCGACACCATGTTGCCATAGCTCACTGCTTTTCGAGTGAGAGTTGGTAGAAACTTGAAAAGGATATAACAAATTACAGAACAGTCCATATAATCCTGAGCACTAACCTGAAATTTTAGGAAAAATTTAAAAGTAATCAGTTTTGATTTCAACAAAATACTGAGGAAGATTCTTACATAATTTTGGAAGGAGAGTTGTGAGCAGAATTCTAAAATTATTCTAAGATAAAGTCATAAGAAATTGTCAGACTTTCTATACTGTGACCACAGACCACAGAAAACGAGCAAGTGGACAGACTGGCAGCAACAAGACAAATCCCTGCAGCTGATATCATGACATGTGTCAGAGGTGTAGTTTGAAGTGCATGGGGGGCTGAATGGTACAAGGATAGGAGCTCCTTCCTGAAAAAAATAAAGGAGAAACTGGCGAATGGGAGCTGGAAATACCAGCGGGTCCTCTCCAGATTGCGTACCGGTTACATCAAGCTATCCCACAACATGGCAGGGGGGACAAACTTCCACATTCCCTGTGGAATTTGTACAATACATCTATCAGTTGAGCCCTTCTTATCAACCTGCCCGAATTATCAGCAATATAGACAGCTTCATGGCTTAGATTGCAGTCTACGAGACGCTCTTTGTAACGAGCCAAAAAGAGAGGAGGTTCTGCTGGCTTTCGTGAACGATTCCGGAATCTACAATCAACATGCGGACATCATGCTACAATGGCACGTTTTAACTATGCTACAGGGTGCAAGTCAAACGCACACTCTCTGCCTAACCTGTACGGTGTACGCGGAGATTTGAAGTATGTCTTCAAATCTACAGGCAAAAAGTGTGCGTCTGACTTTGCTCAAATACTGCGTGTGGCTGTGGAATAGTTCTAGCGACGTTTCATCACTACCTAAAGCCCCACGTTGCCGAAAACATCATTATAATGCTATATTCAGACTACAGTTTTAAAGCATAATAATTATCAACGAGAAGTATGTCACCAGCCTTATAACATGTTAAAAACTCTGTAGGTTGAATTAACCGTACGACACGCCTAACTATGACGTGGCTAAAAAGCTGGCACTGTCCATGATGATCAAGAGCAATTCCAGGCCAAACAGCTAAAAAATAATAATGTTTGACTCGGCCTTCGCCGATTTGCATGAGGCGTTGCATAATTGTTTGTTATGGGCAATCATTAACATTTGTGTAAAACTTCGGTCATGTTGGATCGAATAATTTTTTTTTTTTAAATGGCTTCTTTGCCATTTTTCAATAAATTGTAGCACGAAAACGTCACTTCTGACCGAAATGTTGTCTTCGAAACAAAGAATAGTACAAAGTTTCATGTAAATCGGGGATGGTCGAGTTCTTCTTCCGAGGAAGTAGGTCGCGCTGGAAAGTTGACACGTTTTTAATTTTGCTGCTGATTTTCATTTGGTGATTTTAACTAAAATCTTAGCATAATCATGCTAACAAACTTCCGATTGTTCAATTGTTCAAAATCTCATAGACAGGATCGAAATAGAGCAGACCATGGCGGATGATAAGTGAAAAAGGAAGATCCAGGAGCGGTGTTTGTTGGAAACTGTCTTAGCTGATGGGCAATGAAGATCCCAAGATGAATACGATGGTGTGAATCCAGTAGGCTTATAGTGATAGCGAGAGATGCTGGACTGTTGCATTTGATGCATCTCTTTCCGAGGGCTGGCAACGAGTAGCGGTTTTCCAAAATCAAGATCCAAGAAACTTTTCAGAACTGTATTCGGGAGCTTCAAGGAATATTCGGGTGAGATCCTTCCTTTTTATTTATTTAGTTTGTAACATTATGTTCCATATAAATTTCACTAATACAGTACTAAGAAAACAAATTGAGGAACTCGGCTAGCTTAGCGGCTGCTGCGTTTGCTTACTGTGCATAAGATCGTGGGTTTATACTCGAATTCCTAAAAAAAAACATCATATGCTTTTGGATGTATCGCCTGGTTGAGGAGTATCCTGACCTAATACCGTACCCCAACTTCGTAGTACTTATGAGGGTGTCACTAATTCGGTGACCTCTCGTTGAGTAAATACTACATCAACATTTCCTTTCCTATCACTAGTTACGGCAAATATAGGCACACAAAAGGAAAACTTCGTGAGTCATTGCGAGTTTTAGCGAACTTTTCCTGTATATTGATTAGATACCCGTTTTTTAGTTCATACACAAGGGATGATAGAACTAGGATTTCTTCCTCCTTTTCCTTTCTCCTGCGGCCTTTTATTCCATCTTTTTTTCTTTTCAGAAAGCGAGTAATGGCGCTATAACCATAAGCCATATAGGGCTAAGACAAGAGCTAGTGCTCATGTCCCAACCACTCGAGGAAAATGGAGCATCAATTAACTTTTTTAGATAAGATGCTCCCAACGACCAATCATTTATAACAACAGAACGTACGGTTCGAGATGTCCACGTTTCATCCATTTATTGGATTCTGAAGCATCGTGTTTAAATCATTGATTTAAATAGGCCCAATGTTTCTGAATCATCTTGCCCCTTAAATGCTGCACAGTAGGCCTGGCCGTTTTGATATATTTTGCGCATGTCTGATGTATAAAATATACCAAATAGACAAGAAAAAGGATGGAGGTATATCTATCATTTTCCAGGATGCTTTCATGAACTGGCTGTGTTTGTGTTAGATTAGATTAGATGGTCGAGTTGTTCTTCTGATTCGTCATTTGGCTCTGGCAACTGGTCTCAACGCAGTTATATAAATATGCCCATAGTTGATCTTTTTTCTAATACTTAAACCCTTTATATGGCAGTAATATCGTAATACCTTTTCAACCTCTGTTTTAGCTGGCGGAAACTTTTAACGTTTGGCAATACTATTCATTTTTTTTTTTACCATAAAAAATGCAAAATGAGAATGTGATAGCAATATTAATGTCAGTAAATAGCCAAATGTGATAGAAACAAAATTAAACTGCAATGATTTTATTCGTATTAATCATATTTTGATAAAATTTAAGCGAAAAGTAAGATCTTCGACTTCTTTCATTTATGATCAAAATTTCAGCTCTTTGCCTTCTTGTTCTTAAAAATATAGCAGTTTAAAAAGGTTCTCAAATAAGAAGAGATTTATAAAAAATTGCTCAAGCTGCCGACAGACGCACTCGATCAAGCTTAAAATTAAACAGATAAACCACAGACAAACAAACATAACACATTCAAATTTTTTAATATAAAACATCGACGCTAAAACACTACCGCCATCTGTTGAGTATACTGTAATGGGTAGTACGCTGAACAGATGGCGGTAGTGTTTAAGCGTCAAACGCAGGTGGCGGTACTACCAACTAAAAACATTTAAATTGACCGTTAAATGCGTGTTCGATGAACAAATTACCAGTGATGTCTGTTTGTCTATGGATAAACCATGAATATTTGTTCAATCAAAATTCAGGAATGTTGATACATAATGAAAAAAAATATATACCACTTTGTACATTTTTGAAGAAAATCCGAAATTGTAGGGGAAATGGATGTAATGTGGGCCTTAATTCAGCAATCGACTAAATTTTTAATAGCGACCAAAAATATCCATAAGTACCATACCATCCCAATGACACGTTCATCTAAATAAAATTGATAAATAACAGATTTTTAGCGATGGGCCCAATCTTAGATTCATAGGCCAACATTAGAGCCATTTCTCCTAACCAAATTTTTAAAGTTATTTTATTAAAAATAAAATTGTTTTTGATCACTACACCACGTGAACTTTATCTTTATAAGTATGTTTGAATAGACCATAAAAAAAAAATTTGTTGGTTAAATTAGCCCCATGGCGCATTTTACACCACTTCCTCGTGCAGAATAATAAGAGTAACTTACAATATGAATCAGAAAGCATTAAAAGAAGTATCGATCGTTTTTTGTCGTATTAGCTATTGGATTCTGATGTCTGTGTAAGGAAATATACAAAAAAAAAACAAAAAATGTCTCTGGGCACAAATTGTATCAAAAATCATGGAAAAATGTATTTTTTTTATACGAATAAATACGCTAAAATATTTAAATTTAACATTTTTTAAGAAATGTATACGTTAACATATGTAGGGTTTTTGATCTAATTTCCGTCCTACTAAGCACAACCCACACTTTACCTCTCTTTTCTGAACGAGTTTAAACAAAAAATGGAACATTTCTGTCAAAAATGACTTTTAAATTTATTCACCTTTCCATACGTACCGTTTGATTTGATAAAGAGTCACAAATTGTTGAGATATTGTTTAAAATCTAATACTGCTTCTTGAATCTAAATTCGTTCTACGAGTTTCAATTCCGTCATAACGCATTGAAACGCCATTAGATTTTCTTCGTCCTACGGATAGACGTAGAAAAAGGGGACTCGCTAGGAGTGCTTCTTTTATTTTGAGAACAATTCGCGTAAATATTCGTACAATGCACTCTAATAGGATTTATGTGGTAGCTAATGAACTAACGCATCGGAACAAACCTATTATTGATTTGAGCATGGTGAATTACGACGAAGTAGTGCTCTACCCTATCCTTAGCTTATCAATGACTTTTTCTCTCAACAAATTTCAACTGCTCTAGTCATTTATCATCTAACGAACCCTCGACATTTTTTTCGAAATGCTTTTAAAAAGACATAAAATCAGTTTATCAGGTGTATCTTAAATTAAATAATTTCAGCAATAAAACTAAACAGTTTGCTTGAAACACGCTGCAAATAATAAGAATTTACACATGGACGAAATATGGAGGGGGTGCGAACCAAAAAAGCCTCGTTCAATCAATGTGAATTATGAGGGTTGAGCACCGATAATAATTTCAAGGGAATCGCATTCCTATGTTAAAAATGGAATTTTTTTGAGGATTATTGAATGGCAAGGAACTGTCAGGAAAATACAAAGGATATTATGCGTAGCAGACCAGGGACAATTTTTCAAGGAAAATATCAAAAGAAGAGTTTCAAAAAACAACTACAAGCAAATATATTTTTTTTTTCAAACGCTTAAATGTAGCATAATTAACCATCGTTTTATGAGGTTTCCAACTGCCAACCACATCTAAAGTTTCCCATTACAAGCTTGCAAAACAACTTCCTTCACAGATCCTACCTTCAGTGCCCACAGAAGCACGATATCCATCACAGTAATTTTGTCCTTTTTCTTCATTGTGTATCGCTCCTATCTCCCAATATGATTCCCACGATCGGAAACCAACTTCCGGTACGAAACCGCTTCTGCTTCTTCCAAGTTTCTTCTCCAACCAATTCCACGTCTGCTTAAGCCGAGCAAAGAAAATAACATAAAAACCGCAACGAAATCTTGCACTTTACGGTTATCCTACTATGACTAACTCTTGATGATACCACAACACTTGTGCGAATTCCGCCCACCCCCACTTTCACTCCCATGTAGCAGCTCCTCCATGCACCATGTAATCTCACATAATGCCGGGTTTCATCGCCGTAGCATGTGTATATTCCTCTTCATCTGCTTCTTCCCCGTTTCAAACGCACGCACCGCCACTATACAGGGGGAATTAATTCTTTCCTTTTCCAGAGCTTACATGAACTCAAAAAACCATCACCGCCTGCAACGGCACACTTTTCACACATTGACTAACGAGCCCCGTTGCATCGTACACATCTCATCACGACGAGTGGCACATTTTATTCACATCTCATCCACTTGAACTCCGGTGACCTTCTACAGTGGCCGACGGTGGCACAGGTTAACGAGAAGCCATTGCACCATCATGCTGCTCTTTAGCTCAACAGCGATACGATGGGAACTCTTATCTTATTTCACAATACAACACTCTTCAACTCTCTGATGTGTAGTGTAACAGCAGTAATGAGACAACAAGTACCATTCATCTCTGTCGGGGGATCATTCACCACTCACTATCTTCTCCGAAAAAGAAAAACAATCCTGCGTCGAACGAAGGCTACGACAATGCCGACCGGAACGGAAATGCACTCCACGCAGAGCTCCGGGACATGCACTAACAATAACAACAACACGAAAAGAACAGCTACAACGGAAGTTTACATCCAGCCAAGGTGTACTGCTGTGCGCGAAACTTGTCGCGAGACGACCGGCGATGACCTACAGACCGAGACCGATCGGGCTTGTTCCTCAACAACACGCAGCAGCTTCGCGCACTCTCTCGCTTTCTCTAGACCCCGGAGAGGGGCACACATCGACCGGACCGTATCAAAAACACTAAACCACCGCACCGCACACGTATCACGTTCAGGCTTTCAGTGAGGATTGAACTTCAACTCCTCAACAGCTCTCGACGCACGCGAGGAGCACAGCAGAAGAAACCAAGTATGTACACGATCGGAGTACCCGCGCTCTCTTGAACATACTGCTGCTGCTGGCTGGCTGCACAGTATACAAACGACTTACTCCGGCCGCCACTGCAGCTGTTCCTTTCCTCTGATCGTCCAAATTGAACCAGCCAGCGCCGACCATCCGTTCCGTGTACAGAGAGCAGAGCAGCTCAGTGATGATTTCTTGTTTCTGCTTCTTCTCCACGCGCGAGTCTTAACAATCTTTCTTTTGTTTGCCGGTGTGTACACTTTTGTCAATGATCGTAGCCAACATGATGACGATGATGATGATGGAAGAACCACAAAACAAGCAAAGCAAAATCAGCGGAAAAGGAAAACATAAAAGATGTGTCAAGAGAACACAGGAAAAAAAAACAACAGTACCTAGCAAATCCTCCTAGCAGGATTGGAATGGATCATTTTGTGATGCAAAGATTTTTATTTTTTTTTTCATCGAGAATTCCCAATAATTGTAGAGCACTTTTCTCGTTAGATTGATATTATATAAAAAATTTGATTTCTTCGTTTTAATTTTTTTCCACGAAAATCATTTGAAATCCGTTGGGGAATTATTCTTACAGTTACAAAGGTTTTTTTTTGTAGGATCCAAATCCGAATGAAAAAAGCCATTTTCCGAATTTATGAAGGGCTATGTAAGTACCTCCCAAGTAACAAGTTCCGGTATATTGGAGTCTTATAAGTAGCTAAAGTCCAATCATAATTTTTTTTTGTCCAGCATATTGTTTTAACATCCTACTGAGGACTGCTAAGCATTGGCGACGGATTTTTTGAACTTTAGGCAGACATGTGAAGGATTTTAATATTGAATATTATGATTTCATATTCAAGCATTGCAATGCAAAGTCTTGAACATGTTGATTATGAATAATGTAGCAATATTTGTTTTGTTTTGTTTTGAAACAATAACGAAAATAGTAACTATGGGGACTATAGGGACTGTAAAACAAAACAAAAGTTACCAAAAGTGACATTTATTGATCGGAAAGATATGAAAGATATGGATCCAATCTTTCGTTGATTGGCACCCACTTGAGGGTTACTTCCACTCACTTACTATAAAATATATTTTTCCTAATTATGAAAACATTAGATGTTATAATGATAATAAGAACTTGTAAGTTACAAGAAGAGGACGTGAAGTATGTGTTTGACACATAAAACCTGTCAATATTGCTTTCAGTGCGTCACAATTAGCGATTTAACTCTGAGTGAACGCTCGCGAATCATAAGATTGCTGATTGTGACGCTCTGAAAGCGAAATTGACAGGTTTTATGTGTCAAACACATACTTCACGATCTCTTCTTGTTACTTACAAGTTCAACATATCTTTATATTATGTATTGATTTCCTAATTCCGAAAAACATTTTTTATAGCAGCTGAGTGGAAGCAACCCTGACCCACTTTGATAAATATTATAAACTAACCACCCACCATGAATATTTTTCAAGTTTATTTAAAGTAATACAAATGGTTGAAGGATTCAATAAGTTGTCTTCGTAAAATCAGAATTAATTGAATAATCAATAGGTTCATTAACTCACACAGTACTAATTGATCTGCCTCGAAATTTTCGAAACAATCCATTTACTAAGTTAAATTAAGATTAAGATCGCGAATTGGTTATTAGAAAGAATTTCGGGATGTGAAAAATTGAACACAGAAACTTATAAGGAAATCTTAGACTTGAGAAAAATTGAGGTGCAGAGAAAAATGCTCAAAGTTTCGAACATAGACACATTTTGACAATTTTATGACCAGCAATTTTAAAGATCTCGGATATGGAAACTTCTGTAAAGAAAATTTTCATAACTACGGAACTCAATATTCTGGAACGAGAAAAAATGTTCCACTTGGAAAGATAACATGACATGTAGGGTAGATGTACCAGTAATGGCTATACGTTCCTATTATGGTGTGTTCCAATTATGGCCTATGGGAATTCCATAGGCAATAACTGGAACACACCATAATAGGAACGTACACCTGGTACAACTGGTACACCTTCCCTATTTATGATTTAAAATCTCGATCTTGAAAAAAGTGGCAAGATTCTGTGATAAATTTTAGAGATATTGGACTTTTTAATGTTGGGACTTAGAAATTCGCGATCTCTAATACAAAGAAATTAAGAAAGCCTGGAATAATTTTCGATATGTAAGAATGTGGAGAAATATTTAAAATATTTCATGATCTTGGATATAGATTTTTTTTTCTAAGATCTAAGCTGGAAAATTTATTGACTTAAACTTTTCGATGTTAGGACAGATACTAAAGTTACCGGGCTTCAAATAATGTTTAAAATTCAGATTTTTGAAAAAATGATACGAGAAATGCAAGGAAATTTCAAAGACAATCTTAGATAATTAAAAAAAAAATATTCTCTGAATTTCAAGGGAAGTTCCTAAAAAAAATCTGAGAATTCGCTAATATTTCGGGATGTGAAAGATTGAACACAGAAATTTATTAAGAAATCTGGGACTTGAGAAAAATTGAGATGCAGAGAAATATGTTCAAAGTTTCGAACTTAGACACATTTTGACAATTTTATGACAAGCAATTTTAAAGATCTCGGATATGGGAACTTCTGTAAACAAAATTTTCATAACTATGGAACTTTATATTCTGGAACGAGAAAAAATGTTCCACTTGGAAAGATAACATGACATGTAGGGTAGATGTACCAGTTATGGCTATACGTTCCTATTATGGTGTGTTCCAATTATGGCCTATGGGAATTCCATAGGCAATAACTGGAACACACCATAATAGGAACGTATGGCCATAACTGGTACACCTACCCTATTTATGATTTAAAATCTCGATCTTGAAAAAAATTGCAACATTCTGCGGTAAATTTTAGAAATATTGGACTTTTTAATGTTAGGACTACGAAATTCGCGATCTCTAATGCAAAGAAATTAAGAAAGCCTGGAATAATTTTCGATATGTAGGAATGTGGAAAAACATATAAAATATTTCATAATCTTGTATATAGATTTTTTTCTAAAATCTAAGCTGGAAAATTTATTGACTTAAACTTTTCGATGTTAGGACAGATACTAAAGTTACCGGGCTTCAAAGAATGTTTAAAATTCAGATCTTTGAAAAAAAAAAATGATACGAGAAATGCAACGAAATTCCAAAGACAATCATTGATAATTAAAAAAAAAATTCTCTGAATTTAAAGGGAATTCCAGGTAGATCAAAATTTCAAGGGAAGTTCCTAAAAAAAATCTGAGAATTCGCTGATATTTCTGAATAGATTTTCCAGACATTTCTCGAGAATCATGTGAAAAGGGCCTTTGTATCAAATGTAAGTAATGGCTATGCTCATGATTGGAACTACAATTGCTTACAATTGCAACCTCGTGAGAATTGTTAAGAATACCAAGATAATTGTAGATTCTAAGAATTTCCAAGAGGGGGTTCCAAAAGTGGTATACAGATAATTTTGAAGGCTTCAAACATTTCAATGGAATGCCAGAGGGAATAATAACAATATACAGGGGAATCTAAGGAAAAGCAAATCTGCAGACATCTTGGAATGTTTCTAAGAAAATTCTCAAAAAATTTCAAGAATATCCAACGAAGAGTTACTGTAGAAAATATCTACTCAGATCTCAGAGTGTCCATGACAATTTCCAATCTTCCTGGAAGACTTTTTATAAACATTCCCTGTAATATGTGCGACATAAAATTTCCAAAACTTCCAGGAAGTCCCAAAAATAGTTCTTAGAAGTTTGTTGAATGTCTACAATATTCCCTGAGCACTATACCTCACTAAGTTCACTAAGTTTTAACAAAGTTGACCGAGGTTCTGTTAAATTCCCTGAACTTTTACAAAATTCAAGTTTATTCGCTTAACTTCCACAAAGATCGCTGAACTACTATAAATTCGCTTCACTTCTATTAACAGGACTGGTAGTGCTAATACGATATAATAGTAGTGACTTTAGTGACTAAAATTACGGAAATAATGACCAAATAGTGACTTGTAAATACTAAATAAGTAACCATTTATATGGTTACTAAGAAAGACAAATACGGTTTGATATTTAAATAAACTTTTTATGTCATGGAACTTAAAATCAAATTTTATAAATTCCTCTAATTTAATCGAATCTACTGTGAAGAGCATTTGAAGAGATTTCAATAATTTACTTTTGATTACGTTGTTCATGATGAATAGTAATTCCCATTTTTTTATGATCTTGAATTTGATTCTGCGTTCGAAATCTTTAAATATTTGATATATCTAGGTAAATAACTTTCATAATTTGCTATGAACTTTTCACAGAATTTCTTCAGAATGATCTCAAGAACTTTTTTAGAATAATTCCCCTTCTCTTAAACTTAGAGGCTAATAATAATAAGCCATTACAAACAAAATATTGCATTCTTGAAATTCTTTGCAGAACAATCAACAAAATTCTTAGAAATAGATTATTTTCGTAGTTGGAAATGCTTAACATCAAATATCAGGATTAAATGGGACATTTTATACG
Organism: Ochlerotatus camptorhynchus; assembly: GCF_037179485.1. Taxonomy (NCBI): domain Eukaryota; kingdom Metazoa; phylum Arthropoda; class Insecta; order Diptera; family Culicidae; genus Ochlerotatus; species Ochlerotatus camptorhynchus. The sequence continues at coordinate 716,487 of NW_027041234.1, forward strand.
ATAGACGAGGAGATGAAAGTAAAGAGTTTATAGTTCCGTTATAGTGTGGCAGTGTGAAATGTGTGTATAGAAAGTAGAAAGCGAACAAAGGACAATTTTGAGGAAGGTACGAATAGGGTAGAGCATCTCCTTTACCTAGCTCATCCGTTAATGAGGGATGGTGAGGGGTGTTTCCTCCTTGCCACTACTGGCAAAAGGGATGATCGCCGATTTGCTCATGTACCTCTGATGTCCGGAAACAGCTCTACCGTTTGTTTCACGCTCAAGTCGCCATCTGACGTAAACACCATCTACCCGATTCGTACCTTCCTCAAAATTGTCCTTTGCTCACTTTCTACTTTGTGTATACAATTTTCATACTGCCGTACTATAACGGAACTATCAACTCTGTAATTGAATCTCCTAATCGATCGTATAAAATTTCCACTTTAGGTCTGATATTTGACGTTAAGCATCTCCGACTATGTAAATCGTTAAATTCACGCATGAAGTAATAACACATGATTAGTTAAAGTAGATTATTTTCGATTAAACAAAACATCCTTAGAATTTCCATGCAATTAACCTCAGAAATTTCATAAATTTATGCTTAGAATAATCTTGGACTTCTCCCTTGAATTCAATTGGAAGTTCAATTCGTATTCTCCTTAGAATCCCCATAGTTTTTCTTAGGAATTATCAAAACAAAAATCTACAAAAAAATTTGAAACCCTTCTCAGAATTCCTTTGAGATTGAACCCTCAAAATTCGATTCCATTGGAATTCTTCTCGGAATTTATTTCGAACTCTTTAGAATTCTCTTGGAAGTATCGTCAGAAATCACCCCAGAATTCTTCTAGCACTATCCGCAGAGACCATCTTTGGAGTTCACGGTATTTTCATCAGAACCCCCTTAAGCAACATCTCAGAACTAATTTTGAATTATCATTAGAATTGGACCTAGAATCCTCAATCTCAATTATATTAGAATTATTCCCAAAATTGTTTCGGAGCTGAATTTTGCGTCTCTAATAATTTAAACAATAATCAAAAGCAACGCTCGTATGTGTTAAGCCAAGTTTATCTATATAGGTAAACCAGGCTTAAGATTTAAGCGGAGAAAAAGAAATCGGTCGTCAGAGCTCTTAATTTTACATGAGACTTTCGTAGTCTGCACTTTGGTATTCTTCTCTGATATATATTGGTGTCATCCCTAGAATCATTTAAAATTCTCTTAAAATTTACTTTGGATTCTTTAAAGTTCTTAATCATCTTTTGAAAATATATCACAGACAAATACCTTTGGAAAGTTTCCAAGGTTTACAATTTTATTTTCTGGGAAAGGAAGTATATTTTACCCGATTTTTAATCGAAATTGTAGGCATTTCCCAATAGTTTTCATAGCGTTCTAAAGTTTTGCGGTTCACTCGTCACCCTGGTTAAATTTTTTAATGTTGTAACACATAGGGGAATTTACGTATTCTCGGCAACCTAAGCAGCGACCTTCTTTCTATAGCCTTTTTCTCTATGGAACGCACACATATGCAGTATTGGTTTGTTTACAATCTTTTGCTGCCAGCTGCTCTAACAATTTCAGTCGAAAGAATTGTCAAAAACTGTTTTGAAACGCTTTTACAAAGCTCCAATCTTCTCTAGTGAGAGCGAGTATTGTCGGCAACCAGTTTTTCTTCGGCAACCGTTTCATTTGAACTGCATGTAAATCTGCTGTTCTATTATCGGCAACTCGAAATCAGCTGCAATTTGTAGTGCGTGTGTTTCATTTCAAGAAAACCCTGCTAGATTGCTTTTTCTCAGTGGTAAAAATATAGTCAAATTGAAGCTGAAAGCATAAAGAATCGTTTGCATGCATTCAGCGAAGTGTTTTCGTAAGAAAATCCAGTGAAAATAGTGTTTCAATTTCGGTTGCCGAAAATAGTCTGTCATGCCGAAGCCGTCATTTCCGTCATATGTATATTTTGTTAAAACTACTGTAGACTTTCTTAGTGCCAAGTACTCAATTTAAACGTTTTGTTGATATTTTCAAATTTCACTCTATTTTAGTAGTGAAAAAGTGACTTGAGTGGCTATTTTTAGGGAAATAGTGACTTTAGTGACTTTTTGGTGTAAAAAGTGACTTTTTAGGAACTGGCTTCAAATAGTGACCAAGTCACTAAAAGTGACCTGCTACCAGCCCTATATAAAGCTTCCCAAACTTCTCACGCGATATTTACAGAGATACAAAGTCACTATCATCGGATGAGTAAACGATTATTGAGATTTTCTTCAAAGTCTCATCGATTTTTTTGTCATGATAGAACGCGACAGTTAACGGCGCCGGTGGTGTAGTAGTAAGCGTGATTACCTCTCACCCCAGCAGGCCTGGGTTCAATCCCAGTCGACGCCGCCGGGATGTTCTGAGGCATAACATCTCTGATCACGCCTTCCTTCGGATGGGAAGTAAAGCCGTTGGTCCCCGGTTCATGAGTTGATGGGTCAATAGGGTAGGGTCCAGGTGTGGGAGCTGCCTTCCTGGCACGTCGGTAGCATTGGTGCTCAGCACGGAAAACAAGATCGACGGAAAAAACAAACCAAAGGAAAAAAAAAAAAAAGAACGCGACAGTGTTGTGATCATCGTGATTATTAGCTCATGTATTGCTATTAAAGTTACTTGCACCGAGGAAATCTTAAAAATATTTTAACTCTACCGATTACATACGGTTACTTGCTTAAATTCATCTAAATCAGTTAGAAATGTTGATGTCAAAACCAAATAAGAATTATTCTCATGAGAGCTTGGTCATTGGAAAATGACAAAAAATCTAATGATCGGTCGTTTCGTCTCGTGATAAGTCAAGTTCCAGGAATGTGAATCAATTCGATTTTTTTATATTTGAATATTGCGGGGTTGTCAACAAACTACGTAGCATTACGTCAGATTGTTGAGGAAAAACATCCTCTTTTAGTTTTATTATCTGAAACTCATATTGTAGAAACTGAAGCTTTTGATCAGTATAGTATTCCGGGATATATTGTTGCTGCTTGTTTATCACATTCTAGACACACTGGCGGTGTTGCTATTTATGTCAAAGAATCAGTTCAATTCAACCTTCGTACCAACGAAGTTATTGATGGCAACTGGTTCTTGGGCATTACAGTTGTACGTGGCATGAAGATGGGTAATTATGGTGTTTTGTATCATTCTCCCAGTTCTAGTGACCAGCGTTTTGTTGAAGTTTTAGAGAACTGGCTCGAGACATTCCTTGATTCTAGTAAATTAAATATATTGGCTGGTGATTTTAATATTAATTGGCGTGATAACCATAATTCGAATCATTTGAAGCGTTTAGCTGAGTTTTTTAATTTAAAGCAAACGGTAAATGAATATACGCATATTTCCAGGCACAGTAGAACTTTAATTGACCACGTTTATTCCAATTTTGATTCCATTTGTTCAGTTACGGATACTGATTTGAAAATAACCGATCATGAGACTTTAGTGATTAATGTCTTAGACCATGTTAACGATAACGATAATTTTGTAAAATTGAAGTACTGGAGGAAATATTCGAAGCAAGCTGTTTCAAATCTTGTTGAGAGAAGCCTGGATTTTCCATTCGCGGCTGGTAACTTAGATGAATCTACAGCTGTTCTTAATAACGCTTTGAAAACGTGTACCAATCAACTAGTTGAGCAAAAGTTTGTTTCTTTGAAAAACTCGAACAGCTGGTACAATTTGGATCTTTTGCGTTTTAAACGGAAAAGGGACAAATGGTACAAAAAGTTTTGTAGATCTAATAATGACAATCATTGGACTAGGTACACAATCGCGCGTAATAAGTATTCACAATCGATAAAGAAAACTCGTTGTGAATATGTTCAAAGGAAGATTGATCAGCATCAAAACAACAGCAAAGAGTTATGGAAAATTTTGAAATCTTTATTAAAACCTAGTAATTGCAAACCGCGGTCCATAACTTTTAATAGCACATTAGAACAGTCAGAACAAGTAATTGCATCTAAGTTTAATGATTATTTCGTAGACAGTGTTTCATTGATTAATCAATCTATTGAATTGGTCGATGAACCTGACGAAATAAAACAGCCAGTTAATAGTAGTTGCAGATTTGAAGTTTTTCACCCAATTACATTAGATGAACTTAGAGTTATTTGTTTTTCATTAGGAAAATCGGCTGGAGTAGATAATGTTAATGCTAGAGTTATTCAAGATTGCTTTCATGTCATTGGCCACATCTTTCTGGACCTTATTAATGAATCATTGCAGAATGGACATGTGCCACAAATTTGGAAGGAATCCTTAGTGATTCCTATTCAAAAAGTTGCTGGAACGATTAAAGTCGAAGAGTTTCGTCCCATCAACATGTTGCACACATTAGAGAAAATCTTAGAACTTGTTGTTAAAGGCCAGCTGTTGGAGTATTTGAATAGCAACTCTTTGTTGATACCAGAACAATCGGGATATCGGGAAGGTCATTCTTGTGAAACTGCATTGAATTTGGTGTTAGCAAAGTGGAAAGACAACTTGGAGCGTAAAGATACGATTGTTGCTGTTTTTTTGGATCTGAAACGCGCTTTTGAAACAATTTCTAGGCCCTTACTGTTAAGTACAATCAAGCGCTTTGGAATTACGAGTACTGCATATAAATGGTTTGAAAGCTATTTGTCAGACAGAACTCAACGGACTGTTTTTAATGATTCTGTTTCCAGTCCCGTGGGGAATACCCTTGCAGTGCCCCAGGGAAGTGTATTAGGGCCCCTGTTATTTATTATGTATATTAATGACTTGCGACGTGTTTTACGGTTTTGCGACCTTTGTGTTATTCATTGCAGCTAAGGATTTAGAAGTTGCCGTCTCACACTTGAATGAAGATTTGCAGTATCTAAGTAGATGGTTGAAGTGTAAGCAGTTAAAATTGAATACAAGTAAAACTAAATTTATGGTAATTTCGCGGAATCGATTAAATGAGAACGTCTCTGTTGTAATTGATGATGAGACTATTGATCGCGTTCAGGAGATTAAATATCTTGGCGTGATTATTGATGACAAACTTAAGTTCAACTCTCACATTGACAATGTCATCAAGAAAATTGCCAAGAAGTATGGAATTCTATGTCGATTGAAAAACGATTTAACTATTGCCAGTAAAATACAGCTATACAAATCAATCATCTCTCCTCATCTAGACTTTTGCCCAACCATTTTATTTCTGTCGAATGCAACACAAATATCGAGATTACAGCGCTTGCAGAATAAAATAATGCGTTTGATTTTGAGATGTAATAGATTCACTTCCTCAACTTTGATGTTAGACGCCTTACAATGGTTGTCGGTGAAGCAAAGAATTGTATATTTGACTATGGTGTTCATTTTTAAAGTAGTTAACGGTTTGCTGCCTCGATATTTGTGTGATCGAATTGAAAGAGGAAGTGACTATCATAGATATAATACTAGAAACGCGGATGAAATAAGAACACCACATTTCTTGACTTGTGCTTCACAGAATTCATTATTTTTTAAAGGAATAAATGTTTTCAATTCGATGCCTAGACACATTAAACGTTCAACAACATTAGCAGAATTTAAGAGACATTGCATTTCACACGTTAAAACTGTCTTTTGAACGGTTATCCAGTGATTTTTTTTTTATGAATTGACAAATTATGTATCTTGACGAAGTTATTTTTAACGGATTACTTTGTATGGATAGCTGTTATAACGACTTTTTAATAATTATTGTAGCACTGCAAAAACTATTTTGTTCGCCGCGATGGTGATGATGGATTTTTGATATATGATTTAATAGTAGTAGTAAAAAAAATAGTAGTCTACAAAGGTTTGAGCCTCGCGCGCGTATTACGGATATAGAGGACTGAATTTAACATTTGATAAAAAAAAAAATGCAATTTTGAAGCTTATTTGGAAGATACCTTGAGTTAGTAGTAAGTTTTCTGGCAAATGTTGGGGGTTCGTGAGCATTCCTGACATTGCTGAAAATTATGATAGCATCAGATTGCGGGGTTAAAGGGTGATACGGTCAAAATTTGGTCAAGGGAAAACGCGTGTAAATCGGTGAAATCGTTTATTTAAAAAATCAAATTAAATTTCTTTTGCAAGTTCAATTAGTATGAAATTCAGGAAAAATATTCAGTTAGGCTTCCGCTTTTCCAAATCCGAATTGCCGGGCCTTACGCTTGACCCCTGCCATCAGATTTTGTACAGCCACCTTGTCCACCTTCTTCGCCGCAGAAAGCCAGTTTGCCTTGAACTGCTGCTCGCCCTTAGCAGTTTTTTTGGTCTTCTTTAGGTTCCGCTTGACAATAGCCCAGTATTTCTCAATTGGGCGGAGCTCTGGCGTGTTGGGAGGGTTCTTGTCCTTGGGAACCACCTGCACGTTGTTGGCGGCGTACCACTCCATGGCCTTTTTACCGTAATGGCAAGATGCCAAATCCGGCCAAAACAGTACGGAACAACCGTGTTTCTTCAGGAAAGGCAGCAGACGTTTATTCAAACACTCTTTCACGTGAATTTCTTGGTTGACAGTCCCGGAAGCTATGAAAATGCTGCTTTTCAAGCCACAGGTACAGATGGCTTGTCAAACCAGATATTTCTTTGCGAACTTTGACAGTTTCATGTGCTTGAAAACATCTGCTACCTTTCCCCTTCCTTTTGCCGTATAAAACTCCTGTCCCGGAAGCTGCTTGTAGTCGGCTTTGACGTAGGTTTCGTCGTCCATTACCACGCAGTCAAACTTCGTCAGCATCGTCGTGTACAGCCTCCGGGATCGCGCTTTGGCCGTCGTATTTTGTTTATCATCGCGATTTGGAGTCACTACCTTCTTGTAAGTCGATAGTCCGGCTCGTTTTTTGGCTCGATGCACGGTTGTAGACGATACACCCAGCTTATTTGCGGCATCTCGGAGAGAGAGGTTAGGGTTTCGCTTGAAACTACCGGCAACTCTCTTTGTCGTCTCAGCGGCTTCCGGTTTTCGATTTCCCCCCGATCCAGACTTCCTGGCTGTCGACAAACGTTCCCCAAACACTTTAATTACATTTGTAACGGTTGATTTGGCAACTTTTAGCGATTTTGCCAACTTTGCGTGCGAGTAGCTCGGATTTTCGCGATGCGCGAGCAAAATTTTGATACGCTGCTCTTCTTGCTTGGACGGCATTTTGACAACTGAAGAGTGAATTCCAAAATCAAAATAGGAGCAACATTCTACACACACACACCTTCAAAATGAGGGGTGTTCAGGTTTTTTAAATGCAAAATTGAAAGAAATACGTCAAGTTGATATTGACCAAATTTTGACCGTATCACTCTTTACTAGTGTAATAGGATGCTTTGTTGATTGTTCATTAACTCTTGATTGCTTGTAATACTTATGAATATTTTAGGTGGACAAAAAGGCGAACTAAGAGGTGGACGCCTGAGCTTTTCAACATTTATATCGCTGTGAAGCAACTGTAAACTCTAGAGGGAATTTATATCTGTAACTGAAACCAGTTCGATTTTGTTTGCCAACCTGGTTAAAATGTCATATTTAATTATCTTAAAGATAAATCGTCCAGCTCAAACCTTTGTAGGGGTAAGAGGTGGGACCATCATCATCATCATCATTCATTAGTGAGAGGACCTGTTTTCTCATTGTCACATGACGACCGTGATATTCAAAATCAAAAATTGGCTGTCACTTTACCGAAACGTTTCACTCACGGATGTAATATGCGTGGGCCTTTATGAAGCAGATTTCCTGACGTCGTAATATTAATTAGGTGATCAACTAAAAATGAAACAAATTTCAATACCTTTCATATAACACAAGTACAACAATCATGCCAAAGGCATCAGATATGAAAGAAAGAGAGCCAGTGCAAAAGACGAAAAGGCCTGATGCATAGAAACAACCAATAATCGGTCTCTTCTCTGCCACAAGGAGAGAGCAAAAACACACAAAAAACAAGTCGTTTCTTGCACAATTTCTGCATTGATCTTCTCCCTCGAACCAGGTGGAAGATGATCCATCGACTTCCCTCCAACAATCAGTGGCAGATATACGAGCAATACGTTGTCCGATAAAATGATGATGATGATGATGATGATGATGATTGCAGTAATGGACAACGCCTGCTGCTGTTGATGCTTATGCCGCTCTTTCTCCTTCTCAAAAGTCGCAACGTCGCGGTTTGAAAATGGAAAGGAGAAAACTCTCGCTCTCTCTAGGCAAGCGAAACCTGCGCTGTGCTGCAGCTAGCAGCAGTGCACTTATCTCGAGACGAAGCGACGCAGGCAACTCAATATAGATGGACGGTCTTTGAGTAGCGGTGCGCTGCTGCTGTTCGGAGAAATCGGTCGCACTATCGGTCAACTACACCGGCCAGTCAGTCTGACGGACGACGACGACGAGTGCAACAAGCAATAACAGTAATAGCAGCGAATCTAGACAGCGTACCTAGTAGTAACAAGCGCAATGGCCGTAGCGTAGCACGGAGCATGTCGAGACGAGAGATCATGGTCGTTTCACCTCTTGAGAGTGCGAGTATTTTTACCACTATATTGCATTGATGTTACCAGCTGATGTTGATTTCTTCCGCAATTAGCATGATCGCAGCTGGCGATGATGATGATCGTGATCATGATGTATGTTATGGTTGTTCTAAAGAAAGAAATTGCTCCTAATCTTGATAGACTGGTGCAGTTGGACCGCGAACTTTCGAATATTTTTATCCAGATCAAGTTGACCAGGAGCTTTGTGATAATATGAGTATTAGGGTGGGTCAACTTTACAACCCCCTGCTTTAGAATGGTCATTCAAAATTACAACATCTGGGGTAAAAACTATGAAAAGCAACTTTGTCGAAGATCGCAAATCAATTCGACTTATGTGCCAAAAATGATTAATTTTTTACCAAGTAGGTATGGGCGAGCAGTTGCCTAAAGTAAAAGGGTAATAACTTTTTGCACATAAGTCGAATCAATTTGCAGTCTTGGACAGAGTTGTTCTGCATAGTTTTCACAATCTAAGTCTCAGTTTTGGTCCAAATTGATCAATTTTTGAATGTTTGACAAGCAACTGCATAGTTTAATTCTGTTTCCTCTACATTTTCCTATACAAGCTTTAAAGTTCTCCCGCAAATCCAGATCGTTACCAAATTTGTTCAAATTTGGCACCGTTTTTGGGGACCTTAACACATATCGAAAGAGCTGTGAGGAACAACTTCCATTCAAACTTTAAGCACTCTAATGGGTGTATTACCCTCAACGCTTATTTTTTTCTACAAAACTGTAACAACATCTTGCATTTCCTACTCTTAAAAAATAATGTTTAAGAGCAATACATCCTTCAAAAAAATATTCAAACCGAAATGTTCATTTTCACCCGACCCAACCCAAACGGAGGGAGCGCGAACCGTGCAAATGTACAGTTACAGATAATAACACTTTGAGGCCATCGTCTTCGTCATCGTCGTATCTTGGCGCGATGATCGTGCTGCACTCTCTTGATCGGACAATTTGCCATGCAGCGCTCCGCTCCGCAAACTCAGAAGAAACGCGGAACAAGGAGAATGAGAGAACGTGTGTAGGGCAAACGAGATCTATAAAATTGCGAAAACTGGAAAACAGACCTTCCACTGCATTTCCCTCACCGTATGCTCCGTCACTATAGAGAAGAGTATGTAATAGGCGGAAGGTACGAGGAAACTCTTACCAAAGACACTTTAGGAAGAAACAAAATGTCTTTGTCGTCCCTTCTGAAATTGCTTATTTCATACAATGGTCGAGTCAGCAATACAGTAATCCCTCCATTTATCCGGTGGGTGTTACCGTCTACCTAGCGCTATTGATCGTCTGTCTTTTAGTCAATTGAACCGATTTTCTGTAGATAACTAGTTTATGGTGGACACGACACTAATCGCGTACAAAAAATCTGTGTGATTCGTTGCAGGACTACCGAGCAACAGCGGTGGGTGGACGGTACCACCCACCGCATACATGGAGGGATTACTGCATTAAGACGATCATTTCCATGCGAGTACAGAGCAGCGCACATGAGAATGGATCGATCACCGTCATTGATTGGGCTGCTGCTGATGGTCGGTGAAAGAGAAACTCAACGTTTTAGAAGCAATTGGCGCTGGACTGAGTAGTTGAAGTGATGACAACGGTACGACATTTATTATTATACTATATGTAGGTGCATGGGGGAATAAAATATCGCAGAACAGTAGTCGAGCAGGCACTCTTTCCATTTAAAGAGAAGAGAATTTATGGAAACTATTTTTAGCAGAGACCACACATTTCCGCATTCATAACTGATTTGTGCATATTCCACTTCTACTTCGTTGGCTTTATTACGTCTCCAACTTGGAGTGTAAAGATACCATTGTTGCTCTTTTTTTTTGGATCTTTAACGCACTTTTGAAACAATTTCTAGGTCCTTATTGTTAAGATCAATCAAGCGCTTGGAATTACGAGTACAGCATATAAATGGTTCGAAAGCTATTTGTCTGACAGAACTCAACGGACTGTTTTTTATGATTCTGTATCTAGTTCCCGTGGGGAATAACCTTGGAGTGCCCCAGGGAAGTGTATTAGGGCCCCTGTTATTTATTATGTATATTAATGACTTGCGACGTGTTTTACGATTTTGCGGCATTAATTTTTTAGCAGATGATACTGTGTTATTCATTGCAGCTAAGGATTTTGATGATGCCGTTTTACACTTGAATGAAGATTTGCGTTCTCTAAGTAGATGGTTGAAGTATAAGGAGTTGTAAGTGAATACAAGTAAAACTAAATTTATGATAATTTCGCGGTATCGAGTAAATGAGGACGTCTCTGTTGTAATTGATGATGAGACTATTGATCGCGTTCGTGAGATTAAATATCTTGGCGTGATTATTGATGACAAACTTAAGTTCAACTCTCACATTGACAATGTCATCAAGAAAATTGCCAAGAAGTATGGAATTCTATGTCGACTGAAAAACGATTTAACTATTGCCAGTAAAATATATTGCTATACAAATCAATCATCTCTCCTCACCTAGACTTTTGCCCTTGCATTTTACTTTTGGCCAATGAAACACAAATATCGAGATTACAGACTTATGTGATAACCTCAATAATTATCTTAACATCTCGAAAGTTCTCTGAAAACTTCCGCTTGAAATTTTCCGATAATTTAGTGAAACTAATGGGACTGAACTCCCCTGAAATTCCCCTTGTTTTTGGAGCTTTACTAAACCCATTTGAAATGCTCCCGAAATGTCCATATAAGTTCCTGAAGTTCTCGGATCTTCCCTTAAGTTCAATAGACTTTTATGAAGCTCTCGAAATGTTTCTGAAGGTCTCTGTACTTTTTTGAAATTTTCGAAGTTTTTCTAAAATAATATTAATTAAATAATTAATATAGGGGAAATGGATGTAATGTCGGCCTAAATGCCGCTAATTTGGGCCCCTATATAATTTCAACAATCGACTAAATTTTCAATAGCTACCAAAAGTATCCATGAGTACTGTCCCAATGATGCGTTCATCTAGATAAAATTGATAAATAGCAGATTTTTAGCGGCGGGGCCCAATCTTAGATCCATAGGCCAACATTAGAGCCATTTCCCCTAGTTCTATGATTTTCACTGAAGTTCTCAAGATCTGTCGATTTTCGAAACTAATTAATAGCTTCTTCAATAGTCTAGGGTTTTCTGATGTTTTTTAAACTGCTAAAAATAATTCTCAATTTCCTTGAAATTCTCTAGACTTCCCTGAATATCTATGTATTTTTTTTTAAAGAACCCACAATTTTACTGGAATTGATTGCATTGCCTTTAAGTTCTACAATTTTCCAATAAAGATTATTAACGTCTTAAAACACAAATTTTCCCTTGAAAGTTCAGCCCTGAAGTTTTCCATGCTTACTTAATTTCTCTCAATTGATCAAATCCCCCGGATAATTTTCTGATATATATTTATAATTCCCTGAATCTTCTAAAGCTTTCAAATAAATCATAGAATTCTCGGAATATCCCATAATTCCAAGGAACTCCTTGTAAGTCGCTGCAAATTTTCTTAAGTTAATGGGATTTTTGTGATGTTATCTGATCGTCCTCGAAGTACTCGGAACTTCACTCAATATAACGAAACAATCCTTAGATATTTAAAAATTTCTTAGAAGTTCTTTGGAATTTCTTGAAAATATCGGTACTTGCTAAAAGATCTTGCATTTTTTAAATTAATGGAACTTCGTTGATGTTCATAGCCAAATTTTTTGAAATATTTTAGATCTTGATATTTTCATAATATAATACCTTTGAAATACTCTCACATTTTCCGGATGTCCATATAATTTTTATTGCGTTCTAGAAATTTCTCTGAGCAAACCGTAGTTTCCCGAAATTCCCGGAAATTTTCTTGAAACTTCTTTAAGCTTTCTGCAATTTCTTTGAAATTTGTTTAATTCTATGATCTGTCTTGATGTTCTCGGTGCTTCCCTAAAGCTCTCAATTCTAATGAAGATCTCGGTTCTGCTTTAAAATAAATGGAATTATCGTGAACACTTTTAAAATTCCCTAAAATTCACTGGATTTCTGTGAAATTCCTGAAATGTTTCTGAAGTTTTCATAAATATTCTGACTTGTCCGGGGGTGAGATTTAAACTCGTGACTTTGGCGTGAGAGGTATGGATGTTAACCACAATGCCGAAGTCGCCTCCAGGGTTCTCGATTTTATTTCAGCACATCATAGAATTATCCTGAATTTGTCTAAACACACGCTTATTTTTAAACCAATCCAGTCTGGGCTAAAATTTAAGAACTTTAGAATTCCCCAAAGATCTCTAGACTTAATTTTTCTGAGATAAATAGAACTTCTTAAAAGTTTCCACAATTTTGGTAGTACGAAACTTCAAGACAGTGAAAATGTTGTCAGGGCTGGTAGCGATCACTGCTGTCAGAAATAGTGATTTCAGTGACTATGTTGAATAAAAAAGTGACCAAATAGTGACTTATAGTTGTAAAAATAGTGACTAAAAAGTGAGCTAAGAGAAGCCGCATCAAATAAATGTTTGATGTTTTAGACTTATTCAATTATTATCTCATTAATACTTATGTACGATATGAAACTTTAAAGCGAAAGATTCAATAGAAAGTTTATAACCAAACCCACGGTATTAGTCATCTTGAGTCAAATTCCATTCACTCGAGGAATTTTATTATAATTTCCAAGGGCCTCATTTCAAGGGAGCTCTGGGAAAAAAAACATTCAGAAAAACATCAAATGGAAAAGAAACCCTGAATTGAATTAAAAGTAAATTTTAATGAAAAATCTTAGGAATTTCTGAGGAGCACAACTCTTGTAAACTTCACAGGCAAATTCCAATGGCCTTCTGAGGATATTTTCATAAACTTTGTGGGAATACAAGTCCTTGGACATTTTTTGAAAATACTAAAAGGAGGATGACAATTAAATGTGAGACTAACTCCAGAACATCTTCAAATGAATTCGGAAAATAAATTCAGGGGAGTTTGCCAAACAATTTATGAAAAGAAATCTAAGGAATTTCTGAGTCAATGAATTTTTAGGAGACTTTCAATGTGAGTAGAATCCCAAGAAGGAATGAGATTCAAAAGGAAATCTGAAATGAATTCAATGAATACTCGGAGAATCTTTCCAAAGGATTTCTAATTGTAGAGAATTTCAAGGTAATTCCGAGGAAAACTAAAAGAAAATTTAATTCTGACGATAGCTTCATCGAGATTTTGAGGAAATCTCCGTTGAATATGGAATGGACTATTTTGAGGTCTTTATAACCACTTGAAAGTTCTCAAATTTTTCCTGAAGTGTGGATCGGAAATCCATATTAAATCCTTTTCAAGAGCAGTTGTTGTCGTCGTCTGTGAGGTCGCCACCGGGACCAAAATCTAGTAACAGTAAGTTGAACGGGAACTTGATCGTATGTTTTTGTGATATAAGGAGCTCGAAGGCCTAGTGGCGACCGATTTTGATTGTTGAGCAGAAAATTATGGGTTCATGTTGTAGTTGAGTAGTAACCTACGATTTAGGAATTTGCTTTACCAAAGTAGCAACCATAGCGGTGCCAGTGGTAAGCATGATTATCTCTCACCCCAGCATCTCCGTTGAATATCGAATGGACTATTTTGAGGTCTTCAGAACCACTTGAAAGTTATCAAATTTTTCCTGAAGTTAATGAAGCAGTCTTGAAGTTCTTTTGCAGTTTGATAAACTAGCCTGATGCTCACAATACTTCTCCTCAAATCCGGAACTTTATAGGACTTCCTAAAATTTCCTCAATTTTCCAAACGATCATGGATCACCTTTAAACGTTTAACAATT